>NC_082668.1:72456521-73072771 GCF_025265405.1 Mesoplodon densirostris
TAGGATTAATTTACAAAGCTCATGCCTTCACAACAAATTCTGTTTGTTGAACAAACATGTCAACATATTTGCATGGTAGGAATTTAAAGAAGTCACCCAGATGACCCCTGTCTTTACATGAATGATGCCGGGGATCCAAAGACACATTCTTGTTGAAGGGATCTACCACTGTTCTACCCATTACAGCTGTGACCAAGCAAACCAGTATGGCCCTGACATAATAAGTAACAGCCGCAGCTTCATTATAATGTACAGTCTGTCTCTACAACCCTCAGCCAGCCCCTCATTCTAAACCAGGGTAGCAGTGACCAACAGCTACTATCCTAGGCTGTAGCTCTTTTCAACATCACAGAAAAATTAAGGCTATGAATTAGTAATTTTATTTAGGCAGAATTATTCCCATGGACCTTTTCATAACTAGCTCATAAAAAAAGAACTGGGGGGCTTCCCTGGTGGCGCAGTGGTTGGGAGTCCGCCTGCCAATGCGGGGGATACGGGTTCGTGCCCCGGTCCGGGAGGATCCCGCATGCCGCGGAGCGGCTGGGCCCGTGAGCCATGGCCGCTGGGCCTGCGCATCCGGAGCCTGTGCTCCTCAACGGGAGAGGCCACAACAGTGAGAGGCCCGCGTACCACAAAAAAAAAAAAAAAAAAGAAAGAACTGGGATGATTTGTTTAATACTTTCATCCACAGAGAAATATCTAGAGAGAAGGTTTTATAGGAAAATGGCTGAAATTTTCATTGCTAAATGCCAGAAAAACAAATATCTTTGTTCTGTATCAAATTATTATACTTTTCTATCTGATTTTTCATAATTTTTTCTTTTTGGTTTCCATTTGGCTTTAGAGATTAACGTGAGAAGGTCCGTTTATGTGGGGTTCATTCAAAGAACTGACCTTGTTAGTGAAGTCATGGAAATGACGGTCTATGGCCATCACAGACATAATGGCTCTGATAATGATAGAGCCGCTAAATTATGATCTGAACTTGTAAATAAAAGAGAGGAAGTTGCAAGGATCCTATTTTCAAGACCATGTCCCTGAACATGTCCTTGCAAATGAGAACAAGTAAGAAGAAATGAAGAGAATATACGATGTTCAGACAAGATTATTTCTAAACAGAGCGCCTTTCCGCATTTTCTGTGACAAGTCTGCAACTCTTTAAATGAGCCCCTCACAATTTCAGAGTTGCACCTGGTTCAATCGATGACTCCCATTATTTCCTCACTTGCAAACCAGTCCCATTTTACTCTGCATGGAGAACACTGATGTCACAGAGGCTTTGAGCTATAGCATCCATTTATTCAGTATTCATTTCTCTCTAACCCTTGTGTAGTTGTGGCTGGGGTAAGGGAAGCGCAAAAGAATGGTAGGATTTGATCCTTGCCCGCCAGCATCTCACACCTGCAGAGAGAAGACACAGACCCATGAAACAGTGACAAACTATATGGGGCTGCAGGTTGTCAGCGCCCAGGTGAGTGGGACAGATGCTGCCACGTGAATTCTGAAGAGTCCGGAAACGCTGGGAAGAGCCTCACAGGAGGAGTGGAATAAGAGCTGGACCTTGTGTAGTGTGAAAGCTCTAAAGGGGGGTGGAGCTTCCCCCCAAAAAGGGAACGGTGTCCACAATTCTCACACTTGGGATTGAACACTGCCTATTCATGCAACTGGGAGGGGACCACACTGCCTAGAGCAGAGTTACATGGAAATAGCTGAGATATGACCATATAGGTCAGTGGAGTAGGATTCAAAAATACCTTGAATCTTCAACATATCTTTAGTATATCTCAAATTATTAAAAATGGGTGGAAGACCTAAATAGACATTTCATCAAAGAAGGCATACAGTTGGCCAAGAGGCACATGAAAAGATGCTCAACATCACTAATTATTAGAGAAATGCAAGTCAAAACTACAAAGAGGTATCACCTCACACCGGTCAAAATGGCCATCATCAAAAATCTACAAACAATAAATGCTGGAGAGGGTGTGGAGAAAAGGGAACCGTCAATACACTGTTGGTGGGAATGTAAATTGATACAGCCACTATGGAGAGAACAGTATGGAGATTCCTTAAAAAACTAAAAATAGAACTACCAAATGACCCAGCAGTCCCACTACTGGGCATATACCCAGAGAAAACCATAATTCAAAAGGACACATGTACCCCAATGTTCACTGCAGCACTATTTACAATAGCCAGGACATGGAAACAACCTAAATGTCCAACGAAAGATGAATGCATGAATAAGATGTGGTACATATACACAATGGAATATTACTCAGCCATAAAAAGGAATGAAATTGGGTCATTTGTAGAGATGTGGATGGACCTAGAGTCTGTCATACAGAGTGAAGTAAGTCAGAAAGAGAAACACAAATACCGTATATTAATGCATGTATGTGGAATCTAGAAAAATGGTACAGATGAACCTATATGTAGGGCAGGAATAGAGACACAGACGTAGAGAATGCACAGGTGGACACGGGGGGAAGGGGAAGGTGGGATGAATTGTGAGATTAGATTTGACATAAATACACTACCATGTGTAAAATAGATAGCTAGTGGGAACCTGCCGTATAGCACAGGGAGCTCAGCTCGGTGCTCTGTGAGGACCTAAATGGTTGGAATGGGGGTGGGGTGGGAGGGAGGTCCAAGAGGGAGAGGATATAGGTATACATAGAGCTGATTCACTTCACTGTACAGCAGAAACTAACACAACATTGTAAAGCAATTTTACTCCAATTAAAAAAAATGGCTTACATTTTAAAGTGACTGGTCAAGAAACTATTAAGTTTCATATACACACACAAACTTGTACAACATTATTCATAACAGCCAAACAGTGAAACAACCCAAATGTCCATCAGTGGATGAACAGATAAATAGTTTATATCCACACAATGGAATATTATTTGGCAACAAGAAGACATAAATGCTGGTATATGCTACAACATGGATGAAGCCTGAAAACATCATGTTCAGTGAAAGAAGGCAGTCACAAAAGGCCACATATCGTATGACTGATTCCATATATGTGAAATGTCCAGAACAGGTAAATCCATAGAGACAGCCTAGGGCTGGGAAAGTTGGGGGGTAGTGGGGAGTGACTGCTAATAGGTATGAGATTTCCTTCTGGGGGGATGTGATGATTGCACAACTCTGAATATACTAAAACCATGGAACTATATACTTTAAATGAGTGAATTGTATGCTATATGAATTATATCTCAATAAAGCTTCTAGTAAAAAAAAAAAAAAAAACTGTTGAAAGAGGTGGGCTCCACAGAGTAGGGTCTAGGAGTCTGGTGTGGAGGGAAACTTACATTGTCACCACTCTGTTTACAATCAATATATAGCCCAGTTGGAAATATAAGGGGAGAAGACTGAGTTTCCCTTATCCCACTCTGGCTCTTTTACAAATATAGGCCTTTTGATTCCCTAAACCTGCTAACCTCTATTTTTAAATTTACTTTGGTTTTTTAAAGAAAAAATAATTGTGTGGCTGCTCATAGATATACGTCCCTGGGGAATCCCTGGCATATACACCATGTTCAATCATTTCTGACCATTCTTGATCATTTCTGATCCTCTTGATTTCCTGAGGAATTAGGGTTATTGAATTTCAATACATTCCAGCAAACATTTACTGAGTGTCTGTCTTGGGGCAAGTACCCAGGCAAGCAAGGCTAGGCAAGGGTAGGGAGAGGAATAAGAAAGACACTCCTACTTCAAAGGGCTTGCCACCCAGAGGGAGAGAGACCTGAAAAAAAGGGAAACTCCAAGTACTGTGCCCTGTCACAAACACTGGCTGATCAGGGTGATAATTTTACCCAGTACTTCTCAAAGTAGCTACATAAAAATCACCTTAGAAGTGTATGTCAACAATGAAAATCCTAAGGCCCATCCCAAACTAGTGAACCAAAGTCTCTGAGAGGAAGGCCTGGGAACATATATATCAATCTAATGTTAACTGCACCCTGCCTGCAAAATGCTCCCAATCTGAGATGCTGAGATTGTTCCCTGAAAATATGTGACTTGGTATAAATAACTAGATGAGCCTTTCCCCAGCTGCATTCTGCAGAATACCAGTTCTTCAAGTAGTTAATAGGCATTCACGGGGGGAAAAAAATGGACTCCGAGATCAGATGACTTTGGGATATCTTTGGGTTAAATAAAATTTAATCGGTTTATTTATCAAAGAATGCTAAGAGACTTTGGTGGCCTACTGTGTGCCTTGAAAGGGCGCTGAATGTGGTCATTACCAAACTTACTTGACTAGGGACCCATTTTTCTTTCACATATGTCAGTGAACATACTAAACGAATGGCTAGAAACGCCTAACAAAATTAAGAGAGCGGAGATGCTCTGGAAAAATATTATGATCTTCTACTTCTTAACAGAAAAAGAAGCATATATAAGAGAATAAATTTTTTTAAATAGTTTTTCCTTCTGGTTACTATCTGAGCAATATCCCAAATGCCCTTCTGTGTAGCCTGATTGTCACTTGGAATAATACTTGTTTACTGAGGAAGGGGTTGTTTAAAAATAAATTTGAAGATTTCTTTGCTGAGAAGTTCCTCAAGGCCAAGGCTAGGGGAACACAGCATGTTTCCTCTCTGGTTTCCAGAGAAAACATAATAGGGTCTATCAGGATGGGTACAGGGCCCAGAATGGAGACAGCTAGATCATAATTATTCTGCAGCCAGCTCCTGGTCCCTGGGGGTCCTAGATCTCTGAAACAAAACTATTTCACAGCCTTGGGATAAAGCCAAGTAATTTTCTTAGCCACGAATCAAGATCAACAGCTGGAAGACTGAAGCCTTCAAAACCTGGACACTGCTTCTATCCTGAGCTCCTTGGGTTAATTCAAAAGGCATCAGAAGAAATGGCCTAGCTTCC
This sequence comes from Mesoplodon densirostris, assembly GCF_025265405.1. Classification (NCBI taxonomy): domain Eukaryota; kingdom Metazoa; phylum Chordata; class Mammalia; order Artiodactyla; family Ziphiidae; genus Mesoplodon; species Mesoplodon densirostris. The sequence goes on from NC_082668.1 coordinate 72,461,421, forward strand.
CAATCTCAGCAGCATACAACTAACCAGTCAGTCACCCAAACCAGAGTGGAGGGGTTCATCCTAGACCCCTCTCCCTTCCTAAGTTAGTTAGTTATTAAACCTGCTGCCTTTATGACTTGAATATTTCTCAGTTCACCTCCTCCTCTATTCCCACTGCTACTGCCCTACTTGAGGTCTCCGTCATCTCACACCTATACTATTTCAAGAGCTTCCTAATTGGACTCCTTGCCTCAACTCTCCCTCTCTGCAAATCTATCTTCCACTCTGACCAATGCACATCTGATCATACCACTTTCCGTTTTAAAAATCCTTCAATAGCTCCCAATTACCTACTGCAAATAATTTTCCCCAAAGTGTGTTCTGCAGAATACAAATGTAATACATGATCTACAATAAAGGGCTCCTTTGAAATTGGAGGCCAGTGTCATTATGTGGAGGTACAATAAAGAGGACCATCCATCAGTGTCTGATCTGTCCCTCAGTATTGCAGAAAGGTCCAATAATTTTTTGGAGAATCAGAATGCAGAAGAAGCCCCAATCAGTAAATTCGGAAACGCTTCCAGAGTCTATCCATGTCTTTGGCTGGGGGAATCTCAGAACTTATTGTAACACAAATGTTTAGGGGACAATGGGAACTTTTTACACTTCTAAAGAAATGGTATATAACTGCATCACTTTGCTGCACACCTGAAATCAAATAGTTGATTGTAAATCAACTATACTTCAATTTAAACAAAAAAATATTTTTTTTTTGGCCACACTGCAGGACAAAATTTTTTGTCCCAAAATTTAAGATCCCAAAATTGTGGGATCTTAGTTCCCTGACCAGGGTTCAAACCGGTGACCCTGGCAGTGCAAGTGCAGAGTTCTAACCACTAGACTGCCAGGGAATCCCCACCCCCTCCCAATTATTTTTTTAACTAAAAAAAAAAAAAGAAATGGTAGAGTTTACATTCAGAGCCTGATGGGTATACCCAAGTTTTCTCCAGGAAGGCAATCTTGAACTTCAAAATTATCCTCTTCAATTAAGTATGTGGAGGTGAGCTTTTATGCTCAAAGTATCTTTGCAAGTCCTAAATTAGGAGATGAAAATCAAATACCCTAAGAATCAGATAGATCACTGCTGACAAAATTCTGGCTGAGTTTCCAGAACTAGGTATCTGATATGTGCCTCCCCTGCAATATCCTCAAGATATCTTCCTACTAAACTACTCACTAAGTTAGACAAATCTTTAGTATTTGAGTTGGCTGCTGGCTGGCATTTTGAAAGCCAGCTACTCTATGTAAATGCAACACTCAAGCAAAAAATCTAACTAGTTGCACATCTTACAGTCAGAACATATTTTACTTAAATGGGATATGAATCAAAACATTCATAGAAACTAAGCTATGCATTTCCTTATTATTTTTCTGTCTTTTTTGTATTCTTCTCTCTTTTCCTTTCTCTTAAAAAATATTTTGGGAAGTTCACCCCCACTAAGTTTGGAATGTGGCATGAAAAACTTTTTTCAAAGCTACCTTTATACAGTGTATATTTCAAAACCAGGGCAAAACAATATCACACTTATCAACATATTACTCAGTCCTAAGAAAACCCTGATAGTTATAATATCTTGCATAGTTTGCATAGTTCTTTATATTGTAACTTTGATCCAAGGGGTTTAAAACACACACACACACACACACACACACAAACGCACACACGCACACATGCGCGCACCATTCAATATACCACAGCTGATGAAAGCATCTATAATAATTATAAGATCTACCTCACCCTGCTTACAACACAACACTCTGTAGTAGCAATAATTAAAGAATCAGAGCTATAAAAATAGTATTAGAAGCTAATGTCTAAAAATAATGTATATTATTTTATAAGTAGATAAATTTTCAAAATGAAAACACTCAGTGTTCACGTAATATGTTTGCCAGCTTAGCTTTAGTATTTAAAGACTTAATCAGCACCTCTCTGTTGAGTACACCCATGTACCAAGCACACACTCTTCCAAGAGTAAACATCTGAATCTTAGAACTTTATTCAAATAAACCTCAACTGAGACGCATGGCAATCATCATTTTATTCTTTGTTGTCTGAACTGGGTCTCTGCTGATGCCCTGGCACTGTTCTGTAAGCATAAGGACCAGCTCTCACCACTGAAAACAGCCTGGTTCTGACCCTGCAGACACTGCTAGAGGCAGAAAGAAAATCTACTCTGAGTCCTCTTTACCTTAGGAATCATCATTTTTAGAGGAGTGAGGCATCTACCATACATGGCAGGTAACCACCAGTATAGTGAGTAATCTGTCCCAGGGAGGGTGGTGAAGCAAAAGGCCAAGAGGAGCAACAAGCAACAAGAGAACGTTCTGCTCCAGACACTGGAAGGGCATGGTCTTCCCATCTCCCAGTGGTGAATCATGTGTCCCATCCTTGGCCAACTGGTCCACCAGTCAAGGATTAGAGCTCTTCTGAACTCAGGACCTCCAGCACATAGTCAGTGTAAGAATCTCCTCCCTCTACATTTCTCAAGCTCTAACAATGGGAAGCAAGGGCCTTCATTATGCCCATCCTAACCTTAATCCCTATGCAGCTTCCAGAATCCCACTAGTTTCACTTGCTTCCCCAAAAGAGACTTACAAAACTTCTAACTGAAGTATAAGGCACATACAGAAACATGCCATATACATGTGCAACTCAACGGATTTTCACAAATTTTACACTGCATAACTGGCAAGCAGTCAAATGGACTTTTTTTTTTGCGGTACGCGGGCCTCTCACTGCTGTGGCCTCTCCCGTTGCGGAGCACAGGCTCCGGACGCACAGGCTCAGCGGCCATGGCTCACGGGCCCAGCCGCTCCGCGGCATGTGGGATCTTCCCGGATCGGGGCACGAACCCGTGTCCCCTGCATCAGCAGGAGGACTCTCAACCACTGCGCCACCAGGGAAGCCCTCAAATGGACTTTTTAATAGAGACACACGAGGTCTGTTTAGCTTTACCAAAAATGGCGAAGTCTGGTCTCCAAGCTAGTATTTTCCACGGGCTTCGTATAACCTTGCAAAACAATTTCCGCTTTAACACTTTAAGGGAATACTCCTCTTAGCCTTCCCACCCCCGCTCCACTAAGTCAATACGTCTTTTAATAAGGAGGCTGTCATCAGAACGGTAAAATCTCCCAGCGCTAATCCTTACTCCCACCAAACCTCCCACTGTTTTATGTGCTGGGAATCACAATGTGATGACGTTAGGAGGCATCCTAAGAATTAATTCTGGTTCAGCCATGACAGTGGAGCAGAGCTGAGCCACAAGCTGGTCTCATCCACGCTTTTCTATATCTGCTCATTATCTGCAGAGATCTTAGTGTATTGTGGTGGGAGCCCGCACAGCTTAACTTCTCAAGCTTTCTCCACAAATCTAGTATTTAAATCTTTTATTTTCTCCCATTGCTAGACCTTGTTGAAGTAATCCAAATCTTAATTTAGACAAAACACTATTAAAATCCAGGTCACCATTTTCAGTAGAACTATTTTCACATATGAAGGGCAACACACATCTCCAATAGAAAATGACCAAAAGGGGGCTTCCCTGGTGGCGCAGTGGTTGAGAGTCCGCCTGCCGATGCAGGCAACACGGATTCGATCCCTGGTCTGGGAAGATCCCACATGCCCTGGAGCAACTAAGCCCGTGCGCCACAGCTACTGAAGCCCACGCGCCTAGAGTCCAAGCTCCGCAACAAGAGAAGCCACCGCAATGAGAAGCCCGTGCACCACAATCAAGAGTAGCCCCCGCTTGCTATAACTAGAGAAAGCCCACGCACATCAACAAAGACTCAACGCAGCCGTAAATAAATAGATAGATAGACAGATATAGATAGATAGATAAGTAAATAAATTTATTTTCAAAAGAAAAGAAAAAGAAAATGACCAACAGCAGCACCTCGAGCTTCACTGGCATCTTCAGAGGTATGTTTTAGGAATGTCTTCCGAGTACATGCTTTCATCTGTTGACATGAATATACTCAGAGAAGGCCCATTAACAATGTGCATGAAAGTAGCATCCTCTCCAGATCAGCCTCCACTCCTCCCCACTCTACTCTTACACTGCATGGCTGACCTATAAGCCCTACTCTTTGGTTTCTGGTTGGGTTTGGCCAGTGGGAGCCCCAACAGAGTCCAGAGTGAGGGGAGAGAATGAGTTTCCCTAGCTTCCTCCCCGTGGGATGCCCTCAGGCTGGCTGCAACCCTCCACAGGCAAAGCTGCATCCTTCTCGAGGTAGCCTTCTTGACAGGACTCAGTCCTCCTGGGTTTCCATAACCACGCCTTTTTCTGGTCCCATTAAGCCTAAGGGTGGTAACAGCTCTGCAGTTACCAGACCTCGTGCTTTCCTTACACCCTACCAACACCTTTTCAATTTATTAAACCCTCTCAAATTGTCCTAATTTGAGGATGCTATCTGTTTTTTGTAGAGATTCTGATTGATACAAGGACCTCTCGCCCCCCCTACTCAGAACGTGTCGTTTCCTTTTACCTTTGACAAATATTGCTATCCATTTTTACCTTTTAAAAATATCACTACTGAATCATGCAAATGTTTTCCTGGATTGGAAGCTCATGGAAATGAATTGAAAATACGAAAGAATAAAAATGGAACTTTGGTCACTCTTGGCTAGGGCCAAATGTAGCATCGACATGCAAATGTCATCAAGACCTGCATACAAATAATGAAGACGCCAACATTTTCCTAAAACACAAAACCTCTTTCTGACATTCTGTAACACTGAGGGGGTTTTTTTGTTTTTGTTTTTTTGCCGTACACGGGCCTCTCACTGTTGCGGCCTCTCCCGTTGCAGAGCACAGGATCCGGACACGCAGGCTCAGTGGCCATGGCTCACGGGCCCAGCCGCTCCGCGGCATGTGGGATCTTCCCGGACCGGGGCACGAACCTGTGTCCCCTGCACCAGCAGGCAGACTCTCAACCACTGCGCCACCAGGGAAGCTCTAACACTGAGTTTTTAATGTTCAGTTTAAGTTTTATGGATGCACTATCATTTTAATCCGTCAAGGATTGGGGATTTCAAATCGTATCAGAAAGCAATAGCAAACAAAAAAGCTTGAAAGAAATTGCAACTTTAATCTGGATTCCAAGTTAGATAAAGGTCTCACCATTTGCATCAGAGAGCAATCTAGTCTCTATCTTGGATATTCTCCCAACTCCCAACTGCTTTGTTAGCTGTCAAGCAAGCACCATACAAAATAATTTGCTTATATCACCCTTCAGTGGTTTATTCCAATTTTTTATATTATTAACCCTGGTATTCAGCACTGTAAAAAGAACACTGCTCTAGAAAGAGATGTGAGGAGGTTCTAGGGCCAGTTCCACCACAAATTGTCTGGTTCATTCTGCACAAGTTTCCTCACCGCTTTTTTTTTTTTTTTTTTTTTTTTTTTTTTGTGGTACGCGGGCCTCTCACTGTTGTGGCCTCTCCCGTTGCGGAGCACAGGCTCCGGACGCGCAGGCTCAGTGGCCATGGCTCACGGGCCCAGCCGCTCCGTGGCATGTGGGATCTTCCCGGACCGGGGCACGAACCTGTGTCCCCTGCGTCGGCAGGTGGACTCTCAACCGCTGCGCCACCAGGGAAGCCCTCACCACTTTTGAACCTCAGTTTTTTCATTTATGAAATGAAGTACGGGGGCGGGGGGGTGGATGCAACTTCTCAAATCTTTGTGAGTTTTTTAAAATAACATTACAACAGAGAGTAAATAAATTCTTCTTATGGAATCTGGAAGCCTCAGCCTAACGCTGCTTCCCTTGATCGAGAAAGTTCTTTGAAGTCTTATATTTCACAATAAAATTTTGAGCTAATTTGGTTTATTCTCAATCAAAAAAGAATGTTTATATTTATTTTAATATAAAAATGTTTTACAATACTCACCAATATCTATAAATCTTAAAATGTACTAACCTATCAATTTCACTTCTAGGAAACTTTTTTTGGGAAATGCTCCATGTGTATACAAAGATTCATATGTAAGAATATTAATCATAACATTTATCTGCAGGATTGAAAATGGGGAATATTCTAAATCTATCAATGGGCTAAATTCATTATGGTAAATCCACCCTACACAGTCATTATGTCATTCAGTTATTAAAAAGAATAAATTGTTAGGGAAAAACACCCATGGTACATTTTTAGGTAAAGAAAGCCAAGTCACAGAATAGTATTTATGATGATCTCATTTTTATTTTTTAAAATTACAAATAGCGGGCCTCCCTGGTGGCGCAGTGGTTGAGAGTCCGCCTGCCGATGCAGGGGATACGGGTTCGTGCCCCGGTCTGGGAGGATCCCATATGCCGCGGAGCGGCTGGGCCCGTGAGCCATGGCCGCTGAGCCTGCGCGTCCGGAGCCTGTGCTCCGCAACGGGAGAGGCCACAACAGTGAGAGGCCCGCGTACAGCAAAAAAAAAAAAAAAAAAAAAAAAAAAAAAAAAAAAAAAATTACAAATAGCATATATGTGCTTGTAAGTATGTTTTTCTAAATATCCATGTCTATCAATGTATAGAAAAAAGGTCTGAATGGATACCCACTGAATTGCTAAGAACAGCTACCTTTGAGGAAGGGACTAGGTTGGGAGATAGTCAAGGAAGACAAATTTTTCCCACTATATGGTTTTTTACTGCTTAAATATTTTTTCCTAAATACCTCATTTCACTGAATTTAAGATAACAATGATTTTAAGACTCAACATCAGATTATGTATCACTAGGGGAAAAAGCTACCAATAAAACTATGAGATACCGTTAATTTTAAGATGTAGCCCAATTTTAGATGTATCAAAATATGTGTGTGAGGGGGTAGATGCCTCAGGGTCAATAAAATACACTACATGACCTCAGAAATTGTTACAATATAGAAGAAAACTAACATTGGGACTCTAGAAAGACACATCATATCTTACGTACCAAATATTTGGGTTTTAGTCAGCTAATAATTAAACGTGACTATCAAGGATCTTTTCTTTGTAAAATCAAGTATCGACATAGCATTTTCGGACCTGTGTGGTTTTAATTCTTACTCTATTCTGCAGCATCTTCGCACTTCACAGCAGGCCCTGTGCATCGTGATAACTAGGAAGTGTTCTGCGTTTCCCTACCTTATCAATTTCACCGACATAATAGAAATATATAACTCCATCCCTATATTCTAAGCAACAACAACATGATCAAATGTGAGATTATTTGAAAGTCTAATAATAAATTCTTAATTCTACCTCTTGGATCAATAGAGCCATTGAATCAAATAAACGCCAAGACATTAATCTCTGGAACATCATTTGAAATTAAATATTAAGCTATCAATAATGACTCTTTGGAAATAAACTGGGGAACTAATTTGTTTACTCACTAACAATTTTAGCATGATGGTCATCACATTTTTCTAGCTTGTTGATAAATATTTGCCTCCGACTCTTACTTCATTCAAACACTCAGAGAATATCTGATTCGTGGCTGAAGTAAACATTCTTTACTTTTTCACCTTGGTGGCCTTTCACTTTATCATAGAGGAAAATCAAACAGATCAGGCACAGTCACTCCTTTTAAAAGTAATGAATGACTTTATAAAAAATAATGAATATCTCCTAGAATTTATTCTATTCCTGGGGTTTTCCTACTGACTGATTATTGTCTTCAGTACACCCCAAAGGATAATAATGCTGAGCTGAAGAAAAGTTTGTAAAGCAAGAAAACACCAAACAATAAACATTCTTGATGATTAAACGTCACAACCATCACAAAACAATTATTTAAACTTTTTTTGTCAATACTTTCCTAGTGTACAGCTAAGAAGGAAAGACAGAGATAATCTAAAGAAGAAATACCTCTCCTCAATCATCAATAAGAATTAGGAGAAGCTTATGTCTCAGAAAGCTTTTGCCTTTGATTTTTTTTTTTTCTTAGAGATGAGACTCAGATGTTTCCACCTCAAATCGCTGTGGTATGGAAGTGCACTGTGTGTATTGGTAAGCGAATGAGCAATAGGAAAAGCATCCTTTTTTGGCTTCCAGAGTTAAAAATCTAAGATTAAAAAAAAATAAAACTTCCTTTTCAAACATCTAGTCCTTTCAAAGATGTGTGTCACACACACCTTCTTCCTTCAAAGACTCTGAAAAAGACTCAAGGTCCAAATCCTGACCCCTTAGTCAGCATACATAAAACACCATGGTAATTGATCATTTCAAAAAGCAAATGGCATAGAGTGGCATTTGTACCCCAACTGAAGAAATTGCTTATCAGCAAACAGAACAAAATTTTGGATTTGAAACCTTAGAAATTATCTAGTCAAACCTCTTTGTTTTATAGGAGGAAATATTAAGGATTAGAGGGATTACATGACTTGCTCAAGGCCACTGCTAGTAAGTGGCAAAGACCAAAACCTCCAACTCCCAGCAATTACGCACTACTACCCCCTCTTCTGAAAACACAACAAACAAATCAACCAATCATAAGGCCTTAGGAGATCAGTCCATATTTTCACCTGTCAACTACTATAATATTTTTGGAAATCACTGTCAAAATCCATGCAAGTACCCTGAAAATAAACCACAGGATTTGGTGGGAATATTAAAACCTGCCAAGAAAGGAGTATGTTTAGTTCCCAAAAGCATAAGTATATTCATTATATGTATAATAATAATAGCAGAAAACACTTACAGTATATGTTTTAAGAGCTTTACAAATATTAACAAATTTAATTTTCAAAACCACCCGAGATGCAGGTTCCATTATCATTGACACTTCGGGGATATGGAAACTGAGGCCCAGAAAATTTAAGACATGTACCCAGGGCCACAAGCTAGGAAGTGGAGAGCCAGGACTTAATCCCTGACAATCTTGACTGAGTCTCTGTTTTTAATCACAACACTAGTATACCACATACACATGTTTCATAATACAAAACACAAAAAGTAAACTTGACATTTTCCCAGCTCATAGCCATGTTCAGTAGAAGATAAATTTTTTAAAGTTTTATGGAGGTTAAAAATGATTGAGAGATACTTTTAATTACAACCTTATCACTCACTGAAATTTTCAACAAATCTGCTAATAGAATAATAACACTGGAGGTCAGATTCTTTTTCCTATACGATGCTCAAACTAAGAAGAAGAGAGGGATTACAGAATAATAGGGGAAAAAAAGGCAAAATAAGAGGACTAAGTTATTCACAAACTACACAATCAAGCTCCTGAATAATTGGCATCTGCCAATATTCATGTTAAGATGTACTATCTTAGATCAATTCCCTTGAATGAAAAGGGAATGAAAGCAAATTCAAAACATCCTGTTTTAAATGTGAGACTTCAATATTTCTGAGAACAGATGCAAAAGAAAAAAATAGGATATAGGAAGTACTGATATTGTGGCACCATTTAAGAGAGAGAAAAGTATTTATTGCTCAAACCACATATTTATGCTATAAAAGAATATAAATGTATAGTGAGAACAAGGATTGGTCTATTTAGATCTTAAAAACTGCCATGTGAGCTATCTGGGTCACCTTCCTTTTGTCTGGGCTGCACAGTTTTATCATAGACTCTTCCAAGTCCTAAAAAGTTCAAAGTCCAAGTTATAAAAATCTACAGCTCCCGATCGGCTTCCCATTATTTTATGTGAACTGTAAACTCTCCTGAGTTTACACACTACTAGTGCTCCATCCTCAATAAGTAAGATCCCAGGCACCTGCTCCACGGGGCCTCACCTTGGGTAGCAGTGTAACAGTTGTTGCTGTGTTTACTGTCTGCGCGGCCTGATGCAAACACATTACAGGCACCTAAGTCAGCCTGATTTAGATCAGCATACAGAGTCTCTATCTACGCAGCTTTCTTGGTGCAATTTTTAACTTAGCTTCATGGAAATCTGAGCTTATGACTTGATGATGATTGTAAAGCACCAGTGGGAGAGGGAAGAAAAAGAACACAACACATTCAGTTATGTCTCCTGTCCTCCTTGGGTGGCTTAGTTTACCTAGGAAAGGGATGTTTAAGGCAGATGGTGAACTGAATGATGAGAACTGTCCACACAGAAAGAAGATCCAAGCTGAACTCTGATGGAAAGGGAAGGGCTAAGGCAATGGGATGCCTCCTCACCTTTACCCTAAAAGCATGTTCTTTTCATCATTATTGCAGACCTTCCTACAGAATATCTTCCACCACAGAATAATGTAATGTTCACTACGTACACATAGAGTCAGAAGACCACATTCTAAAGTCCTGATTGACTCATCATAATCGAATAGGAAGCAGAACACCAGCAGGAAAGGAGATACAGAAGCCCCTGAGGAAAGCTGGGGATCGATCCTAATGCTTCCCTCTGTCACTCGAAAATGCAAAGTACCAAGAAAGAGGCAAGACTGATGACCTTGGAGAGGCAAATTCATGGGTTCTGACCAGATTTAAGGAATTTCTCTCTTTAGCTCCACGACAATTACGTCTAGAAATCATTTCAATATATATTGCTAAGAACTGACTGATTGACGAGAAGGTTCTGTTCACCACTTACTTAACAGACTCGGGACAAACACCAAAATTGCTCAACTGAGTAAAACAAGTTGATTTTCTTAGTCAAATTTATTACATGTAAGCAGCATTTGGTTTTCCTCTCTGGCCAGTGATGGATTCTTTCATAGAACAGGCCTGACTCTCTAGAAATGGGCCAGAAAGACTTTTTAACCCCAGAAGGGATCTTCTCATATACCAAACCATAAAGACCTCTGGTCTAAACATTTCCAAAAGAAATCTAATCCTTACTATCCCTAGAGTGTTTTTCCAAAGGTCCCTAAACACACAAAGCCTTCTATTTGAAATTTATCCTCCTTCCTAACAAGCACAAGGACATATCTTCATATTTAATAACTCTATTATAATCTTTGAAAGTAGCAGTCATTTATTCTCTTGGGGGTGTGTTGCTTTTCAACCCTCTTGGGTATCTTTATGTCAAAAGCAGTTAGTTTTCCTTCTCCAAAAGTTCTATGGCAGAAATCTCCCACTTAGCATTAACCATCAATTAGCAAAGCATGGATCATATCTATACGTGAATGTCCATGAACGTACGAGGGTGTACAGTGTGTGTACACCTATGGGTACACAGACATCTAGGCAAACACACATAGTTACACAGCTTATAGAAAATGAATAGTTTAAATAATTAACATATAGTTATCCTTATAATATGTAAGTAGATATAAATTTACATACGTGCTTTAATATATACATACACATTAGATTTTGTAAAATTTACCTTCACTTTAAGAGTTCTAATAGTGTTAATAAATATACTATGGCTCCTTTCTGCATTTGAAAACACTTACATATATATATTTCCCTCCCTAGTAAATGCCTTGGATTATGATCTGATCATCTTTTTTATTGAAAAAGGTCAGGTCCCTACCTCTACATTCAGATTTAAGCATTTGGAAAAGGAACAAATTGTGTCAGAGAAATCAGCTATTAATTTAATGTGCAGTTAAGCCTGGCTTCCCTTTACAAAATACTCTTAAGAATCTGTATTTCATTTAAAATGCTCAAAATTCCAGAAGGTCCATGTAGGAACTTTAAATTTTGCGAAGCGTCTCCTGCACAGGCCAGTCTAGTTCTCATGTGCTCAGTATCTTATCAAGTGAGAACAGGACTTCACAGAATGCAATACACAGTAGCAGGTTTAGAATGACATACTTACATACATGTACAATGACAGTCTGAAAGGATACACAGTAATATGTTAACAGCAATTATCTCTGGGTAGATTTTAGGTAACTTTTTCTACTTATCTGCTTCTTCCATTTATCCCTATAAGAACATCCCTCATACTGCTTGTGTAATACCCCTGCCGAGTGAAAAAAATCTGTTCTTATAGTGATTTCACAAACGTCAAAATATGCAATAAATCCATTTATAAGATGTGTATACCAAGGAGCAGATCTATCAAAATCAATTGTGCATCAGATAAAAAACAGACAGTGTACACTGGGGGCTCAGCCAGTGAAAAGCATCTTGGCCATCAAGAGCTGCCTGAAGACCCAGTGGGGGCGGGGAAGGTGGAATGGGGCAACCCTCCCACAGAAGACAACATAGTCACAGTCTGTGCATGATGCAAGTAACTGACCTGGGCTGGGTGTGGACCCACTTAGGAGCACACACTCCATTATCCATGTCAAGGTAACAAAAGGAGTGATGTGACATTCTGTGTGAAACCTCCCACTCCTGTGCGGGGCCTTGCTATGGGACACCAAAAGGTCTTTTGTACTTCCTTGCAAATCTAAATGATGCTGACACTTAACTACCCTCCTAGAAACCAGAGCAGAAGTTAACAGACTTGTCCAAAAGGGCTCCAAAGGACTCGAGTCTAAAATGCCCAGACTTGAGTGTATCGCAGCATGGCTCCTGTTCCCCCCTCCCTGTATATACACAGTACATGAAACACAGAGGTTACGAGCAAAAATCTAGGGTACCCGGAGTAGACTGTCTACCTCTGGACCAGATTCTTATAAAAAGGCCTCGCATCACAGTACCAAAATCTCTTTCATACTACGGGGAGGTGCAGTGCTAACAGTGTACAATAACACTTTGCTCTTATTCAGAATAAAATATCAGTCCCCAGGCGAGATGATCTTATTACAGGCTGACTGTGTGAACACACTGAAAAGAATCACTTATGACAGGTAAAACCCCGCACACCCCACGAAGACATTTTCAACAGCACAGAGCGGTGGGACACATGTGGGTGGCTTCCCCAGCCCCACAAAGGAAGCGCCGTACTCAGCTTTTAGTGACTGTGTATTCTCGGACTGCAGCTGGGCGTCTGAGAAAAGCCTCTCCACACCTATCCACCAGACCTGTTCTGAGAGCTTAGCTTCGATCTGGGCAAACCCCACACTTACAGCCATAAATGCATTGGCATTGAGAAAGACTGCGGAGGATGTGGCTCTCCAGGTGTGGCTTTATTTTTCACTTCACCGGGTCAGCTATTTAGGCCTAGTCTTCTCCATTGGCTTGAAGCTTTGTTCACACCATCTTGGGTAACACATCACATTATTCTTCCTTATAAAAACAAATAAACTCAAATGAGCATTCAGAGACAGTTCACCCCTCCGAACACCTCTGCCTTCCCCTCTGATTTATGGGACCCCCTTCCGATCCCACCCATGAGAAAGTCTCCCCTACTCTCTCTCAACTAAGGATGGGCCAGGTGCCTTTCTTCCTTCCTCAAGTTTCCCACCTGCCTTGCCTCTGCAGACGTGCACAGCCCCGAGGATCTCAGCCTGCTTGCCGCCACTGAGCCACTGGGAGCAAAGCACTGCAGTACCTAGCGCTACCCGCCATCAACTACCGCCACGGACTCGGATCACTGCACTCGGCACCTGCCACCCCACCCAAAAGCTTGGCCGTCCTGGGAGGCTGGACCAAGAGGGGAAAAAGCATGTTTTTATACTTATAATGGCTCCCCTCTGAACCACTGCATCCGAAATGTACACAGCTCTGGAGAACAAGGTGCTGGATACATTCATTCCTAGCCGACTCTGGTTAGAGCAGCCAGTGTCTCACATCACCGGTTTATTCTGCAATACGTCCAATCCACTTCAGTTTAAAACCAAGGGTCGAAAAGTTGCAATTCAGTGAGGCATCACATGTTTCATAACTGAGTGTGGAGAGAACGGGTAGGAGAAATAATCAGACCTCCCAAAGAACCAAGCCGGGGAAGCAGTTCACTCAACTCCTCTACTTGCCGTTTCCATCCTCCCATCCCACTTGCCAACGTGGACCTTCTCTATCTCAGCCACCGCCGTTTCCGACTACAGTCCCTTGCAGTAAACTGACAGGCTGGTAATTTACGAGCACGCTGGGCAACAGCAGAGAGACTTTGCAGAAACAGAGTTGGAGTGAGAGCTCACACGCAGACAGGCAGGAAAATGGGATGCCTCATCAGAACAGAGGGTTTCTATCTTTCAGGGCTAGCACATCATTTGATACATACGTCTGCACTGACGTACAGCATAGGGGGTTTTATTTCTGTTATAATCTGTTTGTTTGGTGGTTTAGCCAGAGAATCTTATATAACACATTCCTGTTTCAAATGTAGCAACATGTATGGCATTGCACTCAGAAGATTCAGGCTCCGCACAGCAGGTCCCATTCTCATCCCAAATCATTCTACCTTGCAAGGTTTCTATATAATTGATGAAAAAAATCAAGAACCGCCACTAGCAATAGTAAAAGATTCAGTCATCAGCTTTACCCTGGATTCAAAAGCTAGCATTCAGATGGTATGATTTTAGGGATTTCTCAAAACCACCTTCATCCTGATTTTAATACATTAGATGAGCCTGACCTGCGGAGGGAAAGGAGTCTAGTTTTCTAAGCCAAAACACAAGTGAGCCCACCCCGGGCTTCCAGGGTAGAGTACAGGGACATACTTCCTGCCTCTGCACTGGGGTGTTATATGACCACAACCTTTGCATCTGATTTCCTTAACAAAGAAGCAGGAGATCTGCACTGCCTGTTTGGCCAGAAAGCACATAATACAGCTACAGCTGAGGAACTTCCTTCACCCTAGCTCAATACAATGTGTATTATATAATGAATGAGCCTTCTCTGTGAACCCTGCCTTTGGAAAACATAGGCACTTTCTGCATAGTTTAAGCCCGTCTGCAAGGAGCAGTTATCCCTTGTCAGATCAAACGCGGACCAAGTATTGTATAAATCCAGGCAGACTACACCCTTAGATCCCTCTGCTATCACCCTAATTTCTTTTTTGCTTGACAAGACATTATATAATAAAGAATTATTTCAGTTAACTCTAAACTATACAGAGAACATTTACACAGCAGCCAGCAAGCACCCGAATGATGTTGGCTTTCAGCTCCATGTTCCCTGCGTTGCCTAAGAAATAAGGTGTGGGGGGGGTGTTAATGGGAGGACGAAGAGGAGGGGAGAGGAAATCAGCTATCTATGAAAATACTTACAGCCTCCGAGTCCTCAAGTCCATGCAGGTACAAATTGTCATACATGGAGGTCTGATAATCCAGAGCACCTCTATCAAGGCGAAAACAAAACTGCTACAGAAGCCACAGCTAGAGGTAAAGACAGAAAAGGCCTGTTTGGAAGAATTGCACCTGCCTTATCAATTGCTGTGGATTTACCAGGCAAGATGCTATTCATTCACATCGCACAGGGTGAGGTTATCCCCAGAGGCTGTCCAGACCTGGCATTTTATCTGCCTTCCCAAACAGAGCATAAAAAAGCAGAACCCTTTCTCAACCACAGACTGGTGACTGAGCTAGGAAAGCAGCCTCTGATTGGCTCAGCTCCCCTGCTTCAGTCAGCTGAAGAGTGTTCCCTCGGTGAGTGGAGGGCCGCTCGGAGCACCCTACCAAGCAGACAGCTGCTTCCTGTTTCGTCTGGATCATATAGTTCTGCAGCAAACACTTATCAACATCTAAAAGGCTGCTTGGTATGTTGGGAAAGGCGGGCGATTGAATACTCTAAACACAACTGCTCATCTTCTTAATGAAACGCACAATTGGAGGGGGATGGGGAGCAACAGAGAAATTTTTTTTCAGAGAATATTGTGTAAAGACAGGTGAACAGATACTCATCTCTATCCAACACCTGTACTTAACAGATGCAACTGAAGTCAAACAGGCAATAAGTCATTTAAAATTTTTTTAAAAACCAAGATAAAAGAAAAACAATAAACAGATGGAAAGATTTCTTGTGGGAATTTCTACCGTAAAAGAATTTCTACTGTGAAAGTTTACGATATTCTCACCGAAATTTCTCTGCCTCACTGACAAGAAGGTACCTCTGTGACCCAACTAGTGAAGTTTGAAAACGAAGCCAAAAACTCTCAAAAGCCTTTATGTAGATGCAAAATTGTCCATTTCTTTTTAGCTTGATTTTTTTTAAATCGCCTTTAAACGACAGCCAACGTTTTAGCTTAAATCCCCTTTTTCCCAGCGCTTAGACCTTTAATGTTCCTAAAGCAGCACTGATCTTTTTCCAAAAACCCAATCAGAAAAGTCCCACTGCCTTCCCACTTCCCATCACACCACAGCTCAGTTTGACCTAGGACAGGTCCCACACTGGAGCATACCTAGACACTTGCGGCTTCCTGGTCAACCAATAACGTACTGCAGCTTTGAAACAGAAGAGCTTTATAGCTCACTGTAAAAGAAGCCAGCTAAATTTGGGAAAAAAAGAAGTTGGTGAGGAGCAACGAACATAATCTAGAGAAGCTGCATGACTCACGGGGGTAAAGCAATGACCCAGAAACTCAGAGGCTGAGCCCAGCTTCCCCACTAATTGGTCGGATGACTCTGGACCAGTCACCACTTCTATGGGCTTCAGTTTCTTCACCTGCCAAATTGAGGTAAGAAATAACCCAGAGAAAGGACTTTGCAAATCTAAAGCGCAACATAAACACTTACCAATGACAACCCTGCTTCGTCAGCTGGAAGGCACTGGCTGCAGTTCATGGGAACTCAGCACAGGAGTAAATGTCTGGCCCTGGACCCAGGAAATGGGGCCCGTCCTTCTAGCCAGTATCTCTGAAAAGCGTAACTCTTAAAGGGACAAATCTGAGTCACAAAGAGCAACACGAGAGCTACAACTGCTGAGCCGAGCACAGTTCTTCCAGGTCTGCACTGACCCACTAAGGTCTTCCAATCACAGCTGCACACTTTGGGAACAGCATCAATCCTTTCAAATATAAAAGATGCCAAAGGGACTCACCTGTCCTTCAGAACCTGAAAATGGTAGGGTTCATACAGGAGGTCATCTGTGCCACCAGGAGGATGGCAGAAGAGGATGGGTACAGTTGGCAGGATTTCATATAAAGAGACCCAGTGCCAGCCCAACCTGTTGACGACTGTGTGTCCTGGAGCAAGTCATTTCCCAGGCTAACCTCAGCTCTCCCCTCCATCAAGCAAGAGGACTGGGCCAAAAGCTTTCTAAGCTCAAATTCCTGTATCAGATTCTGTTATTTTAATTAACTCTCTAAGTACAGCCATGTGATATTTTAGGCAGAATCAACAGAAAATCAAGGCAAGAGGGTCTTTTTTCTCCTTAGATTTTCCAGATCATTTCCTTATTTTACTATTTCAACTGAGGGTATAGATATTTCCTGAATATCTTTAAATGGGAATCTAAATTTGGTGGGGGGGGGGCGGGTGGGAAGAAGCCGTTCACTTCCATAATTCACCAACGAGATGAGAGAAACTGCCCCCTACTGGGAAAACTGTACATGGCTCAGTTCCTCTCCTGAATTTCCCAACAGCCAATGTAAGGGTCTAAAGAAAGTCTTTAGAGAGCAGGGGCTCGTTTCGTGATATACGAATGCAGGCAGTAGGAAGATAACGCAGGAGCGGCGGTCAGGAGGCAGCACTGGATCAAGCAAAGTAGCTTGTGGTTCCTCCCAGCAACCCTACACCCAAACCCCTCAAGGACTAAGAACAGACGTAAAGCAGGGGCAGCCTGGCTCTGCCTGCTTCGCAGGTTAGAAACATGATGAGCGAATTGTTAGAGGTGGGAGAACCCCAGAGGTCCCCTAATCCAGCCCTCATTTTAATACCCAGAAAGGTTAAACTGATGTATTCAAAGCCATAATTTTCTATACTTAAGTGTTCCTTCCCTGCTCCTTCTTGAGGGGGTTTTCAAGGTAAGGAATGAGGAGTAGTGGGTGTATTCCCAGGAGGAATTTGGTAAAATGAAAGGGGGGGGTCACTTTGATGGGAAAACCCCTATTTTTCCCACTCCTTTCATTCTAAAAACTGTCTAATCACAAGCTATTTGGTCACCCACAAGCTGACAACTGAAAATCAATTAATAGACTGGAGTCTGCCCCTACTGTTTGGATCTCCATAGAATAAGCATTGCACGTACAGGTCACCTAAAGGTCTCAATCCAATGCACAGGCTGATCCCAGAGTTCCAGAGGCAGCCAGTGAGAGACTCAGCCTGGACTTCCCCAAAGGAACTCTGAGAAGTTCCCACAAAAGTGAACTCGAACTCCAAGAGGCTCTTGGAACTGACCATTCCTGTCCCAAGATTCTCTGAACTGAGAGCTGGCTGAGAAGTAGCGAGAGGTCCCTGGGAGCTTCCTGGGCCTGTTTCAGATCATCTCAAGTCCCTAGCTTTTGGTGAAAGGGCCTTGATATCCCATCAGGTCTAAGTTCTGAGGGCCAAATTTCAAGGGTGTCATATTTCACTGCAGCAAGAGGCGAACATCAAGAGAGGGATTGGCCACCGTCTTGGTTTTGGTTTGAAGAGTTCTCCAGTTAAGTGGTTGATGGAGAGGATGAAAGAGAAACCAACCCTCCCCTGGTCTACTTCTATTTCCAGCTCCAATGAGGATTAGTCTGAAAAGCTCCTGGGTCACCTTGCATCAGTGTTTCCCCATAACCTGCCCACCTCTCACCCCTGAGTAGCCTCCAAAACTACACAGCCCCCAAAGGCATCTTCCCATTTTGAGGGTGCCCTGCTGACTGTGTTTCCTTTCAAGTCATCTCTCACCATGACCAACAGTTCAAAGTCAAAAGACCTTATGAAAAGGCATTGTTTGTGTGATTCTATTCTCTAAATTCCACGTGATTCTCCGTATAGAGGTTATTCTTGCAATTTGACAAATGTCTCAACTGAGCTCAGTTCAGTGGAGGGAATGGTGTGGTCCTCAACAAATGAGGGAAGCTCTCTTCTGCAGTTCAAGGCAACATTCAGCTAGTTTTTGTTGGCTTCAAACTTAGGGACATGGAGTTGCTTTTCCTTACCTGGGCTGGGCTTTGTGGTACAGCACACCCATGGATTTGACGGTGGAATACAAAGGAAAAGCATTTCTCTTTTCCATTTGTTTGGAAAGGGAGGGGAAGAGGGAGAGAAAAGCCAAGAATCAGCTGATTAGCTCTGAGTTTTACATAGCTGTCATCAAGACAATTGGTACAGATTTGGAAACAAAAGGAAATTTTGCTATCTAATTACCCCCACAGATTTCTCCAGAATTTAACTTTCTAAGCCAGTGGAGTTACGTGTTCTGCAGCAGGACTCTGAGAGGTCAGAGAAGAGACAAAAGAACAGTGTTTGGACTCTCACTGGCTCTATGGACTAGAACACGAGCCCAAGGTCTCTGCCTGCCAATTTAACCTTGGGGATTATTTTGCTCTTTGTTTTTAAGTTTTTCTAAGTGGCCAAGTGTACTAGATGATTTTCTCCCTCTTCTCTTCTGCAAGCACAGATACACTTGTTTCCCTCTAGAAACATATATGGCATTTTGCACGTTACTATTGTAACCCCCGTTTCCCGCCCCCTGACGTGCTTCAGACAGGTGGTACCGGCAGGGCAGACAAAAGAGTGAAAACAAAACAAAACGAAACAGAACTCTACAAACTGACTGCCCTTTTAGTAGTCCTCCGAGTTTGAATTTAGACCGTTATAACTACCTAGGCAGGTGTATCCGTACGTCTCTCTGTGCCTCATCTGTAAAAAGAGTTCTGGACTTCATGAGTGAATGTATAAAAGGTACACAGAAAGTGCCTGGCACATCATAAGGCAGAGTGAAGAATCAGTCTTTTTTTAAAGGGAGTAGTGTGGAATCAGGGCCGCCTACATCGCCCAGCTCCGAGGGCCCCCATGCACTGCAATTCGTGTGAGTGGTACTCCCAGGAGCGGCGTCACAGGGATTCTTCAGAGCAGGCTGGTGAAGAGCAGGGACTCTGGAGCCAGGCTGCCTGCATATCGCCATGGTGCCTCTTCCCAGCTGGATGACACTCAGTGAGCTACTTTGCCTTTCTGTACCTCCATCTCCTCCTCTGTAAAATGAGGATTACCCCAAGATTATCGTGCAAGATTAAAAGCCTTGATATAAGAAAGTGCTCAGAACGATGTGTGGTACAAACTCGAGGCTGCACAAGCATCAGTCGCTTCTTCTCATCTCTGGGCTCTGGCCTGAAGACTTGGTGCCCTTGGCCTCTGCAGTGGGATTCCTCGTCCCTGCTGCCCCTGATGCCGGCCTGGTCCTCTCAATCTCCACCTGGGTCCCTGGTCTAAGCCAGCAGAGCTGAGACCAGCATCCTGCCTCCCCCTGCCCTACTTACTTTCATGCCAACCTCCTCCCGGCTGCCTACCTGCTTCATCTGGCTAGCTGACTGCTCCTTATGCTGAAGCTGGCAGGGGCTCCCAGGCCTCCTTGGCCTGACGACACCTCAACCCTTCAGCCACCCCTCCGAGCTCCGCATCCTTCCCGTGTGCCCCGGGATAGGCGCAGCACACACACCTGACCTTCCCGACGGCCCGGCCTCTCCCCAAACTAGAATTCTGACTTCCCTCACCTCCACCAGCCACTCCTTGGCTGCCCCAGCCTGTCACAGCCCTCTGCCAAGCAAGCACCCCTACGAAAAACCTGTAACACATGCTACGACTGGTTCCCACCAAGGAGGCAAGAGGACAGTGAGAAAGAGAAACAGAGACACGGATAAAAAGGCAGAGACAAAAAACCCTAGAGACACTCAAAGGAACAATGAATCTGTGGACTTGTTTTTATTCCTCTCTGCCACTCTTGATGGCTCCGGGAAAAAATAATACTTCATAATTCATAAAAGAGTGAGTGTAGGTAAGGTAAAAAAATTCCCATGGCCTATTCACTTGCCAGAAAATGACAGATCCCTCCCCGTGATTGACGTATTACTCAGAAATCTCTTGCTTTCTGAAATTTCTGTTAAAAAAAAAAATGCCTATCTCTCGGCAAAAACACTCCGCAGCCACAATTTTCATTAACTTTATACAACTTTATTTTCCATGCTTCTGCCAAAAGGGGCTGAAGAGACTAGTCCAGCTGGTCTCCTCCCTGTCGCCTATACATCATTTAGCTCATACGATCAATGCTAATTTAATCATTACCCTTTCAACTGCTGACCACTCTGCACTACTTTAGAGGCTGGAAACTCGAAGATGAGCAACTGCATCCTCCAGAGAGCCGCATGGAGATCCTTCAGACAGAAACTGAACCAAGGAGATGGCTGCAATCAGAGCTCTCACATTTGGAGAAGCTCTGAGGAGAGCTGGAGAGGAATTTGATTCCTTTATCTTCAAAGCTTCAGCAGGAGAAGCAGGAAAGGAGGAAGGAAGGGATCAGTTTCACTCAGGGGACAGGGCAGAAATGAATCCGCCACCAACTTACTACATGGCCATGGGCAAACCATTTTCCAATGATTCCTAATTTGCTATAAAGAGTAAACAGTTTCCTTTTTTTCAATGTAAGATTTATGAAAGGTTATTTTCTATTTTGTTACTGCCTTGAGGTAGATATTCAGGTTTTTCTCTCTCTGGGGGAGTTTTTCTCTTTGATTTGATAACATGTTTTTTTTGTTGTTGTTGTTTCTTTTTTACAGATCCATTCGGTCATCTAGTAAACATCCATGAATTCTTACTAAGTACCTAGTATCTCCTCCAAACAGAAATCAGATCATGTCAGCTCCTATCTGAAACCTTCTGAGGTTTCCCGTTGCTCTTACGGCGAAGACTCAAACCTTTAACACGGTCTAGCATGGCCTCAGCATTTCTCTCCTCACAGCCCTCACTTTGCACCTCTGACTCCTTCCCTCTCTCCTCTAGAGCCAGCCTCCCCTTCTCGGACACCCCCATCACACCCGCTCCCACCACTGGGCTCCGTCTAGTCTGAGCCCTTTGCCTAAAACCCCACCCCTCCCACCACCACACCACCATGAACACGCAGTAGTAAAGCTGATGAACTAACATCTGTCTCCAGAATATGAGTTCCATGGAAAAAGGAATCCGGTAGCTTCTCGCCACATATGCCCGCTGCCGAGCACAGTGCCTTGCACACACACAGCTTTAAATAAATATGCGAATAACTCACAATGACCCTGAACTCTTGGCCACTTCTGCACTTGGGCTGTCAAAATAGTGCAGTGACTAACAACAAAAAAAAGCTCGCAAAACGAAATGTGGATTTTTTAGAGCTAAGAAAACCCATAATACGAACATCCCTAGAGGGTCCTCAACAAATTGTCTTCATGCCCTGACTGGGTGAGAGTTGTTCAGATTTAGATTCTTACAAATTAAATAAACTAGGTGTGACATAGAGGTGTTGTTTTAACAATGTCTTTATTTTTAAAAAATTTATATAATGTATTGATGGAATTTTATGGGGACGTGATGGAGAGAAGACCCCATGATCTTTCATACCTTCATACCTCTGCACACAATGTTCCCTCTGTCTGGGAATATTTCACCCTCAACTTTTTCTAAGTAGTGAATTCATTTTCTTGAAGGTCCGAGGTAAATGTCACTGAGCCTTTCCCCAGTTCCCTCAGACAATCACACTGTCATTCTATACTCCCATAGCCCTCTATGCTCCTAGACTTCTACTAATGGGCCTACCACATAATAGTGTATAATTCATCCAGCAGACCTGTTTTTTCTGCTACAAGATGAACAACTCAAGCAAGAACCATGTCTTATTCAGCTTTGTACCCTAAATGCTTCATTCCATAGAAGAGCCTCAATAAATACTGGATGCAGAAAGTGAATGACCAACATGAAAAGAAAACCCACATTTTGAGCCCTGATGACACTGCCTCCATCATAATCCATGCAGTCTAGTCTAGTAGATGTTTGAGATCTTAGAGGGAATCAACAGAGAAGGGAATGAGCCAGGAATCTGTGAGGTCAATTTTAGGGCTGCTATAGATTTAGAAAACAAACCACAAGATGGAAAGCAGTGTAAGAACTCAGGTGTGAGCTGGACTTGTGTCAATGGCAGAGGCTTTTCTTGAGTGGAATCTATGGGCAGAAGGGATACTGGTGAATGATGAGTGGATGGTAGCATTGGGGTCCCAGGATGTGTCCCAAAACATTGTTGCCTTAGAACATATTTTTGGAGAAACCCCTATTTCCCTATGGAAAAGAGTGCCAGACTCTGTACCCCTCAAAGGCAGGAACTATGGTTTATTCATCTTAACATACCCATCTCTAACCCAGTGCCTATCACAATAACTGGAAAGTAGAAGTTCAATAACTACATTGGGAAAAGGCGACTAAGCTAGTATGATATAGGTGACCGCCACAACAGAACATAGTCCTGAGAGGACCTTGTGTTTCAAGTTCTATCATATCTCATGCTGCCTTAGGCACCAGGCATCCTAGACTCTCAACAGGGAAATAGGGAAATCTGACTAACTGCAAAATACGGAGTTTAGAGCAGCAATCCTCATTCTAGGTCCCACCTGCAGGTAGACCTAAAGCTTTACAAAATGCTGCTAGACTTGAGTAGGATTGTCTTAGGCAATGGACTGGTCTTGAGCTTCAGGTTGATAGTTTTTAGGTTCTGCAACCCAGTAAGCAGGAAGGAAGGAAGGGTGGGTGGTTTTGGTGCACACCACCAAGCTTTGACTTCTTTATTTTTTTATTTTTTTATTTTTTTGTGGTACGCGGGCCTCTCACTGTTGTGGCCTCTCCCGTTGTGGAGCACAGGCTCTGGATGCGCAGGCTCAGTGGCCATGGCTCACGGGCCCAGCCGCTCCACGGCATGTGGGATCTTCCTGGACTAGGGCACGAACCCATGTCCCCTGCATCGGCAGGCGGACTCTCAACCACTGCGCCACCAGGGAAGCCCTGACTTCTTTATTACTCTATGTGGCCGAGATGACTAACAGCCCTAGATTCCATTCTCCATTTCTTCCTTTTAGCAATAAACTCTTTTCCACCCCCAATTTTAGCAAGGCATATGACTCTCCAACTACAAACTACATTTCACAGCCTCCCTTGCAGTGAGAAGTGACCCTGGTCTTGCCCACAGAGTGTGAGTGAAAGTAATGTATCCAATTTACACCTTACATCCTTGAACCTTACATCCTTGAAAGGATACTGATTGCCCACACACTCTCTTCCCCATTCCTTTGGATGTGCACCGATGAGCCAATTTCCACCAGACAGATGGACAATGAAGAGATATTAGGGCTAAAGAAAGTTGAGTCAATAAATGACCTGTGAAGAGGGCTACTCTGCTATCCTGGACTGCTCTCCTACACTGCTGGGTGAAAGAGAAAGACACATCTTTACCTGGGGATCTCTTTGTTAAAGCAGCTTCTATTAACTAATGCCCGCTGCAAAAGTAACTAAGATGGAGGTCATTAGAACAAGAAGAAGGCAATCAGAAAAAAACGTCCATAAGGTAGGCACTGGACTCAGAAAAAGGTCTCTCACTAGGTTGTGGCATATCTTCTAATTTTTTTTTCACAAAATGCTAACAAAACCAAGATGGTGGTTGGTTACAGCAAATCCTCACCCCCACCCACTCCATCCCCATTAAAAGCAGACACTGTTATGTAATGTTTAGCCACAGTAAGTCTGTTTATTTTCTAAAACCAAAGATTAGGAAAAACCCAAAATGTTGGTAAGCTAAAAACACATATAAATTGCCAATTTTATACTGCTTTTTCAAAGCTCAAATGAGTTCAGAGAAAATCTTCAACTCGATCGGGTTTTTAAATTGAAGTAGACCACTACAAAGAGAAAAATATTCACCACTTTTTAGCAAAGTCCATAAGGATTTCCTCATGAAGATTTTCAATATAATTTCTCCTAGTTCCTAACCTGGTCATTTCCTTTGCAGTACTGGATGGAAAATAAGTTAGAGCACTAAGTCCAAAGCCTTTCCCCGAGAGACACAAACAGAAACAAGCCGAGTTACTTGATCTAAATTCCAATTCTCAGAAGTGATTCCTGCATTAAATATTCAAGGAAAATAACAATCATCTCCATAGAAAATAGTATGAATTTGGGGACAAATGATAAAAAAAATAGTATATATTTGTATTGATAGAAAATAGAGGCGAATGTGAAAAATTATCGATAATCCATTATATCTGTAGGCATGTTTCATAAATCCAAAAGCATAAACAAACTAAGCATATAGACTGGTCTCACACACACACACACACACACACATACACACACAGGGTTTTTCAAAGTTGTTTGGCAATGCGTTTTTCTTAATTACAGAAAGTGATTTCTCAAATGTTTAAGATAGATTGAAAATTAAAAATAACAATATCCAAATAAATATTTAGGTGCCATGTACCTTATAGCACCTCAACTCACTGTATTTTTGAACCTTGTGTGAGAGGGTTCAGAAATGACCCTCTTGTCTTGTACACCTTATAAATCTATTTTCTTTTAAATGGGAAAGGCAATAATATCACAGCTTTCAAAAACAGTAGTTTATAAAATGAATTATTTCTCATAGCTCCTCTAAGTTACTCTTTCAACCATCAAATTAAATAAATATAAAACACTACAAGATAATAAATGAGTAACTTGTTAATCTTCAAATAATGTCAAATCTTCATGTTCCAGAGGTTTCTTGAGCTCTCTAACCATTTAAACCTATGGATCACATGAACATGGAACAGCCTTTGTAACATAATTTGGATATGTTTACATTCCATGGAAGAGATACTAACAGACAGTAATAGTTCATTCCAGAAAATAAGGGGGGGGAGGTTCATAAACACATTGTTATGGATCTCAAAGTACTATCTGCCAGCATTAGGAAAAGAATGTTATGAGTAAATGTTCAGATTTACCCAACTTAATGAAGAAATTAAGAGTTTTTCCCTGCCAGCTACCTTTAAAGCTTTCCATGAAAGAACTGAACTAAAAGACAATGTCAGGAAGATGGCCTGTGGGCCTCAACTAATAAAGGCTCACTTTTGAAAAAGATACCTACTAGAACAGTAAGATGTGAACCAAAATAACAGCTTCAGATATCATCATCCTATCTTCAATCAAGCAAATCAATCACTAAAACTTGGGGGAGAAGAATAAAAGGTCCAGTAAGAGAAGGGATGAGCAAGCTAACTTCATAGCCAGTAGAGTCATTCATTTCCTCTCACTTTTAGCTCTTGTTGGTTGTGTTTACTTCATTTAACCATAAAGTTAATGAATATAAAATAATCAGAGAGAGCTGAAGGGTTAGAAATCATGGGAAAGTGTCCTAACAACACACAACTCTAAAACCATAAAAGAAGAGAATAAAATATATTTTTCATTGTATTTGTTCTCCATCTACTTGTCTACTGCCGTCTCTACTTTACAACATCTTTCTCACTTTATCCTTATTTCAGCCACTCATTACACTTTCCCCAAAATATGTGCTTCTGATCCAGATTCCTGCTGTTTCTTATGCTTGAAACCAACTTAAGCATTTTTGTAGTCTACTGAAATTTTCCACAAATCATCCCTTTGCAAATCAACTCTCTGTCTTATGAGACCTTCCACTGCCAATTCTTCCACAAAATTTTTGTTTTTAATGGGACTTAATTAAACTTAAAAGCTTTTGCACAGCAAAGGAAACCGTAAACGAGACCAAAAGACAGCTCTCAGAATGGGAGAAAATATTTGCAAATGAAACAACAGACAAAGGATTAATCTCCAAAATATGCAAACAGCTCATGGAGCTCAATATCAAAAAAACAAACAATCCAGTTAAAAAATGGGCAGAAAACCTAAATACACATTTCACCAAGGAAGACATACAGATGGCCAAGAGGCACATGAAAAGCTGCTCAACATGACTAATTATTAGACAAATGCAGATCAAAACTACAATGAGGCATCAACTTATGCCAGTCAGAATAGCCATTATCAAAAAATCTACAAACAGTAAATGCTGGAGATGGTGTGGTGAAAAGGGAACCCTCCTGAACTGTTGGTGGGAATGTAAGGTGATACAGCCACTATGGAGAACAGTATGGAGGTTCCTTAAAAAACTAAAAATAGAACTACCATATGACCCAGCAATCCCACTACTGGGTATATACCCTGAGAAAACCATAATTCAAAAAGACACATGCACCCCAATGTTCATTTCAGCACTATTTACAATAGCCAGGACATGGAACCAACTTAAATACCCATTGACAGATAAATGGATAAAGGAGATGTGGCACATATATACAATGGAATATTACTCAGTCATAAAAAGAAAGGAAATTGAGTTATTTGTAGTGAGGTGGATGGACCTAGAGTCTGTCATACAGAGTAAAGTAAGTCAGAAAGAGAAAAACAAATACCTTATGCTAACACATATATATGGAATCTAAAAAAAAAATGGTACTGATGAACCTAGTTGCAGGGTAGGAATAAAGAGGTAGACATAGAAAATGGACTTGAGGACATGGGGTGGGAAGATGAAGCTTGGGCGAAGTGAGAGTAGCATCGACATATATACACTACTGAATGTAAAACAGTTGGCTGGTGGGAAGCAGCAGCATAGCACAGGGAGATCGGCTCGGTGCTTTGCGATGACCTAGATGGGTGGGATAGGGAGGATGGGAGGGAGGCTCAAGAGGGAGGGGATATGGGGACATGTGTATGCATATGGCTGATTCACTTTGTTGTGCAACATCAGCTAACACAGTATTGTGAAGCAATTATACTCTAACAAAGATCTATTAAAAATTTTTTTAAAAAATGGTATTGTAGAAAACTTACAAAATTCAGAAAAATACAAAGACAAGAATAAAAATATGGAGTCTTACTACTGAAACATGATTACTATTAATACTTTGGTATCATTCTCTACATGCCTTTTATTTTACATTTAGAACATGCTATATGTAAACTTTTGTGTTCTCTTAACTATAACAGCACAAGCAATTTCTCACAAACATAAACTATTACAATTATATAATATTGCATCATATGAATATACTAGGCAGTTCCCACTGTTTTGCTCTTATATCATATTAGTCTGTAATTCAGATTATTTTATTTGGCTAGATTCCAGATATTCTTGGGTCAACGTGTATGAACATTTTAAGCCTCACATTGCCAAATGCTGTAGAGAAACACTCTACCAATTTACATACTTACTAGTTTGATACGAAGTCCTAGGTCTTAGCCCTCATCAGCAGTGGGGCAATGGGAGACCTAACATTCTAATTTATTTATTTATTTTTTTTTTTGTGGTATGCGGGCCTCTCACTGTTGTGGCCTCTCCCATTGTGGAGCACAGGCTCCAGACACGCAGGCCCAGCGGCCACGGCTCACGGACCCAGCCGCTCCGCGGCACGTGGGATCTTCCCAGACCGGGGCATGAACCCGTGTCCCCTACATCGGCAGGCGGACTCTCAACCACTGCGCCACCAGGGAAGTCCCTAATTTTTTTTATCTGTTAATTTGATACAGAAAAAGTGGCATTTCACTGTTGCTTTAAATTGCATTTTTTGCTAATAAACATATACATGTGAAATATATATAATACTGCACTTTTTCATAAGCATGGCAAATTTACTGTCTCTGAATGAGAAATTTCCACATTCAAGTAACAGAGACTGTGATATTCTTGTCTCCAGTCTCTTTTTGGAAAGTCTTATGAAAATAGTATCTGCGGCAATGGCTCTCAGCAACAGCAGAGGACCAGAATCACCTGTGGAGCTTTTTTACAATCCATTTACACTCTAGAAACTCAAACTCAGTAGAGGTTCTATCATCTATATTTTCTAAAAATTCCACTGCCATTTTAGTAGGCAACTGAATGAGAGACCACTGAGTTAAGACTGAAACAGTTAAATGTCTCACCTGTCAGGTGAATAAGCTACTGCATGAGTTCTTTAGGCATAAGATGAAGAGCATCATGCTCTAAACTATCATTTTATTCTATGGTGCTTACCTTACATCCATAAGGCAACTTAGGACCCTGTGAGATCTACTTCTACCGAGTGACATAACACTGCCCATACCTCTTAGTCTCATTTCTAAGAATGACCTCGTTTCATGTGAAAAGAAAGTAATCTAAATACTGATGTACCATTTGTTCATATACCCAGTACTTGGCAGAAATATTTACACAGCAGAGAGGATAAACATATGGTGTGAATTTCCAAAATGGCACCTTCTTCAACTCAAGGAGAGCCTCTGCCTGTAATCTATGGGCCAGGGATAAGTGCTGATATTATTTACTGATTTATGTTGATGTTTACCAAAATATGAAATCCAGCTGACCCTTGGACACACCCACAACCCCACTCCAATCTCTAAACAACCAATTACTCCCCTTCACACAATTAAGCATCATACTTGAACAGTCTATGCCTGTTGATACTGGTGTCACATGGCCTAGCGAACTCGTCACCCTGATATAACCTGGGCTTAGGAAGTGCCCTCGTCTCACAGAGCTAGGCTAGCTAACACAATAATGGGAGGAAATATGGGGAAAAAAGAAGTTCTGATGTTAGAAGGGAAAGTTTCCTCCATATCAACTCTGGTAAACCCCATTTGGCTGGAAAATACTAGTATTAGAACAGCCTAGGCCCAATCAGACTCTCCTAGCATTGTTTGGAGCCTGAACCCCTACTGGGGGTTCACACATTGAAAGCACAAGAATCTCTGCAAGAATTGTTTCAGAGATTGTTTCCTTCCCTCTCAGATGCTAAACGTGGTCATCCCCTACCACCAGAGAGAAACCATTCTGGAAGGAAGAGATGGCAGGAGAGGACCCAGTTAAGTGCTGAGAACCAGTACTTACACTGTTGGGTCAGATTGGAGGAGTAAACTCATGTCCTTGACAAATCCATAAGTGGAAAAGTCGCTACAATTTTCCAATAAGAAACGTAAGGGACAGATTTTCAAAATTAGGTAAAATGTTGAGTCCAAATGAATTATTTTATCTGTTCTGCAGATAAAGTCCCCAAGGTGTCAGTATTACCATGCCAACCACCTTGGGCTCTTGATACAAATCAACTGATAATGATGAATAGGCTATTTCAACTTCAAAAATTAAATCTTTATATGGCCATGAATATTTTTTACGGTTTACTACTACAGCTCAGGGGGGTGCTTTCATCTCTGGGCACAGTTGAGTTCAGAGAAGCAAAGTGAACACTTTGTTTCATTCTGTTCATCTCTCTCCAGGGGCCACTTTGCCAGCCTTTGGATTGTTTCTGCCATGGACAGCATCCTCAAAAAAGCCTCAGGACAGAAAAGCTTAGAGGCCACGGGGCATAAAAAGCTGTGATGATACATCCAAAAGAAAGGGACTTTGTTGATGTTTTGAACTAAGTAAAGGAAAAAAAGCATTAACAAGTGCACCAAACTTGGTGACTGGAATTAGCAAACCAGGACACATATATATAAGTGTAATCACAAGGTCACACCTTCACACCTAGGCATTTAGCTGTGTGTCACTGTAAATCACCACACCAGCACTTTCCCTCCCCTTAATTTTTTTTTTTACTTTTCTAAATTTAGTACCATTACAAGTGCTGTTAACTCAGATAACTTAGAGTACCTATGCACAAGAAGAATAAATCACAGTTTCGATGAGATCCACCAATTTAAATGTCTTTTTTGTACATTTCCATTTCCAATGACAATATTTCAGTCAGTATGCATCATTTTCTGGTGTCCATTCTTGAGGATTTATACATCTGCATAGAGCTGGGTGAAAAATGTCTTTACATTAAAGATTGTACCCTTCCTTTTGAAAATTTTATTCCATGAAATAACTTTTATATTCCCTTTTAATTATCAAATGAAATACAATTTTTAAAAAATCTAAATTTGAGGTTAAGACACCCTGTTAAAATAATCTAGAAAACAAAGTAAAGTAAAATCTTAATGGGAAGTTGTTACAGTGCTTGGCTATAAATTATTTTTTTCTAAGAAGTCAAAGTGGACAACAATAGCAAAGGGATAGACAAACCAGGCTCCCCACCCAAGGACATGATTTCCTCTATTCATTCCTCTAAATGTGTCTCTCAATTACTCACATTTCGGCTGAGCTCCCCCGACCCTAAACACCTCCAATTTTATCTAATACATCAACCTTTCCTATGTTCACTTAGGAGCATCCTAGTGGAATCTAAAAACCTCTACCCTACACCAAAGTGGGTAAAGAGTCTGATTTCTTAAAAAAATCAGAATTATGCAGATACAGCCTGATGACCTCCACTGGTCTCTCAATGCTACTGTTTTAGTCAGCTCAGGCAGTTATAGCAAAAGTACCATACACTGGGTAGCTTAAACAACGAATATTTATTTCTCATAGTTCTGGAGGCTGGGAAGTCCAAGATCAGGGTGCCAGCAAATTTGGTGTCTGGTGACAGCCCTCCTCCGGGTCCACATACAGCTGCCTTCTTGCCACATCCTCAAGTGGCGGGCTGCACCCTCACGGTCTCATCTAAACCTAATTACCTCCAAAGGCCTCACCTCCAAATACCATCACACTGGGAATTAGGGCTTCAACATATGAACTTGGAGGGGGAACACAGACATTCAGCCCATAACAACTGCCCAGCACTCCTTCTGTATGTATCATCAGTTTTCTCCTTACTCCACACAAATCTTCATCAATCTGAAATTCCTACCTCATCCTTCTTCTTTTACCATGAAGAGATGATCTCACTCCCCTACTCCCCAGGAGTCAAACAAATCAACATTCCCTGAATTTCCTGTTCCATCCCACAACTTAGACCTCCTTCCATTCCATTCCATTTCAATGGAAGAGGTATCCCTCCTCCTTCTAAGGTTGATCTCGTCACCTGTCCTCAAAATCCAAATTTCTGTGGCCTGAATATGAACCTGATTCCATCTGCTCTCTTGACTATAACTTCGACCCATTCCTCTCTGTTGTTACCCTTTAAACATACACATGCTGAAGTCCCCTTCACTTTCAAGAACAACAACCCTTCCCTGGCCTTGTCTCTCCCTGTTATCAACCTATTTCTATCTATGTCTCATAGCCAACCTCCAGAGAGTATATCCACACCCTCAGCCTTCACTTCTTCTACACTGTTCAGTCTTCATAATCTGACCTTTATCCTCATCCCGGACTCAAACTGTTCTCGTCAAAACTGCCAAAGACCTTTTTGTTGCTATATGTAATAGAACCTCACCTTCCATGACCTCTGACACTGGTGACCTCCCTTCTGTTGGAAACTCTCCTTTTCCTTGGTTCCTGCCACAGAAGCCAAGGAAACTCTCTAGCCACCTCTCCAATTTTCCAGAATTCCATTTCTAGGTCTCCCTTGGCTTCAACCACCTCCCATCTTCTGATAATTTATGAATAAATATGTTCAGTTCAAATTTAGGTCTGGAGTTCCAGAACTACCCATGCAACTGCCTACCAGATATCTCGACCCCAATGTCCCACAGGCCACACATGTTACACTCAACAAATCCAATAACAAACTCATCTCCATCTTCTATGAAACCAAGTACCTGTACCATAACACAGAATGGCACTTCTTTTTTCATCCGTGATGGCAGATGTCTTTTTTTTTTTTTAGGAAGTGGAATTTTATTTTATTTTAGTTATTTTTAATCCTTTTTAAA
The DNA here is from genome assembly GCF_025265405.1 of Mesoplodon densirostris. Taxonomy (NCBI): domain Eukaryota; kingdom Metazoa; phylum Chordata; class Mammalia; order Artiodactyla; family Ziphiidae; genus Mesoplodon; species Mesoplodon densirostris. The sequence goes on from NC_082668.1 coordinate 72,493,820, forward strand.
AAAACTTTTTATTTTATATTGGAGTATAGCTGATTAACAATGTTGTGATAGTTTCAGGTGCACAGCAAAGCAACTCAGCCATCATATACATGTATCCATTCTCCTCTTTGGAGTCCCCCAAAGCAGAACCTAAGATAAAGGACTTTAGGAGGTGGTCTCAGGGAGCAGGAATGAGGGAGATAGGAGAGTGTGTTAGGGAAAAGCCAATGAAGGATGCATTACTGATTTGCCTTTTCAGGTAACAGGCTCAATCCCACTGAGGACTTCTGAGCAACTAAGTAAAATTCCCTTAAAATTGTCCCTCTGAAGGACGACAGGTTAGGGCATGTGATCATCAACTCTCCTGACCCAGTGGCTGAGAAGGCATTAACTCCCCTGCATTTGGGAAGAGGCTTTAGCAAGGATTGAGTAAACTCCACAGGTTCCAGGGGGAAACCCTGAGGCAAATAAAGAGAAGGTACGCCAGTTTCAAGCACGGGAACTGTCCACCACAGCTGCAGCTGAAATCTGAGGTGGGCCAGCAACATGTGGCATGAGGCCCAAAAAGTGCCAGCCATAGCTCTATGTGGGTATAAGACTCTCTGTGCAGTGTGGCAAGCTTCACTTAACTATTTTTAAAAAGCACTTTTCTCTTCCGTTTGTCCCATTTCCTGAGGATCTTAATTAATAACAGTGTGCATTCATTCCCTGCATTATTAGTTTATCTTTCAAGTAATTAAGAACGAAATGTAAAGGCAACTATGGCTTTGGGAGGTTGTCAAGTACATAACTATGGAAAGACATATAATAACCACTGGCAGGAACCACTAAGTAGATCCTTACTCTGGAGGGTTTTACTTACCAACACAAAGTTCTAGCTCTTTCTGTAAACATCATGACTGTTTCACGTGTCATTATGACAGTTCCTGATAGGTGTAAATGCAAACGGGCACCTTGGGGAGTATATCTAAGTTTCCAGAAAAGCTGCAACCGACCCTAGTTACTGTGTCAATCAAAGATGCAACTCAGGCCCATTTCTTCCCTTATTGCAACTGGGATTCATTCTGTCACCCTAGAAAAAGGTGATGCTATGAGCACCTAGTTGATGCAAGCTGAGCATATCCTCTGACCGACTTTTACTCCTCCAAAATCAAGGCCAAGCCACGTCACCAAGGAGGCTTTCACTTCCTAAATTGCAAACAGTTTTGCAAGCAATGCAAACAGAAAACTTCAGTTCTCGGTACTGTCAAAATGACACCTTCCTAGGCTTCCAAATTCAGTAAATATTGTTTTCCTCACACCCACTGACAGGCCTGAAACTGAGGCCTGCTCTCACAAGGTTCTCCACTCTGGTACCTTTCTGTGGTAGGTGTGGGAAGAAAGGACAAGAAAAGATCTTTGGTAAGGTCAGGGTCAGAGTTGTTTTTTTTTTCTTTAATAGTAATCTTTATTTCCATTTAAGCTTTGGCAAATCTCTCTCTCTCCTTTTTTTTTTTTTTTTTTTTTTGGCCATGCCGCACGGCATGTGGGATCTTGGTTCCCCGGCCAGGGATTGAACCTATGTCCCCTGCAGTGGAAGGGTGGAGTCTTAACCACTGGACCACGGGGGACGTCCCAAGGGTCAGAGATGTTGAACCATGTTTTCTTTTTTTTTTTTTTTTTTGCAGTACGTGGGCCTCTCACTGTTGTGGCCTCTCCCATTGCGGAGCACAGGCTCCGGACGCACAGGCTCAGCGGCCATGGCTCACAGGCCTAGCCGCTCCGCGGCATGTGGGATCCTCCCGGACCGGGGCACGAACCCGTGTCCCCTGCATCGACAGGTGGACTCTCAACCACTGCGCCACCAGGGAAGCCCCAAGAACCATGTTTTCTTAACATCTTTTTTAACTACCAAGGCTTTACCCATAAACTTTCCTTTTGTTAGGAAACACATTTTTGATCACTCACTATACCTAGAAACACACTTTGAGACAAAGTAATTTGTAGATACAATTTTTGTTTGACCCAGGAAGCCTAGACCTACTTTCAGAGACAGGAAGTAGGAACCTGGGGCCCAGGAGAGATGATATTCACAGGAGCCAGTGAAAGTTGAGGCAGACCAGAAGGAACACAGGGTAAAAGTGGCAAAACAAGGGTGAAACAACAAAGCAGTGAGAAATCTGTAGGCCAGGGGAGGCAAACAAATTGCATGAGGTGCCAGGTAGGTAATTAGAAAAGTAGGCTAGTTCCAGAAGCCAATTCTCTGAACAAAGGAGCATAGTCCAGCGACCACTTTTAAAGCTGAAATGGATAAACGCAAAGAAATGCATTTAGACAAAATCAGTCTCATGTGCCAAACATCCTCATACTGAGGTTTACATTTTCCTATCTACAATCAGGAAAAGAGTCTCTTTTCTACAGGATGCCTCTTGGTCTCCTTAAGCAAGTGTTATTGCCTGCCCAGCCTACATCTAGCACATACATCATTGAGGCCAGGTCCCTTTTAGTCCACTGATTTCTACTAGCCTTGAAAATTCTTGCAATGATTTTTGTGCCCAAGCAAAGATAGAAGAACAAACTTAGCCTTGAGGCCCATGTGCTGATCAGAACAGGAATTAGATAAATTTGCAGAAACTTTGGTTTCTAAGTTTTTCAGAAGTTTATACTCAACAAGACATATTCCAAATTATTACTGGCCCACTGAGTAACTCCAGAAGGTTGGCAAGCATGACTGCCAACGTAACTACCAACACGACTATTCCCTTAGATACACACCAGGAGTGTTCTTGTCCTTTAGATGACACGAATCAACATGTACCCTGAAAACTCCTCCGGGCGTGACAATAAACCACAAGATCAATGCAGCTATTAGGTCAAATGAAGAAACCTCATATGTGAACTTTCTGAGTGTTAGATTCGTGGCTTATAGTAGTTCAGTCATGTGCTTACCGTAAAAAAAAAAAAAAAAGCTTAGTACATTAGATTCAATAAGCATTAGCAAAAAAAGAAAAAAGAATCAGGCACTAAATTCATAGATAAAATGATTCAAAGCATAATATCCCTAACAGAGATGCTCCATTAAAGCCTGATTGTCACTTGGAGGACTGTGGAGCCTGGCAATATTGCCTGGCACGCTGGCCTCACGTTGGAACATGGCCCACCAGTACCTGTTAGAGCTCTCAGTTGTTCCCGAGATGAAGCAAAGTTTTCCTTGGCCCGGTTTACTTAAACATTTACTCCAGTTCCCCAAATAGCTTTCATTCCACCAGACCATTTGAACATGCAAACAAGTTCGAAGCAGTTCAAAGTCTGCAAAGGGAAAATCTGCTTTTAGGTGAACGGTTGTAACAAGGTCATATGAAGAGGAAAGGCGGTCTTCTGTTTTGTTGTTGTTTTTCTCGTACAACCATGCACACAATGACTCTAGCCATGGTTATCCTACAGACAATTTACTTGGATTCAAGGAAGGCATTGCCAGTGGTAGATATTAGGAAGGAAGTTTTGAAAATCCATTTGCTTGCAGACACCATACCACTAGCCAGCTTAGAGAAAGCCTGAACAGTACAATCAGACCATTCGGTTTTCTACTCATTTACTGAATGCGGCTCCAACTCGACAAATTCAAGGCTTGACTTCGCCTGTGTGTCAGTTTGGCTATGAGTGTCAAGACCCCCATCTATTGCCCAGACAACCCAAGATTAATGGAGTAAGAACCCCTGAGATGTAATACGATCAGATGATGGGAAAAGAGAGCTCCAAAGCTCCTTATGTTGATGCTGGGTCGGCCTTCAACTTGCCAAGTGACCTTATATAATCCTTCTGACCTTCAGTTTTTTCCATCTGTAAACTGAAGAATGTGAGTGACTCAAAAATAAATAGTCCAGTATCCACTCCCTTTCCAAGGATTTTATGTTTCTTTCCAATTGGGACCTGAATAAACCTGCCATTCCTTTCCACTACTAAAGAATACAGAAACCAAAGAACAGTTTCTTATTTTCTTTTGCTTGATTGCCTCTCTTCTGAATAGCAGTTTCCAAGACTGAAAATCCAAATGTCTTGCCTAGGAAGCTAAAGAAAAGAAGGGAGAGACAAAGTCATAAGAAATGTCATCACACGCAAGCATAGGAAAGGCTCAAGAAAAGCTCTGATTTTCAAACTCACGGCTGCTACCGGTTGGCATTTAAGAGAAAATGACGTGTTGGTACAACCACTATGGAGAATGGTATGGAGATTCCTTAGAAAACTTAAAATAGAGGTACTATATGATCCAGCAATCCCACGCTTGGGCATGTATCTGGAGAAAACCATAATCCAAAAGGACACATGCACCCCAATGTTCACTGCACCACTATTTACAATAGCCAGGACATGGAAGCAATCTAAACGTCAATCGACAGAGGAATGAATAAAGAAGATGTACATATTGGGTTGGCCAAAAAGTCCGTTCGGGTTTTTCCATAACGTCTTATGGAAAAACCCAAAAGAACTTTTTGGCCAACGCAATATATACGATGGAATATTACTAGCCATAAAAAAGAACAAAATAATGCCATTTGCAGCAACATGGATGGACCTAGAGATTATCATACTAAGTGAAGTAAATCAGACAGAGAAAGACAAATATCATATGATATCACTCACATGTGGAATCTAATTTTTAAAAAAAGATACAAATGAACTTATTTACAATACAGAAACAGACTTACAGATATCAAAACAAACTTATGGTTACCAAAGGGGAAACTTGGTGGGGAGGGATAAATCAGGAGCTTGGGATGAACACACACACACACTACTATATATAAGATATAAAACCAACAAGGACCTAGTGTATAGCACAGGGAACTCTACTCAATATTCTGTGATAAGCAATATGAGAAAAGAATCTAAAAAAAAAAGAATGAATATATATCTGTATAACTGAATCACTTTGCTGTACACCTGAAACTAACACAACATTGTAAATCAACTATTCTTCAATAAAATTAAAATACTAAAAAAAAAAGGAAAACATGACATAGATCTAGTCCCTAGAGATGAGGTATGCTGATGGTTGTATAAATATACGCCATAGGGAATAAGACGAAGGGATTTTTTAATTTCACCATGAAAAATAAAATGTTTACGCTCTGTAGTGGGTTGAATGGTAGCCCCCCAAAAGATATGTCCACATCCAAATTCCTGGATCCCCCAGTTGATACCTCACTTGGAAAATGGGTCTTGGCAAATGTAATAAAGTTAAGGATGTTGATATGAGATCACCCTGGATTATCCAGGGAGGCCCTAAATCCAATAACAAGTGTCCTTAAAAGAGACAGACGAGGAGAAGACAGGGAGACACAGAGGGGAAGGTGATGTGAAGATGGAGGCAGATATTGGAGTGATGTAGTCACAAGCCAAGAAGTCAAGGAATACCAAAAGCCACCAGAAGCTGGAAGAAGCAAAGAACGGAATCTCCCCTAGAGATTCAGAGAAAGGTGACTGTGCTGACATCTTGACTTTGGACTTCTACCCTCCAGAACTATGAGCAAATAAGTCTGCTGGTTTATGCCACCAAGTTTGTGGTAATTTGCTACAACAGCTACAGGAAACTAACACACACTCCATCCATCTATAATCAAACCCCTAAAATAACCCCTTATTAATACACTAAACTGTCCTTTTCACTACCATCATCTTACATAGGAGCCATCATTTGCAAATACTCCTCAATATTTTGCAGCTATTCCACTGGCACAGGTAACAATTGCTACCTAACAATCCCCAAATCCATTCTGTCTTCGAGAAATGAATGTTTTTCAAGTCACTGAAATTAAGTCAGAACCTATGTGGTAAGTGGAAAGAGAACGTAATCTGATGTCCCCAAACCTAGTTTTGTATCCTGACTCTGTCATGTATTATCCGTATGAACTTTAATAAGTCTCTTAACTTCTCTGACCTTCACCTGTCTTATTTGTAAAATGGAAATAAAAGTACCAATACAAAAAAAAAAAAAAAAAAAGGACTTCCCTGGTGGCGCAGTGGTTGAGAGTCCACCTGCCGATGCAGGGGACACGGGTTCGTGCCCCGGTCCGGGAGGATCCCACATGCCACGAAGCGGCTGGGCCCGTGAGCCGTGGCCGCTGAGCCTGCGCGTCCGGAGCCTGTGCTCCGCAACGGGAGAGGCCACAACAGTGAGAGGCCCGCATACCACAAAAAAAAAAAAAAAAAGATTAGGGCCTAAGACCCACTTCCTGCCCTCCTGAAGTTTTTTGATTTTTTTATAAAAATGTTTTACTTTTATACAATTTTTAAAGGTTACTTTCCATTTACAGTTATTACAAAATATTGGCTCTATTCCCCGTGTTGTACAATACATCCCTGAGCCTGTCATACACCCAATAGTCTGTATCTCCCACTCCCCAACCCCTATATTGTCCCTCCCCTTCTCCCCACTGGTAACCACTAGTTCTCTACATCTGGGAGTCGGCTTCTTTTATGTTATATTCACTAGTTTGTGGTATTTTTTAGATTCCATGTATAAGTGATATCGTACAGCATTTCTCTTTCTCTGTCTGACTCATTTTACTTAGCATAATGCCCTCCGAGTCCATCCAGGTTGCTGCAAATCCTGCCCTCCTGAAGTTCACGCTCAAGTTGGGGAGATGAAACATGTATGTTCCTGAACGAAACCACCATCAGGTAAGGCAATGTCCACTCAGTAGAAAAAATGAGTCATAATGGTATAAATACTTTTGGAGGACAAAGTTTACATCAGGCCAAGATCTGAGGGAAGGAGTGTGGGGAACGCGTCTCTGCTGGGTTGCTGAATAGAAGGTAAGTCAACACAAAGGGTCAGTGGGAACTTTTCAAATCAGGTCGAAGACAATGCAAAGGATACCAGGGAGATCTGTGGAGGTAGTTTTAGAAAATTGGCTTCTGCCATCCTTCCAGGCAAAGACCTAAAGATGCTGACAATGACCAGCCCTCCAAGGAAGGCACACCAAAGCCTTCACATGCCACGCCCCACCGCAAGAGGGCTGCTACCATTGTCCCTTACTTGCTTCAGATGCGGTCACAGATGTGCCTGCACCTTCACTATAGGTACCAAGAATCTTTCTAAACACAACTGTTTCAAAGTCTCATAAGTGGCTGACTTGCAATGCAGCAATATGTTTAAAGTGAAGATTTTTTTTTTTGGTTCCTCCCTCCTCCCCTTGCTTAAAAAAATAAACAAACAAAACATGATGGGGACTTCCCTGGCGGCCCAGTGGTGAAGAATCCGACCTTCCACTGCAGGGGGCACGGGTTCGATTCCTGGTAACTGAGATCCCGCATGCCACACAGTGCAGCCAAAAAAAAAAAACCATGATGGAACTTCTTGATTCAACAAATTAGAAATATGATTTTTTAAGGAAGAAAATTTTTTAAATATTAAATAATATGGAGCTAATAGAAATCAAAGATATATTTTCCTGGCTTTTTCTCTGCACATCATACAATAAATACTGCCAAGGTTACACAGTGACTATGGTCTAAATACACATCTGCAGTAGAAGATTTTGCAGTTTTCCCAAAGCAAAATGTTTATTAATGGGATCTATTCATTTTAATAAGGATTCTTCACGATCAACATATACAATAATTAGCTGTGGGCTTGGGCAAGTTAATTAACCTCTCTGAGCCTTGATTTGATCATCCATCACCTATCAAATATAATTAACAATGTCTACCTTACACCACACAAGGTTGATATAAGATTTAAATGTAATCACATGATAAAGTGGGATTCAAATGTGTGGTACAGCTGTGTTTTTTTTTAATTTTTGAGTTTTATTTTTAAATTTTTTTATACAGCAGGTTCTTATTAGTCATCCATTTTACACACATCAGTGTATACACGTCAATCCCTGTCTCCCAATTCATCACACCACCACCACCACACCCTGCGGCTTTCCCCGCTTGGTGTCCATACGTTTGTTCTCTACATCTGTGTCTCAGTTTCTGCCCTGCAAACCAGTTCATCTGTACCATTTTTCTAGGTTCCACACATATGCATTAATATACGATATTTGTTTTTCTCTTCTGACTTACTTCACTCTGTATGACAGTCTCTAGATCCACCCACGTCTCTACAAATGACCCAGTTTTGTTCCTTTTTATGGCTGAGTAATATTCCATTGTATATATGTACCACATCTTCTTTATCCATTTGTCTGTCGATGGGCATTTAGGTTGCTTCCATGACCTGGCTATTGTAAATAGTGCTGAAATGAACATTGGGGTGCATGTGTCTTTTTGAATTATGGTTTTCTCTGAGTATATGCCCAGTAGTGGGATTGCTGGGTCGTATGGTAGTCCTATTTTTACTTTTTTAAGGAACCACCATACTGTTCTCTATAGTGGCTGTATCAATTTACATTCCCACTAACAGTGTAAGAGGGTTCCCTTTTCTCCACATCCTCTCCAGCATCTGTTGTTTGTAGATTTTCTGATGATGCCCATTCTAACTGGTGGCAGATGATACCTCATTGTAGTTTTGATTTGCATTTCTCTAATAATTAGTGATGTTGAACAGCTTTTCATGTGCTTCTTGGCCATCTGTATGTCTTCTTTGGAGAAATGTCTATTTAGGTCTTCTGCCCATTTTTGAATTGGGTTGTTTGTTTCTTTAGTATTGAGCTGCATGAGCTGTTTATATATTTTGGAGATTAATCCTTTGTCCATTGATTCGTTTGCAAATATTTTCTCCTATGCTGAGGGTTGTCTTTTCGCCTTGTTTATGGTTTCCTTTGCTGTGCAAAAGCTTTTAAATTTCATTAGGTCCCATTTGTTTATTTTTGTTTATTTCCATTACTCTAGAAGGTGGATCAAAAAAGATCGTGCTGTGATTTATGTCAAAGAGTGTTCTTCCTATGTTTTCCTCTAAGAGTTTTATAGTGTCTGGTCTTACATTTAGGTCTTTAATCCATTTTGAGTTTATTTTTGTGTATGGTGTTAGGAAGTGTTCTAATTTCATTCTTTTACATGTAGCTGTCCAGTTTTCCCAGCACCACTTATTGAAGAGACTATCTTTTCTCTATTGTATATCCTTGCCTCCTTTGTCATAGATCAGTTGACCATAGGTGTGTGGGTTTATCTCTGGGCTTTCTATCCTGTTCCATTGATCTATATTTCTGCTTTTGTGCCAGTACCATATTGTCTTGATGACTGTAGCTTATAAATTAGCATTTGCATTTTATGTGTGTAGCAGAAAGTCTCGATTTGAATTTATAAAAGTGGAAAGTTTCTGGAGAGCACCAATTATTATGTTCCACGTTTTAAAAACACATCCTATCAATGAACATAACATAAAGCATGCTTTCCATTTCTGTGCAAATGAATTTCCATCTCCGGGGCCCACATGAAACACAAAGTTCTGCCCGATACTGACATTTTTTCCTATTATTTAAAGACATTCAGCTATACTATTTTGTTTTATTATCCGTATTTTTTAAAAAGAGCTCTGCAGCTGTTCTCATAACTTATCCCCATTTTTCAAAACAGTTCCTGAATGTGTCTATTATATTCTGACCCCAAAGAAAGGAGACACATTTCAGTAAAAACGTTACATTTTTTTTTCCCTGCAGTTTTTTCCCCCTTCTCTGCTCTACTTTTGTATGAGCGTCACGTTTTAGAGAATCCTCTCCTCATTTCCCTGCCTCAAGTGATGGAAATGTAATTCATCAATCTATTGACTGTATTTAGATATAAATACAGAAGTCTCGAGAAGTTTACAGTAGAGAAGGAAGATTTCAAAATCCGTTGGAGGATGCTGGGGTCGAGGAGGAAGGATTTTTGTAAACCTCTGATTTGCTCCTTCTTGGCACATCTCTGAACACACTTGTAGTAGAACGTGTACATTCTATAGCTATGTCCTAAATCAGTGGCAGTCAGGTACCCTGTAAGGAAGCACAATGCCCCTTGCTGCACCCCTTTATTTCCCTCCGAATGAGCACATTCCTCTCATATCCTCCACCACCCACTGCCCTGGGAGGCCCCGGACCCTTTCCAGATCCTCCTCTCATTCACTGGCGCCCTGTGCACAAGCCCCACTCCTGCCCTCTGTGTAACAGCAGATGTTGGTCGCACTTCTACCCTGGGCAAGCACAGGGCTGGAAAGGGTCTTAGTTGGAAGCACCAGTCCAATTTGCAAGAACATGTCCCAGGGTATTCAAAACTGGAAAAAACACAACTCAGACTGTCACTGTCTATCTGTCTGTCTGTCTGTCTGTCTCTCTCTCTCGCACACTCGCACACACACACACACACACACACACACACCCCAGCAACAACCACCAAAACCCCCCTCAGCCAGTCCTGCCCCCTGCCTTCAGTGGAGCTGGCAATAGATGCAGGAGGGAACTGACTCATGAAATGACAAAGGCCCTTCTGTTTTTCTACAATTACAAAGCAGAGTTGGGGGTCTGACAGCACTAGCGAGCTGGGCTGGACCAAGCAGGGGAAGGAGGGAGACATGCTGTGGCGACCAGGTCATGTCGACATCTGCAACAGGAAGACCAGAAATACCAGTGCTCGTGTGGGTTTTCTTCTGTTCTCTTCAAGGTGGAGTCACAGGGTTCCCCAGCTCTTTTTTAGGGAGCACTGGGTAATGACACCTAGTGGCCTCTATTTAAATTACTCTTGGATTCCAGTGCCATGAAAAAGAAAGGAAACGTGGCTTTCAGGAAACTCAGAGTTAATTCTAAGCACAGCGGCGGCAGCTGTCACATCCTAGATTTCTGCCACAATCACCTGGGCCAGGTGATTTCCCCATTCCACACCTCCATCGCCTCGTCTGTAAACAGGGGTAATATCGGTACTGAGCACGTGGGCTGTGACGAGGGTTGAAGGAGATAATATATGCAAAGTACTCAGAAAACGCCTGACACGTAGTGAGTGTCCAGTTAGTATTAGCTCTGCATTATTTTAATTGATAGAATGTATTTTGGGGACTTCCCAGGTGGTCCAGTGGTTAAGAATCCACCTTCCAATGCAGGGGACACGGGTTCGATCCCTAGCTGGGGAACTAAGATTCCCACATGCCATGGGGCAACTAAGCCCGCACACCACAACTACTGAGCCCGCACACTGCAACTACTGAGCCCACGTGCTGCAACTACTGAGCCCGTGCACTCTGGAGCCTGTGTGCCACAACTAGAGAGCCCTCTCACCACAACTACAGAGTCCACATGCTCTACAGCCCAAGCGCCACACTAGAGAGAAGCCCACGTGCTGCAACGAAGATCCCACGTGCCACAACTAAGACCTGACTCAGCCAAATAAATAAATAAATACTTTAAAAAAAAAAAAGAATGTATTTTTAAAATTTGTTACATAATAATTGGTGCCAATAATTGGTTAGCTACATTAGCATTCTACTCCATTTGTCTTTGTCATACAATAAAAATACTTTAAGTACTTAGTGAAACTGCATTAATTTTTACCCACAATCTTCTAGTACTGTTGACACAGCCAGGAAGATGTGCATCATGTATCATGTAGTCTTACATGCCCTCAACATCACTCTGCATACATTCAGGGATGTGGGGACCTCACCTTGAGAAGTTTAGTAGTATCTAATGCCTGGCTGAAAACCCAACAGCAGCCCACACTGCTCTGGGTTTATGTATGAGACTTCAGTGTCTTAGGTGGGATATGCTCTATTCAGTTTGCCACAGTCCACACCACTCCCTGTCACCTTGTACTAAGCCACTTCTCCCATTTTTTTACATTTATTTTATGGAAATATAGTTGATTTACAAAGTTGTGTTAATTTCTACTGTACAGCAAAGTGATTGTTATACATAGATATACATTCTTTTTCATATTCTTTTCCATTATGTTTTATCACAGGATATTGAGTATATCAATAGAGCTATACAGTAGGACCTTATTGTTTACCCACGCTCTATATAATAGTTTCATCTGCTAAGCCCAAACTCCCAATCTATCCTTCCCTCACCCCCCTTCCCCCTTGGCAACCACAAGTCTATCCTCTGTGTCTGTGAGTTTGTTTCTGTTTCATACGTAAGTTCATTTGTGTCATATTTTAGATTCCACATATAAGTGATATTATGTGATATTGGTCTTTCTCTGTCTGACTTACTTCACTTAGTATGATAATCTCTAGGTCCATCCGCTGCAAATGCATTATTCCCTTCTTTTTTATGGCTGAGTAGTATTCCATTGTATATATCTACGACATCTTATTTATCCATTCCTCTGTCGATGGATATTTAGGTTGTTTCCATGTCTTGGCTATTGTAAGTAGTGCTGCTGTGAATATTGGGGTAAACATATCTTTTTGAATTAGTGTTTTCTCTGGATATATGCCCTGGTCCACTTCTCTCATTTATGTTGCCTGCTGGCTCTGAAAACACTTGAGTTTGATACTCCTTGTTTAGACACTAAGAGATGAAGTCCCTATCCCTTATGCTGGAATTGAAGGCTTTTCACAGTCTGCCCTTCTAGTCATGCTTTATTCATATGAACCCTCCGTGCCAGGCACAATCATGCCAGCTGAACAGCTGTTCCCATCCAGTCTCTGTATCTTTCCTCAGCCAGTTCTCACTGTCTGATTAGAATCACCCCCCCTGCCCTCCCTGCCAACCTCTTGCCACTGATATCCGGTCTCTCCTCCAAGGCCCACCTTAAATTCCACTGACACCTCGTACACTTCTCCCTGACAGTTAGAGCCTGTGTAATCTTTTCCCTTTCTTGGTTTTGACATCAATTGTTGGGGCTAATAAGCTTCATAGGGTGGTTGGTGGAGGCTAAACGAGTTAATAAGCACTTTGTGCCTGGAATGTACACGTGGTCCATAAAAGAGGACTTGCTGGTACCATTTTATCCCTCTTTCCTGACAGCTCTATTGCATGTTGTACTTTTTGTGCATGTGTCTTTTTTCAACCATTTAAAAATTATGGTAAAATACGCATAACATAAAATTTAGCATTTTAACCATTTTTAAGTGTATGATTTAGTGGCATTAATTACATTCACTCTGTTGTGCAACCATTACCACCATCCATCTCCAGAACTCCACCTTCCGAAACTGAATCTCTGTACCCGTTAAACACTAACTCCCCATTGCCTCCTTCCCCCAGGCCCTGGCCACCACCATTCTACTTTGTCTCTGAATTTGATGACTCTAGGTATCTCATGGAAATGGAATCATACAACATTTGTCCATTAGTGACTGGGCTTATTTCACTTAGCCTAATGTTCTCTAGGTTGTAGCATGTGTCAGAATTTATAAGGCTGAACAGTATTCCATTGTATGTATATAGCACATTTTGTTTATCCATTCATCTATCAATGAACACAAGTGGCTTCCAACTTTTGCGAATAATGTGAATGTGAATTGTGAATAATGCTGCAATGAATATAGGTGTGTAAATATCTGTTCAAGTCCTTGCTTTCTTTTTTTTAAAATTTATTTTATTGAAGTAGAGTTGATTTACAATGTTGTGTTAATTTCTGCTGTACAGCAAAGTGATTCAGTTTTACATATATACATTCTTTTTCATATTCTTTTCCATTATGGTTTATCACAGGATATTGAATATAGTTCCCGGTGGTATATAATAGGGCCTTGTTGTTTATCCATTCTATACATAATAGTTTGCATCTGTGAATCCCAAACTCAAGTTTTTGTTTTCAATTCTTTTGGGTATATACCCAAAGTGGGGTTGCTGGATCATATGATAATTCTATGTTTAATTTTTTAAGGACCTACCATATCATTTTCCACAGAAGATGCACCATTTTACATTCCCATTAGCAATGCACAGAGCTTCCAATTTCTCTGCATCCTTTCCAACACTTGTTATTTTCTGCTTTTTAAAAATAATAGCCATCTTAATGGTGTGTAGTGTCCACCATCTATTGTCTTAATCTCCATTTTGCACTTTACTTTTCACTCCTTTGTTTCATTCAGTCGTTTTTTTTTCCCTAACAGAATCATAAACTTCTTGATGGCCAAAATGGTCATGGACAATTTATGTATCCTTCCCTCACCCTCTATCCAAGCCCCCTAACTCCCAAAGGCATCTAATATTGAGCTCTACACAAGTTTGGGTGTTGTTGTTTTTTTTTAAATAAATAAATAAATAAATTTATTTGTTTGTTTGTTTGTTTTTGGTTGTGTTGGGTCTTCGTTACTGCACACGGGGTTTCTCTAGTTGCCGCGAGCAGAGGATACTCTTTGTTGTGGTGCATGGGCTTCTCATTGCGATGGCTTCTCTTGTTGTGGAGCACGGTCTCTAGGCACGTGGGCTTCAGTAGTTGTGGCTCGCAGATCCTAGAGCGCAGGCTCATTAGTTGTGGTGCACAGGCTTAGTTGCTCTGCGGCATGTGGAATCTTCCCGGACCAGGGTTCAAACCCGTGTCTCCTGCATTGGCAGGCAGATTCTTAACCACTGCGCCACCAGGGAAGTCCCCAAGTTTGGGGTTTTGATCCTCAAAGTGTGGGCTCACCTGGGAGTTTGTTAAAAATGCAGACTCTCAGGCCCTGCCCTGGAATTAGTGAACCAGAATCTGCATTTTAACAAGATCTCCAGGGGGTCTGCAAGCACATTAATTGTTGAGTGATACTAGGATAGGGAGAGGCAGTTTACCTTCATTCTATTGATAGGTTCTATTACCTCATTTCATGGGTGCTCCATAAATGTTTGCTGATTGAAGGATTAATAAGGAAAATTAACAGCCCTGTTAATACTCACCATCAGGCATTTATCAAAAATATGAAAAAGCATATCTTGAAAAGTAGCTCAAAGCAGGTTGAAAAAGTAGGGCAGAGAAAACTGTCACAGCCAAGAGGAGCCTAAAGACACATGACTAAATGGCATGTGGCATCCTGGATGGGATCCTGGGATAGAAAAAGGGCATTAGGCAAAAACTAAGAAATCTGAATAGAATGTGGACTTTAGTTCGTAATAATGTAGCATTAATTGTGACAAAGGTACCACACTAATGGAAGATGTTAATAACAGGGGAGTGTGTGAACTCTCTGTACTACTTTCACAATTTTTCTGTAAACCTAAAACTCCTCTAACATAAAAAGTTTATTTTAAAAGGGGAGAGGGGCTTCCCGGTGGCGCAGTGGTTGAGAGTCCGCCTGCCGATGCAGGGGACACGGGTTCGTGCCCCGGTTTGGGAAGATCCCACATGCCGCGGAGCGGCTGGGCCCGTGAGCCATGGCCGCTGAGCCTGCGCGTTCGGAGCCGGTGCTCCGCAACGGGAGAGTCCACAGCAGTGAGAAGCCCGCGTACCGCAAAAAAAAATAATAATAAATAAATAAAAGGGGAGGCAGAGAACAGGCAGAACATCAAGATGAAAATCAGCTGCAGATGTGTAGAAGTAACATTTGTGTCTTCAATTTTCCGCTGCAGAATAGGCTGGTACCTCCAGGACCTTTTATAATCAAAGTGACACCTCTGCAGCACTGAGGAAAGATGGTCAGCAGCTGGCTGTCCCTGAATTTGACACCAGGCCAGCCTCCCTCTGCTGGGCCTGGGACAGGCCTCTGCTGCCTAATGGGCTACTCCTCTTTCTCCTTGAGGGGTGCCATCTGCTAAAAGGGCATCAAAAACCTGGGGTTAAGGACACAGGAAACTCTAAGCAATATTCTAGCACTATCTTATCTGCCTTTCGTGGGTTGAAATGTACTTTCTTTTTTTTTTTTTTTTTTGCGGTACGCGGGCCTCTCACTGTTGTGGCCTCTCCCGTTGCAGAGCACAGGCTCCGGGCGCGCAGGCTCAGCAGCCATGGCTCACGGGCCCAGCCGCTCCGCGGCATGTGGGGTCTTCCCGGACCGGGGCACGAACCCGTGTCCCCTGCATCGGCAGGCGGACTCTCAACCCCTGTGCCGCCAGGGAAGCCCAGAAATGTACTTTCTTGAGATTAAAATTTAAGTTATATCAATTCTTAGAAGAAAGTACTGATGTCAAGTCAAGTGCCACGGGGAACTAAGTTTTACCAACAGATGACCAAGTTCAGGTGCCACTGCAAACTCTTTACATAAGCTCCTTCCCTTTAAGTGGGATGATTTCTTTCTCTCTCAGCTCCTCAAATAACCTTTTTTCATTAGCTCTGTCACATTTTGTTTATATCAAAATATTGACCTTAGGGAAGTAAGCACCATTGAAATCAATCTGTACTAAACAATTAGTATAATTAGCAATAATAAAGATTACCAGGCTTCCCTGGTGGCACAGTGGTTGAGAGTCCGCCTGCCGATGCAGGGGACACGGGTTCGTGCCCCGGTCCGGGAGGATCCCACATGCCGCGGAGCGGCTGGGCCCGTGAGCCATGGCCGCTGAGCCTGCGCGTCCGGAGCCTGTGCTCCGCAACGGGAGAGGCCACAACAGTGAGAGGCCCGCCTACCGCAAAAAAAAAAAAAAAAAAAGATTACCGCTAGCATTTCTTCTTTTCACTGTATTTGAGATACAGCGCCATGTGCTTTATGTGTATGATCTTGTTTCATTCACTCTCTAGACGAACTCTATAAGGCAGGTGCTGTTACTACCTCCATGGGATACTTATTACACATTTTCAACAGGACAGGAGAGACTGATTTAGCAAAGCACACGAGGAAGACGTTGGGACTTGAGACCATTTCTGGCTCAGGGTGGCATAGGAGTCATACGGCTACCAAAAAGCAGGTATAATATAATCATCAATTAATAAAAGTATAATACCCAGAAAACGGAAAATCAAACATTTCCTGACAATAGCTTATATGCCACACACTGATATGAGATACTTCAAGTATGTCACCCATTTATTGCTCACAATACTACTTGGATGAAGGAATTACTGTCCCCATGTTACAAGATGAATAAACTTGAGGCTCAAAGATTAGAAAATGACACATGGGTCACACAGCTCGCAAGTGGCAGTGCTGGATTCTGCGCCCAGCTGTGTCTGATGGCCGAGCTTGTGCCCCCTTCCATTGGGACCACTCTGCCCAGATCAGGACACTGCTGGCCCAGCCACAGCTAGAGTCCCGCATCTAGTCCAGGCCTGGCACCAAAAAGGTGGAGCCCAGGACCCAAGGGAACACAGCCCAAAGAAAGCAACCAGAGGGAGGGGAAACGAAATCCAGTTCCTGTGAGAAACGGTGAGAGAATAAACTTGGCCCCGTGACAAGACTTTGCGGGAAGACGTGATTGTTCTCCCACCTATCTGCAGGGCTCCCACGTAGGAAAAGGGACAGACATTCTGGGTAATCGCAGGAAGCAGAACTAAAGCTCAAGAAGGCCAGAACTAGATTTAGCTTTGATACAATGGAGAACACAAAGGAAGAATTATCCCAGTAGGGTCACCGCCTCATGGGACAGTGAGGTCTGCATCCCCACAGGCGAGAGACCACAAATGATATGTAGGAACCGTGATCTAGAATTCTAGATAAACTCTAAGGTCCTTTCTAACCCGGAAACTCAAGACTCAGCTATCCTAGTACAGAGTTTTACCACATACATAGAATATACACAGACCATATAAGGATCACAAATTTTCAAGAGATCAAACTATAGAATATGGCTAATTCACACCAAACATATTGAACTCTTTGCTAGCACTCGAAGGAAGGACATTATTATGAATATTAAATGTTCTCGAGCAGTAGGTACACAGAAATATCAGTGAGAGAAAATACTAGGTTGCAAAGAATGAGCATGCGAGAGAGGTCTTCAGGTTTTTGGGGGGCCCTTTAGCACACGCCCCAGCGAGCCACTGTGCTGGAATTCCCGGGGGTTCACACAGCAGAGAGGCCCTGACGAGGGTACCTGGAGGAAGCCAAATCAAGCACCAGGCCCCTCACAAAAGTAGTCCCTGTGCACCAGACCCTTCCCCCAGCATAGGAGGAAGTCCTCTTTCAACCTCTTCATGCAACCATTACCAAGGAATCAGGAAGACTGTGGGAGATGTCAGGTTATAATCACAAGGCCCCGGTAACTCTGCAGTAAGAAGGCTCACCCTCTTATGACTCATTAGGAGACAGGCTGGTTCTTTCCTTCAGAAGAATGGAATCTTCACAGTATATCGCTTGCAGATTTCCAGACTTCACTCCATATGATGGAAGCTTCTAGTCTCCTGGACCAATATGTTTCTTCTGCTTGTCTCCCCATCTATTCTGCAGGTAAGGTCACTAGCTAAGCAAGTCAGACCTTCCCCAACTGGTTAGAAAAACACTGATGCTACCCTGCGGGACACTGGGATGTGGCGAGCACCACCGACTCCTTCGTGTGGATAGTGACCCAGAAGCATCAGTCGCAGTTGATCTACCCAGAGAAACAGGCAGGCTGATGGCAGACCATTAAGCCTTCTCCTGGAGCAATATCACACGAAGAAATGGTTCCAGCATAAATTTGCATACAGTCAGTCGTACATCTCCACCTCCACCCATACGACTCAGACGGTGCCCCTCGGTTGTTCAATGGCTCAGGCATCCCAATGAGCAACACCCTAGGGTTCAAAAAAGTCCTTCTTGGCCCAGTACAGGTCTCCTTCTAGAGCTTTCTTCTTTCTGATGGTTTGGGTGCAATTTAAAGAAACATAATCCCAAATCAATATAGAAAAACTACCAGTGTAAAAATGTCTTGTTGGCCATTTTCATTTCTTAGAGGTCCTGTGCCTCAGAGAACCAATTATAAAAACATTTGTGCAGTCACTGGGTGCCACTATCAGAAATTAAAATGTTTAATTTAATTTAATCATCCAAAGTAACATTAATCAAAAGGACAAAAAACAAATGGAAGAGAAAGCATTTTAACCCAAGGCTGAACACTCTGCTATCTTGTACAAAGAGCTCATCTGTTAAAACCATGAGACCAAGTCTCCTAATTCTAGAAAGAACTGGTGCTAAGAGACCTGTTTTAGTGCCAGTGGCTGCAAGGATTTTAGTTAGTCACAAAACTCTCGTGGACCAATTCACCAAGCTCAAAAATTCTGTCATTTTACCATTACTCCCCACCACCAACACCCCTAAAAAAACCTATCATCTCCAAACTCTGATATCCCTGCTGCGATAGACCTTATTACCACAGGGAGTATCCTATTAACTGCTTTTCAGGGGGATTATACATCCCCAACCTGTGGATTCAGGCCCAGACATGAGATTTGCTATGGACAATGAATTGTGAGCAGAAACGTGTGTCACTTCTGCACTGAAGATTTAAGAGTTAGTAAATCGCTTCACCATGATCTCTGTTCACTCTACCATGGGACCAGCAATGCTCCAGATAAGACCTGTTCTGTCAAGCCAGGTCCCAGAGTGCAGATGGCAGGGAGAGGAGCTACAGCAAACCTGCAGTGGGTAGGAAGCACAAGTGAGAAATGAACTTTTGTTGTCATAAGCCTCTGAGACTTTTGGGTGTGCTTGTTACCTCGGAAAACCTAGCCTATGCTCACCACTAAACTTGCCGTTACCACATCAGTTAGTCAGTATCTGCAAAAGACTTGCTCTTTGTGAGCACCAGCTCCAATTTTGGAATTGTCTCACACAGATACGTGCTAAAATATGTCTTTTACAAAAATTAGGCATTTACTCAAATGCTATTTCTTTAAGCTGTCACTAAAAATAGGTTGACTTGCTAACCTGGAAATCCTCTAGCAGTTGCTCTCCCTCGTACTAATTACTACTGTATTAGTCAGAAAAGTCAAAAATACATAGTGCGGACTTCTCTGGTGGCACAGTGGTTAGGAATCCGCCTGCCAATGCAGGGGACACGGGTTCGAGCCCTGGTCTGGGAAGATCCCACATGCTGCGGAGCAACTAAGCCTGCGAGCCACAACTACTGAGCCCGTGTGCTGCAACTACTGAAGCCTGCGTGCCTAGAGCCCGTGCTCCGCAACAAGGGAAGCCATCGCAATGAGAAGCCCGCGCACCGCAACTAGAGAAAGCCTGTGTGCAGAAGCGAAGGCGCAATGCAGCCAAAAATAAATAAATTAAATAAATAAATTTTAAAAAATACATAGTGCATCTGTTATGAGCAACAAAGTGAAACATTAGCTATTCATAGCAAAATGAGCACTTTAAGGAGGCTTGAGATTCTCATTCAGAGATACAGAAAGAACATTTAGGAATGCAGTACTACAACAACATTAAAATTATTAATGGCAAGATAAGTAAAAAGACAAAAGTTCCATTTAGAAAATTCTTTGCATAAGCTATATATTCCATAACTACAGGAGGAATGAAACTTGCTTTTTCTACTCTGAAGAGGCTTCTAAGAGCCTATTTTGAATTCAGGTTGCCATAGAAACCAGTAGAATTCTGGATGGGATTCCATCATAATTGCTGCATAATTTAGTGCACACGGAAGAGCCCTATCTCACTGTCTCAACTTAAAACAAAGCCACAACTCTGGTTTAAAACACTGATGAGTCTCTGAATTTGAGGCTTAAATATCTCTAAAAAGACTAAGGCCTGTGACAGTGATACTCCTTCAACTTAGATATTTTGCTTTCAAAGAGGTAGGAGCGGGCTTCCCTGGTGGCGCAGTGGTTAAGAATCTGCCTGCCAATGCAGGGGACACGGGTTTGTGCCCCGGTCCGGGAAGATCCCACATGCCGCGGAGTGGCTAGGCCTGTGAGCCACAACTACTGAGCCTGTGCGTCTGGAGCCTGTGCTCCGCAACGGGAGAGGCCGCGACAGTGTGAGGCCCGTGCACCGCGATGAAGAGTGGCCCCCGCTCGCCGCAACTGGAGAAAGCCCTCACACAGAAACGAAGACCCAACACAGCCAAAAATAAATATAAAATAAATAAATTAATTTAAAAAAAAAAAAAAAAAAAAAAAAAAAAAAAAAAAGAGGTAGGAGCAACTGTCAACATGACCTTGACCTACAGTTGTGCTACTTGAAGCCAGATCATGATCTGTCATTCATGGTACCAGGCATGCATGTCTGTGTATGTGTGCTTAGGCATGAGGGTGTTTGGGGAAAATGTTTTTATTGTATAGCAGTAATCACTGTGCTTTGGACAAACCACAAAAGCCACTATACAAAAACACGCTTGCAGGCATAGCCAACATTTATTGCACGCTTATTGTTTTTGTTTCTATATTCATGCAACAACCTTACGAGGTAGGTACTATTATCATCTCCATTTTATAGATGGGGAAACTGAGGCCCAATGAGTTTACACAAGTTGTCCAACATCATATAGTCGTTAGAAGTAGAACCAGGATTTGAAGCCAGGCAGTCTGGCTCCAGAGTCCACATTGTTAAACCACCAGGATTTTCTGCTCACTGAGCAGAAATCTGTAATTACAAATATAAGACAAGCTTAGCTCAGATTAAGAACACAGGCATAGCACCCACTCCCATGGTTCTCAAGCTCTAGGGCATACAAATAGCTGGGGCTGTTTAGTGAAAATGCATATTCTTAGGCCCTTCACCCAGAAATTCTGATTGAACAGAATTTCAATTTCAGTTGACGGGCTGTGTTGTGCCATTGCAGCTAGATATAGAGAACTCAAAACCTGAGAATAATAATTTCCCTCCACCTAGAAATAAGGGTGGGAAAGTAAGAATATCAGTTAAACTTCAAAGAAAAACCATTTGGACATGACGTGAAAAGAGAAGCAAGGTAAAAAGATGAATCTGGTGAACGAAGTATCTTAGCCACACCCAGTGACACAAGTCTTAGCCACTATGATGTCCAACATACAGTGACAGTATTTCAACATCATACATTGCTGCGTGTTGAACAAGAGCCTTTTCAAAGAGGGGAATGGTCTTGTTTAGAAGGACATTTCAAAGTGACCAATGAGCTACGTTTACTTGGGTGGTGGAATCAACAGACCATTTTGTCTTTGGCCTCCCAAAGACAGTTTGGGGAAAGTAAAATTATTTGGGAGTATTCAGTATATAAGTGGGTAAGTTTGTCCAAAGAAATGAAGGATGGGAATGGGACCAGGTGAGAACTCTGGAGAGCTCTAGCAATTAAAAGCCAAGTAGTTAAAGAAGAGCCAGCTAAGGAAAGAGAACAGTGGCAGTCCAGTCAAGACAGAGGAACGCCTCCAAAGTCAAGGGTGAGGAGCATCTTCAGAAGGAAGAAATGCTCCAAAGAGACTAAGCAGCATTCTATGAAGGCTTAGAAATTGGCAATGAACTCATGATGACTTTTCAGAGAGCATTTCAGGATAGGGTAATGAGGCAAGAAGCCAAATGCTCCTGAGAAGTAAATTGGACATGAGGAAATAAAGGTAATGAATAGAAGGCTGCTCTTCCAAGACGTCTGACATTAAAGGTAGGAGAGAGAGATCCAGCAGTAGCAGTAGCAGTAGTAGTAGGGTGGTGGTGTTTCTTTGTTATTATTCTTGCTTTGATTTCAGAATAGGGTACACTTTTTAAAATTGAAGTATAGTTGAATTACAATGTTGTGTTAGTCTTTGGTGTACAGCAAAGTGACTCAGTTATATATATATATATATATATATATATATATATATATATATATATATATATATATATATATAAAATTATATACATATATATTTCCCTGTGCTATACAGTAGGATCTTGCTATTTATCTATTTTATATATAGTACTTTGTATCTGTTAATCCCAAACTCTTAATTTATCCCTCCCTCCCTTTCTCCTTTGGTAACCATAAGTTTGTTTTCTATGTCTGTGAGTCTGTTTCTGTTTTGTAAATAAGTTAATTTGTACCATTTTTTAATTTTTATTTTTTAAAATATCTTTATGGGAGTATAATTACTTTACAATGTTGTGTTAGTTCCTGCTGTGCAACAAACTGAATCAGCTATATGTATACATATATCCCCATATCCCCTCCCTCTTGAGCCTCCCTCCCACCCTCCCTATCCCACCCCTCTAGGTGGTCACAAAGCATTGAGCTGCTCTCCCTGCACTATGCAGCAGCTTCCCACTAGCCATCCATTTTACATTTGGTAGTGTATATATGTCAATGTTACTCTCTCACTTCGTCCCAGCTTACCCTTCCCCCTCCCGGTGTCCTCAAGTCCATTCTCTACGTCTGCATCTTTATTCCTGTCCTGTCCCTAGGTTCTTCAGAACCCTTTTTTTTTTTTAGATTCCATATATATGTGTTAGCATACGGTATTTGTTTTTCTTTTTCGACTTACTTCACTCTGTATGACAGACTCTAGGTCCATCCACCTCATTACAAATAACTCAGTTTCATTCCTTCTTATAACTGAGTAATATTCCATTGCATATATGTGCCACATCTTCTTTATCCATTCATCTGTCGATGGACATTTAGGTTGCTTCCATGTCCTGGCTATTGTAAATAGAGCTGCAATGAATACTGTGGTACATGCCTCTTTTTGCATTATGGTTTTCTCAGGGTATATGCCCAGTAGTAGGATTACTGGGGTCATATGGTAGTTCTATTTTAAGTTTTTTAAGGAAACTCCATACTGTTCTCCATAGTGGCTGTATCAATTTACATTCTCACCAACAGTGCAGAAGGGTTCCCTTTTCTCCACACTCTCTCCAGCATTTATTGTTTCTAGATTTTTTGATGATGGCCATTCTGACTGGTGTGAGGTGATACCTCATTGTGGTTTTGATTTGCATTTCTCTAATGATTAGTGATGTTGAGCATCTTTTCATGTTTTTGTTGGTAATCTGTACGTCTACTTTGGAGAAATGTCTGTTTAGCTCTTCTGCCCATTTTTGGATTGGGTTGTTTGTTTTTTTGATATTGAGCTGCATGAGCTGCTTGTATATTTTGGAGATAATCCTTTGTCAGTTGCTTCATTTGAAAATATTTTCCCCCATTCTGAGGGTTGTCTTTTCATCTTGTTATGGTTTACTTTGTTGTGCAAAAGCTTTTAAGTTTCATTAGGTCCCATTTGTTTATTTTTGTTTTTATTTCCATTTCTCTAGGAGGTGGGTCAAAAAGGATCTTGCTGTGATTTATGTCAGAGTGTTCTGCCTATGCTTTCCTCTAAGAGTTTTATAGTGTCTGGCCTTACATTTAGGTCTTTGATCCATTTTGAGTTTATTTTTGTGTATGGTGTTAGGGAGTGTTCCTATTTCATTCTACATGTAGCTGTCCAGTTTTCCCAGCACCACTTATTGAAGAGGCTATCTTTTCTCCATTGTATATTCTGGCCTCCTTTGTCATAGATTAGGTGACCATAGGTGCATGGGTTTATCTCTGGGCTTTCTATCCAGTTCCATTGATTCATATTTCCATTTTTGTGCCAGTGCCATACTGTCTTGATTACTGAAGGTTTGTAGTTTAGTCTGAAGTTGGGGAGCCTGATTCCTCCAGCTCCATTTCTCTTTCTCAAGATTGCTTTGGCTATTCGGGGTATTTTGTGTTTCCATACAAATTTTTAACTTTTTTGTTTAGTTCTGTGAAAGATGCCATTGGTAATTTGATAGGGATTGCTGTATCATTTTTTTTAGATTCCACATATCATATGATATTTGTCTTTCTCTGTCTGGCTTACTTCACTTAGTATGATAATCTCTAGGTCCATCCATGTTGCTGCAAATGTCATCATCTCATTCTTTTTAATGGCTGAGTAATATTCCATTGTATATATATACCACATCTTCTTTATCCATTCATCTGTCAAAGGACATTTAGGTTGCTTCCATGTCTTGGCTATTGTAGATAGTGCTGCTATGAACACTGGGATGCATGTATCTTTTTGAATTAGAATTTTTGTCTTTTCCAGATATATGCCCAGGAATGGTATTGCTAGATCATATGGTAGCTCTATTTTTTTTTTTTCTTTTTGCGGTATGCGGGCCTCTCACTGTTGTGGCCTCTCCCATTGTGGAGCACAGGCTCCGGACGCGCAGGCTCAGTGGCCATGGCTCACGGGCCCGCTCCGCGACATGTGGGATCTTCCCGGACCGGGGCACGAACCCGTGTCCCCTGCATTGGCAGGCGGACTCTCAACCACTGCGCCACCGGGGAAGCCCAGCTCTATTTTTAATTTTTTAAGGAACCTCCATACCATTCTCCATAGTAGCTATACCAATTTACTTTCCAGAATGGGGTATGCTTAAGTACGACTGCAGCCAAGGGAGAAGTTCTCAGGGGGTAGGGGGAGACTAAAGTCCCAGAGGATAACCAACAGTGATAATTAAGTGACAACCCGGGTGACAGGGTTAGAGGATCAAGAACGCACCTGGAGGAGGAAGCCCTAGAAAGGCAGGCACAGGGCATTTCCTCCGCTGAAACAATACGGGAAGGAGGCAAAACTCTAAACTAGGCACCCAAAATGTGTTTTATATAAATGCGTATATTTAGTCTGCCACCTGCATCTGTGGCTTGCCCTCAAAATGCAAAAAAATAACTCTGAGACAGTAAAACAATTTTTTCCAAAGTCTGTCCTGTATCTTCTAGTTAAGTATGCAGAAAAATACATAATCCATTTTAGAATGATTTCATATAAAATAAAATTATAGATTGGCACTTAGAGGGTTAAAACTTCAAGTAAAGAAAAATGTTACCCTTCAGACAACCAAAGTTTGACTTCATGAAAACAGGGGTATTAACTGCATCAACCCATCCTCCTTTAACATTTGACTCACCTAGAAATGTCATTGACTATCAGGAAAAGCGAGGTGAAAGTCTCTTAATTTGAAAATGTCTCCTTTTTGAAAATATTGTCAAAATCTAGGAGAATATCTGACACCCTTTCTAAGGATTAAAACAGTGCCTATGTTCCCTTCTTGTACTTTTATTTGTGAAACTGTGATGCTTTATCTAGTGTAAAAAGTGTATGTTTCATCAAGTGTAAAAATATCATTGATTTAAAGTCTTCACAGAATTTGAGGCAAGGTACAGGGAACTGAGCCTTGAAAGGAAGAAAACTAAAAAACTGACAGTAACCTGAGGCTTCTTTGTTCACTTTCTGTCTTCAATTTTCACCTCTTACTCTTAAGAGGGGATACAGCTTACTCTTTTACCTTACTGAACACTAGCTTTTTACATTTTGTCTAACTCCTGAAAAGATCATCTCTAGTAGAATGTGAATTTAAACTTTAGGCTGATACTATTCAAAAAGTATCAGCCCCTAATCTTTAAACATGTCATCTCGATCCAAAGTTACAGACAAGTTCCTTCACTAGTGACTGCAATGAGCCCATCACTTAAAGTCAAGGGAGACAAAGAGCCTCTCAGCTCCTCTCTTTGGCAATCTGCTTTTACTCACATCTCTCCCCCATCCCACCCCACCCCACCACCTCTGCATCACCTCCATCCAAACAGACACCACTCAAACCACCCCTCTTATTTTTTTTGCGGTACGCGGGCCTGTCACTGTTGTGGCCTCTCCTGTTGCGGAGCACAGGCTCCGGACGCGCAGGCTCAGCAGCCATGGCTCACGGGCCCAGCTGCTCCGCGGCACGTGGGATCTTGCCGGACCGGGGCACGAACCCGTGTGCCCTGCATCGGCAGGCGGACGGACTCTCAACCACTACGCCACCAGGGAAGCCCCCACTCCTCTTATTTTAACTCCTACAGATAAACCCAGTTTGTTTCTTTTTCACCATTCATTACACTGAGCGAAGGGCAGAGATGAATCACACAGGCTGCAGCTATCAAAGAAAAGTAGAGGAAATGTGAAACCTGTAACTATTTTACAAAGAACACAATCAATGGCTCAAATCATAGAAGAGCAGAGTGCTTCAGAGCGCTTTGCAAGAAGTAACTGATTCAGTCCAAGTACAATTTAAAACCATGAAGAGTAATCAAGAATTATATCTATTGCTACAATTTTTCTAAAACCTCCTGGTTATATTAAGTTGGACAAAAAGTACAATATTTCCTTCTAAAGAAAGGCCAGCATGTCATAGATCTCCATTCCTTTAATATGATTGATTTGTGTATATGAAAGCATGGACTTTATTTTAATGATGTGCAATCACTACATTTCTTTCAGCCCTCCTTGTAGAATCACATAATTTGACATTTGGTATGATTTTTCCTTAATGAAATAACATGAGGCCAAAGAATTATAGAAAGCTTAATGTTCTTCTGAGATCCACAGCACCCCGGGACCTATGATGCTGTTGACACGACTAACTGATTAGATCATGTACAGGCCTCACAACTGTAATCATTAGGACCCAGGTGATGAGGGCAAAGGAATTTAGGGCTGTTTTGAGGTTGCCTGAATTCCTATTTCTTGACAATGTTTGCCCTTGGAAAGTTGAGGATGTCCAAGAAAAGCAAAACTGAAATAAGTTTGGACAAAAAATGAAAAAATGAAAAGAGAATGAACTCTGGCTAAAGGCCACTATGTGGATAGGATGGGTATAGTACTGACATTTAGTATTAACTTTTAAATAGCGTTCCCCCTCCAAAGTAACTGGCTGTCTGTTTTGAAAAACAACTTAAGTGTAAAACTCAGAGAAGTAAAAGCATTTCTGTTATCACAAAGCCAAAAAGACAATCTCTAAAGGCACAGGTAAGTTAGAACTGTGCCCTAGAGACACATACACCTGTTCACCATGGTGACAACTGATATTTAAGATGAAGCACAATGAATGGGTCATGATAGGGGGACATAAAACGTCAGGAACACCCTAACTTGTCTAGGGACCAACTGTTTACCTGTTCAAGTGGAATTGAGAAAAACACAAAGTGGCTAAAAATAAATATTTGTAGACACTGGTTTTGTAATTATTTAGCTATGATGGCTTTTTTCACCTTTTCTGCTTGTCTGTTTTTCTGTATTTAAGTAGCTTCCATAAAGCCTTTACATAACGAACACTGTAATTTTCTTATTGGATAGCCTAAAAATGGCATTAAAATATTATATGGTACTTTAGCTTTGAACTGTGAAATAAAGAGTTGATAAATACCTGCCTCAATAGTTGCTTATTAATTTAGCACATCAACTATGACAGGCATCATCGCATCTTTCCCCACAAGCATATCCTTATACAATTGAAAGGGGCTGCACCCTTAGTGATCTGTCATTGTATCAATACGGTAGGCAGCGCTCATTTAAAAACTGCAAAACCAGAAATCTAAAATCCAGCATTAACTTTAAACCAATTTGCCATCTTGGCTAAATTATCTTCTACCACTAGCTTCTATATTGCCAGACTGGTAAGCCAATTCTGAATTTCACTGTTCTTCTCCCAATCCTACCTTACCTCCCAAAACTTTACTTTCATTTGTGTAAATTACGTATAACTGAAAACAGGAAGTGGTTTAAAAGAATTTTCTCTTTCACATCATAAAAAGTGCAAAAGTGCAAGCTTCAGAGCTGAGAGCCTGGGAAAGGTGGGGTGGCAACCGAGAAAGACAAGGACATTTTCTCCAAATTCTCCCAAACTGTCTACTTCAATCTACCTTATGCCAGATACGAGCACAAACTAGATTCATTGCTAGTCCTCAGCCCCTGTATTGTAAGCATATAAAAAAGTAGAAATGAGAAAAATATTCATTGTGCCTTAAGTGCAAAGGAAGTGGTTGTAAAATTAAAGAATAATTGCTCAAGGGCCAGATTAAATTAAAATGCAGGTCTCCAGAGCATTTCAAATGCCCTAGGAGGTGCGGAAAATATTTTGTTATTATGACACAAGAGCTGCTCGTTTCATAGGAAAATAAACTTCAGGAAATTGAACTTTAAAGAAGCCATTGGTTCCATCATCACAAAGGGATGTTCTGTAGTTTTAAAGGAACGGTGCCCCCATGTGGTTTTTAACAAGATTTCAGAAAATGTTCTATATTATCCCACAAGTCAACATCTGTTATACTGTGAAACCGTGCATTTTTCTTGTGTGCATTTTTTTGTTTACATTTGTTTTTAAATGTGATTATAGCTGTGCCTAGAGCATTGTAGAAATATGTAAGTATATTCGAAGAACTGTGTTTACAGCAGGAAGTGTTGCTCCACCCATCTCAGTAAAGAGCAGTAAAGAGCATGTTCAGTAAAGAGCATGTGACCGCAGCACGGGGGGGGGGGGGGCGCAAAGGGCACAGATGCTGATGCAGATGCTGAGGTGCTGATGCAGCAAGCGCCTCTGGAGGGTGCAGGGCCAGGGCCACCACTGCCTCTGCATGGGTGTCCAGGAGAGACTCTTGGGAGCTCTCAGAAGAGAACTTCCACACTTACCCTCCTCCCTGCAATGGGTCCAAGAGCCCTGCCTTTTCTCCTGTGGTTGTGAGCAAACTGCCCGAGCTCCCTGCAAGACCATCCCCTCAGTCATGCACTGGGCTCAGCAATTCTCTTTCTTCTCTCCTGCATCCTTCTTTTTCCCTTTCCACCTTTTCCTTTTCTTTTTTCCAGCATCAACATATGAGTACGCTATCATAAAAAAAAAAACCAAGAGGACCCACTTCTCCCTCCAATTCGCTCCGCATTTCTCCACTCCTTTTTACTGAGGCACTCCTTGAAAGGGTTGCCAGCAATCACTGGCTCCAATCTCAATCTTCCTATTCTCTCCTGAATCCATTCCAGTAAAATTTTCTCTGCCCACTGCTCCACCAGAAATGGTCTTACTGAGGTCACCAATGGCCTCCATGTGGTTAAATCCTTCAGTGAACCTCAGACCATCTAGCTCGAACAATGACAGCATCTGACACAATTATCAGATCTCCTTCCTTGGAACCCTTTCTTTCATTGGCTTTCAGGCATCTTCTACTTTTCTGGCCACTCCTTAGTCTCCTTGGTTGATCCTCATCTCCCCAGCCTCTAAACCAGTGGTCCTCAACCCTAGCTTCACCCAGGAAGTTTTTAAAAGATAAAGTGCCACAGATGACTCCAATGATTGACTTAATTCAGCAGGGGAGGGTCCCAGGCACGAGTGGGCTATCAGATTGCCCCAGGTGAGTCTGAAGTTCATCCACGATTGAGGATCACTGCTCTAAATGCTGGAACGCCCCGTGGCTCAGTTCCCAGCCCTCTTCTCCTTCTGTCTACACTCACTCTCTCTGAGATCTCATCATCCAGTCTCATGGCTTTAAATACCTTTTTTTATTCCTTAGATATTTATTTATTTATTCATTTTTGGCTGTGTTGGGCATTCATTGCTGCGCGCAGGCTTTCCCTAGTTGTGGTGAGTGGGGGCTACTCTTCATTGCGGTGCACGGACTTCTCATTGTGGTGGCTTCTCTTGTTGCAGAGCACAGGCTCTAGGCACATGGGCTTCAGTAGTTGCGGCGTGTGGGCTCAGTAGGTGCAGCACGCAGGCCCTAGAGCACGCAGGCTTCAGTAGTTGCGGTGTGTGGGCTCAGCAGTTGTGGCACGCGGGCTCTAGGGCGCACAGGCTTCAGTAGTTGTGGCTCGTGGGCTCTAGAGCACAGGCTCAGTAGTTGTGGCGCACGGGCTTAGTTGCTCTGCGGCAGGTGGGATCTTCCTGGACCAGGGATCGAACCCGTGTCCCCAGTGCTGGCAAGCGGATTCTTTTTTTTTTTTTTTTGCGGTATGCGGGCCTCTCACTGTTGTGGCCTCTCCCATTGCGGAGCACAGGCTCCGGACGCGCAGGCTCAGCGACCATGGCTCACGGGCCCAGCCGCTCCGCGGCATATGGGATCCTCCCAGACCGGGGCACGAACCCGTATCCCCTGCATTGGCAGGCGGACTCTTAACCACTGCGCCACCAGGGAGGCCCGGCAAGCGGATTCTTAACTACTGTGCCACCAGGTAAGTCCTAAATACCTTTTACAAGCTGATGTCTTAGTTTGGGTTCATCTGAAACCAGGGCCTGAGTCAAGGACTTGTGTGCAGGGAGTTTATTTGGAAAGTGATTCCATTAATCAGGAGGGAGAGAGTGGAGAGAATAAGAGAGAATGATGAAAAAACAATGAAGTGTGTTTTCAGGGTCACTGTTATGGGCAACAGGGACTGGATTCTGCTGGCCCTCCTGAAAAGTGTAGAGAACCCCCCTCCACAGGAAGCTGAAGCATTTACCCACTTGCTTCATTTCGCATTGGTGGAGGGTTTCCCCAGAGGTATTAACTCCCTTGCACTTCTAAGCTGCAGTGAGCTTCAAAGAAAGCCAGGCACAGAAAGTGAAAGATACAGTTTGCACTTGAGGTGAGTCTGAGCTCACAGTGACCTGCCTAGCGCAGCTGTGGTAGATATCAAAAGTAGGCCACCTGGTAACCAATGTGGGTGTTAACATCTGATGCCTTCAAACTGTATATATCTAGCCCTAACCTTCCCCCTGAACTCCAGACTCACGTACTGACTTGGATTTCTAACAGGTATCTCAAACATAGCACGTCCAAAACCAAGTTCCTGATCTACTCCTTACCCCACCATTCTCCCAGTTGCTGAGGCCCAAAATCTTCAAAGTCATCTCAGCTCCTTTTTTTTTCACTCCCCACACTCAATCCGTCAGCAAATTCTATTGACATTACCTTCAAAATATATCCAGATTATGACCACTTCTCACCACCTCCACTTTCCAGGCCCAAGCCATCATCTATTGCCTGAATTAATGCTACAGCTTTCTGTCTCTGCTTCCACCCTCCCTTTTCCCTTTAAATCTACTCTCAACTCAGCAGCCAGAGAGATCCTGTTAAAACGTAAGAAAGAACATGTAACTTCCCTGCTCCAAACCACCCAAAGGCTTCCCTTCTCACTTGGAGTAAAAGTCAGGATGACATGACTTGGTCCCCTGTGACCTCTTAGATCACATCTGCTACTGACCCTTTTTGTTCCTCAAACATACCAGGCATGATTCTGCCTCAGGGCCTTTGCACTTACTGTAACTTCTACTTGGAACACTCTTTTCCCATTTAACCACTTGCCTCCCTCTCTCTTCTCCTTCTGGTCTCTACTTAAATGTCATCTTCTTACTGAGGTCTTTTCCTGTCAGCCCTATTTAAAATTGCAACTCTTTTCTGACCTTATTTCATTTTTCTTCTTGACACTTATCACACTCTAACATAGTATGTATTTTTCTTTTTTATCTTGTTTATTTTCAGTCTCTCCTAGTGGAATGTAAACTCCATGAGGACAGGGATTTCGGTCCATTTTGCTCACTCATTGCTGGTCCCCAGCACCTAGAATTAGTGCTGGCTTATAGTAGGCACTCAATAAATAAAAGTTCAATGCATGAATGAGGAGACCAATAATTATACTAATTATTAATATTTCTTGAGTATTTTCCATATGCCAGGCACTATAATGTGCACTTTCATATATTAACTCGTTTAAGCCTCACACCCAGCTTAAGAGCTAAGTTCTATTATTAGCTCCCTGTATGCAGAGAACTGTTGATTAAATTGTCAACATTATACAATTATTTAACAGCCCAGATATAAACCCAAGTATATCTCATCCCAAAGTGTAGACTCTTAACCACTAGAAAATACTGAGGCTAATTGCTAACCTCCAAGATTAATCACGTCTCCAAATCTTTAGGGAAACCAATGCTACTCTGACAACGATACCAGTGTAGATGAACTCACAGTGAGAAAGAAGAATCTAATCAGTGACTTGGGAGCCGAAGACGAGAAGGAATAGAGAAGAATATCACAAGCAGGAGGGTCAGAGATGCAGCCGGTCATAAGGAGGATGCTGGGGCGTCCAGCATCCACGCCCCAGCACCCTTTCAGCAAATATCTACTGAGAGCCTACCGCTGCTCGGCACAGTTCTCAGCCCTGGAAATCGGACGGTAAACAAATCAGACCTCATAACCTAGTAGGGGGAACAACAATCAGATGAATAAACTTTTAATATAAAACCTGGTAGTGCCAAGTGGTGGTCAGAGAAAAGGGCTGTAATAAAGGGCTGCCCCCATTTTCGATGTTGGATTCCTGACAGCTTTCAAGCCCCATCCCTCCTTCCTCCCTTCCTGACGCACGTCAGGGGAGGTGGGGAGGAGAGCCGTGTGCTGCCTCCCTTGGCTCTGGTGGGAAGCTCAAAGTTCACAAGGCCCACCCCAGCCCAAAGCCCACCCACCATAAGAGCCACAGCCAATAGCCCCTCCCTGCTCTTCAAGCCATTTCAGACCTGCTTGGGATCCTGCCCTGGTCTCTCAGAGAGCCTCACATAGTGAGTAATAAATCTCCTCATACCCTCTTCCTGCACATGTGGCATCATCAGTCTCCACATCAGAAACAAATTTTGGATCCTCTCCACCCGACAAGAGCTGAGTCATCTGAGCCAAGACCTCAGTGAAGTAAGGGAATGAGGGAAGAGCGCAGTAGGGTGTAGCCTGTAAGCCCCTTCAAATGGAAAGAAAGCATTTAGGGCTGGGAATGCCAGGAATTCCAATGGTGCATGCTAAACCAAAGGGTTACTGATTTGTTGGCTGTTATTGGAACCTCCAGACCAACAACTGGGAAAAATGGAGAAAAGTTGTGTTACAAAATTAAAGCTACCCGAAACACATCACTGCGACATGAACAAGCACTTCCCTGTGGCCCAGACTCGCACGTGCCCTGCATGAGTCAATGCACGTTCTCCTGACACCCAGTGGCATCTCCTGTTTTACAGCACAGACCAGCCCAAGCCCCATCCCTGCCCTCATTCATTTAAGTTCTAAGTTCTACTGCAGCCTACAGACAAACCACTCTTTAACTGCACCTTTGAATATTTAAGTATGTGATTTCCAGATAATGATGCAATCATTTCATCATCATCATGCAATAGGTATAACCATATCATTTGTATCTGTCTTTCTATGAAGGAAGCAGAAGAAATTGTATTATTCTAATGTGTTCTCCTTGGCATGAAGGAAGCAAAAGAGATTGTATTATTCTAATGTGTTCTCCTTGGCATCCAACCAAGCCTGAGACCAAATGAGCAATCTGCTGGTCAAAAATATTTCATGTGTAACCACGTGGTGAACAGCTTGCAGTGAGCTTCAGGGGAGTCACGGGAAAGGAGCAGTAGATCCGTGTGTTTAGTGCTTAAAATCTAATAAGCAACAGGGAACTCAACAACTGGACATCAGCAATAAAAGGATACATACATCAACAAGCACCAATAAGTGCTAGGGATGGAAAATGAAGGAGAGGTTTGTTCCAGAAGGCTTCAGAGAGGAAGGCAATACTCCACTTCGAGAAGAAAAATCTAGATTGTTAGGGAGGGGACATTCCATCCAGGAGAAACAGGCCAGGGCTGAGGAGATGGACCGTACTGATCACATGGAAGCAAAGGCAAGTATCCTGACGATAAGTAAAGAGGAAATCACAGAAAAGGCTGCACTGAGTAGAGAACCTTGAAGACCAAGTTCAAGATGCCTCATCTTTTTTCAGAGGCAACTCCAAGCACTCTCACCTTCTGAGATTGAGACTGATGTCAAATGATCTGGGGGAGGGATAAATTGGGAGACTGGGATTGACATATACACACTACTATATATAAAATAGATAACTAATAAGGACCTACTGTATAGCACAGGGAACTCTACTCAATATTCTGTAATGGCCTGTAAGGGAAAAGAATCTTAAAAAAAAAAAAAGAGTAGGTGTATGCATATGTATAACTGATTCATTTTGCTGTGTACCTGAAACTAACACAACACTGTAAATCAACTATATTCCAATAAAAATTTAAAAAATGAAAAAACGAGGTCAGGAAGGAAGGTTCACTCACTGCACAGTCTCGGGTCTGGGAGGAAGACAGGGGAGTGACGGGCAGATGGGGTGTTGCCATCCCAGGGAAAGGGCACTGGGGTGGACGAAAGGTATGGCCGTGAGCTAACAAGATATTTAAAGACGAAGAAGGAACAATGTATTGACAAACTCCTTACCAGACAGAAAAAGAGGACCTCAAGCAAGGGTGACCAGGCATCCCGGGTTGCCTGGAATGGCTTGGTTTTAGCACCTAACGATCCGCCCTCGTCCTGCAAAACCCCTCAGCCTCCAGGACATTTGTGACCCCACAAAGGACACTTCACAAATATTAAATCCGAGCATGGGCTTCCCTGGTGGCGCAGTGGTTGAGAGTCCGCCTGCCGATGCAGGGGACGCGCGTTCGTGCCCTGGTCCGGGAAGATCCCACATGCCGCGGAGCGACTGGGCCTGTGAGCCATGGCCACTGAGCCTGTGCGTCCGGAGCCTGTGTTCCGCAGCGGGAGAGGCCACAACAGTGAGAGGCCCGTGTACCGAAAAAAAAAAAAAAAAAAAAAAAAAATCCGAGCAAGTGTAAGGTATTACGATAATGAAGTAAAGACGGGATAAAAGTCTGAGGGTAGATCATGACTTAAATTGCAGCCACATGTTACATGGGACATGCAGTTCGGCTCAGTAGGGGTACATTCCAGAAACTGGAAACACAGGGCACTAAGGATCCAAGAGCAGGAGAGTGATTTCTTTTCCTCCTGACCTTCCACTGTTGACAGGTGCCCTCATTTGTACTGCAGACCCCACGGCGGCCTCCTGCCCAAAGCCAGACACCCAGCTCCCCTCATCCTTGCCCGCTCTCTCACCTCCACATCTACTCGTGCCAGCAGCGCCTCATCCTCAGTTCGAGGCCTGAGAGCCTCCAGGGAGCTGGAGGAGAGTCAGTGGAAACTCTGGGAAACCTTGAAGGGACACCTGGGGTTAATGATAGAGAACTAGGTCACAGGCATCGAAGAGAGGAGAATGCTTTAATAACCATCCACTTTTGAAAATGGATGTTTCCCTCGGTTGCTGAAAGTCTGCCGTTTTCTGTCAGCATCCAGCTCCCTAAAATGTAAAACACCGTAAGAATGGTCTTGCAAAGCCCAGGGCTTAAAGCTTTGCTTTAACTAAGGTTCAATTAGGGGAGGGCGAACTGGCTTGTTTCATATTCAGGCAAGAACAGAGTGCAGCCTAGCCTTGATGATTCAAGTATCTGGATATTCAAGATGGGGGGAAATGTGGCAAAGAAAGGAGAAGAAAAGGAACGGAGGCACATGACCAAGTCTGATTTTCCAGACCTTCTGTTAAAACTGCCCAGCAGATGGTTTCAAAATATAGATCCAAGATTGTCAGAGCCGGAAGGAATCCTCTTCTCACTGGTCCAGTATCTTTGTTCCACAGAGAAGGAACGGGCCAGGAGAGGAAAAGGACGGACCCAGGCCACACAGCCAGCAGGGGACAGAAGCCAGGTGTCACATCTTCAGTTTAACCTTTCCCTTAAAAGAAAGAAGGACTGACATATTGAATCAAACATATTTTGCAGCCCACAGGAGTCAACAACTGACTTGCTAACTTGCAACTAATCCAATCCATCAACTATTGAAGCTGGCACATCTAACTCAGTGGGTATGATTTTAAGGATGCTGTAATGAACTATAAATTCCTTAACCACAGCAAATAAACACTATGGTTTAACCATATATTACTGAGATGCTTTAATAAAACTTAATTTTTAATAATAGGGAATTCAAAAGTCTAAACGCTTTTTCACTTAATGCATTTCCTCTTGCCAAAGAAGATCTCAATGTACTTCATATCTTTCTACCTTAAAAAGTTTTTGCTATTTCTATTGGGACATTAATAAGCAGGTCAGATAATAACAGGTAACACTGAACTCATGGGCTTACTTGTATTGAATCATTTACTCCTCACAACACTGTGAGAAGGGTCACTATTACCCCTCTCTACAGATGAGAAAACTGAGGCAGCAAAATTTGACCAAGGTACGCAGCTAGTTGATAGCGCCAGGATATGAACACCTGATTCTGGAACTGTGACACTAGACAACTTCTCTAAATCCCATTACAACAAGCTCTCAACAAGGTAGGCCTAGCCCACCCCTTTTGTCATGCTGGAATCTTCCTAAATGAACCACATTTTGGACAAAATAAGTTTAGATATCTTCTGAGTATTGGTCAATATTTATTCCCTGGAATCTGTCCCATCGTTGCATTTCCTTTGTACAGTGAGGGCACTGATTACTGTGAGTAAATACCAATGTTGCTAAAAGCAGTTGCATGATCTCTGTTAACATAATCTCCCTATAAAAATAAATAAATATAATGTATGTTTTTCACAGTCCCTTTGCATACACAGGCTTTAAGACTTAATTTTATTTACTCATTTAATCTCTGAATGGCCTCGAGCCTTTTCCTTTCCCACATATCTAACACAGCTGTGAACTGCTTGAAGGAAGGATTGCCTCCTATTTACTTTATGTTTCATCTTCTTTACCCCCTTTCTTCCCACTTACCCCGCTCCCTCCCCGACCCCCGCAGTGCAGTCTACAGTTCAATAAATGCTACAGACCCAAACTGCACCCATGGGAAGCCCTGCTACTTCTGCTAAATAGCAAGAGGAGTAAAAGGATTTAAGGATTGATTCAATGCATTTACTAAATAGTCCGACTGCCACTGCCATTAAGTAAGTGATATCAAGAGACACTCAAAAGACATAAACGCCAATGATCCTCTGAAAATATGTAATATGGCTAATTTTAAAGGAAGAAAAGGCCTGGAAGTCTACACTGCATGATGCATGTATGAGGCTGTAAAAGGTACTTTGAAACTGACTGATTTCAGTTTAAAAAGAGATATATTCAGTAAGTATATTAACATTATGGAATCTTATATCCCCTCAGCCAGAATATGTGCTCCTAGTGTTATAAGCAGCCTTGTATTTCCTCACACACAACAGGGTTTATGTTAAGCCCCGAAGAGACACTTGTCCAGCTAAAAGCATGCCTTTAGCTTTATTTATTTATTTATTTATTTTCCAGGTTAGCAGGCAAAGTCTGCCTAAATGAAAAGTTTAATTAAGACCCTGGAAAACTTAGGTAATTTGGGAACCCTTTTTTTACTGTATTGAAAATTAGCAAATTTAAAGCTCATCAGGTTGATAAAACTAGAGTTTATTTAAAGAGTTTTTATTCTGTTTTAAATATGATTGAATCAATTAAAATTCATTCAATAATCAGTCAATAACTGATTTTGAACTTTTTAGAATATAAAACTTGACACATGTAATAAATGTTTGTGGACTTGAATTTTATTACAGAATACAACTTACTGGTTATCTGACAGCCAGTTTTAAAAATAAATAAATGGATAATAGATAAATAGGTAGAGAAATAGAAAAATAAATAAAGTGCCTCTATGGAGCAGGCATTGTTCTCGAAGATAGAGCCCTTGCCCCCGGGGAGCATGCATTCTAGTGGGGACAAACAAGGCAATACATAGGTCAACAACCACACAATAATATAATTTGTATAACTGTATAATTACAATTATAACTGTAATAAAAAAAAAGAGCAAATGCTTATATAGTACTTACCATGTGCCAGGCACCCTGCTAATAACTTCACATATATTAACTCATTTAATCCTACAACAACTTTATGAAGCAGGTTCTGTTATTATGTGGACTTCACAGATGCAGCAACAGAGGCACAGGGAGGTTAATTAACTACCTCAAGTTCATATAGCTAGTAAGTTACGTGCCTCTGGGAGAAATAAAGAGCATTCTCAAACTGAGTGATTTGAGGAGAGTTTAATCAAGGTGCTTTTCAAAGTGTTTAAGAAAACCAGGGCTTCCCTGGTGGCGCAGTGGTTGGGAGTCCGCCTGCCGATGTAGGGGACACGGGTTCGTGCCCCGGTCCGCGAAGATCCCACATGCCGCGGAGAGGGTGGGCCCGTGAGCCATGGCCGCTGAGCCTGCGCGTCCGGAGCCTGTGCTCCGCAACGGGAGAGGCCACAGCAGTGAGAGCCCCCCCCCAAAAAAGAAAAGAAAACCAACAAGGGGTAGTGCAGAACCCCAGGGCACGAACAGAGGGGGCCGTGTCCACTCCAGCGCGAAGGAGCGGGAGCAAGACGTTGACACGGTGGCCCCATGGACGGTGCCGCTGGGGCAGAGGTGTGGCCGTTCCTCGAGGGGTTCAGGTGCCTGGACTGCGAGAAAGCCCAGGGTCTGCCTGGACCGCCGCTCACGCCCACACCACCGCGTCCCCCGCTGGCCTAGCCCAGCGGGAAGCAGAAACGAAAGCTGGAGGTGAGAAGCCCCACAGCCGTGGTCCCTCCCACACAGAACAATGAGGAGAGGACCGGGATGTGGAAGCTCAAACAGAAGGGCAAACAGCACCTAAGTGGTGGAGCTGATGAGATACACCTAAGGGACCTGACGCCACAGCCCGTGCCTTTAACGAGCTAGATCTAAGGCCGTTTCTGGAATTGAAAAAGGCTATGACGATAGAAAAGAGAAAAATGATGGACTAGGTTGGTGGGGAAAGCCCCCTCACCCCCCTGCAATGGTCACACCATAGTTAAGGCCTGAGTGAGGAGGAGGGAGCCAGGAAAAAAGACCTAGAGATTCCACAGCCTAGATGGGGATGAGCTTGGCTTATCTGAGGGCAAGAAGGCTCCTGTAGCTGGTAAAAGAGCCACCAAGGAGAATGGAGGGAAATGAGGCCGAAGAGCTACGCTGACAAGTGTTTTGGCAAGAGGGCAGATCTCTACTTGCCCGTGCAGATTAAACTCTTTGGTTAAGTCCTCCCCTGAGTGTTGTGAAGGGACTGCCACGCCTTTAAGGTTACTGCAGACAACACAGGGGGAAGTGAGGGGTGAAGCCCAGCATCCTGCAAGAGCAATTGCAGCCTCTCTCCACAGTTGCTTGGATACCCCTGTATAGTTCAGGTCACCTGAGGTCTCAGCTCGGTCTCCAGCAGCCTTTCTAGCACGTGAAGATGCCACCCTATCAGCATCTGCCAGTTAGAGGGAGACGCAGATTTAGTGTGGTCTGGGTAAATACCATTTCCAAAAGTAACAGGAACCCAAACCTCCCATCTTTTTATAAATTCTCCTCCACAGATGGTATCTCCTCAAAAGACTGGGAAGCCAAACTTGGAAGAGTTTTTTCTCCCCTATTTAGAAAGTTCTAAATAATCTGACACAACATTTAGCGAGTGGGGGGTGGGGGGAAGTGGGGAGGAGGGCAAAAGTCACATGAAATAAAGAGAAAACTGAAAAATGTAGGGTTTTGCTCTTTTTCAAGAACTCCGCCAATTCCTCGGATACTTAAAATTTCCCCGAATGATTCACTCCTTCAGTTTTTGGGGAACAGATCTTTTTCTTCCTTATTAACAAGATTCAGGTAATCAGCAACATGATAAAAGCAAGAACTTTTTATTGCACAGTGTCTGGGTCACATACTATTTTTAATTCCTGTTTCCTAACAGCTGGGGGAAAAAATAAAGTTCAACAGCTCCTCAGGAAGGAAAAAAAATGAGCATTTGTCCCTCGCTAACAGGCAGCTCTTCCAAATAAAACCTGTCAGGCTTAAGAGCAAGATCGACTCAGAGCAACTTTCTCCTCATTTCTCATCTCCCAACAGGGCTGTTAAATTATCAGAATGCACAGGGTTAGTGCATTTAAGTTTCATTTCAAATTAAAATCCCACCAGAAGTCATGTCGTGCAAGCAGGTCTGAATACTTCCATGCCAGGCAGCGGAGGTCTGCAGGGGAGGTGGGAGCTGGGATTAGGGTGCAGATGGTAAAACTTTATGGACTGAATGCTGCCAAGGTCTCCATTAGGATGGTCACCCAGAACTCCAGTGACACGCGGTGACAATGAAGGGGCAAGGCCACCCTGCAGGGGAATTAAGAGCGAGGACAATCTGTACCACACAAGGAAAGCAAGCTGACCTCCCTGCCTGCTCTGGCCTTCCCTCTTTTTTATTTTAAGCCCTGTTACCACAAAATGGACAGGAAAAGCGTCACATAAATGTCCATTTTTACTTAATGCTTTGCATATGAATGAGGAGGAGGTGGTGGCTTTTTTGTTCTCTAGGTGTTTGCGGTTCAGCTTTAAAAGGCCAGAGGATGGCATCATATAGAGAGTTGCCACTTTCTGTGACGGCGCCCCTCACAAAAATACCCTTCCAAACACAGCTAACCTCTGAGGTAAGAAAAATAAGTTATGGGGAAAAGAGTTGCCCTGGCCCTTTTATTCCTTCCTAAGCCCTGTGTGGTGCTACTTAAGTGGAACTAGCTGGTTTTGACTTTGTATTCTCTGAGGGATCAGCAGATAGGTTAAGGCAGAGAAGCTGACCAAAGGAACCACCCAGGCAGCTGAAGTGTGGGGAATGCAGTGGCAAAAGCATTGTCAGTGGTTGATAAGTGGCCCCCATTAAGTGAACACATTTCCAGGGTCCTGGCCTAATCGTCAGTTGGCTAGGCTACTTTACAATCCCATGCCCTTCAAAATCCCAAGCCTCTGGGAAGGAGAAGGAAAGTCTGACATTCCTATGAAGAGAGAAGTATCTGACATCGTCTCCACCACGTTACAAGCAATATCCAAAGGCCTTGTGGGAGGCCAGAACTTTCTTAAATGGACTCTTTTATTTTGTACATTTAGTCCCTTCCTTGCTCCAAAAATTATTTAAGACAATTTTCAAAAATATTAGGATATTAGAATGTACCCAATATGGATTAAGACTGTCCCTGTTGACAAGCCACAAGGTTACTTTATCTCAGATTAATCAATAAAATCTCCCCAATCCCTATCAAACTACAAATGGCATTTTTCGCAGAACTAGTACAAAAAATTTCACAATTTGTATGGAAACACAAAAGACCCTGAATAGCCAAAGCAATCTTGAGAAAGAAAAACGGAGCTGGAAGAATCAGGCTCCCTGACTTCAGACTATACTAAAAAGCTATGGTAATCAAGACATTATGGTACTGGCACAAAAACAGAAATATAGATCAATGGAACAGGACAGAAAGCCCAGAGATAAACCCACACACATATTTTCACCTTTACTTTGATAAACGAGGCAAGAATATACAGTGGAGAAAAGGCAGCCTCTTCTATAAGAGGTGCTGGGAAAACTAGACAGCTACATGTAAAAGAATGAAATTAGAACACTCCCTAACACCATACACAAAAATAAACTCAAAATGGATTAAAGACTTAAATGTAAGGCCATGCACTATCAAACTCTTAGAGGAAAATATAGGCAGAACACTCTATGACATAAATCACAGCAAGATCCTTTTTGACCCACCTCCTAGAGAAATGGAAATAAAAACAAAAATAAACAAATGGGACCTAATGAAACTTAAAAGCTTTTGCACAGCAAAGGAAACCATAACAGGATGAAAAGGCAACCCTCAGAATGGGAGAAAATATTTGCAAACAAAGCAACTGACAAAGGATTAATCTCCAAAATATACAAGCAGCTCATGCAGCTCAATATCAAAAAAACAAACAATCCAATCCAAAAATGGGCAGCAGACCTAAATAGACATTTCTCCAAAGAAGACATACAGATGGCCAACAAACACATGAAAGGATGGTCAACACCACTAATCATTAGAGAAGTGCAAATCAAAACTACAATGAGGTATCACCTCACACCAGTCAGAATGGCCATTATCAAAAATCTGCAAACAGGGCTTCCCTGGTGGCTCAGTGGTTGAGAATCTGCCTGCCAATGCTGGGGACACGGGTTCGAGCCCTGGTCTGGGAAGATCCCACATGCCGCGGAGCAACTAGGCCTGTGAGCCACAATTACTGAGCCTGCACGTCTGGAGCCTGTGCTCCACAACAAGAGAGGCCGCG
This sequence comes from Mesoplodon densirostris, assembly GCF_025265405.1. Classification (NCBI taxonomy): domain Eukaryota; kingdom Metazoa; phylum Chordata; class Mammalia; order Artiodactyla; family Ziphiidae; genus Mesoplodon; species Mesoplodon densirostris. The sequence goes on from NC_082668.1 coordinate 72,536,237, forward strand.
ATAGTGAGAGGCCCGCGCACCGCGATGAAGAGTGGCCCCCACTTGCCGCAACTAGAGAAAGCCCTCGCACAGAAACGAAGACCCAACACAGCCATAAATAAATAAGTAAATAAATTTAAAAAAAATTTTTTTTAATCTGCAAACAATAAATGCTGGAGAGGGTGTGGAGAAACGGGAACCCTCTTGCACTGTTGGTGGGAATGTAAATTGACACAGCCACTATGGAGAAGAGTATGGAGGTTCCTTAAAAAACTAAAACTAGAACTACCATACGACCCAGCAATCCCACTACTGGGCATATACCCTGAGAAAACCACAATTCAAAAATAGTCATGTACCACAATGTTCATTACAGCACTGTTTACAATAGCCAGGACATGGAAGCAACCTAAGTGTCCATCGACAGATGAATGGATAAAGAAGATGTGGCACATATATACAATGGAATATTACTCAGCCATAAAAAGAAACGAAATTGAGTTATTTGTAGTGAGGTGGATGGACTTAGAGTCGGTCATACAGAGTGAAGTAAGTCAGAAAGAGAAAAACAAATACCGTATGCTAACACATATATATGGAATCCAGGGGGAAAAAAATGGTTCTGAAGAACCTAGGGGCAGGGCAGGAATAAAGACGCAGACATAGAGAATGGACTTGAGGACACGGAGAGGGGGAAGGGTAAGCTGGGATGAAGTGAGAGAGTGGCACTGACATATATACGCTACCAAATGTAAAATAGATAGCTGGTGGGAAGCAGCCGCATGGTACAGGGAGATCAGCTCTGTGCTTTGGGACCACCTAGAGGCACGTGGGTTAGGGAGGGTGGGAGGGAGACACAAGAGGGAGGGGATATGGGGATATATGTATACATATAGCTGATTCACTTTGTTATACAGCAGAAACTAACACAACATTGTAAAGCAACTATACTCCAATAAAGATGTTAAAATAAATAAATAAATAAATAAATAAATAAATAAAATTAAAATCTCCCTCAAGCTTGTTCCCTTAAGCATTTCTGAGTTTAAAACTTCAAGAATAAGTTAAATTCTCCATAAGACTTTTAAACCCCATCATAACAACGAGAATAAAAGTGTTAAATGTGATGAAGGACAGATTTTGATGAGGATATCAACCTCTAGAAGCAGAGTTTCCAGCACATGGGAAGTGATATTGCCAGGATACTTTAGAACGCTCAGACTAGATTTAGAGTATTCTTTCTCACAATGGACCCAGTGGCCTATGGACCATGGCTGAAAGACATAATACCAAAGTCTTGGCTATGCCTTCTAGTATAACATACAACAAGGGTCCTCTGTCACAATATGATATCCTTTCATTTGACAAAGATTAACTGAGTATGCCAGGAACTGCACCAGATGCTAGAAAGCAGCTATCATGAGCTCCAGCTTCAAAAGGGCAATGAACCTGGGCAAAGTCCTTGTTTGGGTGTTTCTATCTCAAAACAATTATAATGGCCTTAGCCACAAGATGGCGCTCATAGACCATACTGTACACCTACTGTCTCAGTTTATTCTTCCAGGGCAAACAGGCTCCCAAGTGCTTAGTTAAAGGTCTCTCCCCTGGACTTCTGTTTCATTACCTTTTGCATAAGTCATATCAGAATCTTGGTTTGGGCAGAAATAATAACAATATTCCACCCATCCCCTTTGATGAGTACTCTAATAGGGTAGATACCACAATAGTTATACTAATAATGTATTAGTATAGTATAAAGTATAGCACTACACTAATAATGTAACAAGATTCTCTCCTCTGAGTATGAATCTGAGAAGGTGCTTGTGTAGCATTCTGCATCCCACTGATTTACAAAATCAAGCATTCCAAGAAAAATAAACATTGCTTGGACCCAAACCACAATCTTTTGTAAAAGAAACACACCTGCAGACAGTACAAAGGAATTGTGATGTTCTCGAGTCAGTATAAACCCTACCTCCAAGAATGCTTATATGTCCGACTTCTTGTTTTAGGTATTTCAAAGCAAAAAACATGCTAAGGAAAGAAACACATGTTAACACATTTTGAAGTATGCCATGAGCAACTCAATGTGATCTTCTGACTCCTGGTGAATCTATATTTTTTTCATTCATCTTGCTTTGACCAAAAGCACCTAACCCTCCAGGTGAGGGCACAGCATTTAGGATGACACTCCTCTGTTCCCACGGGTGAGAGGGAGAGAAAGAATTGCTGTAGGGCAGCCAGAGCTTCCCTCTGTGACCTCAAAGGAGGAAGTGTTTTGCCAAAAAGATTTTCCTTTTCCCACTTGGTTGAAAGTCAGCCAGGGCGCCCATCCTGCAGCCAAGCCATCAGCGGGCCTGCAGTATTGCTGCACACCCCTCATCCTCAGAGCTGCCCGCCAAATGCTACAGCAGGGAGCTGGCAGAGCCCCAACCTGCAGGGAAGACGGAGCCAGGCTTCAGCAGCCGGATGCCAAAGGCAACGGCCCCCAAAGAGACAGTGACAAAATGCAGGGCCCAGGGAACCTGTTCAGTGTTCAAGCTGGCAGGGAAAACTGGGGAGGATCAGAGGGGTCCCCAAAGAAAGGCATGTCAAGAACCTCCTGTGATTTACCATGCTGTGTCTGGGGGCGGGAGTGGAAGTGCTGCTTGCTTTCACAAATCCTGCCGATGACAGATTTCCTAAATTCTTTAAAGCATCAGGGATGCTCGCCTGCAATGGACACACAGAACAGCCTTGTAAGGCAAGAGGGTGGTGAGCTTGTAATTCTAGGGTTTGCTAATTCTCAACGTGTGTACAAGTTGCTGGGTGGGAATGGCAGGACAGCCCTCCCCAGGCCCTTTTCGGTTCTGCTGTCTGCCTTTGGCCTGCGGGGCTGAATTCAGACCATGTACCCCGGATCCAGCTTCTACTAAAGACAACAGGGGTTTGGCTGCTGGCAAGGGCAGAGGTGGAATGTGGCCTGATTGCAGATAACAAGTGCGCTCAGCACAGGTGATGAGCACCTAGGACTGCTGCCGGGCCCTGAATCTGGCTGGGAGATGTAAGCGGGCGGTGCGAGGGAGCAGCTGGAGGCCCAGGAGAGCAAAGGCCGTCCTTGCCTCACACCGGCCCTTTATCGTAGCCCCGTCTCTCTCTGCTTCGGCTCTTTAACAGCAGAGGTTGAGACTCCCATTTCTTCTTGAATCTGTCTCCATGAAAGACGCAGGTAATAGAAGGCAGGACCAGCTGCAAATTCAGTCATTTTCAAAGATTCAGAGAATGTGAGATTGGGGTTGGGGGATGGAGGGGATGCTGCCACACAGATGGGCACAGAGTCCCTGAGAGGCGCTATGACTTGGCTGGGGTCACACAGCATGTTGGTGGTGGGGAGGGACAGGAGCCCAGGCCTCCTGCCTCCAAGCCCAGGACGCTCTGGGCAGAAAAGAAACTCCCACTCTCTTCCCAGGCCTGTGCATGCCCACCCCAAGAGGACATGAGTATATTTCCCCAGAGATGCCTTCCTGCTAGCCCCTTATCACAGCTCTGGACCAGTACAGAGGAAAGGAAAGAAACTCCAGTTGACCCTTGAACAACACAGGTTTTAACTGCTTGGGTCCACTTATATGTGGATTTTTTTCAATAGTAAATACTGCAGTATTACATGACGCAGGGCTGTTGAATCTGCACACACACAACCATGGATATACGGAGGAACCATAGATATTGAGAGGGCGAACTATAAATTATACACACATTTTCGACTGCTGGGAGGGTTGGCAGGGCCCCTAACCCCTGTGTTGTTCAAGAGTCGACTGTAATACAGCACTCGGGTCCCTTGTTTAGTTTATATAGTGGTAATTAAACAGCATGTTTTAAAGGTTTAGCTCTATAAGCTAATGTTTCCTTGTATTAAAAAAAAAAAAATCAAGACATCTACCTTTCCAATCTCTCTACCTGTTTAAAAACCTTATTAACCCCCCGTGTTGAACCCAGACCTTTCCTTGACCGGCCTTTTGCAGAAAGCCTACACCTTCCTACTCAATTCACGTGCCAACGGCATGTGGAGCCCTGGAATATTCTTCATTGTTTTCACATAGCTTCTACCTTACCCTTCCAACTATGTTGTTTGCTCTTTGAGGCTAGAGCCTTGTTGTTTGCTTCTTTCTATCACTTACTGAGAACATCTGACTGATCATTCTACCCAGGGCCAGCAGGCAGGGCAAGGGAGCAGCTTGGGACCAGTGTTGCTCACAGAAATGCAAAATTTCCTTTATGACACTGGACAAGCAGAGCAAAGCTCTGAGAAAATGAAATAAGTCCTCAGAAACAGTTGTAGACATCAAGGAAACACTGAAGCTGAACGTACATAAGATAACATCTATTTTAAAAAAGAATTTAAAATAAAGACAAGGGAACAGGGCTTCCCTGGTGGCACAGTGGTTGAGGGTCTGCCTGCCGATGCAGGGGACACGGGTTCGTGCCCCAGTCCGGGAGGACCCCACGTGCCGTGGAATGGCTGGGCCCGTGAGCCGTGGCCGCTGGGCCTGCGCGTCCGGAGCCTGTGCTCCGCGACGGGAGAGACCACAACAGTGAGAGGCCCGCGTACTGCAAAAAAAAAAAAAAAGACAAGGGAACAAAATAAAGATATTTACAACACATATCTCGTGCACACTTTGGGCATAATTTGTTGACAAAGATTAAAGCCCCTTAACTGTATTATGGAAATGAATGTACTTTACATCCAAGCAGAATATGAATTCTAATTCCACATTCTATTTCTATAAAAATTACACTGGCTGATGAACGATGGCCCCTGTTTTCATTACAGCTAAATGGAAATGTCTCATTTATGGGTTATGCTGAATAAACTAGCCGGGAGATTTTTTTTAAGTATCAAAAACACCAAGAGGTCTAACCCATATACTAGTTAAAAAGCAGAATTTTTTACATCTGCTGTATCAGAAAATTCATGATTCTCCTATTTCATGGAATTTAACTCCTTCATTTTCAAAAGAATTCAATAAATTTAGAACCTTCAAATTTCTAAATCTCTATGATCAAGTCTAGCTCAGATGAGAATTGAACCATGTATAGCCAATCACTGATATTATATTTCCTTCAGCAAATTAAATTCAGTAATAATTTTTCAAGATCAGAGAAATATTTATTAGACCTTACCAAAAAATCTGGCCCTTCATTCAAACCCAAATGTGCAAGTTGCCAGTGCCAAATGATGGTAATTAACCCCCAGTTGATATTTTTCGTGAAACAAATTGGTATTTTCAGGACAATTTCCTAGTGAGAAAATGTTCACATAAACAAAGCTGCATTATGATCAAATCTCCATGTGGGTCATCTCTGCAAAGCCTTAAATGCCCATGGAGGTACAGCATCGACTGTGACCCCCGATTTCAGCCTTTCAGGATGGACACCCTCTAAGCAGCCAGAGTAGAATCTGTGAATTCTGTGGAACGAACACAACAAGGATTTCAACCTCATATAAAGCCCTTTTGGTTTCTCTCAACAAACGCTTAGCCTTTAATGTAATGATTCTGAGACACTAAGACATACAGATGACTTTTCCCATTCCCATTAGCTTGCTCCAAAGTATTATTTTCTTCCCTTTGGAATTTTTCACTGCAGAATCCTTTGTGCATAGATAGGTCTGTGTTTTTTTTTTTTTTTTTTTTTTTTTTGCTGTACGCGGGCCTCTCACTGCTGTGGCCTCTCCCGTTGCGGAGCACAGGCTCCGGACACACAGGCTCCGCGGCCATGGCTCGCGGGCCCAGCCGCTCCGCGGCATGTGGGATCCTCCGGGATCGGGGCACGAACCCGTGTCCCCTGCATCGGCAGGCGGACTCTCAACCACTGCGCCACCAGGGAAGCCCTAGGTCTGTGTTTTGAGGCTCAAGCCTCAACCCATGAATTTACAAGGCATCGTTGTTTTTTAGTTGCATAAACTGAGTACTCAAGGGAAGCATTTCTGGAAAAAGGTAAAGGTCAGTCTGTAATGGGGATTATACATTTCGGTTTAAATTTGCCACAAGGGATTAACTCCAGTTAAAAATATATATATTAATATAACAATGGAAGAAACACAGAAAGTAGGCAATTGGCTGGGAGAATGCAATTGTTGGTTATGAGAGAGTTTACTAAAATCACTACGAGGCAAGGTTGAATTTTGATAGGGGGCTGGGGCACGGAGACCTTGCAGGAAGAAAGAAGAATCTGGGCAAATCATCCATGGCCAAGAGACTTGGAGATATAGCACAGGAAACACTTCCCTTCAATAATCCTCTGATTTTCTGAAAAAGACTGAGCCCTTCCAGAGACAGCTTTGGGTATGGCTTCTCTTTCTTGCTCCAAAACCATCAAAAAAAAAAAAGAGAGATTTTGCAAGTAATTAAAAGACAGTGTTTGGTCTAGCACTATTGGAAGGATACTGACCTGGGAGTCGGAAGACCAAACGTTAGCACTAATTCTCCTCTTAATCCCATCAGAAAGATGAGTAAGTTCTGGGGATCTAATATATAGCATGGTGACAATAATTTAACTAACAACACTGTATTGCATATTTGAAAGTGACTAAGGGAGTAAATCTTTTTTTTTTTTTTTTTTTTGCAGTACGCGGGCCTCTCACTGTTGTGGCCTCTCCCGTTGCGGAGCACAGGCTCCGGACGCGCAGGCTCAGTGGCCATGGCTCACGGGCCTAGCCGCTCCGCGGCATGTGGGATCCTCCCGGACCGGGGCACGAACCCCTGTCCCCTGCATTGGCAGGTGGACTCTCAACCACTGCGCCACCAGGGAAGCCCTAAGGGAGTAAATCTTAAATGTTTTTACCAAAAAAAAAATTTTTAAGTATGTGAAGTGATGGATGCATTAACTGACCTTGTTGTGGTAATCATTTCACAAGAGATACATGTATCAAAATTTTAAAATCCGTCAGAACATAAACACTGTGTGGGGTCTTAGTCCCACTCACCTCATCACTGCTAAAACTTGGAATAATGCCTGGCACATAGTAGGTGCTCAATAAGTACTAGCTGCACATGGGAACAAATGAGTAAACTATGTGATCCGTTCAGTCCAGCCAAACCTCACCACCAATGCAACACTAACTAACTCGTGCTTTAGATGCAACACTCTATCTCCCCAGCGTCCATGGCCAGAGCATGTCAGTGACTCCCAGGGGGACAAGCTCCCAGAAGCTTGGACAGTGGGAAGGCTAGAATGCCTTTTGGGTCCCCCAGTACCTAATCTGGGGTCACCAGCAAGGTCTCAAGCAGTGTCCTGCTCCTGTTTCCTTCTACCCCTGGGAGTGCTGTCCAATTCCATTTTCATCCCTCCATCTGTCCCCTCCCCAGGCCCTGTTCTCATATCTTTGCTGTTTCCCAGGGGGTTGAATTGTATTTCTCAGGCTCCTGTGGAAGAAAAATCCTGGACCTCTTAGACTCTGAGATTTCCTGAGTGAGTCCTATAAACCAGGAGAACTCACTCTTCGAAGTCAGGCTGAGGTCCAAGGAGCTAGACTGGCAGTACCATTGACCAGAAACACCAGCTAAATTTACTACATCATTTACTGCCCATACTGTGTGGCCATCTGCTGAAAGCAGATAATCATTAGAAGATGATCATGAGGAAGAAAAACAGTATTTTGAATCTTCGGGTGTCCCTTCTGGCTGAAAGTGTTGATTTTTTTACCTTCACACTTGGAATTAAAAGTGTGTGTGTGTGTGCATGCACATACAGACATATATATATATACACATATAAATACTTGGGTCTTTTACATTTTGTGGGAAAATATCTAGAATTCACTTGTTTCTTTTGTTAAATAAATCAATAGAAACATCTTCATTCTTCAAATATTAAACTGTTAAATTGAGAAGTCTTCTTTTCCAGGCTTCACAAACATTTGATTCAATCAGATTTATTTAATTAAAAAACCAACAGAATTATACGGAAAAAATCCAAATAAATTACTGACGTAAAATACACTAAAAAAACTTGCTCCTCTCTTTGAACCATGAAGAATGTCTGTTGAGATTACCTCAAACAAAAACGCACCTCTTTTAAAACAAAATTACTAAAGAGAAACTGCCTAAATAAAGTCTCCAATACAGGGTTTAGAAAAGAAATCACTATTGTTCCCAGGTAGAGGGCTTATCAAGCACATCATAATAATGGAAAACATTTAAAGGCCACATTCAAACAAAATCAACTTAAAATGAAATGTCCCCAACATTTCCCATCCTTCGTCCTTTGCTGGGTGGCTTTCTCTGGCCGAAACACATTTGCCCATACCTCTGCCGCCCTTTAGAAAGCCTGGCCGCCATAGCAGGTACCTGGCCTGGCCCACACACCTGGTGTTAGAGGTCTTGTCTCCAATGAGAGACCATGAACAACCCAAGGGAAGTTTTATTCTTCAAAATTCCCAGAGCATGTTGCACCCAAAAAGTTCTTAGTAATAAAAGTTTGCTAAATTGAACTGAATTAGGAGAAAGAAGACATCGGAAAGAGATGGTGGTGGAGTGAGAGAGATGGAGAGATAGAGAGAGAAAGAGAGAAGAGAGAGAGAGGGAGATTGGGTGCAGAGAAGGGAGAATATGAAGCAAGTGAATGCAATAATATTTGTCTGGCTCAGAATTTCAGGCCAGAAAAAATCATTTTCCACCATGTAACTATTCCCAGAGCATGCAATTAGATAAATACATAAATATATGTATATATGTATGGTTATAGAGAGGTATCATTTGCTAACGTCTTTTCAGTGCTTCCACAAAGCAGACGAGGTTTTTAACACACTTTAAAAGAAACGGATCGGAAGTATACCAATGCTCATAGCACCATGATTCACAACAGCTAAAAGGCAGAAACAACCCAAATGTCCATCCACATATGAATGGATAAACAACATGTGGTGCATACCAACAATGGAATATTGCTCAGCCTTGAACAGGAATGGAATTCTGATAGCTGCTACAACATGGATGAAGCCGGAAAACATTATGCTAAGTGAGAGAAGCCAGACACAAAAGGACAAATACTGTATGATTCCACTTACATTGAAGTACCTAATAGTCAAATCCACAGAAACAGAGTAACTAGTGGTTACCAGGGGCAGGAGGGAGGAAATTTCAGTCTGGGATGATGAAAGAGTTCTGGAGATGGATAGTGGTGATGGTTGTACAAAATATGAATGTACTTAATGCCACTTTATTGTACACCTGAAAATGGTTATGACGGTAAATTTAATCACGATAAAAAAAAGATAAGGATTAGAAAAGAGGATCCAGAGTGCAGCCTCACAGATTTAAAGGTGACCTCACATCCCCCTACCTCATACATCCCACTTCAAACACATAGTACTGGGAACTCACAGTCCTATGAATTCCCTCTTCTGGTTCCAAGAGAGCTAAGATGGTGCCTTATCCATAACTGTAGATCCCACAGCTCTAAATACAGTGACTTGCAGCTAGCAGGGGTGCATTAAACATTTGCAGATTCACTGAAAAGGAAAAAAACACAGGTAATAAACAGTTGGAGGGACTGTTTTTCCTTTTTTGGAACAGAGGTTGGAAGACAGGGGGTAAAAAGTTCTGATAAATTGACTAGAAGGTAGGCAGATTAGAAACCAACAAGTCAATCTTCCGAGTAACTGAGAATCAATGAAAGGATGGGAAACTTTTTCTTTAATAACAACTTCTATTATAATGAGGGAAAAGAATCATCATATATAATAAGATCAATTTGAGTTAGCATTTTTAATAAAATAGAAAGGAAAATAAGTGATCAGGAGGGAAACGGCAACATTTTACCTGGAAACTCTGATTACATAAGAATGTATTTTTATATCTCATGTTCTATGCATTCAGAGGAGACAAGAGAACACAAGTACCCATTTTCTCAAACGTGACCACAGGCAGAAACAGCTCCTTCCTGGAGAAAAAAAAAGGTATTTTAGGAACACAGCGCACTCTGTGGCCCAACAAGGTAAAAAGAGGTTAAATTACAAAAATGTTAAAGAAAACACCTCTGGCCTAGAGCAATTTTATAGAACTGCTAAGATGATTATCTTCCTTCCATAATTTCTTCCATACAGCTGTGACTGGTTTCAACTTGACTGTGGCAAACAGAACGATCTATTTTGCTCTTTTAAAAATCTGCCCGTCACGCTTCAGCCTCACGCTCACTTCCTTTCTGTTTAATTCTCCACAACTAACAGTTGTGGCACCACGCATAGACCACTGGAAGCCTTCATCTTAGAGAGCCCTTACTTCTGCCTGTTAAAGATGTCACCCGGGCAGAGGCCACTGATGAGAGGGGTTAAGATACACCTGCTGGGCTGTAGGCATCTCAAAAGGAGATGAGAATTCTGCCTGCTTTTCATCAAACCTCTGCTTTTTTTAAATTAAGTTAATTAACCCAGAAATTCTAGTCAGCTTATCATCTCAGGCAGCCTGCCCAAGCCCCGGGTATCTGGACTAACCTGTCCCTGGTGCTTCCACCCAGTTAGGAAAAAGTGTCTCTGTCTGTCCTGGGCTTCAGGGACTGGTCAGTCGGGGTTTCTCAACCTCAGCACGAGTGACTTTGTGGGCCAGAAAACTCTTTGTTGTGGGAGGGCTGTCTGTGTCGAGTTTAGCAACATCCCTGGTCTCTACCTGCTAGATGCCAGTAGCACCCCCTAGAGGCGACAACCAAAGGCGTCTCCAGGCACTGCTGAAAAGTCCTCACGGGGGCAAAATCACCCCTGCTGAGAACCACTGGGGTGAAATGAGATTCCATCCCACCACCCACCACCATCAGAAAAGTCAATCTGAACGCTCCTCCCCCGTCCCACCCCCACCCATCACTCCTGAGAACGTGTGTTAGATCCAGGAGGGCCCAACAGCAGGACCCAGGTTGGGAAGGATAAGAATTTGTCCAAGTGGAAACCAACTGGCCTCCACGTCAATCTCCAAGCTAAATGAAGGAGAGGAGAATATAAGAAGTACCCCAGGGCTTCCCTGGTGGCGCAGTGGTTGAGAGTCCGCCTGCCAATGCAGGGGACACGGGTTTGTGCCCCGGTCCAGGAAGATCCCACATGCCGCGGAGAGGCTGGACCCGTGAGCCATGGCCGCTGAGCCTGCGCGTCCGAAGCCTGTGCTCCGCAACGGGAGGGGCCACAACAGTGAGAGGCCCACGTACCGCAAAAAAAAAAAAAAAAAAAAAAAAAAGAAGTACCCCAAATCCCCGTCTCCCACCTGTGAAAGAGCTGACAAAGCTAGCACTTCATTGGCCTATGGTCTCTCCACCCTCCACTTAGCCAAGGAGGCGATCTATCCAAGGACTCGAGCTGCAGGGAGACAGCTCTACGCTGACAGAGGTGGGCCCACTGGGATCCAACAGGTGCCCATGGGACAGAAGCTCTGCGTTCTAGTCCAGCTGTGCAACCCTGGTCACGTGACCTTGGACAAGGCAATTAATTTTGCTAGATGTCTTTTCCTCAGTGTAAAGCAAATGAGCCAAACCTCCTTTGAGGTTACTTCTAGATCTGGAGTACTACTATTTTAGGGGCCAGATGCTTGGGGGACCGTACAGGAAAGGAGCAGGGAGAAGACAGAGGCACAGGAACCTAGAAAACAACAGAATAGTCTCAGGTGACTGCATGGTATGTACAAGACAGGGCCTAAGATAGGTTTTTAAGAAAATTCAGGGAAAATTCAGGGAGGCTTAAGACCAGCAACAACCAAATGCAATTTCTAGGACATAAAGAAGGAAGGATTAATAAGAAGTAGCTTTTGGGCGTCCCTGCTGGCGCAGTGGTTGATAGTCCGCCTGCCGATGCAGGGGACATGGGTTCATGCCCCAGTCCGGGAGGATCCCACACGCTGCGGAGCAGCTGGGCCCGTAAGCCATGGCTGCTGAGCCTGCGCGTCTAGAGCCTGTGCTCTGCAACAAGAGAGGCCACAGCAGTGAGAGGCCCGTGTACCGAAAAAATAAATAAATAAATAAAATAAGAAGTAGCTTTTTATATTGCCCAGCATTCCCAGCATCTTTACCCATCCTAACTTGTCCTGTCCATACCCTCATACCGATACTCCTCTCCATATGCACTCTCTTTCCCTCTTATTTTACAAGCTGGTTTCCCGCTTCTTCCTCCCTGTTCTGTACTCAGACCCCTTCATTTCTCTTCATTCTCTATGACGATTCTTTCTCTGTGGCTCTCTCGCTGGCTCACGCTCTCTTTCCCTCTCTCTCCCTGACCTTCTTCATCAGAAGAAGGAAGTAGGTTACCAGCCGCAGCCCTAGATTCCATCTCCTCAAAAGATTCAGCTCTACAGAAAGAAAGTCAAACTGTGTCCTGAAGGATGAAGCCTCCACATGCTAAGTTCCTCCTTTATCATATGAATGAATGATTCCTTTTATGGGACATAAGACTGTCATACGTCATGACTATGTTTGCAAATGACCATCATTAACCTGAGATGAGGAACTCCTAATAAAGGCCAGATGTATTGACTTGTTTGCAAGGCAACTGTGTCTGAAGCAACCAGGACACAATACAGAGGTGGGGTGACCAAATGCCTTAATTTGGCCCAGAGAACCCCAGCATGAGCCTTCCTGTGCTGTGTGGATGCAGCTCCAAGGAGCTGGCATTGCTCCAGGACATAGCGAGTTGGATGAGGACCACAGGTTTCTTGGTGAAATACAGCTGATGACAGCTGAGCCAGGAAAATGACTTCCTAAAGTAACGCCCTGTGTTGAGTCTGCCGTCTGTCATTTAGAGACCAGGAAAGAAAGCTGCAGGGTCTCCCACACCCAGTTCCAACCCTCACTCTCCCCTCAATTTGTATCCCACTCTGGCTGGTCAGAAGTCTCACTTGCTATTTATGAAGAGAACACAGCTCTGGAGGAGGGCTGTTTAAAATGCTACACGATGGGAGGAGGGTGCATCACAAACTAGATTTATTCTCAATGAGCCAAATCAGCACAAATGGAACATGAACAAAACCTCTAATCAGTCACAATCAAATAAAAAGAGACTTCCTGGAGAGTAACAGACAGATGGGAAGTTAATATAGTTCAGACCATTAACATTCCACCAATGCTCAGTTTTGTTTTGGTTTTTTTTGCGGTACGCAGGCCTCTCACTGTTGTGGCCTCTCCCATTGCGGAGCACAGACTCCGGATGTGCAGGCTCAGCGGCCATGGCTCACAGTCCCAGCCATTCCGCGGCATGTGGGATCCTCCCGGACCAGGGTACGAACCCGTGTCCCCTGCATCGGCAGGCGGACTCTCAACCACTGTGCCACCAGGGAAGCCCCTCACTGTTTTTTTGATAAGCAAATACGGCCAGGTCCACTACAGCAAGGAAAGAAAAATGTAGGCATATCCAGTTTTTCTAAAAGCAACACAACGAATGATGTAATGTAAAGACAAGTGACCGCTGAGGAAGTTTACCTAATAAACTCCTTTTCCCAGACCCTCCCTCATCCTGCTTTCTACTATCTTTTTTTTTTTTTTGGTAACAGCTTTATTGAGATATAATTCACATAACCATTCAAGTCACCCATTTAAAGCGTACAATTCAGTGGTTTTAGTAAAATCAGACTTGTGCAACCATCATCACAGTTTAAGAATATTTCCATCACCCCAGAAAGAAACCCTGTTCCCTTTAGCAGTCACTCCCCAAGCCCCCAACCCCTCCTCTCCTTGGGCAATGACTAATCTACTTTCTGTTTCTGTAGATTTGCCTATTCTGGACTTCTCATATACGTGGAATTGTACAATATGTGGGGGGTTTGTGTCTGGTTTCTTTCACTTACCAGAATGTTTTCAAGGCTCATCCATATTGCAGCATGTATCAATACTTAATCCCTTTTTATTGCCGAATAATATTCCATTGTGTAGAGATACCACATTTTGTTGATCCATTCATCAGTTGGTGGACATTTGGGGTTGTTTCCTTTTTTTGGCTCTTTTACGAATAATGCTGCAATAAATATTCTTGTATCTATAGATTTTTATGTGGACATATGCTTTCATGCCTCTTGGGTATACACCTAGGAATGGAATTGCTAGGTTATAAGGTAACTACATTTAACCTTTTGAAGAACTACCAAGCTCTTTTCCAAAATGGCTGGATCATTACATTCCTACTTGGTTGTCCACATTATATTATTCTCCACATTCCATTCTCCACATTCTCACCAAAAATTATCTTTTGATTACAGCCATCCTAGTTGGTGTAAAGTGATATCTCACTGTGGTTTTGATTTGTGTTTCCCTGATGACTAATGACACTGAGCACTTGTCATGTGATTATCGACCACTGGTATATTTTCTTTGGAGAAATGTCAATTCAGATCCTTTGCCTAATTTTCCATTGGGTTGTTTGTCTTTTTATTATTGAGTTGTAAGACTTATCTATATATTCTAGATACAAGTCGCTTATCAGATATATGATTTGCAAATATTTTCCCCCATTCTGTGGGCTGTCTTCTCACTTTCTTTATAGTGTCCTCTGAAACACAAAAGTTTTTAACTTTGATGAAGTCCAAATTGTCTGTTTTTCCTTTGGTTATTTGTGCTCTGGTGTCATATCTCAAGATCAAATTCTTTTAAAACAAACTTTTTTCAGCTTGTTTTTCGCAGTCTCAGGCATTGATTCTTTTCCATTTTAGCAGCAGGGCTTCTCCTTGGCCTGACTCATTCATAGATGCAGACACAGCAGACTACACAGTCCCCAGGCAATGCGAGACGTGAATGGATTTTCACCCCCACTGAGTTCTGCTGCTCTCTGATTATGTCTATGATTATTCTTGAACACTCACACAGCTATGGAAGGCTTTTAAGCTTCTGCAGGCTTTCGGAATTATTAATTGATACTTAAAATAGCTGCTAGGGATAGGAAGGAAGGTGATCTCCCCGCCACCACCATTCTGAGATAAGAAGACAGTTAAAAAGTTGTTTTAAAGACAAATAACTTTCGTCAGAGGAACTTTAGCCTCTGAAATTCTCTAACTTTGACTAGGACAGAGGAAGGAAATAGGAACTGGGCAAAGTGTGAGAAGGAGAGGTCAATACCCACAGCAAATTGGGGCAACTGAAGTTTAATATCCTTATTTAATCACTCACCCTCACCACCACCCCCTTTGACTACCCACCACAACACAGCCAGAGGAATCTTAATTCAAAAATCTGGTTATATCAGTTGACTCATTAATATATGAAAGATTTTTCAGAAGTCAGAAAAACTTAGAAATCAGAAATTTTAAGTCCCCAGATGCTTCTCCAGCTCATTTGCTATGGTTACCTCCCACCTTTCGCACACTCAAGCCTTATCAAATTTCTCCCAGTTTACCAAAACCATTGGACCCCTAAAACTTCCTGTGTTCTCAAATGTACTTTCCGTCTTCTGCACAAAGCAGACTCCTACTCATGCGTGAAGACCCAGACAGTGTTGCCTCCCTGGTGTAGTCTTCTCAACTTCACCAGCCAATTAACAGATTCTACTTTTATGATATCCTCAGCATCTTCTTCATAGTTCTATTATTATTATAACCCAGATGGCAACTAGAATCACCCTGCCCTTTATGCTACAGTCACTATTGGCTCACAACACAATTCTACCCCGTGGAAAATTCAATACCCATCCAAGATTTCTGAAATTCCTAGAGGCCGAGGAGAGACTGGTGTTTCATCTTGGTAGATACTATTATGTTTGACTTTTTATCTCCACTGAGTTCCTATTCTCTGCTCAGTGTCTTTGCTTCCACAAACGTGGATCTCAACTCATTATACTGGTTTCCATTGAAAACTACAGGAAGCAGCCCTTAAGATGGCCCCAAACAATCCCCATCTCCTGATATTCCTGGTCTTGTACAATTCCCTCCCCCTGAGTAACTTGCTTCTAAC
This sequence comes from Mesoplodon densirostris, assembly GCF_025265405.1. Lineage (NCBI taxonomy): Eukaryota > Metazoa > Chordata > Mammalia > Artiodactyla > Ziphiidae > Mesoplodon > Mesoplodon densirostris. Next base: position 72,552,098 of record NC_082668.1, read on the forward strand.
CAATAGAATCTGGCAATATTGAGGGATGTTACTTCTGTGATCAGATGACAAAAGACAATGACTTGACTTGCTATCAGACTCCCTTTCATTGACTGCAGAGACCCATGCTGCACAGAACTAAGGGTGGTCTCTGGTCAAAAGCCAAAGCACTGAGACCCTCAGCCCAACAGACCGTAAGGAACTGAATACTGCCACCATCCACGTAGGTGAGCGCAGAAGCACATCCTTCCCCACACAAGTCTTCAGATGAGACCCCAACCCTGACTGACACCCTGACTGCAACCTTGTGATTGCAGGTGAAACAGAAGCCCCAGCTAAGCTATGCTCAGATTCTGGACCACAGAGAAACCGTGAAATAATAAATGTGTGCTGCTTATGCAATAATAGGTAACTAATACAAAACCTAACAAATAAACAAGCAGCCCCATTCATGTGGGACGTCTGTGTATACAGAAGACTTTACTCATTGTTTAGGAGACAGAGAGGCTTTGTACCACAGAAACACTAAAAGCATAAAGGTGCATCTTGGACATTCTGTAAGAATCCTTTAGCCACTCCACTGTGTTATTCAGCCTCTCCCTCCCTCCTCTACTATGACATCTTCTATCTCAGCCTAAAAAAAATTTTTTTTAATATATATAGAGAGAGACACACAGAGACAGAGGCAGAGAGATTGATTTGACCCCAGAGAATATCTGACCCTTGATAGGTCCTAATAATGTACACTGACAAAGCACTATCCTTCTCCCTAATTTCTGCCTAGGGCAGGCAGTGGTGAGAGGGACTTTTATTTTTCCGAGGACACAGTATAATATAATGACTATAATACAGTTTACCATGATGTTTTATAATTATTTGCTTACAAATCTGCTCCCCCACTAGACTGACTTTTTAAAGGAAAAGGACAAATTTTATTCATCTTTATATCCCCAGTGTATGCTACAAAGTTGATTAAACAGTCAGGACTCAGTAAATGTTTCCTGAATGTGTATTCATTAAATACCATTACATTAAAATATCTACATTTAAAATTAATTATTAATGCTTATTAATGCACAGGAGAACCACTGTACTGGGCTACAAGTAAAACTATACTATAATAAGGTCCTCAGATATTTCAAACAACTATAACTCCTTTGAAAAGGTTCAAGAAAAACTAGTGCTCTGATAAACCCAATACTACAGCATGCTATGAGGCTCAAAATGTATTAATTAAATACTCTTTTAAAAAGGACATGTTCTGTGTTACTAGATATTCTATAACTCATGGTGGGAATATGTTAGCTTTTCTGCCTAGAAAGCAACTGCTCAGGAATTCCAGCTTTAGGAATTTATCGTAAGAGAATAAAACATTAGCATTATTTTTTAAAGTAAAAAATTGGGGAACCAAATATCCAGCAATAGGGGCAAGTTAAATAAGTCATTTTATATACACACATTAGATTAAAACTGATGAACCAGATCTTATTTATTAACAGAGAAATATGTCTATAATAGAGTATTATATGAAAAGAGCAAGTAACAAACTGGTACATAAATGTTTGTAAAAGTGCATTTGCCTATATCTCTGTGTACATATGTATTGAAAAATGTGAAAGGATATACACCAAAATGTTAATAGATATCAATAATCACATTATAGTTGATCTTTATATTTTTCTATATTTCTCAGATGTTTTTCAATGAGCATATGTTTATTTTTAATCAAAAATATTTAACACTGTTTAAAAATAGAGGAAAGAATTAATTAGTATTATCCTAATTTGGCAAACATGGGCTACCAATTGAATTATTTACTAAATTAATATTCTGGAATGTAAAAGCAGCTAACATAATCGATCACATTTTATTTATTTATTTATTATTATTATTTTTTTTTTTTTTGCAGTACGCGGGCCTCTCACTGCTGTGGCCTCTCCTGTTGCGGAGCACAGGCTCCAGACGCGCAGGCTCAGCGGCCATGGCTCACAGGCCCAGCCGCTCCGCGGCATGTGGGATCTTCCTGGACCGGGGCACGAACCCGTGTCTCCTGCATCAGCAGGCGGACTCTCAACCACTGTGCCACCAGGGAAGCCCCACATTTTAACTTTTAAAGCAACTTTAAGTAGACTCATTTGAGCTTCCCAAAACTTTGTGAGTAGAAAGAGCTTATTAAGTACACTTTACAGATATCAAATGACTTGCTCAAGTCACACACTAAGTAAAAAAAAAACAGATGTATGGTATCTGAGTCCTAAAGCAGGGAAGGGAAATGTTATGAATGGTTCCAGTTGCAACTGGTCATCTCAAATAGCAAAATTAGGAATGACCACAAAAATAATGATTAAGAATGTTTCATGGACATACTGAAATCCTGAGTAATATTTTTTCAGCAAATACCGAAGACTGATGGATAAATTCATTTTCATGTCGCCTTATTTGTAAGTTTTTCTGAAAATTTCAGTTGACTATGCTTTTCAGTGGTACTACAAATTAAGCACAGGCCAATATATGGAACCCTTAATGTATCAAGATACGTAGAAAGAAAAAACCAGGCAGAGAGTTTAAGAAAACCAGTATTCAAGCAGCCAAGATACTGTGAAGAACAAAGTCCCCATCCCCAGAGCCAGAGGTCTTGCCAACACTGCGGAGGTGAGACCAACACTGACCAACACGTCATCGACCACTCTTTTAGGTCATTTTACTTTGAATTTGATCCAGTCCCTTTATGTCTGTGTTAATTGTATAGGGAAGTCTGCTTTAAACCACAACAACAATGAAATACTCAGAAAAACAGCATTTCCACCAGATACATGCATTCCCAAAGCAAGCAAAGGTGGTACACATCCAGAATGGGCATGAAATTTAAACAGGAAGACCCCTCGTGGCCCAGCCAGACTGGAAATGCGGTAGAATCAATCATCTCCTCATCTCTGGACAGTGAAGGACACTCTTCAGGGAGCAGTGCAGTTGGAGCAGCCTGGCCAGACAGACAGACTGCAGGCATGAGGCTGAGGACACAGGGGAGGAGAGGGAACTTCCTTAAAGTCTGGCTCTGCTCAGACCTGTGTACTGACAAACTGGAAGGAAACAGAGCAGAAGGCAGGACGTGAGGTGTGAACTGTGAGCAATTTCAGACAGAAAGGCTGGCACTTCTCTGAAATTAGCATATCCGCTTTGGGACAAGGAAGTGCCCCTTTGGACTCAGATCAGCATGAGGGTGTGGACCAGCCCTCCAGGCAGGAGATGAGCTGAGAAATATCCAGATGGACCAGGACAGAGACAATGCCTGTAGCTGCTCCACACTAAGGAATTCACTATTCCCTCAGTAAAAGGGATTGGATTTAACACCATACACACCAGCATGCTATTGGGAATTTGTTACACACATACTTATGACTAGTTAACTGTTCAGGAAACTGCATATATCGATAGATCATTCCACATTGTGGATTTAGTTATTCTCAACCAGTTTAGATATTGTCAAACAGTACAAACCTCTTCATAAGCATTATCAAATACCTAATTTAAAAAATTCATAAATTAAACATAATATAACAGCCAACATGTACTTACTACATGCTAGGCAATGTTATTAGCTAGTTATTTTACATCTATCCACTTGTTATTATCTCCATTCTACAGATGAGGAAACTGAGGCAGGAAGTGGTTAAGTAACATGCCTGAGGCCCCAGTTAGGAAATGGCAGAGTAAGAACCTGAACCCAGGCAATCTCATTTTAAAGGCGTGCTGTAATCACTAAAATATAATAAACCACACTGTACCAGGTCAACTCCAACCGGCACATGTAATCTAGATTATTCTGTGGCTCTGAGTGAGTAAACCAGATAGACAGCACTCCTTGCAGAATGAGCCTTGAATAGGTTTTCTGAAGATTATATAATTTCAAGAGACCTTCTTTGTTAACATCAACGATTCACAAAATTTAGATCAAAGGAAACAACTTAAATTCCACAGAAGACACATAGAAAGCATAACTGGGTGATGTATGCTGAATGTGAGACAGTGGAGTGGGGGGATGGGAGTTAGTGAGGACCAAGAGAGCAAATGTCTACCTGTCTCTCCAGACAGCTGTCTCCCTAGAAGACGGTAGAACTAGTTTTGCCAATTCTCACATTTTTTCAAAGGTTGAAAATTCAGACTCTTGAGCAAAATCCCCACAGTTTTCAAATTTTGGCACTCATTCAAGATTATTTTTCTCTGAATGATGAGCCAAACAAAACTGATCTGCAAACATAGGCTGCCACCTCTGTTCTAGATTCATCGAAGTTCTCAGCAGGCAATGCAATAGTAGCCTTCTAAATGGCAGAGTACTGGAAATTAGTAGAAATTCTGAAATGTTAAGAAGATAGTCATCAATATATAACTGTGGATGGTCCCTGATTTACGATAGTTCAACTTACAATTTTTCAACTTCACAATGTTGAGAAAGCAATACACAGTCAATAGAAACTGTACTTTGAATTTTTACCTTTCCCTGGGCTAACAATATGCAGTACAATATTCCACAGCAAGCCGCAGTCCCAGTCAGCCACTTGATCACCAGGGTAAACAACTGAAAGACTTAAAACCATTCTGTAGCCACAGGAGCTTTCTGTTTTCCACTTTCAGTACAGTATTCAATAAATTACATGAGATCTTTAACACCTCATTATAAAATAGGCTTTGTGTTAGATGATTTTGCCCAACTGTAGGCTGAATCAAGTGTTCTGAGCACATTTAAGGTAGGCTGGGCACAACTATAAAGTTTGGTAGGTTAGGTGTATTAAATGCATTTTTTTTTTTTTTTTTTTTTTTGCGGTATGCGGGCCTCTCACTGTTGTGGCCTCCCCCGTTGCGGAGCACAGGCTCCGGACGCGCAGGCTCCGGACGCGCAGGCTCAGCGGCCATGGCTCACGGGCCCAGCCGCTCCGCGGCCTATGGGATCCTCCCAGACCGGGGCACGAACCCGTATCCCCTGCATCGGCAGGCGGACTCTCAACCACTTGCGCCACCAGGGAGGCCCTTAAATGCATTTTTGATGTACAAAATTTTCAACTTATGATGGGTTTATCTGGTCATAACCCCATCATAAATCAAAGAAGGTCTGTATACAAAGATGCTGGTTTTGGTCTGGTTATGTCTAATGGCAAGTACATGAATCCAAACATCTCCAAGGTTCACCCCTCTTATAGTATATGAATGCAGCCAAGGGCACCTGAGTCAAGGGTCTCCAAAGTGGACTTCAGGCACTCCAGATGGTATGCACAGACAGCTGTTGGGGTGCAGGAAGAAAATATTCCACTTTATATTTCTATTTTTTATTCTTTTAAAATTTCATTTTTTACATTTGCATCACAATATTCATAATACACTTTAAAGTACTACATATACATATTTTCCAAATAATAGATATACATTAAAGTATAATAATGGCTATGACAGTTACACCAACACTGATACCTTATACTCAAAGAAACTTGACCATAAAACGTAAAAAATACTTTCTATATAGTCCAGAAATCAAAGAAATCCTGTCTACACAAGTCATCCAGGGAATTCACCAACATACTCAATATTAAACCAAAAAGCTTGACCCTTCAGTCCCCAGTCAGCTGCTACACAGCAGTGCTCCTACGAAATCAGGGCCAGCAGAAGGAACTGCCCCTGAGGGCAAGGGCTGATCCTTATTTACCTTTTTGTGTCAGATGCCCAGCAAAGAGTAGGCTTAATGTATACTCTTGCTTGTGTAGTAAATGTTATTTACTTGTGTACCTATCCTCCAACCCTGATCCACAAGATAGTGTCAATTTTAGGCAGAGCAATATACTTTTTTTCCAGTTTCACTTCTGTCGAGTTCCTTGGCTGGTAACAATATCTATTTTGAAGGCTTGGTTACATCTGTTAAAGCACATAGATAATCCTCCTAAGTATGAGGGAAAGGAAAGTGCTAGAAGAGGAGTTCTTAGCAATGAGCTGTTCTGACCAGGTCTTCAAGGACGTCACACAGTGCAAATTCAGGCTCTTTGCTACAATGTTGAGCTTCCCTACTTTCCCCTTGAAAAGTAACAGCAAGCAGCAATTTAATTACATAATTTATTCTCTTCTCTACACGCTTCACTTGTCCTTTCCCCCCAGGAAGTCCTACATATCCTCGTTTTAAGACTCCAATATTCATTTTTTTTAACAAAGGGGGTAATATTCTTTTTTTTTTTTTTTTTTTTTTGGCTGCGTTGGGTCTTCCTTGCTGCGCATGGGCTTACTCTAGTTGCGGTGAGCGGGGGCTACTCTTCCTTGCGGTGCGCAGGCTTCTCATTGTGGTGGCTTCTCTTGCTGCAGAGCACAGGCTCTAGGCGCCCGGGCTTCAGGAGTTGTGGCTCTCGGGCTCTGGAGCGCAGGCTCAGTAGTTGTAGCGCACGGGCTTAGTTGCTCCACGGCATGTGGGATATTCCCGGACCAGGGCTCGAACCCGTGTCCCCTGCATTGGCAGGTGGATTCTTAACCACTGCGCCACCAGGGAAGCCCGGGGGTAATATTCTTGATTACAAAAGTTAAATATGTTCATATTAGAAAAAAATAAAGAAAAAGTGCGTACTGCTAAGGAGCATAAAAAATGAATCCATTTAACCAATGTATCAGGTGGGATGAAGCCTGTATCAGATATCCCTCACTCACCACTTCACAACCTCTCAGCCCCACATCTTACTCCAGCCCCTGAGGAAGTGACCAGGTCCATGCAAGCTTCAACCAGATTCAAGCAGGTACGATCTGACGGCCCCCAGCCTCCGCCTCCCTCCCCATCCACATACCCTTCACCTCCTGCTCCAGAGCTCTCTAATGCCAACCAAGGCTTTGGAGCCCATAGGTATCCATCCCATGCTCACGCATTTGCAACCCAGGAATGCAGGGGAGTCATCCTCTATGGGCCACTCTTGACCAATAGGGACAGAAGCCAATGGATAGATGTTTCTTCATTTCAGCCCCTAAGCAGACAGTTCTGGGATGCATTTTATATGGCGCCTGAAAAGTGCTGGGGAATCAAGCATCCACTGCCCTTAGCAGTGGGTAATTTGACAATGTAGATGTGTTTCGGCTTTCTCTCCTTCCCTTTTCTCTTCCTAGGTCCTCTACTCCGACTGGGGCCACATCCCAAATAAACTACCTGCATGCAAGCAGTTATCTCAGGCTTTGCTTTCTTGGGGACCAAAGCTAAGAGTGCTGATAAGCAAGTGGACTTGAAAGGCAGACCCTCTGGATTATGGAGTTGGATCACTCACCCCATTGCTGGTGGTAGGCAAGATGATGATAAACCCTGGCATGTGGTAGTAGCCCATTTAATAATACTCTTACCTGTGGTGGATGAGGCTGAGGTGCACATGGAGTGTGAAGTGCTGAATTAACTGGCAGCTGAGGTACTTGAATGATAGGGGGTCAATGGTAATGGTAAGAATCACAGAACTGTCTGTTTTTTGTTAACTTCTTTGGAAGTTGTGAAGAGGTAAAATTAAAATTCCATATCCAGGTCAGTCAACTATTAACGCAAGGCACAGTGTGAAATGCTTCTTTGATAGCATTTAGGTTGACCTTCATTCATGTCTTCAAGGCAGGCAGTGCTGGAACTCAGGCTCAGGAACTAAAATTGGAAGTCCTGCAAAGGAGACTGAATGCGGTCTCAATTTATCTCTATGTCAACGTCTGGACTCTGATAGGAAAACTGGTGACTCTGTGACCAGGAATCTGTACATCTGGGTAGATGAGCCTAAGAATCTTAAATCCCTGAATCCTCCAGACCATTAACAGCGTCTCGCTCCTTCTTGCTAAAGGACAGCAGCCTCCCCTTTCCTAGACACCTCACAGGTAGGTAGGTGCCTAACAAGGTAATTGTTATTTTGGGTTTTTTAAATAAATTTATTTATTTTATTTATTTTTATTTTTGGCTGCGTTGGGTCTCTGTTGCTGTGCACAGTCTTTCTCTAGTTGTGGCACGCAGGCTTCTCGTTGCGGTGGCTTCTCTTGTTGTGGAGCACAGGCTCAAGGCATGAGGGCTTCAGTAGTTGCAGCACGCGGGCTCAGTAGTTGTGGCTCGTGGGCTCTAGAGCACAAGCTCAGTAGTTGTGGCACACGGGCTTAGTTGCTCCACAGCATGTGGGATCTTCCCACACCAGGGCTCGAACCCGTGTCCCCTGCACTGGCAGGCGGATGCTTAACCACTGTGCCACCAGGGAAGCCCAGTTGTCCTTTTTAAGATCTGCTGCCACCTCATCCCATTGCCTCTGAACTAATAACTAGAGTCAAATCTCAGCACCGCCCAAGCAGGGAAACAGAGTTCCTACTGCAGAAGTAAATTGCTTATTTATCAAAGGGCATATGTATCATCTGGAACCAGAGGAAGATTATTTAGAGTGGATCCTGAGGGTTTTAGACCAGGGGGTGCAAAATATAAAGCTGGACAAAGAATAACTCATTGACATGGGAGCACTCTCCTATGACTCTGGTTTCAAAGTCCTGGCAAGGATACCTGACACTGATCCTAACATCCAGCTGCAATGGCTCATGAAGCTTGGACAGGATGATGGCTCCCTGTTAATGAAGTGGAGATGCCAGACTGAGGAAGGGATTCAAGGATCAGGCAGGTGAGACTATAAATATGAATTTATCATATGAGACTGAAGAACCCGCTACCTATGTTTCCTGGAAGGGCACAGAGAAGAGTCCTCCCTTTACCAAGATGATAAGGAAAGGACTGCAGACAGAGGCAGTGGTGTCTTTAGATGCACAATTGTGCATCTTTCAGGAACCACTTCTCAGCCTCTAGGTCCCACCTCTTAACTCCCATCACTGCTGCAGTATCAGCTCCACATGGGCCATGACCAGCTTCGCCCTGGTGAGATCTGACAGTGCCTGGCCTTCGCCTTCCATGGGCCTTTGGCTTCCTGGCCTTGGGCCTCTCTGACAGTGTGGTCAGTGCAGGATACTTGGCACTCACACACGTGCAGCCTGGCAGTGTGAGGGAACCAACCTCTGCGGGGCCACCCTTGGTCAGTGAGGGACAGAAGCCGATGGAGAAATGCTTCCCGCTCCTGTTGTCCAGAGTAGACAGCTCTGCATGCATCTCACAAGGCTCCTTAGGGAGACCTGGTGTCATCATCGATCACTAGTGGCTCCCAGCATGGGCCAACCTATTAACACATTCTGATGTTGGCTTTTGCTCTCCACTCCCCGCTGCTTGAAAAATCACTTCCCAAATAAAGCACCTGCACAAAAGCTTTCAGAGGAACTTTGGATAAAACAAAGCCCAGTAATTAGGGATAATGGGGGAGAAAGGGCTTTAATATGGGACAAGCCCTCAGCCTCCTAGGAAATTGGTCCCACAGCAGAAGTCACAGTGACTGACAGGCGTCATCAGCAGATTCACACCCTAACCAATCTCCCACTAAATTTCTTCCACGAGCATAGAGGCAACACCCTTCTTTTCTTTTCCAGTAGAATCAAATGCTACTTTGACACATACCCTCCACACCGGGTCTTTTACAGCTCAACCTAATTAGTTGACAGCACAGAACGTAAATATAGAGACATGACACTGGAAAACAAGGAGGAAAACGTTTTAGTGAAACATTTAAGTGAAACTCTCAGATGATCTTGTAATAGGATTTTAGCCCCAATAATATATTACAAAAGAGCCCATCATAGGACCAAGCACTCCAGGTATGCTTAATAAATTTCTGCTGTTTTAAAGAAAAACTTATCCTTTATTCAAGATCTTTTGATAGAATAACAATCTATGTCAATATTTACAGCTAAACAAGCAAGAATATGTCATGACTTCTCGAAAATAAACATTTATAAGTAGACCCAAAAATAAGAATCAATTTTTCTGTGTGAGGCTCAATATGCTATACCAAAAATAGGGCACTTCTTGGGAAAAAGCCAGAATTTTAGCAAGCCAAATACACCTCTCTTTTAAAAATAGCTTTTCATGCTTTGCTAGTGTACTAGTTTTAGAGAATCATTTATGCACTATCTGGGTTTGGAGTTGCAATGCCTTATAGGTGCCAATCAAAGATACCAGAACCCAACCAAGTCAACATGGGTGGCCTGTGGCCCCAAGAAATCATCCATGCTTTTCCTACATTTAGAACAAACAGCACACTTATGCTTAACACAAAAATGGGTGTCCATAGGAATGCCACAAAAGAGTCTTGGTTTTGTCTTCCACATAGAGGTTAAAATAATGTAATGCATTATTGCTATGCTGTTGACTCCTAAGCGAAGGATAGGGCAGAATCTGATTTGGCTGGCAAAAAGGAAGTTGGGAAGTAGGGACTAATTTAAACAGGTTGTCCAACAGTTAATCATTTCAGCAAACCAACTCCTACTCCTAACCTCTGAGTATTACAATTATATTCATATATGCTTAATCACAGTTGCTATATATCATAAATGATTCTAGATCAAGAAACAAGTAATCAAAAGCTGCATATTTAATAACTGTTGTTCACACTGAAATTTCTTATGCTATTAATAACTAAGTTCCCTTCTGTGACTTTAGGCTATTTTAAAAAGGGGTGGGGGATACAGAAACCTTGTTACCATGGAGATTGCAAGCCGGTCAGCCCATCTGCTGAAGAGGATATAAAATTTTGTAAGCAGAATTTAAAAAACCTTACTATGAGAAAGACTTCCTCAAACTCAGTAGCAGGGAGGCAGCTACAGAAAGCCTGGCAAACGGCCATTTGCAAAACTGTGGGCTGTCATTGTTTTGATATTAACCATGAATTTGTGATAACTTTTATTAAGAGGGAACTATTAATATCTGAACATTAGGATACTAAAGATGTAAAACATATTTTGGTATGTTCTATGCTAATGATGTTTATATCATTTTTTAGAAAAAAAATTAGGAATTTATATTAAAAACTGGTCCAGAGAAATCTGTGACTTGGTTTGTTTGGTTTTAAAAACTACTCCAACAAACACCCCAATCAAAACATGGGCAGAAGATCTAAATAGACATTTCTCCAAAGAAGACATACAGATGGCTAAAAAGCACATGAAAAGATGCTCAACATCACTAATTATTAGAGAAACGTAAATCAAAATTACAATGAGGTATCACCTCACACCGGTCAGAATGGCCATCATCAAAAAATCTACAAACAATAAATGCTGGAGAGGGTGTGGAGAAAAGGGAACCTTCTTGCACTGTTGGTGGGAATGTAAATTGGTACAGCCACTATGGAGAACAGTATGGAGGTTCCTTAAAAAACTAAAAATAGAGCTATCATATGATCCAGGAATCCCACTCCTGGGCATATATCTGGAGAAAACCGTAATTTGAAAAGATACATGTACCCCCAATGTTCACTGCAGCACTATTTCCAATAGCCAGGACATGGAAGCAACCTAAATGTCCATCAACAGAGGAATGGATAAAAAAGATGTGGTACATATATACAATGGAATATTACTCAGACATTAAAAAGAACAACATAATGCCATTTACAGCAACATGGATGGACCTAGAGATTGTTATACTGAGCGAAGTAAGTCAGACAGAGAAAGACAAATATCATATGATAGCATTTATATGTGGAATCTAAAAGAAGGGTACAAATGAACTTATCTACAAAACAGAAATAGAGTCACAGATATAGAAAACAAACTTATGTTTACTGGGGGAGGGGTGGAGGGATAAACTGGGAGATTGGGATTGACATATACACACTACTATATATAAAATAGATAACTAATAAGAACCTACTGTATAGCATAGGGAACTCTACTCAATACTCTGTAATGGCCTATATGGGAAAAGAATCTGAAAGAGTGGATATATGTATATGTATAACTGATTCACTTTGCTGTACACCTGAAACTAACACAACATTGTAAATCAACTATACCCCAATAAAAATTAAAAAGAAAAAAAGTCTTCAGGAAGAAGTTTTGAAATTCATTTATTTAAGTAGGAAGTAATTTTTAATTGTATATGTTTTTAAATGACTTTTAAATTCTTGAAATTCCCTCTGTGGTCTTCACATTTAAGACGTTCGATGTGAGTAAAAGTGTGATTCTCATTAAAAACTAATAATAATAAAATAGCATTTGGGCCTATGATAACCTAAAAACAAAATAAAAAGGATGCATTTTAAACAATTATAGCATAAAAGTACAATGACATCATTAAGACCTTATAATATTTAGCCTTTCTGTTTTTTAGTTCCTAATCCAGAAATTTATTCATTCAACAAACATGTGAATCTAGTAGTTGTCAAGCCCTGACCAAGATGAAGGCACAAGAAACATCAGTGTAAACCAGTTCACGCCCTTAAGCAATTGAAGGAGGTGACTTATCTTCATTCATTTACCCATTCATTCATTCAGTAAAGGTTCACTGAGCACCCACTATGTGCCTGGCACACCTCTGGGTCCTGGGAATCACACAGTGATAGAAAGCAACAGAAATCCCTGCCCTCCTGGAGCTTACATTCAGGTGTCATTTACAATTAGATGATAAGAACTGAGAGGGGAGGCTTAGAGATAAGAACAAGGAGCTGTGAAAGGACAGAAAAAACTCCTTCTGCCAGGAGGACTTAGTTAAACATTCCAAAGGGGTGACTTTTGAGCTGGGGCCTCAGAGATGAGGAGAAGCACACCAGGCAGGAAAGGGGACAGTCATTCCTGACCCAGAGAGCACAGTTTGGAGGCAGAGATCTGGAGAACACCTGTCACTGAGCCAGCTTTTACTTCCCAGCTCCAAGACAACCTGAGAAACTACGTGGCTAGAGTGGCTTCATGAATATGAAATTGTAGGGAAATTTCTGCATGCAAACTGATTTTAAAATATAATTATTTTCACAAATATCTGTGATAGTTGTATTAGTTTTCCTAAACAGCAAAATTCCTAGTTACAGAGCATTCGTGCCTCAAGCTAAGTATCATAAGTCAAATGTAAAAATAGCAGCAGAAATTTTTTAACATTTAAGCGTTTCTCACAGATCATATCTCAGTCAAGGCTTACAAAAACCTTATGATGAGGCACAGTAGTTATCTCCATCTTACAGAGGTGGAAACTAAAACTCAAAGAAGTTAAATGACTTACATACACCAGGCCTAGTAAAAAGCTAAGCTAGACCTTGAACTTGGGCTTTTGCTGTAAATATTGTCCTCTTTCTACTAGACCAGAATTTACTGCCAATTTAAGGGTTTTTGCAAAATAACAGGGAAGTGCTCTCACAGAGCACTATATCACAAATGCTACTGGTCTTTGGGAGAAATCTGTACATATCTACTTTGTGTACTTGGCAGAGAAAGAGTAAGGTCCCGGAGAACTGACAGTAGTCAGCTATCAGCGAACAAAAAAATGTCACAGTGTCAGCATAATGATTTCCTTAACAAAGTGACCTTCTTCCTGGTCATCAAAGGTCCAAAAAATTCACCCATCCCACCCCCTACCCCTGCACCAAATTTAGCACACCTGGAAGTGTCCTCTCCATTTCAGCTCAATGCAGTTTCCCCTATATAGTAAGCTGGCCATCATGTTTTCACTATGTTTCCACAAGACTTCAGCCACCACCCCCAGACTCTAGTGCCATCACCACATCTGGCATAGAAGATGGAATTATGAATTTTGAACAAGCAGAGACAGAAATGTAAACAAATGAATTGCTAAATATGTAAATTTTAAAAGCAGGTTAAATAACATTAAGAGATTGGAACACAATGCAGGATAATAAAAACTGTCTGTGAAAATAATTAAAGACAGATTTTGAGAACACAATAAAATAGAAGATTGTGGGCAGACTGGTCAATCTGCTGTCACTGCTTAAAAGGAAATCCATTCTCCATTGCCAGCCATGTTCTTCAAGGGGGGGCTCTCAGAACTTGGAGCATCCCCTTCAATAAGAAATGTGGTCCTCTAGCACTAAAATCTCTCACTCTGACAAGCAACTCAAAGGACTAATGTACTGGGGCCGTGTCCCTGGCTCCAGGGTGAAGGGCAGGGATCTAGGACCAGAAGAGGCAAGGCTTCATAGAGTAGAATGGGGACAGGTGGGATAGGATTCTATGCTAGATCTGGGGATCTGCCACCAAAGCTAGTGTCCAAATAGAGTCAAGGGCTGGGAGCCAGGTGAAGAGCCCCAGGGAAGCCCATGTGGAGGGGACTGAGTTCAGAATAAGGCAGGTAGGCAGGCAGAGGACAAGAGAAAACAAAGCCATGTGGCTATCACTCCAGGAGCTGGAGGCCATGAGTATCAACTAGCAGGCCGAGCAACAGAAGTGAGGATCCTGGAGTAAGTGCCAGAAACTAGCTTCCCAAGGCGGAGAGGGGTGGGGGAGGGATGGACTGGAAGTTTGGAGCGGTCAGCAGATGCAAACTACTATATATAGAATGGATAAACAACAAGGTCCTACTGCATAGCACAGGGAACTATATCCAATGTCCTGTAATAAATCATAATGGAAAAGAATATGAAAAAGGATGTATACATATGTATAACTGAATTATTTTCTGTACAACAGAAACTAACACAACATTGTAAATCAACTATATGTCAATAAAATAAATTTTTAAAAAAGAAAGTAACTAGCTTGCTCCCCAAACCTTCAGAGCCACCAATTCTACCATCATCAGCTCCACCACAACTATCATCACAGGCCCCATCCTCACCATCACCATCGCCATCACCATTACCAACCTCACCCCCACCCCCATTAGCACCTCCATCACCATCACCATCACTACCATCATCTCCACCTCCCCCAACCCTTCCCATCAGCACCATCACCATCCTACAATCATCACCATCACACTACCAAGCACCTTCGCCACCACCACCCTCACCCTCACTTCCAACACCACCATCGTTACCGCTAATATCACCCCAACCACCATCACTACCACCAGCCACGTCGCCAGTATGACCATCATCCCTTCCAGATGTCCCCTTCACAGGCACAGAGGAGCTGGCAGAGGCTTTGAAATGTCAACCTTCCCCACAAGTCCCTGAAAATGGAAGGTGGCAGTACTGATACAAACGACGGCCACTACCCAGCTTACAAAGCAGAACAGCTACAGCTACAGTAGGTGTGGTTTAATAATTTTCATCCAGGAGAGGCATATGTTAGCTCACTTCTCAAAATGCTCACAAACCCTAGGAGGCAGGCGTGGCTACCCCTATTTTACAAGAGAGGAAAATGAACCTCAGGGACAGCAGTACTTGCCCAAGGTCACACAAGTAAAAAGTGATGGAGCCTGACCTCACACTCCAGCCCACCTGCTTCCACAGCTGATTCTATGAACAGCTCTGCTGTGTCGCCTCTCTAAAGAAAATGAAGACACAGCCACGTCCTCGAGGGGCTCACTGGCAGTGGGAGAGGCCCGTAAACATATTTCAAAACAACGTGAAACAGTGTTTCGACTGTACTAAGGGAAGAAGAAACTAATTCTGCCCGGGAGGGGGCGGGGGGGGCGGTGGTTGGAGAAGACTTTACAGAGGATGTGACATTTATGCAATCAGGAAGAAAAGGAGTAGGAGTTCACCAGAAAAAGCAGTGGAGGGGACAGCCTTCCAGGTGGAGCGCCAGCAGATGTGAAGGACACACACTGTGCTGCTTTAGCTCCCGCTGGCTCTGCTGATGTTCCCACGTTTGACCTCTGGTCTGACTGAGGGTCTCGCCTCAGGTCTGGTCAAACTGCCAGCTTGTCTCTTTACACCCACCGAGCATTACACACAGACACCTGTCTCAGCCCTTCCTAACTCTGGCTCAAAATCCAGAGTCCAGCACATCCTGTTGCCTCCAAGGAAGTCTGGGATGAAAGGATCTGGTCTGCAGGAACTCAGGCATCCAATAGCGGGCACCGGACCAAGGCATCAGTCACAAGGAGATTAAGAGCTGAGGCCCAGTGCTAATCAGTTGGGACTGACCAAGGGGCTTCTTTAGATGCCCTCTATTCAGGCAGATACTGTCCCAAAGCAAATCCAGGATGGAGTGTCCAAATGAAACAAGCAAGTAAAGCGATTGCTAACCTGCATGTCACCAAATCGCAGCTAACATCCCTGATACCAAGCCACGCAATTCAGTGCTTGGGGTATACATTTTGTCATGAGGCCTTTTTGGAAAGTAGATTAGGAAGGAAATTTCTCAAAGCTAGGTGTGCCATGGTAGGGGCCAAGGTGGCATGTGACCACAACTGCTTTTTTTCCAAGCCAAAAACACTGCAGCTCTGTCTTTGGGCTTGAAACTATGGGTCCACAAACATCCAATTGTGTGTTTTTGAGTAAATTCCAAACTACTTTCTGAGAAGACCTTTGGCCCCTGGACCACCTCTAAGCCTTCTTTTTCAGGAACATATTCTTCTTACAGACCTCAGTTCTTGAGGTCTGTAAGATAGACATCAAGTCTATCTTTGGCACCATTTCTTCCTTAACTGACAGCAAAGACTCAGTCCTACCCAGATTCTTACCCAGCTACTGAACCTCAAATTCACTGTCATTCTATTCACTTACCAATCAATGTTTATTAAACACTTATGCGCCAGATGCCTCTTCTGTTCATGGGAATGTGCAAAGACAAGGATATGCCAGTTCCCTGCCTTTTTCAAGCTTACATTCCAGTGAGGATTGATAGGAACAAATAAGGAAAAAGAAAACGACATTAAAAAGGTGATTTCTGATCGTGACGGAAAGTGACAGCAAGAAAGCATGGAAGGAGGGGTGAGGGGGGCTGCCTCAGACAGGCATCCAGAGGAGGTCTCTCTAAGAAGGTGATGTTTGGGCTGAGATGAGAAGAATGAGAACGAGTCAGCCATGTAAAGAGCTGAGGAAGGAACACTCCAGGACAAGAGAGCAGAAGTGCAAAGGCCCAGAGACAGGATTAATCCTGGCTTATTCAAAGTACACAAAGCAGGCCAGGGATGGGGGAAGAGGTGGGAGGGCACAGTAGCAAGCAGGAGAGTTGAAGATGAAATAAGGCGAGTTTGTCAGGAGTCAGATTATTACAGAGCCTTGCAGACCACAATAAGGAATTCAGATTATATTTTAACACAACTGGAATCCACTGGAGGGCTTAAAACCGGGGAATGACATGCTCTGATTTCCTTTTTAAAAAGATAACTCCAGAAGTTGTGTGAAGAATGGATCTGGTGGTGAAAGGAAGCCGGGAGATTCAGTAGACCAGACTAGATGAGGCTGGCTCAAACTAGGAACTAGGGTGGTGGCATGAGAGATGCAGAGAGAAGTGGATGGACTTGAGGGGACTTTTGAGATAGAAGTTGACTGGAAGAATATCTTGGGAGGATGGTCTACAGCATATGCATCAGTTCATCTACATCAGTGATGTTTATGGATCCTCTGAGATGTCACTAGAACTGCTGCAGAGAGCATGAGGAGTATAATGGGAGAGTGGTCCAGATATAGCCCACCCCATCCATCAAAGCATCTCCAAATATGTTGATTGCCAAGAATGACATCTGCAATTTCATTTGGAAAAAGGGTTTTTATGGTAAAACCAAACTTGGAAAACCACTACTGTGATAAGGCAGAGTCTGCCTAACTGGCCCCAATATCCTTTCTCTCTATCCTTCCAGAAATAGAGCTGTCGCAATTTTTAGCCTTCGCATGGCTACTCAGCTAACGATCGCATTTCTCAGCCTCCTTTGAAGCTAGACGTGGCCTCACAACAAAGTTCAGGCCAATGGGCTGTGAGCAGAAGAAATATGTTTAACTTCTACGTCATTCCCTTGAAAATGAAGCTACTTAATCTCTTCATTTTGAGCTGCCTAGGAAATGGTGACAATGGTAGCAGCCACGTTAGACCCAAAGATGAAATCTACATGCTGAGAAAGGCAGAGTCGACCCACCGGCCTGGGTCCTTGGACCACTGATCTCTTAGAATACAGCCCTCTACCCTCTCTGAACTGCCCACCAACCTCTGGACCCTTAAGTGACAAACAAATACATATGATACCTTTTGACTACAGTGTTGCAGCAGTTTAGCTACACCCATGCAGAGCTTCAACAGCCAGAACATGATCCACCATGTGTCTCATTCCCTTTTCTGCAGGAAACAGAAACGTTCCACATAGTGGCTGCTCCACTGGAGTGAGAACAACAGTGAACAAACTCTCAGCTAACCCAGGAGATAGATGGAGGGTGAGTGCAGAATAAGCCTTTGCTGTTGTAGTTGTTGTTTGAGGAAAGTTTTATTACTGCAGCATCACCAAACCTCTCCTGACTAATACATTCTGGTTGAAAATAGCTACTTTAAAACCTTACCTGGGGAGGGCTCATGCCAAGGAGTACTTCCCAGAACTTCTGCTGCCAGTGTCCTTGTCCTTGCAGTGAGCCACAGCTGCTCCCCGCCTCTGCAGGAGACCCTCCAATACTAGCAGCCTGGTTCTGACTCATGCATTTCATTTCATTTTGAAGAACTAGGCATCTGTGATCATGACTGTAGCTGGAAGTTTTGGCTTTCCAACTACAAATCACAGCCACTGGAGAGAGTATTATCAGCCAAAAGAGGAGTGACTTGCATATATCCATTTTTGCTACCTCCAATTTCATGATCACCGTGTGGCTGACAGGGTCTTGGTGCCCCGGCTGAGTGTCAGGTCTGAGTGTCTGAGGTGGGAGAGCCGAGTTTGGGACATTAGACCACCAGAGACCTCCCAGCCCCACGTAATATCAATCGGTCAGAGCTCACCCAGAGATCTCCGTCTCAATGCTAAGACCCAGCTCCACCCAACGGCCAGCAAGCTCCAGTGCTGGATGTCCCAAGCCAAACAATTAGCAAGACAGGGACACAACCCCACCCATTAGCAGAGAGGCTGCCTAAAATCATACTAAGCTCACAGACACCCCAAAACACACCACAGGATACAGCCCTGCCCACCAGAAAGACAAGATCCAGCCCCACCTATCAGAACACAGGCACCAGGCCCCTCCACCAGGAAGCCTACACAAGCCACTGAACCAACCTTACCCACTGGGGTCAGACACCAAAAACAACAAGAACTATGAACCTGCAGCCTTCGAAAAGGAGACCCCAAACACAGTAAGTTAAGCAAAATGGGAAGACAAAGAAACACACAGCAGATAAATGAGCAAGGTAAAAACCCACCAGACGAAACAAGTGAAGAGGAAATAGGCAGTCTACCCGAAAAGAATTCAGAGTAATGATAGTAAAGATGATCCAAAATCTTGGAAATAGAATGGAGAAAATACAAGAAATGTTTAACAAGGACCTAGAAGAACAAAAGAGCAAACAAACAAAGATGAACAACACAATACATGAAATTAAAAATACTCTAGAAGGAATCAACAGCAGAATAACTGAGGCAGAAGAACAGATAAGTGACCAGGAAGATAAAATAGTGGAAATAACTACCACAGAGCAGAATAAAGAAGAAAGAATGAAGAGAATTGAGGACAGTCTCAGAGACCTCTGGGACAACATTAAATGCACCAACATTCAAATTATAGGGGTCCCAGAAGAAGAAGAGAAAAAGAAAGGGACTGAGAAAATATTTGAAGAGATTATAGTTGAAAACTTCCCTAACATGGGAAAGGAAATAGTCAATCAAGTCCAGGAAGTGCAGAGAGTCCCATACAGGATAAATCAAAGGAGAAACATGCCAAGACACACATTAATCAAACTATCAAAAATTAAATACAAAAAAAATATTAAAAGCAGCACGGGAAATGCAACAAATAACATACAAGGGAATCCCAATAAGGTTAACAGCTGATATTTCAGCAGAAACTCTGCAAGCTAGAAGGGAGTGGCAGGACATATTTAAAGTGATGAAAGGGAAAAAACTACAACCAAGATTACTCTACCCAGCAAGGATCTCATCCAGATTTGACAGAGAAATTAAAACCTTTACAGACAAGCAAAAGTTAAGAGAATTTAGCACCACCAAACCAGCTTTACAACAAATGCTAAAGGAATTTCTCTAGGCAGGAAATACAAAAAAACAAAAAGACCTACAAAAACAAACCCAAAACAATTAAGAAAATGGTAGTAGGAACATACATATCAATAATTACCTTAAATGTAAATGGTTTAAATGCTCCAACCAAAAGACACAGACTGGCTGAATGGATAAAAAACCAAGACCCAACTATATGCTGTCTACAAGAGACCCACTTCAGACCTAGGGACACATACAGACTGCAAGTGAGGGGATGGAAAAAGATATTCCATGCAGATGGAAATCAAAAGAAAGCTGGAGTAGCAATTCTCATATCAGACAAAATAGACTTTAAAATAAAGATGATCACAACAGACAAAGAAGGACACTACATAATGATCAAGGGATCAATCCAAGAAGACAATATAAAAACTGTAAATATTTATGCACCCAACATAGGAGCACCTCACTACATAAGGCAAATGCTAACAGCCATAAAAGGGGAAATTGAGAATAAGACAATAATAGTAGGGACTTTAACACCCCATTTTCACCAATGGACAGATCATCCAAAATGAAAATAAATAAGGAAACACAAGCTTTAAATGACACATTAAACAAGATGGACTTCATTGATATTTATAGGACATTCCATATCAAAACAACAGAATGCATATTCTTCTCAAGTGCTAATGGAACATTCTCCAGGATAGATCACATCTTGGGTCACAAATCAAGGCTTGGTAAATTTAAGAAAATTGAAATCATATCAAGTATCCTTTCCGACCACAACGCTATGAGACTAGACATCAATTACAGGCAAAAAAAAAAAACTGTAAAAACTACAAAGAGATCACTGAAGAAATCAAAGAGGAAATTAAAAAATACCTAGAAACAAATGACAATGAAAAAATGACAACCCAAAACCTATGGGATGCAGCAAAAGCAGTTCTAAGAGGGAAGTAATAGCAATACAATCTTACCTCAAGAAACAAGAAACACCTCAAATAAAAAACCTAACCTTACACCTAAAGCAATTAGAAAAAGAAGAACAAAAAAACCCCAAAGTTAGCAGAAGGAAAGAAATCATAAATATCAAAGCAGAAATAAATGAAAAGAAATGAAGGAAACAGTAGCAAAGATCAATAAAACTAAAAGCTGGTTCTTTGAAAAATTAAACAAAATTGATAAACCACTAGCCAGACTCATCAAAAAAAAAAGGGAGAAGACTCAAATAAACAGAATTAGAAATGAAAAAGGAGAAGTAACAACTGACCCTGCAGAAATACAAAGGATCATGAGGGATTGCTACAAGCAAGTATATGCCAATAAAATGGACAACCTGGAAGAAATGGACAAATTCTTAGAAGAGCACAACCTTCTGAGACTGACCCAGGAAGAATAGAAAATATAAACAGACCAATCACAAGCACCGAAATGGAAAGTGTGATTGAAAATCTTCCAACAAACAAAAGCTCAGGACCAGATGGCTTCACAGGCGAATTCTATCAAACATTTAGAGAAGAGCTAACACCTGTCCCTCTCAAACTCTCCCAAAATATAGCAGAGGGAGGAACACTCCCAAACTCATTCTATGAGGTCACCATCACCCTGATACCAAAACCAGAAAAAGGTGTCCCAAAAAGAGAAAACTAGAGGCCAATATCACTAATGAAAACAGATGCAAAAATCCTCAACAAAATACTAGCAAACAGAATCCAGCAGCACGTTAAAAGGCTCATACACCATGATCAAGTGGGGTTTATCCCAGGAATGCAAGGATTCTTCAATATATGCAAATCAATCAATGTGATACACCATATCAACAAACTGAAGGATAAAAACTATATGATAATCTCAGTCGATGCAGAAAAAGCTTTTGACAAAATTCAACACCGATTTATGATAAAAACTCTACAGAAAGTAGGCATAGGGGGAACTTATCTCAACATAATAAAGGCCATATATGACAAACCCACAGCCAAAATCGTTCTCAATGGCGAAAACTGAAAAACTGAAACCATTTCCTCTAAAATCAGGAACAAGACAAGGTTGCCCACTCTCAACACTATTTTTCAACATAGTTCTGGAAGTTTTAGCCACAGCAATCAGAGAAGAAAAAGAAATAAAAGGAATCCAGACTGGAAAAGAAGAAGTAAAGCTGTCAGTGTTCGCAGATGACATGATACTATACATAGAGAATCCTAAAGATGCCACCAGAAAACTACTAGAGCTAATCAATGAATTTGGTAAAGTAGCAGGATACAAAATTAATGCACAGAAATCTCTTGCATTCCTATACACTAATGATGAAAAATCTGAAAGAGAAATTAAGGAAACACTCCCATTTACCACTGCAACAAAATGAATAAAATACCAAGGAATAAACCTACCAAAGGAGACAAAAGACCTGTATGCAGAAAACTATAAAACACTGATGAAAGAAATTAAAGATGATACAAACAGATGGAGAGATATTCCATGTTCTTGGACTGGAAGAATTAACATTGTGCAAATGACTGTACGACCCAAAGATTCAGTGCAATCCCTATCAAACTACCAATGGCATTTTTCACAGAACTAGAACAAAAAATTTCACAATTTGTATGGAAACACAAAAGACCCCGAATAGTCACAACAATCTTGAGAAAGAAAAATGGAGCTGGAGGAATCAGGTTCCCAGACTTCAGACTATACTACAAAGATACAGTAATCAAGACGGTATGGTACTGGCACAAAAACAGAAATACACATCAATGGAATAGGACAGAAAGCCCAGAGATAAACCCACGCACATATGGTCACATTATCTTTGATAAAGGTGTCAAGAATATACAATGGAGAAATGACAGCCTCTTCAACAAGTGGTGCTGGGAAAACTGGACAGCTACATGTAAAAGAATGAAATTAGAACACTCCCTAACACCATACACAAAAATAAACTCAAAATGGATTAAAGACCTAGTTGTAAGACCAGACACTATCAAACTCTTAGTGGAAAATACAGGCAGAACACTCTATGACATAAATCACAGTAAGATCCTTTTTGACCCACCTCCTAGAGAAATGGAAATAAAAACAAAAATAAACAAATGGGACCTAATGAAACTTAAAAGCTTTTGCACAGCAAAGGAAACCATAAACAAGATGAAAAGGTAGCCCTCAGAATGGGAGAAAATACTTGCAAACGAAGCAACTGATAAAGGATTAATCTCCAAAATATACAAGCAGCTCATGCAGCTCAGTATCAAAAAAACAAACAACCCAATCCAAAAATGGGCAGAAGATCTAAATAGACATTTCTCCAAAGAAGATATACAGATGGCCAACAAACACATGAAAGGATGCTCAACATCATTAATCATTAGAGAAATGCAAATCAAAACTACAGTAAGGTATCACCTCACACCAGTCAGAATGGCCATCATCAAAAAAAATCTACAAACAACAATTGCTGGAGAGGGTGTGGAGAAAAGGGAACCCTCTTGCACTGTTGGTGGGAATGTAAATTGATACAACCACTATGGAGAATAGTATGGAGGTTCCTTAGAAAACTAAAAATAGAACTACCATATGACCCAGCAATCCCACTACTGGGCATATACCCTGAGAAAACCATAATTCAAAGAGAGTCATGTACCACACTGTTCATTGCTACTCTATTTACAATAGCTAGGACATGGAAGCAACCTAAGTGTCCATCGACAGATGAATGGATAAAGAAGATGTGGCACATATATACAATGGAATATCACTCAGCCATAAAAAGAAACAAAATTGAGTTATTTGTAGTGAGGTGGATGGATGTAGAGTCTGTCATACAGAGTGAAATAGTCAGAAAGAGAAAAATAAATACCATATGCTAACACATATATATGGAATAAAAAAAAAAGTGGTCCTCATGAACCTAGGGCCAGGACAGGAATAAAGAAGCAGACGTAGAGAATGGACTTAAGGACACAGGGCGGGGGAAAGGTAAGCAGGGACGAAGTGAGAGAGTGGCATGGACATATATACACTACCAAATGTAAAATAGATAGCTAGTGGGAAGCAGCTGTATCGCACGGGGAGATCAGCTCGGTGCTTTGTGACCACCTAGAGGGGTGGGAGGGAGGCGCAAAAGGGAGGGGATATGGGGATATATGTATACATATAGCTGACTAACTTTGTTATACAGCAGAAACTAACATGACATTGTAAAGCAATTATACTCCAATAAAGATGTTAAAAAAAAAAAAAAAACCTTACCTGGATTACATGAATCCAGATAAGCACATCCATCAGTTGAAGTGATTTGAAAAATACTGATGCCTGTGTCCTATATCCAGAAATCCTGATTTAATGAGGTTGGAGTGCAGCCTGGCATGCGGATTTTTATATACTTCCCTGGTGATTCTAATATGCAGCCAAGGTTGAGAATTACAGACATCCGTGGATGATATAGCAACGGCGCCCACATAATTGCTTTTATTGAACTATACTCCAGCACAATGAGGGACATTATCTGTTTAGTAAATGATATTAGTAAAAAAACAACTCCAGAATAATGATAAGGTGTCACATCAGGGTTTATTTACTATCTTACACACTCTCAACTCTATGAGAAACTTCTCTCTAGTCTCAGAGTGGGAAGTATTTGTGCTTCTCCTAAACCACAAGTGTACTTTTACCCTTGGACATCCTAAATCCTGTAAATGACCTTGCTTTCCTCTCTGGGTAGGCCCTAGAAAGTTCAGAGTCAAACTGGAGGCCCCCAACTAACAAGTGACTCGGATTTTACTGGCACACCATCTTAGCCTTATTTTCTCCTTAGTTCATTTTCTTCACTTGTGATATCATACAAGCTAATTTAAGTCATTTCCAGACCAAGCCAGAATGCAAACATATTTTTAAAATAATAAATAAGGAGCATGTGCCACTGACTGGAAGAGGGATGAGAAGGAAAACAATCAAGTGCACCAGCTTACCCAGGCAACTTGAACACATGAAGTTCTACAAACATATCCACCAAAGTCTACTTATTAAATAGTTAATGTCACTTAAAAACAGAAATTCCTGCCTCATTTTTTGGAATATGGGGAGCCATGGTGAACTACAAATGCTAAATATCCTGCCCCTATGAAACTAGGGGTACGCAGGAAAGTCAGTACTGAAAGCTCCTAATGCAGTGTTTTCAAATGATAAGAATCAATCTTGTGGTTCCACTCACCTTCAGCAAAGTTTCCATATGGCAACTTTTGTTATTCTTTATTATAGATTTAAGCCCCATTAGCTACTGCTCTTCCTGGTGGCTGTAATCATCATAATAGCAGGAGCTACACTACTTCTCAGCTGACTTCCTCTTAATAGCTTCCAGGATGCACATCTGAGAACCATCTCAGCACATTTCACAAATATCTCATTCTTGACAACCCACTCTATTCTTTGCAGATCCTTTCAGGCTGTATGCACATGCCTGAAAGAGTCATAAATTCCAGCTCTATCCAAGATTATCTTTCCTCTTGTAAACCTTTCCCCATCATCTCTTTGCTACATTCTACAAAGAATGCCTTCATCTAATACTTTCAGTAATATTTGATATTGAATGACCCTATGTTTTATGAGTTCATCTCAGCGGCTAAGTGTAACTGGACTTCTGCAAAAACTACAGAATATAGTGTTTTCTACCAAGGTGTATGAACTGACCACACACATCTGCAGACACAGACGTGAAGCTCTATAATACTAGAGACTGAAGGAACCTCAGAGGTCATCTGGTCCACCCCACTCAAACCCCCATTTTGCAGACAGGAAAACAGAGGCCCTTGAGAAATATTAATTCAGGTAGCCACTCCTGTATTAATACTTGGGTGGTGTCCCATGAATTCATTGTTTAGTCAGTTATTTGAAATTTGGTACATATTTTCTCATTAAGAAACAATGTTACAACAGAACATTAGACTCCCTACAAAATTATAATTAGGATGGGTGGTGGTGATGATAATACAACAGTGAGAATGTACTTAACATCACTGAACTGTACACTGAAAAATGGTTACGATGGTCAATTTCATGTTATATGGATTTAACATAATTTTTAAAAAAATCTTATTTAACCCATGAAGTGGATAAAACATAATACAAGAAGGAAGAGAAGGAAGGAATCCCACCATCTTGCCTGGGTCCACCTGAGGATCCTTCCTTGAGTAAACGTCTGATTAATTGCTTCTGCAACATCCATTTTCCCCTCCGTCGACCACTAGCTCCCAAATTCCCTTAGGGAACTGGTCCTCCCCATTCTCAGCCTTAGTGGGGCTGACCCCAATCTCATCTCCAGGAGTGGCCAACCACTGGCTTCAGGCAGTCCCCTGGCCACAGTACTGGTTCACGAGCCATTTCAGGCCAATACGATTCAAGAAGTATATGTGTGTGTGTATGGTGTTGTTTCAGAGGGAGGGTGGTGCCTCTGAAAACAGACAAACAAAACCTTCTTTTCCTTGTTGCTGGAGCTACCATAAGCGAGCTAGCTCTTCCTCTGGACAGGGGAGTGGCTGAATGCGAGACCCTGAGCCACTGGGGCCACTGCTGCCACCATGACAAATACCAAGCCGAGGCCTGAGCGAGCACACACAACTGAGCACAGAAGAGCACGCAGTACTGGAAGAACTGCAGAGAAAGGAAACAGAAGCCCCGATGAAGTCATGAACTGGAACAAGCCGTACCTGAAGCTAGCCAGACGCACTCCTGAACGTTTCACTAGCATCAGCCAGTAATTCTCTACTCTGCCTTAGCCAAGTGCATTGAGTTTATTTGCAACTGAAAGATTCCCAACAGATACAGTTCCAGAACAAAGTCTGAAATAAAGTGTGTTCCTCATTCATTTCCCTTTCTGAAACCATCTCCCACCAGCCACTGTTTTTCTCTCCAGGCACCCAGTGCCCTCCTTCTGTCCCAAGGTCTCCACTCTGATATCCAACCTAGGCCTGCACGAACTCCTAAAGTGCTTCAGGCCCCAATATTACCTTCCTCTTTCCTCTTATTTTTTCTATTCGCACCCCCATTCAAATTCATAAAACAAAAATAAAGAAAAAAATACATAAATTACTATTAGTATATTATCAATGAGACTAATAGGGGATTCAAAGTTTGGCTCTGGCTACCTCAGACTGTACAGGTCAACAGGTATGCATGGGTGGGAGAGTCGCTGTTCGAAGCAAGTTTTGCGTACAGTCCTGGGGCAGAGGCAGAATGACGTCTGTTTCCTAGTGTAACCCTACAGTGAGATGCAGGCTGAAAGCACAGAAGCTGGCTTTACAAGGGGACATGTGAGATGCAGGGCATAGCAAGCGCCACTCGAGGGCCCAGGGTTCAGAGTGTGACCCAGAGTTGAGGAAGTCTGGAACACAACTTGTCCAGAGAGGCTGAAGAGTATAGAGCTGTTTGTCACCTTTGAGATTTTGCCTGAGAAGCAGCATCTTAGTAAGAAGGAAGCAGTGTCCTCACAGATGAAGCAGAGCAACTGCCGCGGGAATAACCTCCTTCAAAGGCTTGTGGCAGCCGAGCTCAACGAGGGACAGAGTTGTGATCACCCCCTCGACTCAGAGACAATGGGCAGGCTATTAGGAAGCAAGGCGTTGCAGTCCTCTGTCTACAGCGAGGAGAAGTGAACAAGCAAAATGGACATTATCAATGTCTCTACATCAAGACTTCCTTTCCTAGCTGCTTCTCCTTCCTCTTGCGCCACGTGATTAGTTAGTGACAATGGCCACACAGACCCACAGGCTGGTGGGGCACGGGGTCCTTCAGGTTACACAAAGGAGAATTTAATAGGGAACGGTCAAAACAGAATGTCAGGGAGTGCCAGAGAAGGAGACCTGGAGCCGTATCACAGAACTTCATGGAGGAGAAGGCTCTAGAAGGGTTTAACAGATGGAAAGATCATCCTCAAGTGAAAATGGTGAGACCTTCTTCAAGGAGAAGGAACGGCATGACTGAGGGGGTGAGGGAAGAGAGCAGGAGTTGAGTCTGCGTCTGGGCAGGTGTGCTTGTAGCAGGGGCGGGTCGGGGGGGAAAGTAAGGGGAGAACACAGGTGTGAAAGGACAAAGAGACCCAGGAAGACTGGGGTCTCTGTTGGGAGCCGTCCGCCTTGTTGAGGTGGGCTTGGGGACAAGAGTGAAATGAGCTTACCTGCAGGCAGTAAATCAAACCACAATCACAGATGAATGACGAGAGCCCCTTAAGACTCCCAGGAACGTTCACAGTTTTAAAATAGGCTGCTCGTTAACCCAAATCATCTAGAAACTGTTCGGATTTCAGACAGTGGAGGAAGAAGAAAACAGGTGTTCTGGGGCAGGGCCCCAACCTATTCCCATCCACCTCTCCACACCCAGCCTGGGGGTCGGCTGGGCATCCACAGTGCCTCCTGGTTCTGCCCAGCTGCAGTCCCCATGGCACTGTGACGTGCTCCAGGGCCGGTTTCCTGCTGTTGTTGTTGTGGCTTCAAACAAGGTCACAGCTCTGTTTGGGGGCCTGGACAAGGGTGGACGTTTTTAGTGTATTTTGAAGTAGGATATATTTAAGTTTTGCCTGGTCTGCACTTTTTAAATAACCTGCCACACTCATTTTTAAAATGACAGCAGGGTTTCCCTGGTGGTGCAGTGGTTAAGAATCCGCCTGCCAATGCAGGGGACACGGGTTCAAGCCCTCGTCCGGGAAGATCCCACATGCCATAGAGCAACTAAGCCCGTGCGCCACAACTACTGAAGCCCACACGCCTAGAGCCCATGCTCAGCAACAAAGAGAAGACTCCACGATGAGAAGCCCATGCACCACAATGAAGAGTAGCCCCCTCTCACTGCAACTAGAGAAAACCTGCATGCAGCAATGAAAACCCAATGCAGCCAATAAATAAATAAATAAATAAAATTTATTAAAAAATAAAGTAAAATAAAATAAAAATGACACCAGCGAATGGACTTAATGTCACTGAATTATGCATTTAAAAATGGTTACAATGGTAAAGTTTGTTACATGTATTTTTCCACAATAAAAATATAAACATAATTTTTTTTAAAAAAACACCAGTATCCTTCCTTTTTTTTTAACAATTAACTTTGTATGCTTCCTATGTAACAGAACTATTAAACAAAATACTTGCAAATTTGAAATTTGCATTTTACCAGGTGAATTTAAAGCCTGAGCATCTCTACTAATGTATAAGAAACAGTAATAATAATACCCATGGTACACATTATTCTTACAATGTAGATTTGACAGTTTTTTGAAAGATACTATTTTGTTTAATTTTCATTTTACATGATCAAAAGAAATATTCACAGTAAAGTAACTGAATAAGACACCCAAATGAAAAACTGAGCCTTCCATAATCAGAAGGTCTTCCTACAACAACCAAAGGAATAAAAAAAAAAAATCCCCCAAAAGAAATCACCCCTCAAGCTTTCTGAAATTAGCAGAGAATGTTTGCAGCTGACCTATTTCTCTCCCACAGGACTATGTTGATAATTGACTTTTGTCCCCCAGGGAAGTGCTCAAATATAATTGAGCAGCACCTGCCACATAGAAAGTACAGTTTTATACACCCAATAATTCTCATAAATATTGTACTTAGCTTGGGACTCAAGCACTCTGCTTTCTCCTTAATTGTATCTCTCAAGGAAGAAATATAATTACCAAAGTTGAGTTATTACAAACATCTAGATAAAAGAAGTATTTTGAATTTTAAGTACCCAAGACATTTCTATCACTAAAAATTATTGAAAATGATGGCATTGATCACTTTTCTTTAATCCTGACATTCTTCTTTAATCCTGTCGATCTCATCCTATTACATAAATCCCTTCTATAGCTGAGAGTCACTCAGTTTTGTTCAGTCTTGATGACAAGGAGGCCAAGGTCAGGGATCTGACTTCCATGCAGGTCAAATAGTTTTACCCCTCCCCCCCAAATTCAGCTTTATGACCTGACACTGCAATTCCAAAATAAATACCAATACGATCCACCCAATTCAACACCATGACTTGAAGTGCTGTCTGGATCTAGGCTTAAGGAAAGGCAAGTCTCTTTCCACGGGCAGGCCAACATTTGCATTTAGACCAGGGGCTACGACCGGAAACCTTCAGACTGGTGTAGAGAATATGTTAATGAAATAATCCAAAACCAGTCACAAAAGATCACATATTACTGTATGGTTCCAGTTACATGAATGTAATTTGGAATGAAATGTCCACAACAGGCAAATCTATAGACACAGAGAGTAGATCAGTTGTTGCATAGGGCTGGGGGTGGGAAGGAGGTTGGGGAATGACAGTTAATGGTTACAAGTTTTTTTGGGGGGGTGATGAAAATGTTCGAAAATTAGATTATGGTGATAACAGGATACAGCCTCTGAATTCCTGAAAGAATGACTTCCTCATTTCTGTTCCACTCACACACACAAAGAGGCCAAATAAGAAAGCTGTGACCATAAAACACTCCAACCTTAACAGTGAGGATTTTATCCACTTGTTTGATTTGGAAACATAATCAGCCTTTGAGCTGTTACCCTAGCACTAGGCCACTGGAGAAGGAAGTGGGCCAGGATGATAAATTCTTCTACGTGAGTTATTATGCATTTCCATTACTGTTGGTCTTTCCTGCATTAAAAAAGAAATTGAAAAAAAAATTCTCCTAAGGAGTTAAAAAATAATAACATTCAGACACAGTGAGCACTACAAAAGTTTACCATTTCTAGTGATTCTGACAACCTGAAAAAAAATGCAGATTCTTTTCAAGTTTGTTTACAAAATATTTCCTCTCAAAACAAAGACTTCTGCTCCAGCAATTTAAATT
Source organism: Mesoplodon densirostris (assembly GCF_025265405.1). Taxonomy (NCBI): domain Eukaryota; kingdom Metazoa; phylum Chordata; class Mammalia; order Artiodactyla; family Ziphiidae; genus Mesoplodon; species Mesoplodon densirostris. The sequence continues at coordinate 72,582,823 of NC_082668.1, forward strand.
GCAGCCTTGGAGAAAGATACCTCCACCAACAGAAAAGAACATAAAATGAGAAATAAAATAGGCACACTTTGTCATCCAATGATTACAGTGAAAATGATCAGAAAGATTCAGCAGATGTCCCTCAAGTTTTATGGCCCCATCTAACTTATACTTTCAGTACATAAAGCACAATGCTGAATGTCATCCCTTCGGATTCAAGTAATTACCTCTGCTCTGTTTATGGGTGTCATAAGAAAGGATATAGTAAAGAAAGTAGGAAAGTTTACAGAGCAGCATGTTTTTCTAGTTAAAATGAAAACCGGGGCCTCCCTGGTGGCGCAAGTGGTTGAGAGTCCGCCTGCCGATGCAGGGGATACGGGTTCGTGCCCCGGTCTGGGAGGATCCCATATGCCGCGGAGCGGCTGGGCCCGTGAGCCATGGCCACTGAGCCTGCGCGTCCGGAGCCTGCGCGTCCGGAGCCTGTGCTCCGCAACGGGGGAGGCCACAACAGTGAGAGGCCCGCATACCGCAAAAAAAAAAAAAAAAAAAAATGAAAACCGTCTTCAAGGAATTTCAAAGCACCATCTATATTCAAGCCAGGTGTTGGTAATTCATCAGCCTTCTCGCTTTCTGAATGCGGGCTAAGGAAGCACACAGCTTGTCATTATTGTTACTTGAAAGCAATAAAACTATTCCCTGAAAATTGAATCTATAATTTAGCCTCTTCATTAGTTTAGGCTTCTAGTTCTCACCCTACCCCCCTCCCTGACCCCATTCACATGGTTGCATCCATGTAAAATACCTGATGTGTCGCTCTGTAGTCAAGTTCATAACTTACACTCTTCTAGAACAAAGAGTGCGTGTTCTACCTCTACGTTTTCCTGGTTCAGCAAGAATGAGGACATGTAACTGTGAGAAGGCAGGACCATACTGGCTGCTTAAATCGGCATGGGGTTTTATGGGGGTTCTTTACAGATAACAGCCTAGCTCTTCCTGAGACTCATCAATTTGGTGGCTTCTAATCTGGAGAGGTATTACCAAGAGAATGTGTGATTGGGGACGGTAAGGAAGTGCTCTACACAGCCCACGGGGGACATACTGGTGCAATGGCCTGGATGCAAAGGAAGTGAACACCATCCAGGGGCTCTGCCTATACCAGGCAGGGGATCAGAGGGTCCTTCTCACACACACACACTCCAGCTGAAAAGGGCGAGCAAGCAGAGAGGGTGGCGCTGTTCCAGGAAGCACTCCTCTCCAAAGCATTGCAGAGGCCAAACGTGGAATGCGGCCTGCACGCTCCACTCCCCACAAGTCTGTGGACATTTCCTGGGGTCTTCAGTGAACCTGAGTGAGGTGCAAGCCCACTCACCCTGGTTAGGGCTTATGCTTTCTTCTGAATCTGAGCTGCAGAAATGAGACCAAGAAAGGGACAGACTCAGAGAACAATGATGAGCTTGGACAACGCCACAATCTCAGAAAAGATGGGTTAGAACTCGATCTGCTGAGCCCAGCTAACCCCACTGAGTTAGTAGGCTCATCAGGAGCGAAGAGACTCGTTTCTACAACTAGCTACAAACTGTAGTTTGTAGACAAAGCTACATTGTCTTCCGCTCTGCCCTTGCTTTTTCCCTTGATGAAGAAACAGTCCCTGCTCCTTGGTAACAACATTGTCTGGGGCAGCACGTGGAATAATTACAGGGAGAGGGCCACAGCAAAGCCAAGGTCATTTTCAGCTTCATTTTCACTCGGCGTCCTATAATTTTCTAGAAGGATTAAAATTTGAATCAGAGGGCTTTCCCTGGTGGCGCAGTGGTTGAGAGTCCGCCTGCCGATGCAGGGGACACGGGTTCGCGCCCCGGTCCGGGAAGATCCCACATGCAGCGGAGTGGCTGGGCCCGTGAGCCATGGCCGCTGAGCCTGCGCGTCCAGAGCCTGTGCTCCGCAACGGGAGAGGCCACAACAGTGAGAGGCCCGCATACCGCAAAAAAAAAAAAAAAATTTGAATCAGAATTTATGTAAGTTTCAATAAGATCTTATCAACCTAAACTGAAGGATAAATAGTTCTTTATTCTATAAAAAATGAGATTTCAGGAACTCTGCACGCCAAGAACAGAAACTTGGAGAAAAGCAAAAACGACTGCTTAACTGGTTAGCTGCCTAGTAATTAGATTTCTCAATCAGAAAGAAGCTTCATAAATTCAGTTCCATTTATTCAAGCCCAAGAGCCAGAACGAAGCACAGTTTGCCACAGAGGCAGAGTTCTTTTTTGTTCTATCAGATCTCAATTTGGGAAGATGCATTCCAGATAGAATTCACAAAGGAAATAGGTGTAAACTTTTCCTTAAAGTTCAGTCACTGGATTATATCATTTAGCAAGGACGGTCGACTTACAGAGCAAGTAAAAGCTTCCAATTTTGCTGATGAAAATGATTCATTATTATCTTCCAGGCAGCTAAAATATAATAATAGTTGTGCCAGTCCTGGCCTGTTTTCCTCAGATTCATCCTCTCCTTTTTCTGCTCTGCTTTCTGTCTCAGGGGGCCCATGGCCTGCAGGTTGTTTCCCAGACTCCCATGTCAGCTGGTGTCCAGGTCAGCCAGTGGGAGACAAGGCAGGGGTGGGGAGCACAAGAAAGGAGAAGCCAGAGTATTTCTCCCCATTTTCTCCACCTCAAGTGGCTTCTCTGGCAGAGGCTGCCATCTCCTCTGTGTCTCTTGCTCCTACAAACAGTACCCCACTAGCTCCAACATCTACCAGGGGATTTTGGCCCCTGGGTTCTAGTTACAGTCTCCTCACCTTGTCCTTGTACCTAGAGGTGAGAGCAGCTTCCTGCTGTTGCTAACCTCTAGGTTTAGCTTTTAAGCCCTCCCCTCACCTGTTTAATCATGTCTCTATAATTCAAGTCCCCCAGCTGTAAAAACTCAAGTAGTTTCATCTTCTGGTTAGACTGGCTAATACAATCACTAGTATGTTAGTAAGTAAACAAACAAACAAACCTCCATGAACCGTGAACGATGCAAACAAAAATTCCATCCCATGATAAAACTGGGAAAAAACTACAGCCTGCAGATTCTTCAGTGGTTGCTTTGCTCTTCACAGTAACTATATAAACTAGGAATATTTCTAGGCTCTAAGAGGAGTAAGTCCTTTCATGTGTCCACATCTATGTGTGTTTGTATGCCTGTCGTGATTATTCAGGGATGAAGTGTGTTGTGGTGGAAAAACTGTAGAATCTGAGTGGGGGTCTCCTATCTCTGTTCTGCCACTATCTACTGGTGTGACCTTGGTAAGGGCTTTATGTCCTTGGGTCTGTGTTTCATTCATCTGAAAATGGGGAATCAAAGTACTTTCCCTCCACAATCTCTTCCAGTTCTATAATTCTGTGATTTTAAGCTTATGGATAAATTTTGCATATATGCATGACTCCAAGTATATGATTATCTTAGAGCTATGCACAACGCATATACCTTCTGTTGATGAATCTGCATTTCATCAGAGAAATGTGTCTATAACCAGTGCTCAAATTAGAACCCAAAGAATATTTTTGCCAACTTGTTTTATTATAGTGTCAACTTAGTATCTGAATGTGTTTTAGATCTCTACGTACGTACAGTGTGGGTTCATTGAATTATTGTAATGATCATCTGATTAGCATAATCTGAAAAAAACAGAAGGAACCTTGCTTTAAGGTATATGGTTCCAAAGATGGCTGCAACAATATCTTCCATTCTATGTGCTCCTTTGTAAGGTGACCTTGACACACCCCATCAAAAGATAGAGTCTATTTCCCCTCCCTTTGAAACTGGGCTATCCCTTTGATTTGTTTTGACTTAGAGATTGCAACAGAAGTGATGTCATATAGCTTTTGATACCAGGTCTTATAAAGTCTGCAGCTTCAGCCTTTGCTTCTTGGGATGGTCCTGCTTGGTACCTAGCCACCATGTTGGGTAGAAGCTCAAGCAACCGTGCTGAGAGGCCCAGGTAGAGGAAAAGTGAGCCCTCTGTCAAAATCTCTACTTGAGTTCTCAGCCAGCAGCCAGCACCAACCACCAACCACACATGTGAGGCTGTCTTAGACATTTCAGCCTTCCCAGTACCCAGGTAACATCACACAAAGAAGAACTGTGTCTGCTCAGTACACAGACATTTTTTTAAATGTTGCTTTAAGTCACTAAATTTGGGGGAGGTTTGTTAGGAGGCAATTTTTCCAGATTAAACAAAGAGTTTAATATTGGAACTGAACCTCATGTCTAAAATATATCAAGCTAGTCCTCCATTCATCCACTCCTTCATTCAGTCAAATGAGTATTTACTGAACATCTACTATGCTAAGTGCTGAGGACAAAAAGGAGACCAAACACAGACATGTCCCTGCCCTAGTGGAACTTGTTATCTGGATAGGGAGACAGACATTAACAAAAAAATCTAATTACATGTTAAATAATGAAATGTTAAATAAATAGTGATGGCACTATAGAGAACTGGCACAATGCACTCTGGGGTGAGGTAAGTGGTTAAGGAACTAACCTTAACAGGGAGGTTAGAAGAAGTAAAGACTAAACTTCGGTCTCAAGGAAGATTAAAAAATCAGCTAGGCAGAGGGGAGAACAAAAGCCCTCCACACAGACAATTCAGCACGTGCAAAGAGCCTATGGCAGGAGGGAGGGTGGTGTGTTCAAGACCTGTGTCCAGAGCTTAGAGATCATGGCTTAAGATGAGGCTGGAAGCTGGTAGGAGCCAGGCCTTGTAAGACTCTGCAGTTCTCATAAAGGCAGACTTAACAAGGAGAGGTCAACAAACTGACCTCACTCTGATCAGATTTTCCTTCGAAAGCCAGAGGGGAGAAAGGTGGGAGTAACCCCAGTGAGAGTAACCTGTAGCAATCTACCACACAAACTGTATGCACAGTGCCACCCATGGGTTTTTCATATAATCAGCACACATGGGCATTCTGCAGACACCCTAATTCCTTGCTCCATTTCACCGTATTATATGTATACATCTATGTCTCCATAACTAGATCAAAAAATCCCTTGGGTACAGAAGCTGTGTCTCATTCTTCTTTTCATTCCTATTCCACAGTATCTAGTGCAGTGTTAGGCACATAGCAAATATTTAATGTGTTTCCTAAAAATTTTAAACATGAATAAACAATCCATTCATACATAGCCTGTCAAAAGTAATCTCCTGAGACAAAATTCTACAGCCTTACTTGGAAAGCCATTCCAATGATATCAACACTCTTCGGAAAGTCCTGCTGTAAAAGCATCATTCCTTTCTAATTGTAGCCAATTCTTGAGTTTCATCCTCAGTGAAGACTGACAACAGCCCATCACATTTCCAAAGAACGTCTTTGTGTACTTTTTTTTTTTTTTTTGTGGCTGCACCGCACAGCATATGGGATCATAGTTCCCCAACCAAGGATCAACCCGAGCCCCCTGAAGGGGAGGTTCAGAGTCTTAACTACTGGACCGCCAGGGAAGTCCCATCTTTGTGTACATTTTGAAGATCATTACTGGGTCACCCCTAGCTCTCTCTCCTTTCAGTGGTAAAATACTTAATCTTCTCACTTTTCCTCAAAGAAATAATTTAGCTGCTCCCTGGATTCATTCCAAAACCTCCATCCCTCCTAAATTGTGGAGGGCAGCAATCTAGGAGACCAGGAAACAAGGTCAAAGATGCCAGAGGGACTCTGTGAGCAGTCCTCAGGGGAGAGGCAGGCTCTCTGTTTCAGTCTGTTCACTTTCAGGCCAACTCACATGTGTACATGTGTATGGGTGCACACACATATTCATCTGTGCATATACACACATGAACACTGAAAATTTTTTACCAGCTCAAAGAATAAACACTGTTCTATTTGATGAGTTTGCCAGCTGTCCTCTGTTCTTTACCACCAGCTCAGATTTACCCATCTGATTCAACACAATCTTTTTTTTTTTTTTTTTTTAGTAAGTGAAATCTTCCCCCTCCCATCTCTGTAAATGATATAGCAGAGAAATGAGCAGCACTGTTTTTATTGGTATCCTCACTATCTTCTTCATGTGCAAAGGCATCACACAGATTGTGAAATACATCAAGAATTTGAAAACAATAAACCACTGGTCACTCTACAAATAATGAGTCTCTAGTAACATAAACAGTTGTGCTTTTTAAAAAAATACTTTTTTGGCATTTGGGTGAAAACTGTTCAATTTAATTTCAAAATACACTGTTAAAGTTACATTTGGAATCATTTTTCATCTCTTGTCAAATAAATAAAAATCCCTGTTATTTTATTGTAGCCATTATAGAAGTCTATATTATGCCATTTAAACAAGATCATATATAGGATGCTTACTGAACTGTAAGTGCTCACAAAGATTATGTATTATTTTTGTGCAGAAAAATTAGTTAAGATTGTATATATAATACAATTACAGCTAGCTTCTGAATTTAAATTAGGCCATCTTATTACACCAACAAATCCTAGCCTATTTTCAGAAAGACTTATGAAATATATTTGTTCCAAAAATCTGCAATGGTTTAAATTACTCTCAAAATTATTTAGCATGAATACTTTTTACATTTTTAAGCCAACACGTACCAGCACACTTAACAAGAATTTATACATGCATTATCTCACTTTTTCATTTAAATTGAGGAAAGAATAAGAATATTACAAAGGATATTGATGGCTCTGTGCTTGGAAGAATAAAACATTAGTGAAGTGATGGTGTAGCTGAACTCAAAAGTTTTAGTCAAACAGCTCATGGAATACACTGCTGTATAATTAGTATTTCTAAGAATTTGCAATAATAAAACACTACCAAAAATAGGCACCTACACAATAACATAAACAAGATCTCAGTCACCTAACTCAATTTTTGTAAAAGATGAAGAATGTCTTTGCTTTATTAAATACGTAAATAATCTAAGCACTGCAAAAAGGATAGAATACACTTTCGACTGACTTCAGAATCCAAAATATATTTCTTTTTAAATGTACATGCTTAGTACTCACTGAATTAAAGAGTAGTAGGAATAATTTCTGTTTCTGCAGAAAATGAATGCCTATGTAATCAATATTATGTAAATATGCTCTATGGACTTTTTAGGAGAGGTCTGAGTCCAATTCTGAGTCTAATACCCAATTCGTCATGGATAATCTGTTTAAATTGATGACAATCACTACAGAAACACACTGCAGCTGCCATCATAGGTTAAAAACACATTACACAATGATCTGAGTGACCCAGAGGGAAAAAAACTTCCCAAGGTCACTCCAGCAGCCCACAGCGGAGCCTTGGGATAAAAACGTCTTGGTGCGATGACCAAAGTCCTCCCAGGGTACCCCGAACTCACACACCTCGACAGTTTCTGTTCCAAAGAGAGATCAAGGTGATTCCCTTTTGCATCATCTCTCTAGCACCCAGCAGCTATGTAGGGGTGGTTTCTTTGCAGCAAATTAAGGAGCAATTTCCTGTGTCAAGGTAAAAGGCACCTCAGCATTCAGCGGAACCGGCGATTTTTAGCACGGTCAACACGCACTAGAACCACGCAGAAGAAAACAAACCCTAAGAAAACAAACACTAAGTGTAGCACCACCGAGACCCCAGAAACTGAGGGCCGGCCTTCGCTTATTTCGATTTAAACCAGATCCGCTGTCTTTCCCTAACTGAGCGAACCAAATAAGTCCCAAAGCGAGACCAAACTTTCTGTTCCAAGTGCCTTTCATTTGACCAGAGCTCGGAGATGACAAAGGAGAGTATTCAAAATAGGGCAAAATAGAAGAGCCCTCTAACTCTCGGCCGAATCACAGCAGTTGTCCGGCCCCACGGGCTCTGATCGCTCAAAGTCCAGTCACACGACTAAGACGCTTCCTCACGCATCGAAGGTGCAAAAAGAAATAACTTCCAGTCTTAAATTCAACGCCCCTGACCTAAACTAGGTCCCCGCCGGCTTGTGTCCACACCCACAAACTAACTTCCCAGGACCCGAAGACTTGGGAACCCGGGGCAGAGGGTGAAGGACCAGCCGGAGCTCCCGCCCGCGGCCGCAAAGCGACGCGCGGAGACATTACCAGCCGCTCCGGCACGTGGGGGCCGCGCTCGCCTTCCTGACCCCGCGCCGCGCGCTCGGCTTCCTGCCCAACCGGCTCCCCTGCGCCCGCCTCCTACCTGTCTGAGGATGAAGCTGGTCGAAGTGGTGCTGCCATCGGATCTTTTCAACCTGCTCCTCCGGGTCGTGGTGCCTCGGGCCACCTGGACTCGACACACGGAGCCAGAAAGAACCCGGTGAGGACGGCAGTGTGGAGCCGGGCGACCACCCCTGACTAGAGTCCGCCTCCGGACACCAGATCCCCGGGGTCCCCCAGAGCCCGCACCCAAGTCTCCTCCGCGGTCCCCAGATACAGCCTCCACCCCACCCACCCACTCAAGCCTCGACGGCTGAAAAGGCGCCCGAGAAGAGCAGCCCGCGAGCACCCACCACATCCATTAACAAAGACTCTCAGGGTGCGGGGTCCGAGTCCCCGGCATGGGCTGGGGAAAGCTGCGGGCTCCGGAGCGGGAGCGCAGAGACCCGGACGAGGTGAGAAGGAGGAGGAAGAGAAGGAGGAGAAAGAGGAGGGGCGGAGGAGGAAGGGACGCGGGGGGAGGGGCGAGGGAGCGGGGCCTCAGACTCCCAGGACTGAGGGCCACGCGCGCCGGGCGCGAAGGCGGGGCGCTCTAGGGCAGCCGTGGAGGGAGGAGGGGGGAGGGGGAGGGGGGGAGGAGGGGGCGGTACCTGCGAGATGGGCGAGTGCAGCCCGTCCGCGGTCCCGTTCTTGGCGTAGGAGGACATGGTTCACAGGCGCATGGCCGGCCCGGGCGCGGTGGGTGGAGGGCGGCCAGGCCCCCGGACGCTCGGAAGCGGGAGGTAGGGGAGGGCCGCAGGACTTCCCCACCCGCTCCCGGGACCGCGCCGGCTCCCGGGCTCCCTGCCCGCCCTTCCGAGAGCGCAACAACTTAAAGCGACCGAGACGCTTTCTCGGCGCCCGCAGCGGAGTCCCGGGCAGCGGCCCCCGCAGGCGGAGGTCCTGCGGAAGGGGCTTCTCGGAATCTCGCCTACCGGAGCCGATCGGGAGAAGCGCTCTCCCACCTAGCGAGCGCCTTACATCAGAGCTTTCCAGAGGAGAAAGGGAGGGGGGGGAATCTGGGATGGGGGTGGGAGGATTAAAATAGTCTGCAGTTTAGAATGAGACAAAGGTGGCACGGTTCATGAATCAGGACTTTGGGAGGGACGCTGGCGCAGTGTGGCAGTGAGTGGGAAGAGCCGACTGTGTGTGTGTGTGTGTGTGTGTGTGTGTGTGTGTGTTTGCTGCACTGGAATTTTAAAAGGGCAAGAGTCGAACCTTTCTTCCGCGACTTCACTCATCTGCCCACGGTGGTAAGGCATGGGGTTTTGTGGTTTGGTTTTCGTCGGTGTTTTTGTATTGTTTTGTGAACTCTAGCTTCAGAACCCCAAGCATCCAGGCAGCCGCGGGAGACTATGACAACCTGAGTCTGACGGGGATGCAGCCCCGCAGGACACCAGCATACCCCAAGGAGTTTTGAAGGTCAGGTTAGACCTGCTAAAAAGCAAGAGTTGGCCACGTGCCTCCCACTTGTACGCGGACATCTGTTTTCAAGGGAGGAAACTCATCTTTGAAATCATACACAATCTTTGCCGTTGTTGCAACCCTTGGTTTCCTTCTGCAAAAACATACTAGAGATTAATTTGAGATCAAAGTAAAAGCGAATTGTGGAGAAGAGGGATTTGAAATAACAAGAGGGAAGAAAAACATGCGAATTCAAAAATAAAGAGACCCCGTTTAATTACAATAACTGCAAGAGAAATCCATCAATAAAATTTGCATAGTATGTCAAACTGCTAAATCAGCCCATGTCACTTTGGGTTCTAGTATTTTTTTTAGGGAAACTGCCATGTTTGTTTTAACAATTGGTTGGCCTTATTGAGGTCCTGATTATGTTTTACCATCCACCAGACACTTTCTTTCCATTCCCACTCCCTTCACTTAATCCAGACCTTCAATTTTTTGTAACAACCTAATAACTAGTCTCCTTGCCTCCCGGCTTCCTGCTGGACACACACACACACACACACACTCCATTCTATCTACACACTACTGGCAAAGCCATTTTCCTAAAATCTCTTTGCCCAAGCCACTCTTCTCTAAAAAGCACTCATTGCTCTCAGCAGCCCACAAGACAGGGTCCAAACTCCATGGTCCAACAATCAAGCCCCTGCTTTTCTGATCGCCACCTCATTTCTCCAACTTGATCTGTAAAAACACCTTCCAGCAAGCAGACAGGTCTACTCATTATTACTCAGACATACCAAATACAATCCCACTTCAGCACCTCTGCCTTGGAATGTATCCTTCCCCCAACAGACACTGGGCTGAATGCTACCCTTCTTCCCAGCCTGGCTCAGCATACTCTCCCTCCACAGAAATCTCCCCTGACCATTCCAGGTCTGGGTAGTTTCTTGTGCCCCTGAAAAACTGGAGCATTTATTCTCTGGGCACTTAGTGCAGACTGCCTTGGTTTACTTGTTCTCTTTTTGTGAAAGTCGAATTTCTAAAATAGATTTTTAGCTTTTTATCTTCTACTCTTATACCTCACATATAGTAGATATTTCATAAAGTATATGGGTAATGGTATGTCTGCCAATGCAGAACTCCTGCTTTAGTTACTGTCAACTCAATCCATTTTTAGTTCTCAGCCATTTTCCTAGTTGATACTTACTCAGTACTTACAGAATGAATTACTATGTGGGCACTGGGATTTGAGTTTTCTGGTGTTCCACTGCCCACAGTCTTACTACTTTGAGTTATCAAAAAAGAATCCTCAGCAGCGTGACAGTGAGGGGTTCTCTGTACCTACCTTACAGCAGAAATGGTGAAAATAGTTTCTAAAAAATTCTTTAATCTCTGGAAATGGTCCTGAGGGTATGCAGCCAATGAAGAAACTTTTATTCAAGAAAATTTACTAAAACTCAGTAAGAAAAGTGAGCCTGTGGTATTTGAACTAAGACCTGCTTTCCCCTCCACCACCACTTCCATACTGTACACTGGTACAGCTGAGAACACAGGGCTCCCTCTCCCCTCAGCTCCCAGATGGAGGGTTATTTTCCTGAGAGGGACAGGTCATGGGGCATTTATCATCCTGCAGTAGCCACCTGTTGCTGAGGCTAAGTTCCCATCAAATATAGCGGAGAGGTGGGGGATCCCTTCTTTAGCCCAGCCCTCACTTGTGGGATGGGGGCTCTACCTTGGACACAGTGCCACTGAGAATACTGGGGCCCTGATCACTCATGGAGAGACAAGCCAGGAGACCGGCCTACTGCCCCTCCCTACCAAGCACTCAGCTCCTAAAGTGAGGGTGTCACTCAGAGAGATACACCATTGTCCCCACCCCCAGAACCAGAGCTGAAAGAATGAAGTTGGACCCCTACCTCACACCACGTACAAAAATTAACTCAAAATGGACCAAAGACCTAAATGAGAAGGTTTTACATAAAAATGTAAAATTATTAGAAGAAAGCATATGGGTAAATCTTCATGACCTTGGATTTTGCAATGGATTCTTAGATATGACACCAAGAGCACAAGCAACAAAAGAAAAAAAAGTAAACTGGGCTTCAAAATTTTAAATGTTTGAACTTCAAAGGGCAATATCAAGAAAGTGAAAAGACAACAGGATGGGAGAAAATATTTGCAAATCATATTCAGTATATGTAATAAGGGACTTGTATCTAAAATACATATATACATATATACACACACACATATATATTACAACTAGGTAATAAAAAGACAAATAACCCAATTTTGAAATAGGTGAAGAATCTAAATAGACATTTCTCCAAAGAAGACATACAAATGGCCAATAAGCACATGAAAAGATGCTTGACATTTTTAGTCTTAAGGAGAATGCAAATCAAAACCATGAGGACATCTCCCTGGCAGTCCAGTGGTTAAGACTCCGATGTTCCGGGACTTCGTGGTGGCGCAGTGGTTAAGAATCCGCCCACCAAGGCAGGGGACACGGGTTCGAGCCCTGGTCTGGGAAGATCCCACATGCCATGGAGCAACTAAGTCTGTGTGCCACAACTACTGAAGCCTGTGCACCTAGAGCCCGTGCGCTGCAACAAGAGAAGCCACTGCAATGAGAAGCCCATGCACCTCAACGAAGAGCAGCCCCTGCTCGCTGCAACTAGAGAAAGCCCGCATGCAGCAAAGAAGACCGAACACAGCCAAAAATTAATTAATTTTTTTAAAAAAGACTCCAGAGCTTCCCTGGTGGCGCAGTGGTTGAGAGTCCGCCTGCCGATGCAGGGGACACAGGTTCATGCCCCGGTCCGGGAAGATCCCACATGCCGCGGAGTGGCTGGGCCCGTGAGCCATGGCCGCTGAGCCTGCGCGTCTGGAGCCTGTGCTCCGCAACGGGAGAGGCCACAGCAGTGAGAGGCCCGCATACCACAAAAAAAAAAAAAAAAAAAAAGAAAGAAAGAAAAAGAAAAGAAAATATTAAGCTAAGTGAAAGAAATCAATCACAAAAGGTCACATAGTGTATGATTCCATTTACATGAAATGTCCAGAATAAGGAAATCTATACAGACTAAAAATAATTAGTGATTGCTTAGGGCTGGGGGGATATTGAGGTGATAGCTAAGTGTACAGGGCTTCTTTTTGAGGCAAAGAAAATGTTAATAAAACTGATTAGAGTGATGGTTGCACATACCTTTGAATACACTAAAAAGCACTGGAATTGTACACTTTAAATGGATGAATGGTATGGCATATGAATTATCTCAAAGCCTCTATTTTGAAAAATCTTCAGATTTTATAAAAAGTTAACTCAAAATACATCATAGATCTAAGTGTAAAATGCAAAACTTTAAAATGTCTAGGAGAAAAAATAGGAGAAAATCTACATGACTTTGGGTTTGGTGATGAGGTTTTAGAAACACCACTACCAAAAATGTGATCCAACAAAGTAAAAGTTGGTATGTTTGGCTTTATTAAAATTAAAAACTTCTGCTCTGTGAAAGACTCTGTTAAGAGAATGAAATAAGTCACAGACTGGGAGAATACATTTGCAAGACACAAATCTGATAAGAACTTGTAAACAAAATATACAAACAACTCTCAAAAGTCAACTATAAGAAAACCCAATTAATAAACGGACAAAAAATTTGAACAGACACCTTACCACAGATGGTAGAAAATAAGCATATGGTTAGCAAATAAGCATATGAAAAGATACACAACATCATTTGTCAATAGGAAAATGCAAATTAAAATGACAATACAATACCACTACACACCTATCAGAATGGTTAAAAAAAATTTTTAATTGACAATACCAATTGTTAGTGAGGATTAGAAGCAACAGGAATTCTTTTTTTTTAAATTTATTTTATTTATTTATTTTAATTTTTGGCTGCATTGGGTCTTTATTGTGGTGCTCAGGCTTCTCATTGTGGTGGCTTCTCTCGTTGTGGAGCATGGGCTCTAGGTGTGTGTGCTTCATTAGTTGCAGCACGCGGGCTCAGTAGTTGTGGCTCACGGACTCTAGAGCGCAGGCTCAGTAGTTGTGGCGCATGGGCTTAGTTGCTCTGCGGCATGTGGGATCTTCCCAGACTAGGGCTCGAACCTGTGTCCCCTGCATTGGTAGGCGGATTCTTAATCACTGTGCCACCAGGGAAGCCCGCAACAGGAATTCTTATTCATTGATGATGGGAATGCTAAAAGGTACAGCCACTTTGGAAGACAGTTTGTCAGTTTCTTAATAAGCTAAACACACCAATAGTCCAGCTTATGTCCACACAAAAACCAACATGCAAATGTTTATAGCAGTTTTATTTATAATCGTCCCAAACTGGAAGCAACTAGGATGTCCTTCAATAGGTGAATGGATTTTTTAAAATGTGGTAAATCGTACAATGGAATACCATTCAGTGATAAAAAAGAATGAACTAATGAGCCATAAAAGGACATGGAAAAACCCTAAATGCATATTGTTAAGTGAAAGAAGCCAGTCTGAGGCTACATTTGTAGCTACATAAATGATTACATTTATATGCGATTCTAGAAAAAGTCAAGCTATAAACACAGTAAACAGGTCAGTGGTTCGAGACACGGAGGGTTGAATAGGTGAAGCACAGGATTTTTTCGGGTGGTGAAACTATTCTGTATGATACTGTAATGGTGGATATTTGACACTATACATCTGTCAAAATCTATAGAACTTTACAGCACCAAGAGTGAAATTTAATGTGTGCAAATTTAAAAAAATAATCATTTAGGAAGTTTGGCGATTCCAAGATGGGATGCAGAATGTGACAAAAGAATATTTTTTTTTAATTTTAATTTTTATTATTATAAATATATGAAACAACTTCACTGAAGGGCGTGGGGGAAAAGGTGCTGGCCTAAGTAACCTTGGAAATGAGTAGAGTCTGTAAGACTAAAGGCAAAAGGAACTGTGCATAAGCACTGTACTGCAGTCGACAAAGTTGTTTCCTGACGGGGATAGGTTAACAATTCTGAAGTCACTATACATACATACTGGAATTGGACAATTAGGTAAATAGATGGCCGGTATTGGGAGCCAGCTTTTCTACTGTTGGAGTGGAAGGTTACAGATGAGCAACAGGAGAAGGCTAGGGTGATCCATGTGGTAATGGATTAGAGTAAGAGACATTGGTATGAGCTCAAGTGTAGCTTGATATAGATTCAGATGGTTCCATGTAGAAATGCTTATAGATATGTGTATATACACAGGTTAGTATACTCACATATTTTCTTGCCTTCAGTTGAGGGCCTAGAAATAACTATACCTCAGCAGCAACAAATGCATCTAGGATCCAGGTCTTTGTTTCTAATACTATTCTCTAATAAAGGGGCACCTTGAAGAAATGGCTGATTCTAGGAGTGGGGCAGGAAATATATAACATAAGCCTGGAGCATCTTAAAGTGCCAGAAAGTAAAGATGTGCTAAAAACAAAAAAAATGATTGGGAGTATATCAAAGGGGCACAGGAGCAAAATGAAAGAGCTCCCAAAGGCCAAAGCTGGAACAATTTGAGCAATAAAGTAGTATTGGAATATATCCTAACGTATAAAATAAATATCCATGAGCTCATAGTGATAAAAATAAATGATTAAATAAATAAACAGAAGAGAAGAGACAAACCTTCCATGCAGAAGAATTCCAAATACTCTTATTAGATACTCCACCCTTTAAGGAGGAAAGCACAGCTGCCCCTCCTTCAGTATGGGCTGCACATAGTGACTTCCTTCCAAAGAGTGCAACTTGGGAAGGAGAAGTGGAGAAACTTGACAAACACTACCTCAGCCAGGTGTTCGAGATTGATCAACATCAATGGTGATCAGGATGACAGTACATACCCGTGGTATCAAGTGAGGAGAAAGGCACTTTACCTTTGGGGCCTTCTTCCCACAAACACATAACCCCAGTCTAATCATGAGGAAAATGTCATGCAAATCTCGATTGACGGACAGTCTACAAAATATATGACTGGTTCTCCTCAAAACTGTCAAGGTCATCAAACACAAGGAAAGTCCAAGAAATTGTCACAGCCAAAGGGAGCCTGAGGGGACATGATGACTAAATGGCATGTGGTATCCTGGATGGGATCCTGGGACAGAAAAAGGACATGAGGCAAAAGCTAAGGAAATCTGAATCAAGTATGGACTTTGGTTAATAATAATGTATATTGATTTTAATGGTAACAGATGTACCATAGTAACATAAGAGGTTTATAGGGGAAACTAGGTGTAGAACTCTCTGTACTATCTTCACAATTTTTCTGTAAATCTAAAACGATCCCAAGATAACATTTTATTTTTAAAAAGTCTAAAATTTCATAGCTGGAAGGGAACTTAGTAACCATCTAGAACAAGCGCCGCTTTTAGCAAATTAGGAATCTGAGCTTAGGAGAATGACTTGCTCAAGAGCAAATGACCACTATTACACTCTGCTTTCCTTCCTCAAACACTGAATACTGCCGAATCACCTTTTCAGCTGCAAATACTCTTAATAAACTTTATTCTGTCACTTAATAAATACATTTTGAAAAGTGCTTCCTACAGTTGAAATCCTGAGGCACTGTTAAAAAAAAAAAAAAAAAGACGACTTGATTTGCAGAACTCACAGAGCTCAGAATCATAAGATGGCAGTGGTTTCATGTTTAAAAATCAAATTACAACACACTTTGTCTAGGGTCCACACACCTGGAGAATATTGTTTGTATTTTTAAGCTAGGAGCATACAAAATCACAACAGTAGCACATGTGCTCAATTGCATTTATAGGTTTGTGTAATTAACCTTTTACATTTATGTCATAACAATGCCAATGTAAATTTTCTGAGTTTTTGTCTTGGGAGGATCTACTTTGTCTTGTTCTAAAGAATTTCTCCAATTACCTCTTCTCCCCCCACCCCTCCCCTAATGCTCTGGTTCAAACTTTGCAAATCTGTTCAAAAGTCACATAAAGCCATGGACCTTCAGGATATTAAAGATATTAAAGATTATTATAGTTTCAGAAATTGGAAAAAAAATTCCACTTTCTTAACCCTAAAAAAGCTTATATGCTATAAAACCCAGTGAAAATGCTATTCTCTGGGTACAATTTTAAAGGGTACAAATGATTCAGATGGTAATGGAAGTAAATTTTTAAAATTTAAGTTTGAAATATAATTACTGTGAAGATGACTCATAAGTGGGGAATTATACTGATGCTAACTATTAGCTAATTTAAATTGTTTACTATTCTTTTACCAGTCATATTGGTCATCTTTGCTTTGGTAACAAACAACCCTAAAATCTTAGTGGATTACAACACCATGGAGCCCGTGGTTCTGGTCCAGGCAGTGGCTCTGTTCCTCTTGTCTTCCTATTCTCAGGCCCAGGCTAAAGAAGCAGCCACGATCTGAGACATACTAGCTCTGAAGACGGTAGAAAACAGAGAGCTACAGGAATTTCGTGATGCCTCTTTAAGCTTCTGCTTAGATGTGGGCATTTGTTGCATCAGCTCGTATCCCATTGGCTAATGCATGACATGCAACCAATACCAAAATCATTGAATGGAAACATACTACTCCAGAAGTCAAGAGCATGGGCAGATATGTATAAGCCTCTTCCAGGAAAGGGGGAGAGTAAAAAACTACAAAGAACAATATAACCCTTCACTTGAAGGATAACTTACTGAACTAGGTAGGTATAAAATCTGATCACCTCTATCCTTCATCATCTTCATTCTGCCATTTTGGGGTGGTTGTCATAAATAATGCTAACTCTTTCTATAATGTTGAAAGGAAACATTCTTCTAAAAGTTCAAATTAGGGAATTCCCTGGCAGTCCAGCGGTTAGGACTCTGCGCTTCCAATGCCGGGGGCATGGGTTCAACCCCTGGTTGGGGAACTAAGATCCCGCAGGCTGCGTGGTGTGGCCAAAAATAAATAAATAAAGTTTATTGGTGCTGAATGTTAATTAAATTCCAACTAATATTCAAATACTGTACTAGTTTTCCTACTTTTCTATCCCCAGTGAAGAACAAAGGCTTACAGAGATTCAAAGTTGGCAGAGAACATGAATGAATCTATACCAGTGGTTCACAGCAAGTATAAACATGTAAACATAGAAGTGGAGATATCCAGTATTGTCAGGATGATTACATAGAATTTGCTTTTTCCTTAATCCCCATATCCTCTTGTTGTGTCTCTTATTAATGTCACCTGCCTAAATTACCTATGACCTTTCAACCTTCTAGGTGACTCCTTTATTTACTGAGTGTTTTTCATAAGCACTTGCTCCTCCTCCAGCCCATAGCAAGGGTCTGTGATGTACTGTTTCCTGCCGTGAGCCAGAAAGAAATGTTCACTGTGCTTCCGTGCTGCTTCAGTCCCTGAGTTCAGAGTGGAGAAATGAGCATGCTGTTCTGGAAAGCATCCATGAGTATTATTCAATGAGCCCTGGAGACACTGAGATTTTTTTAAGAGCTATTGGCCTTCTTGACAATTAGGACCCTAGCCCCCTTTGTCTCTTGACAGTTAAAATAATGCCCTATTCCCTGGATTCTAAGACAACTTGGAGTTTAAGATGCATCAATGGTTGAATAGCTTTGAGGGAATAAAATGAATTCCTACAATGCATGCCTATCCACTGTAAGATACATCCTGATTTCACACATGTTAAAATGGAATGATTATGATAAACAACAAGCACAAGGATAAGAAAAGTTAGAAGAAAACACACACTTATTGAATGCCACGCACTGTGAGGTGCTATGCAGTTCTCTGCTGAATCAATTTTTATTCTTCATTCATTTATATGCCTATGCTAGGCCCTGGGAATACACCAACGAGTAAAACACAACTCCAAGTTCTGAAGGATTTTGTAGACCTAGTGGGGGTAGGAATGCTTTTAGATACAAATAGCAAAACCCTACCAACAGTAACCTATACAAATAGGGTTGACAAGAGATAAAGACTTTTTTTTTTTCACATATGAGGAAGTCCAGAGGAAGAGAGTCTAGAACTGGTAGAGCTCTCAAAGGTGCCATCAGAGCCAGGTATCTGTAATATTCCTGAGCCATCATAACTTTCTGCCTCATAGTCACAATATGGTTGCTTTATCTCCTGACATTGCATCTGCCTTGTAAGCAAGAAGGGGAAAGAGCCAAAAGTCTTTTCTTTCAAAGGTATTTCTCTCATCCTAGAAAGCCCTCCCCAGGAATTCTGACCTATATCTCATTGACCGAAACCGTGTCATTGGGTCACCCATGGCTGCAAAGGAATCCGGGAACGCAAGCCCTATTATCTTGTTTACTGATTTCTATATGGAGGAATATTAATAAGATGGTTGGAAATGCATGGTGAGTAAAACTATAGTATCTGACACAGAGACAGATCCATACGACACATAGATCATTCCAATGCAACATGGCAACTAGCATTATTGAGTTACAAGATGCTACCCACAGAAGGGCAGCAAGGTCTGGAAGCCAGAATCAGTGAAATTTGGGCTGACACTTAAAAACACAATTTATTAGGTGATCAAAAGCATTTTAGGCAGAGAAAACAATAGGGCCAAACGCAGGCACAAAAAAGCAAAATTAGCACCTGAGGAATTTGGGGCTTGGGGGTTGGAATCTAGCATGTATGTGAGAAAGTGGAAGAGCTTAGAAGGACTGACAAGGGTGAGATCATGAAGACCCTACCTAATATGTGATTCTTAAGAGTTTAGCCCTTACTGAGAATGTAACAGAACTCCAAGCTCAGGTTGAATGATTTTTCTCAACAACTTTGGTTCTTGGAGAAACCAGCCTATATATGTTGACGCTGGGTCCCCAGGCTTCAACTCGGAACTACTCTCCTAGTTCACATCACTCAACTAGTTGTCACTTGCTGTCTTCCTCAGAGCAATTCCTTGAATTTCACTCTTTCAGCAAACACAGAACCCTGTCAGAGTCTCAGAAAGAGCCAGTCTGTTTGCATCAAACTCTGGTCTCATCAGCCCACCTGTGTGGCAGAGCTAAGTGTACTACAAGTCACACAGTAAATAGATCCAGTCACTTGTATGCTCTTCTTTAGATGAGCGTTCTCACATCTGAAGGCATTTTATATCCATGTGAGCCCTTTGGGACCCCATCAATCTCAATGATTTGTGAGAAAGGAAGCTGTTACCTGATAACCTTAATATACAAATCATTTCTAGGCAATAGTCACACTAGTGTAAAGGAAAAGGGAAAAGGCACACGCATGAGCATCGGATAGACCGGTTCATAATCCTAACTTTGCCACTTAACTAGCTGTGTGACCTTGTGAAGATTATTTAACCTCTTTGCCTACCTCTCTAACAAGTGTTGAGAATTCAATGACAATGTATATGAAAACGGTTTACAAGCAAGTCAAAGTGCAACATCTGATGTTATACAACCAGTTAGTGCATGGTGAAGCCAGAAACAACTCAGCCTTGGAAATTCAGTTCTTAGCATCCCCAGCATATAGTAGCTATGTTATTATATGAATTAATTAATGAATGCTAATAAACCTGTAATTTTTTTAATCTGTTTTAAAATAGAAGTGACAGGAGCAGCTTAAATCTTTAACCCCCATCTCCACTTCCAGGGGCTTCTCTGTCTCTCCTGAGAAGGTTAAAAAAAAATGTCCCAGTTTTAATAATCAAGTCAGATGTAAATATATTAATTCTAGCCTTTATTGACTAAAAACTACGGTGTGCTTGTATTAGAGGATCTGAACAAGAGCTTATTTGACCATGGGACAGAAACAGAACAATTTGAGTCTGAATTTACCAGGCACACAAATAGTAACACCAGCTTGTAAACACACCTGGACAGGTCTGTCTCTGTGGCAGATACTATAGAATGGCTCACTCTACATTCATTCCTAATCATCTTCTTTCCTGCCTTCTCTATATAGAGGCTGGAAAGCAAAATACTCACTGTCCCAGACTCACTTGCCATTAAGGGTAGGCTTTTGACACAGTCCTGACCAAAGACATGTAGGTAAAAATCCCTGGGGGAGGGTTTCCCAGGAAAGAAATATGATAAAGATTATTTTTGTCTGGGGTTCTATGTCCCATTTATAAAGTTTAGACAATGTACTTTTCACAACACTTGTTTGAAGTTACTTGGAGGAAAAAAAAATTTATGTGACAGCTAAAAACCACCTCTACATTGACACCCAACATATCTGTTCATGGGCTACCTGTTCACTGCTGGGAGCTATATCCTGACAAGATAGCACTGATTCCCCTTTAGGTATGTGACAAAAGTGATAAGATGAGGACAAGGCTGTCACCTCTTAGAACTGCAAACTATACAGCTATGTGGTTGATGCACTGCAGTTGGAGAACTTAGGTTCTAGAACTGACTACCATTAGAGTATGTTATAGCAGTGTCAAAAAGTAGCTGGTGAACTATTGAGCCTGCGCGTCTGGAGCCCATGCTCCGCAACGAGAGGCCACGATAGTGAGAGGCCCGCGCACCGTGATGAAGAGTGGCCCCCGCTTGCCACAACTAGAGAAAGCCCTCACACAGAAACGAAGACTCAACACAGCCAAAATAAAGAAATAAATTAATAAACTCCTACCCCCAACATCTTCTTTAAAAAAAAGAGAGAAAAGATGGAAAAGTCAGTTTAAAAAAAAACAAAACAGTTCTCCTCACCCCCCCGCAAAAAAAAAAGTAGCTGGTGAAAGAACAGTCTCTTCAACAAATGGGGACAACTGGATACCCATATGCAAAAGAATGAAGTTGGGAGTCCTACCTCACATCATGTACAAAAAAATAAATCAAAATGGATCAATGACCTAATTATAAGAGCTAAAACCTTAGAAGAAAACAGGAGAAAATCTTCATGAGCTTGGATTTAGTAATGAACTTAGATATGACACCAAAAGCACAAGCAACAAAAAAATAATAGATAAAATGGACTCCATCAATATTACAAACTTTTGTGCATCAAAGAACATCATCAAGAAAGTGAAAAGATAACCCACAGAATGGAAGAAACTAGATCTAAGTCTTGTATATAGTAAGAGTCTAGTATCCATAATATATAAAGAACTCTTACAGTTCAATAACAAAAGACAAACAATCCAATTAAAAAGTGGGCATAGGGCTCACACAGATATTTTTCCGAAGAAGATATACAAATGGCCAAGCACAAGAAAAGATGCTCAACATCATTAATCATTAGGGAAACACAAAAACCACAATGAGGTGCCACTTCTCATCCACCAGGAGAGCTATAATTTTTAAAACTAGGAAGTAAGTGTCGGTGAGGATGTAGAGAAATTGGAACCCTCATACACTGTTGGTGGAAGTTTGGCAGATCCTCAAAAAATTAAATATAGAATTACCACATAACCCAATAGTTCCACTCTTATGTATAGATCCAGAAGAACTGAAAATTGGTACTCAAATAACATGTACATGCATGTCCATGGCAGTACTATTCACAACAGCAAAAAGGTGGAAACATCCCAAGTATCCATCAACAGATGAATGAATAAACTGTGGTATATGAACCTCATATATTATGGTATATGTAGAGATGCACCTCAAAAACTTTATGCTAAGTGAAAACAGCGAGACACAGAAGGTCTAATTTTGGGAGGTGGTGGCTGCACACTATAAACAAACTAAATGCCATTGTTCATTTCAGAACAGCTAATTTTATGTTATGAGTTCCCCTCAATTTTTTTTTAAAGGTAGCAGGCTCCCTAGACCACATGTAATTAGTAGAGGTCGCTGACTTGCTGTAAAGGTATTGGAAAGTCTTTCTTTTCCTCATTAGTATACTAAATGGTATAAAATAAGAACACAACTCCATTCTTCAGTAGCCTTTCTGGGGAATATCCAATCCAGTTTTCTGGTTTCTTCTTCTGTTCCTCTGCTTGCCTTTGAACATTTCTCCTTTCGTTCAATACCCACTACTCAAGATAGAGGAGAAGAGTGAATAGTAAATGTATAAGCTACAATCTTGTTAACACCTCTGGCATAAAGAAAGCAATAACTGAAATATAGATGTTTAAAAAAAAATCACTAAAAATGGGATTATGGGATTATCAGGGGTCTTAGTTTCATTTATCCATGCAATTTCATTATAGTTTGGAAAAGATAATAAAAAGATTGCTATTGGGCTACAAACATTTGTCTCAGAACTCTTGTGACAATTTTAACCAATCTTGTAAAAGTTTGGAATGCTTGGTATTCCGATTTTGCTGTACACTTTTATCCAAGTTCATTAGTTTCCTAGTGCGGCCATGACAAAGTACCTCAAACATAGTGCCTTAAAACATTAATTTCTTCTGAGTTTTAGAGGCTAGACATTTGAAATCAAGGTGTCAGCAGGGCCATGTTCCCTCTGAAGTCTCTAGGGAAGAATCCTTCCTTGCCTCCTTCAGCTCTGGTGGCCCCAGGTAGTTTTTGACTTGTGGCAGAATAATTCCCATCTATGCCTCCATCTTCACATGACTTGCTCGCGGTCTCTGTGTCTTCTCTTCTTATAAGGACACCTGTCATTGGATTTAGAGCTCACCCTAAATCCAGGATGATCTCATCTCAAGATCCTTACCTAATTCCATCTGTAGACTTTTTCCAAATAAGGTCACATTCTGACATTCTGGGTGAACGTGAATTTTGGGAGGACACTATTCATCCCACTACTCTACATAAGCAACCTAATTTCTTTTTTTGATACAGTAAGGTTTTTTAAAAATGCAAACTCAAATTTGGCTTGGTAAAATTAGAATAATTCTTCTGCAGAGAGCTTTATTAAAAAATAAATCTCGGGGCTTCCCTGGTGGTGCAGTGGTTAAGAATCTGCCTGCCAATGCAGGCGACACAGGTTCCAGCCCTGGTCTGGGAAGATCCCACGTGCCGCAGAGCAACTAAGCCCGTGCGCCACATCTACTGAAGCCCACGCACCTAGAACCTGTGCTCCACAACAAGAGAAGCCACCACAATGAGAAGCCCACGCACTGCAACAAAGAGTAGCCCCCACTCGCCACAACTAGAGAAAGCCCGAGCACAGCGATGAAGACCCAATGCAGCCAAAAATAAATAAATTAAAAAAAAAATCTTTAACCTTCAAACAAAAATAAATCAAATTAACAACAAAAAAACCAAATCCCTAAAACTGAGTCCTCCCTTTACTTACTAAAACTGATGTAAGTAAATAGGAAAAATGCCTTTTGACAGAAACAAAGCATGACAGATGGGTACTATATTATTTACAATCTATTATTTATAAAAATAACTTCAGCTTTCTCATCATAATGACAATTCAATAAATCCCCTCCTAGAAGTCAGGGACCTTGACACTTACAATTTTTACTAAGAAAAACTTCCTTTTTAAATCTTTAAGCCATAATTTTTTTTAACATCTAATAATCAATTTTTTAAAAATTTGGACAATGAAACTGTAACTATATTCAAAAATTTACAGTGAAATTTGTTACATAGTCAAGTATCAACTCCTAGTTGATAAATATTACAATTATTTAATGTTCAGGTAATTTTATAAACAAATTACCAAATTACAAGACAATATTGATAGACCGTACATTTTCCAAACTGTAAGAACATATACTACTTTATATAGTTTAATATCCAGGGGAGATTTTTCCTACATTAGTGAAAATTAATTTTATTATAAATTTTCAGGAATTCTTTCTAATGTACCAAGATACAATATGAAAAAGCAGAAGTTATTTTTATTTTTTATATAAACCTATGAACCTAATGTAGAAATCTTATGTTAGACAATTCCTTTGGCAGAAAACATTTAATTATAAACAGGTCTTAAATACAATCCATAAGATCATGAAAAAGAAAGAAAAATAACAACCCTGTATTTCTTATTAACACCAAAAATATCATCTCAGTACACAGATTTAGTAACGTTTTTATACTATCAACAACCTGCAACACAAAACTCATTACAGTATGGCAAAAATAATTTTTAATTTAAAAGGGAGAAGAAACATCTGGATGTATAAAATTTCACTGATAAATGCCAATATACACTATATACATGTTGCATGTTATATCATTACAAAACTACATTAGGTGAACTTAAGTGGCAGATCCCAATTTAGTGGGTGTGCAGTATTTATTCTACTTCAAAGACTTACACAGAATTAAGCTTTTACAACTCAGATCACAATTATACATGAATTATTTACACAAACATTAAAATAACTATTAAATATTGTTTGGGGGGAAAAATAAGATTTTCCATATATATGCAAACATTAATTATTATCAAGAGCAGCTTTGTAAATGTTTTTTATGTTTTGTTTTCTTTAAAGAATAGAAGATTCATTTCCAAAAAAGTAAGGTGCCATTTTAGAATTTTTTATAAGTATATAATTGAATTCACATAGAAGGAAAATACTGGATAAAAAACAGAACAGAGACATGAAAGGTTAAGTTTCTTTCCAGTTACTTGTACCTGAAATAAGACAATGACAGAAACTGGGCTTTCAAATACTGCTTGTTTTTCCCTTTACATGCAGACCAAGTAGTATACATAAGACTATTTTGTTCTAATATACAGTTTCTTTGAAAAAGGAACATACTTATAATCAAATTTCTGTAACTACATAAATGACAAAAATTTCCAGAGTACTGTCTTCAAATGGATTCTTGGTAGAAAGATTAAGGGCTTTCTTTAAAAAACAATATAGAAATCTTGCTTCCATGCAAGTTAACTTTTTTTTTTTTGGCGGCTTGCGGGATCTTAGTTCCCCGAACCAGGGATCGAACCCGGGCCCCAGCAGTGAAAGCGCCGAGTCCTAACCACTGGACCACCAGAGATTTCCCACAAGTTAACTTTTTAAAAACAAAACTTATGTCCATTGTTTTTCCCCAGTCTAAATACCATGTATCTGTAAGCATATATATTTGCATGTTGTGTTATCTAAAAAGTTGGCAGATGATGCAGTAGTGTGCAAATTTTTAGGAAAGAAAACAATCCTTATTGGCTTACTACCTAACTCCTAAAGTATGTGGAATCTATTAGCACTATAAACTCACTTAAAACATAGGCTTCAGGAAAACTGTCTTGATGGCTTCCCTATAAAGCCATTGCCTGTTATTATTCCACAGGTTCAGGATTACTTCTGAAAGGAATGGCCAAAATTTTCAACAGTCTGGCATACCAGTGGTACTCAAATCATCTCTCTAAAAGAACAACACACATCAATAAAAACACACATCATCCACACTTGGTATATATATCACATCAAATTATTAGGAATGTCTCATAGCTCAGATTCACATATACTCTTGTAAAAAGGAAATGCAGCAACTCTGCACACCACACTACAGGAAAACAAAACAAAACAAACAAAAAAACTGACCATACCTTCATTAGAGAATGGCCAAAATCACTTGAAAAGGTCATCAGTGGCAATTCTAAATGCCAAGGACCCTTGTAGGAAAAGAAATGGCTTTTTTCCAGGGAATGGAAATGTTTTGTGGGGCATTCCTCAGCCCACTTGTTGGCATGACTGGGGGACTGGCTAAATGCTTTATCACACAACTGCATTTACGTGGTCTTCACTGATAATAACAGAAAACATTTTTGTTCCTCCCCAAATGCTCTTGCTTCTGTAGACAATTATATGCTAATTATTACTCAACACACCACTGAGAGCAAAACTGACAGTACTGCAAACACAGCTACAATATAAGCAGCCAAAGGAAATATGTAGGGAAGCTAAATGCGTACACAAAAACATGTTCACCTTTTAAAATAATGATGGGTGGGAAACTCTGAAAAAAAAATGCAGACAAAAAATACTTAAAGGTTTCAGTGCTTTCCCAATTACGATATTTTAGGGGTAATGGTGGTTTCTTTATACGCTCCTGTCTCATGTTGTTTAGTGTCATAAGGCTACTTACTGGTTGTCCAGATTTGTGTAGAGAGATTTGAAAGTAAGAAAAAACTAACTGGAAGGAACTTGAAGCTGCCTCTCAAATGGTGGTTTCTTTATATGCTCCTATCTCATGTTGTTTAGTGTCATCAGGCTACTTACTGGTTGTCCAGATTTGTGTAGAGAGATTTGAAAGTAAGAAAAAACTAACTGGAAGGAACTTGAAGCTGCCTCTCATCAAAAATTTGACCTCAGACAAGTTGGGACTGAAAAAACCTTTTATGGCCTATTAGAGTAAAATGCGTTTCTGTGCTTTATTTATTCATGGGCCTTTTGAACTGAGAAAAGATTTTTTTCCTCTTTTAATATTTTCAGATTACAATCACAAGGGTCAAGTAGTACACTTAGGAAGGCTTTCAAGAAAATGCTTGGTTTGTTTTTAAAGGAGAGGCTGCTGCTGAGGGTAATCTGTTTGCTGCTGTGCAACTGAATGAGCTGGAGCTGCAACCGCAAAGCCTGCCGACCGCGGCAAACTGGAAGTAGTGCTCTGGTGAGATGACAGATCCACAGACATCCCCATTTGCTGCGTGTAAGCAGCTGCACCAGTAGCTGATTGAAGGTGAGAGTTCTGATTCATGTAAGTAGGATTGGAAACAGTGTCTTGTCCAGCGCTACAAAAATTTAAAAAGAAAACCATATTTACTTTGCATTATCTAAGTTACGGTCAGAGGTCAATCATCATGAGAAAATAAAAATGTCTTTTCCACCTCTTTAAGTTTATATACCTCTACTATTCTGATTGATTTAACTACTCCAGCTATCCAATACCGTTAATGTAATTTTTATATTTGGGAAGAAGAAAGTACTCAAAAAGAAATAAAATATAGGATTATAAGGCCTATCTAATTCTGTTTTCTCCAAAATGTCTCACGGAAAACATTTAGAAATCTTTTGAGGAGATGCAGATTGTTTCTGATGCTGGTGTCCTTGGCCAGCTGCAATGAGAACAAAACCCCGGCTCAAGTACACCCTCGGCCCATTTTCTCCCTTCCCTCTTCTCTCAATCAGCACAGAGGAGACCACTATTCCTCACCCACTCTTTATACTTTCCTTTGGTAGGGCACTTTCAAAGCTGCCCCGGATAGCTTAACCTGAATCCCTACATAAAAATAATAAAGGCAGGGAGAACATGTAATCCACATAGGGTCCTGAATCTACCCTCAAAATAGTCCTGACCTATAGTTTACTTATTGACACTATACAAAAACAAAACAAAACCCCCAAAACCCCACTAAGTTGAAAAGTCACACCAAATTGCAGGACTTTCATTTGCTCCTATAATTACTATAGCATATCTTTTAAAAGATATGTAATTTTTTTTTTTTTTTTTTTTGCGGTATGCGGGCCTCTCACTGTTGTGGCCTCCCCCGTTGCGGAGCACAGGCTCCGGACGCGCAGGCTCCGGACGCGCAGGCTCAGCGGCCATGGCTCACGGGCCCAGCGGCCATGGCTCACGGGCCCAGCCGCTCCGCGGCATATGGGATCCTCCCAGACCGGGGCACGAACCCGTATCCCCTGCATCGGCAGGCGGACTCTCAACCACT
Source organism: Mesoplodon densirostris (assembly GCF_025265405.1). Classification (NCBI taxonomy): domain Eukaryota; kingdom Metazoa; phylum Chordata; class Mammalia; order Artiodactyla; family Ziphiidae; genus Mesoplodon; species Mesoplodon densirostris. The sequence goes on from NC_082668.1 coordinate 72,610,868, forward strand.
TGCGCCACCAGGGAGGCCCAAGATATGTAATTTTTAAATGCACCAAATACACTGCTTCAATATAGGAGTATTAATGTCTACACTCGTCCAGTTTTTCTCTCTGTAATTCCTAGTGTCACCCAGAATAACAAAATTTTTACATTTTAACTTAAACACCAATACCAACAGATTTATTTAATTTCCAGATAATGTCTAAAATTTATACACATGGTATTTAGGAGTGGGAAGAGACCTTACAAATCATTACACATGACTGTACTGAATAAACATTTTGTGTGGTTAAGCAAAGTTAACAGAAGGCAAGATTTAAACATGTTTTTCAGAATAGAAGTTAGTATGAAAACTTAAGACTACAAATTCCACAGCTCAAACACACTTCTTTTTAAGAGTCAAAGTAACAAAAGTTTTCTGATTTTTAGGAGTACATGCTCCTAAAATATGTCTGGGACTACTTTACTAGGCTGATTAGAGCACCATGCTAAGTATACCCTTACAGGACCCAAGTACAGGCTTGGGTCCTGTAAGGGACAGTTAGCTTTATTTTGTCCCGGGGACCCAGACTATAAGCCAGGTCTAGGCACCATCTCAGTATGGGTAGCAAAGCTAAGACAGCACCATTCCGATTTCATGGGATCTTGAATGGGCAGTTCTACAACTTCATCTCAATAGCAAAAGAGGGCACTATTATTATAAAGAGAAGGGTCTAATTATTCTCATTCTGAAAATCTGTGAAAATTTAATGCATATAATTACAAAATTAACACAGCTCCCAAACACTTACCTTAAATACGGAGTTGGGGCAGGCTGTGTTGTCACTGAGGAATTCACATTTGGAGGCAGCGATCTCAGTGGACCGATTTGATCTGGTCCTAGGCTGTAGCTTTGGGCAACAGTGACTTGGTGAATACTTTGACCCATATAGTTTGCACCATGTGGTTGAACTGGATATGTCTATTAACCAAAGAGAAAAAGTTGACTCACTGATCTCCCAAACAACTACCTAGCAATACATTTAAAACTTTAAAAGACTTAAATGAAATAAAATGTTATACTTCCTTGGGGAGCAATCTGATTCTACCCATCTATCCACCCTAGTATAAAAAGCGGAGCGCTTCCAAATCACAGTGCCAAATGATTTACTTGTTCTTTTATTTTGCAGGGGGTTGAAAGGAAGGGAGGTGGTGTACTTTTAAGGAGCACATTGGAATCCACCCAGGTTGCCTATTACTAAGTAACATGTCTTGCTGAAGAGCCACAGAAAACTATATACTCCCCTGAAAGGCAGCACAGTATCACTTCAAGTTACCATCAGAGAGATGACCTTCTTTACCCCCATCTCAGGTGACCTATTCAACTTCTTAAGAATGAAACTTAAAAGAGTAAGTTGAAGAATAAATGGTATCAAGGCAGAGTGCAGGCCCTCTCTGCCAATGCCTCCTTCATCCTGCCTGCAGGACAGATATGACAAAAGGAAAGAAGAACTATGGGTAAAGGAGATGTTCTCTTAAGAACTAGCAAAATGGCCTAAGTCTCTGTGAATATTTATATGTGCCCTACTTAATTTCCAGGGTAACACACAGGATCTACCACCTGCTTACCAAATACAGCATCAAAACAATGCACGTTTAATAAATATCAATCGCTCCAGTTTTAAACTGAGCTCATTTTTTAAATTAATTTTTATTGGAGTATAGTTGCTTTACAATGTTGTGTTAGTTTCTGCTGTACAGCAAAGTGAATCAGTTATACATATACATATATCCATCCGTTTTTAGATTCTATTCCCATATAGGTCATTACAGAGTATTAAGTAGAGTTCCCTGTGCTATACAGTAGGTTCTTATTAGTTATCTATTTTATATATAGTAGCGTGTATAGGTCAATCCCTAACTCCCAGTTTAACCCTCTCCCCCACCCTTTCCCCCTTGGTAACCATAAGTTTTAAACTAAGCTATTTTTAAAGCAAAGACTAATGACATGAAAATTTAGAATGCTAGAAATGCCAAATCAACTGACATTAATAAGTACAATCATATTACCTCCTTAGCAGACACATAACAGCCCACTGACCACAGGCTGAGATGGTGGCAGTGGACCTCTTCTGCAGGTTAGGATTCCTGAGTGGCCTTCACAGATGCAATTAATGGTGTGTTACACTAACTTTTTTTAGTATGAACTTTTTTTTCAAATTAGAATAGGAACTTTGAATATTTCAAATGCTATTATGCACGAATAGTACAGATAGCATCATGTGAAGAATCAAACTAGATAGAAAGCTAGCTTTTTAAAGAAATGAGTTATGCTTAGCAAAACACAGACTGTAAATAGTATGCAACTAAACAGAAAAACCTGACATAAGAATAATAAATAACCCTTTACAGACACACAAAGAAGTAAATACAACACACAGTCCCATAACACAATGGTGCAAACATTTCTTTTTGTTCCATGTTCATAGCAGCAGCAGATAACTCTTTGAAAACAAGCAATATTGAATAAACTCCAGCTGTCTTTTGCACCCAGAAATTCTTTCTATCCTCATATGTAATGACTCTTTCATCATTTTCAAAAGTTCAGGGCATGGCATATTTGATAAATGCATCTTGTCTGATGTGAGTTACCATAGTAACTATTCCTTTTTTTACTTAACAATTATGTTGTGTCAAGTCATCTAGATTATGCATCCATATTCTATCTTTTCTCCTTGGTGTCTCCTTCACACACTCCTTTACATATCAGTTTTTGTAAATTAACATGAAATTTGTTCATCCAAACTCATTCTGAATTCAACCACTAACTGGCTGAAATTTCAAAAAGGTTTCAGAATACTGGATACTGATAAATATAAATATTCAGTTCAGCTGGGAAACACAGAAAAGGTGTAAAGTTCTGGAAAAGATGGTGTTCATGAATGGCTCATGGAACCTGCATCTATATGCCTGCATCATATATGTTATGCATGCACAATTTAAGTTGTGCATCTAAGAAAATATAAAGCATGATCTGAGAACAAAATGAGTTGGGGTTTTTTTTTTTTTTTTTTTTTGTGGTACGTGGGCCTCTCACTGTTGTGGCCTCTCCCGTTGTGGAGCACAGGCTCCGGATGCACAGGCTCAGCGGCCATGGCTCACAGGCCCAGCCGCTCCGTGGCATGTGGGATCTTCCTGGACCGGGGCATGAACCCATGTCCCCTGCATTGGCAGGCGGACTCTCAACCACTGCACCACCAGGGAAGCCCCAAAATGAGTTCTTTTTTTTTTTTTTTTTTTTTGCGGTATGCGGGCCTCTCACTGTTGTGGCCTCTCCCATTGCGGAGCACAGGCTCCGGACGCGCAGGCTCAGCGGCCATGGCTCACGGGCCCAGCCGCTCCGCGGCATATGGGATCCTCCCAGACCGGGGCACGAACCCGTATCCCCTGCATCGGCAGGCGGACTCTCAACCACTGCGCCACCAGGGAGGCCCCCAAAATGAGTTCTTTAATGAAGCCTTTGAATAATCACTAAGTCAAAGAAATCTTAACAGAAATTTAAAAGAAATGTTAAATTTTGCTTGCTAAGCAACAGGAACAGCATCAGTACCTCATCTGTAGAACTTCTGATATGCCAGGCACTGTCCTAAATCAAAGGATTTATACTTTATACTTATAAAAAGGATTTACACTTACATAAAGGATTTATGCTTTATATTTACAAAAGCTTATGAAGAACAGAACTCCCCTCATATATTTAATGGTCTCTTCATTATGTTATAAATGAACTAAAATGTATTTGTGAGATATCAGTGTCTAATTGTCCTGGTGAACACTAATTGTTTAGCCAACATTTTTTGACAAAGATGAATTTTATCATGTTATTCATAGACCATAGAAATTTTAATACTATGCTTTAAAGCTTTCTTTTTTTTAATTTAAAACTTTTCTTAAATTTTGAAAAATGTTCTCAAAAATGCTCACCTGCATTGGAACTCCAGCTGATGAAGGTGGGTAATGTGCTGGATGATGGATCTTTGAATAGACTGAATATACTGGTGCTTCATTCATCAACTTGTTATATAGTTCCAGAGCTTCCAAGACTTTTACATTCAATTCAGACAATTCTGAATGCTTCCTAACATAGAAGGGAAGCACTTTAATACTCTTCAAAGTTTTTAAGCATTTTAAGCATATTTTTAATTTTTAGCAACATAAATTATTATTAAAAATTTACCACATTTTCTACTTATATTTTAAAAGGTTCTTTATATATATGAAAGTATATTCAAAAAGGGAAAATGGGAGGAGGAATTATTTAATTCATGTAATGTCTAGGCTGATATGACTTCATAATATTAGGGGAATTCCCTTCCACACCTCATAAAATGCCATCAATTCATAATTTTGGTGCTAGGAGAATGTTGTTTCTTATGTTACAGGTCTCTGTTGGAAATTCAATTACAAAAAAGAGTAATTTCTAAATTTAGGAAGACTCCAAGCCTTAATTAAAAATCTTAGTAGAAGAAAGTCCTCAGGCAAGGCCCAGAGCCTGCTATGAAATACAATATGACTGAGATAAAAGCACATTCACAAACAAAATCACACACATTTTCATTTGCTCATACTCATGAAAGGATCAACTAAAAAAAAAAAAGAATAATTATCCTTGAAAATGCAAATGAAAACAATATAATGAACTAGTCTCTACTGCTTGTTCACTGGTTTCTTCTGAAAAAGTGAGTGAAACCAGGTCCAAATAAGAACATTTTCAAATTTGCATCTTCAAATCTGCCCAAGGAACTCCAAAGCAAATCCTTTTGACTTGGTACAGTTTTGCCTGTTACCCTGGGAGTAATAAAGAACTCCCTTTGCAACTGACAAGTTCATAAAAGTTGAACGGCCACTTTATCTGGCCTAAAGCACCCACAAGTCTGTTTATTAAATGTAGCTTTTTAAATATGTACACAGAGAGACTCGAGAGACAAGAGGCAAATGCAGGCAGCCAGACACAGGGCTCCCAAATACATGACCTGGACTGAGTCCTGTCAGGACTTGTCACCTTTCCTCTATCAGAGACTGTTATGTCTGAAACAAACAAAAAGTGCTGTTTCCTCTCATGTATGTGTGACTGTATAAAGGAGGTCAAACTCTATTTTCAGAAATACCAGTTATAAATCACACAAGAAGCTTCAGAAATTAGTGTCCATGCTGACAAATTTGTGACTAAGAAGTAACCATAGGCAATTGGTCCACATAACCCAGTATACTGATGAACACCAGGAGAACACAGAAGGGCAGGATGACTGAGCACATTTGAGATAACCTTCCAGGATTTGAGACATAATACCAAAGAAACAATAAATTTTTACTAAACTGTGCACAACACTATCCTGGGACAGAGAAATTAGGCAGAAGGTGTGGTCCTCTCCTTCAGAAAGACTGCAACTTACTAGGGAGACAAGGCTAAGTACCTGAAAAATAGCAAATGATGTAAGATAGCATATATTTGAATGCAAAATTAAATGAAATAGGTAGGGAACAGAGGAGTTTAGAGGAGGGGATTAATTTGACTGAAAAGGCTTTAGGGAGAAGCTGGGACTTAAGCTGGCACCTGAGGAAGGATGGAGAGGCCAAGCAAAAAAAGGAAGACTAAGTCAGGTCAGTGGGACAGTGTGAATTAACGCAAGTGAAAGGAACGAGAAGGGTATGCGAGAGAAGAATGAAAAGGGCAATTTGATTAAGGTGGTAGAAAACAGTTTTCGGAAGGTAGAAGGAAAGAACGTTAGAACAGCCTGGAACATAGTTAAGTTCAAGCTATGGATCTCTCTTCAATAACTCTATGTACACTTTTTTTGGGTCAATTTATATTGTTTACACAATATAACTTCCTAGTGTGATAAATGTTACAAAATTTCATTCTGTACAATGACAGACAGAAATGAAATGTAAAGTTTTAAATTCTGACAGTAAAGTTGTTTTTCTTTTAAGGAAAAACAAACTGACAATGATCCATTCAAGGGAAGAAGCAATATTTTATTCATTTCTGAATGTTTGACCAAGGTAAATAGTCAATAAAAATTTGTTGCAGAACAGCAAGCATTTTCCAGAACAGGAGATGCATCTGCAGTTAGTGGGCATGGAATGGAAAATGCCAGCTGGCCTATTCAGGAACTGAAATTGAAGAGAGAACTGGTTAACAGGTGAGCTTTCACTCAAAAAATTAACTCATATCAGAAAATATCACTCTAATTTTTAATTGTTCTAGACCTTTTTCTCTGAAGATATTTTTTATCAACAAAAATAAAATTATACTGTCATATCTTCAGGTTTTTTTCATTATATAGCATGACATCTTTCCATGTCAATAGTTATCAATGGTAATGCTTTTTATTGTAGAATGTATGGATGTAGAATATTTTTTAAACCAATCTCACATTGAAAGACATTTTAGGGCTTCCCCGGTGGCACAATGGTTAAGAATCCACCTCCAATGCAGGGGATACAGGTTTGAGCCCTGGTCCTGGAAGATCCCACATGCCACGGAGCAACTAAGCCCGTGCCACAACTACTGAGCCTGCGCTCTAGAGCCCGTGAGCCACAACTACTGAAGCCCGTGCGCCTAGAGCCCATGCTCTGCAACAAGAGAAGCCACTGCAACGAGAAGCCTGAGCACTGCAACGAAGAGTAGCCCCCACTCGCTGCAACTAGAGAAAGGCTGTGCACAGCAACAAAGACCCAATGCAGCCAAAAATAAATAAATAAATAAATAAAAATTAAGGGGGGGATAAATAAGATATTTTAGTTACTTTCAAGTTTGTTATAAATAACACTGTGAAGAACACTCTAAGAGGTAGGTCTTTGCATATATCCGTATGTATTTAGTATTGCTGGGTTAAAAGATATGGACTATGTTTAGGATCCAGAAAGGTTTGTAATAATTGCACCCCTAGCCACACCTAAGATAATACTATTTTTCTTTCTAATCTTTCCCATTTGATTATTCACTGACCATTAACATGCCTTCAATGAAACCAAAGTAATAGATGTATAGGTAGATATTCAATGCTTTCTCCAAAATAAGATCAATAAAATGTGATGAAACTGCTACCAACATTTCATTTACTGCGACAGGGATTTATTTTTCATTTCTGTAAAAAATACAACAAATAAAAAAAAGTCCCAGGGAACAAAGATTATAATCTTCAGTGACTAGAAAATATCTTGCTGCTACTACTCTTCTCTGGTAAAGGCAGATAAGAAGTAAAGTAGTTCCTGTTCTTGTTGTGCTGTTTTGTACACAAGTTCAGTAAACAGAAAGGGAGGATGGTGGAACACTAAAGCCTTCTCCCTTGTCTGCCATTCACTATGGCTGCCCCCTCTGACTTCAGATAGAAAGTTCTGAAGAATAAGAGAAGGAGCAAAACTAAGTTAAAAGCTCAAAACCCTGACAGTCTGTCTTTCAGTGCTACTATTTCTAAGGAAGTGTAAGACTACATGGGATAATGAAATTAAAAGGACAACAGAGATATAGAAATACAAGGAACAAAAATGAGAACAGAAGGTATATACACTGGATTTAGGGTCACAAACACATAGGAAATTTCATTTGAAAGTTTTACAAATACTACTTCTCATTATATAACAAAACAATGCTTGCCTAAGATCCCTATTCTCATTTTTGTGCTTTATTCTTCACGACTCATTATCTCTCAACTCCAGGCAGGTAGGAAAATGAAGACTGGCACTGTAAGAGCTGGAGTCTATCATTCTGTGTGTAATATATTGCCATGAAAAAAACTGCACCAAAATCAAAAGTACCATTCTGCTATTAGTTTGTAAGAGTTTTGGAAACTGAGAAACAATTTCAAAAGATTGGAACAGTTCCACAAAAACTCCCTAGCTTAAAGTTCTGCCAAAAACAAGTAAACTTAGGAAAACTATATTTGTTATTTCCTGCATGAAGAATCTCACCTATCAATCTCTTCAAGTTTTTCATCTATCATTGGACCCATCCGTTGGCAGATATCTGTAAATACAAAAATATTTTAAAATCTTGAAATTAAAAACCAGTTTAAGTCAATTTCAACAATTTTGAACAACGGAGCACCAATATGCAACACCATGCAAAATACAAAGAGAATTAAGTTTATGCTAGAGAAGGGACTATAAAAGACCAAATTTAATACTATTCAGCACCAACATTAATATCATTGACCAAGGCAAAGTCAAAATCAGAACAGAAATCCCACCATGTTCTCTAGAAGTACTAAGTTTGCAGACTAAAATTTGGAGTTACCTCAAAAATCTTAAAAATACCTAGAAAACTATTGTTAGCTAAAGTAAAAGGAATTTGAGTCACAGTGTATAAAATATGTAATTATGTACAGATTAGATATGAACATTTTTCATTTATTTAAGCCATTTCAAAATAAAACATTTTATATATCTCCAAATGTAAACATTGATACAATATTCTATATTCATAACCAGGCTTTCTTCCATAAAAAAAATTTAATAACATTTATCCATTTATCACAGAGATTTTTCTCCCAATGGATTAAAAAAAGGCATAAAGACATTTGTTTTAATTGTTTCAGATTTCTTAAAGACTAAAAAGACACATCAGCATGCATCAAATAACTGCATTACAAAGTTAACACAGATCATGTATAATTTTGACATTTAAAATTATGACCCAAGAGGATTAAAAGAGGAATAAGAATTTCTAACATTTTGACTCAATTAATATGCTGTTATTTCTAATTCTGTCCTTTTTTTTTTTTTTTTTTGCGGTATGTGGGCCTCTTACTGTTGTGGTCTCTCCCGTTGTGGAGCACAGGCTCCGGACGCGCAGGCTCAGCGGCCATGGCTCACAGGCCCAGCCGCTCCGCGGCATGTGAGATCTTCCCGGACCGGGGCATGAACCCACATCCCCTGCATCAGCAGGCGGACTCTCAACCACTGCGCCACCAGGGAAGCCCTGTCCTTTTTTGGACTGCAAATTTCACTAGTGATATTACAGAAAAGCAAAGACTTCTTCACTGGACAGGATAGGCAGTTTTATAGCAACATCTTCTAAGTAATATGTTTACTCATTTACTACACCAGTCTATTTCCCACCAGAGATTTCTAAACTCTGGAAGCAACCCAAGGTAGAAGAAATTTAAGACATTATAAATAGCTAAAACATTAAATGACATTAATCACTAATATTCACTTAGTACCTTCTAAGTCCAAGAGGTCTTGGGAGTCTGGTTTTGAATCTGTTGGATCTATACTCTGCAATACCTGCAGGGCTCTATCCATCTTATTCTAAAAAAGTAATAGAACACTTTATAAAGAGTTTTAATTTCAATGATAATAAAAATTACTCTTTCCAAGCATTCTCAAGGATAATACATTTTAAGTCTCGACAGTTTAACCATTAAACAAAAGAAGGATCCTACCTCATCTATATAAACAGGCTCAGGCTCTGATTTCTTCATTTCCTCCTCCTCATCATCAATTACATTCAACTTGTCCACAGCTGCTATGGAAACAAAGTAACCTTTAAGTTCCTTAGTATTTACTTTGGTATTTTAGTCATTAATTTATAAGTAGCCTGTGATTATCCATAAGAAAATGGAAACCCTTTAAATAATCATCACATTTCATAATCAATATAAATTATTACATATGTTCACTCATTCATGCCACAACCATTTATTTAGCCCTTACTACATGCCAGGCATTGTTCTAGGCATTGGAAATACACCAGTGAATAAAGCAGACAAGAATCCCTGCCCTGATGGAACTTACATTCTAGAGGAACAAGTAAGCAATATTCATGGGAACTGTCATTACAGGCACTTTCCTGAAAACTGAGTGTTATCACTAGGATGAATATATATATATGAGAGTAGACAGAGTATTATCTAATTAGCTAATTTCAGAGTTAAATCTATGAACTCCTTCTACACTCTTTCCTTGCTATAAAAAATTATTTTCTATATGTACAAAAAAATGGACTTGATTTCAACCTAACTTTGATAATGGTTAAAGCGACACAAAACAAAAACTTTTCCTAGGAAAAAGAAGGCTGAAAAATAACTTACAAACATACATATACAAAAAACTATTTAAATGCTCACTGGAGTACTGCTATAATGTACTATATTTTAATAAAGTAAATTTTAGTAAAAAAAATATAATCAAAATTTATATAACCAAAGAACTTTTAAGTCCCAACAGTTATTTCAAATATTTGGCTAACTTTCAAATATGCCCTAAGGAGCAAAGCTCAGCATAACATGAGGACTTACTGAAAACCCCAAATAGTTTTTCCTTTTGAAACTGCAGCTCAAGGCTTCCCTGGTGGCGCAGTGGTTGAGAGTCTGCCTGCCGATGCAGGGGACACGGGTTCGTGCCCCGGTCTGGGAGGATCCCACGTGCCGCGGAGCGGCTGGGCCCGTGGGCCGCTGAGCCTGTGCGTCTGGAGCCTGTGCTCCACAACGGGAGAGGCCACAACAGTGAGAGGCCCGTGTACCGCAAAAAAACAAACAAACAAACAAAAAAACCTGCAGCTCAATCTCTCTAGCCTATGCCAAGGGGAAATCACCATAGAATAGGATTCCCTGAGCGTGGTCTATCAAGTTATTAAAACTAGTGTCTCCAATTTTCATACCTACTTAGAGAGTCCGACTAGAGGAATAAAAAGTATAAATAGTGGCAGAGTACTAGTATTCATCTCTCTACACTTCATTTTAATTGAATGCATCACCCTACCCATACAAAGATGATGTTACACACAGTGCAGAGAGCTTTCAATTTAAGTTCTTTCTCTAGAACTATAAGCATTAGAAGCAGTACGTCCAGAGTGAGTCAGTTAGTACAAGTACATTCTAATGGCAGACTGGCTGACTTTAGTATCCTGGCTGTCACCTACTAGCCACATAACCTCAGCATCAGTTTCCTTATCTGTAAAATGAGGTAACAAAAGTACCTATCTCACAGACTTATGAACATTAAACAAAATAGTGCAAGCAAAAGATCTGGCTTAGGGCCTCCCTGGTGGCGCAGTGGTTGAGAGTCCGCCTGCCGATGCAGGGGATACGGGTTCGTGCCCCGGTCTGGGAGGATCCCATATGCCGCGGAGCGGCTGGGCCCGTGAGCCATGGCCGCTGGGCCTGCGCATCCGGAGCCTGCGCATCCGGAGCCTGTGCTCCGCAACGGGGGAGGCCACAACAGTGAGAGGCCCGCATACCACAAAAAAAAAAAAAAAAAAAAAAGATCTGGCTTAACACCTGACAAATTAGTGCTTAAACACCACTGGGCAATTCTATTTTTGATCCTCACCATCATTAGTGTTAGCATCAGCTATTCTTTACACTCAGCTCCCCCCAACTCCCTGCCTGCCTAACAAATGGAAGCTTTCTCTGTATGGCTGGCAGCAGCTGAGGGGAACGGTCTATGGCTGCAAAATTGAGGGAAGTTCAGAAGATCTGAACTAGGGATCTACTGCCTTGATTACATGACTTTGTTATTGTTCTGAGTTCGCTAGGATCAAATCAAGGCGAGGAAAAGTCTAAAACGTAGGCGTACTCCTAACCCCTGTAATCACACTCAGCACTTGTCAACCAGTTCTCCCAACCACCACCCCACCCCTGGCCCGCTTTAATACTGTGCTTCAGTGATGAATAAAACAAATATTTTTTTGTACTGAACAAACACATACTGCCTCTTAAACCATAATTACATTGATTTAAATATTTACATGGTCAAGCACGGCTTACTTTATGCCTTAAATGTACCTCTGTACATTAGCTCTCAAAGGATTTAAAATATAATGATAAGGAAATAACTCTTGGAATTGACCTGGGATAAGTTAACGCCTTATTTTGGTAAGCAGTAGGTTAAACTGTATTGCTTATAAATAAATGATTTAAAACAAGAGTTAAATGCCAATCTACTTTATATTTCAAACTGAACCACAAAATTCAAGTTAATAAAAACTTCAATAGATTTAACCTTCCCTCAGACTTAACTTACCTGCCTCAGGTTCTATGTTTAAATTAGTTGTTACAAAATTAGATGGGAAGAGTCCTATTCCTCTGTGATTTTCTCCTTTCCACCAATTGGCATCACTGAAAATTCAGTATAAAAATGTCACTTGTTACTCTACATTTCAGTACACTAATGTCAAGAGTAATTAAGATAAAAATTAAATTTAGCCTACTTTGAAAATACCAGCTCAAATCCCACTATATTTAAATGTAGTTCTTCTTAAACTTAATAGGAACTATAAAAAAGCACAAATAAAATAAACATCCATACTCCCATACTTAAATTTAGAACCAATCAGCAATTGGTCACATTTGATTCTGGGCCTTAAAAAAACCAAACACTATAAATAACACTGAAGTTTCTTTTATCAACATCCCCAAGTCCCAAACTCACATCTATCCTTCATACCACCACTATCAAGTTGGTATGTCACCTTCATTCAAGTGTATTTTTTATTCTTTTACTATATCTATAAACTCTATAGATATATCTATATAATAAACTCTATAGATATAAATATCTATATAGTAAACTCTATAGATATAAATATCTATATATCTATAGATATCTATATACCTATAGATATCTATAGCCAGCTCTACAGATATAAATACTAGTCATTGTAGATCTTTTAAATTTTATGTCAATACTTTCAGCTCTTGCTTATTCCTTTTAAAGATCCATCACACAAACATGGCATATTTGATTTATCCATCCCCATACAGGCGGACATTTAGGTTATTTCCAGTCTTTCACCCTTATGAAGATTGGGGCAATAATCATTCTAGATTTTAGGGCACACATGCAACAATTCTCTAGCTTATTCACAGACATGGACTTGCAGGGCCACAGAACACGTTACTAGTATTGCCAAATGTTCCCTAAACTGGTTGTGGCAATCCACCATCCTCCTTTCCCTCAGCAGTGTGTGAGAATGTCATTTCTGCTCACACGTGTTAACTGTCCAATCAACACATGATGTCACATAGCAGAAATCATCTCTCACTGCTGTGCTCATCTGCGCTTCTGAGCATCCAATATGCCTCTTCTGTAAACTGCTCGTTCATACCTTCTGTCCACTTTTCGTTTTCCACTGGGTCATTTGTCTCTTTTCATGGATATGTAGGAGTTCTGTATATATTCTGAATAGCATTTGTCTGTCTGCATTATGCAAATACCTTCTCTCAAACTGTCACTGTCCTTTAACATATGCTTACAGTTTTCTTTTATTGCATGTTGTTTTGTTTCTATAATCAAATTTAGCAACCTTTTATGGTTTACACTTTTTAATTTTTTTAAATTTTTTAAGATATTTATTTATTTATCTGGTTGTGCTGGGTCTTAGTTGCAGCAGGCGGGCTCCTTAGTTGCGACACATGGGCTCCTCAGTTGCGGCAGGTGGGCTCCTTAGTTGTGGCAGGTGGGCTCCTTAGTTGTGGCATGTGAACTCTTAGTTGCGGCATGCATGTGGTACCTAGTTCCCTGAACAGGGATCAAATTCCTGCATCGGGACCATGAAGTCTTATCCACTGCACCACCAGGGAAGTCCCTACACTTTTTTAAAAAAGAAATCTTTCTCTATCCTTGAACTCCTATTCTCCTATATACTTGTTTAATAGTTTCAGGTTTTCCTTTATATCCCTCTCCCACGTTTAAGTCTTTAATTTATTTGGAATGAAATTTTATGTGCTGTGTGAAGCTGAATCAAATTTTATTTATACTACATAAAAAACCATTCATCCCAGCAAAATTTACTTAATAGTATACCGATTTTTCTACTGATTTATGATAGTCTATCTTTCAAACAGCAAGCTGCTATCTGTTCATGAGCCTATTTTTGGATTCCATCCTGCTGCAACAGTCTATGTATTTATTTACTACAGCTTGTTAATATGTCTTGATACTTGGCAGGGAAAGTACCTTCTCTATGTTACTGTAGACCTTCACATTTCCATATTAATGTTAAAATTAAAATGTTTTCAAGTTCTCTAAAAAAAAGTCTTATTGGGTTTTTAATTGGAAATGCACTGTTTATGCATTAACATTGGAAAAATTAAATCTTTACAATATTAAGGTTTCTTCACCATAAACATGGTATCTCTCTCCATTTATATTTACATAAATATATTACATATATTTATATTCCTTTGTATCTTTCAAAGAATTTTATAATTTTTTCCATAAAGTCCTTATGTACCTTTGTTAGGTTTATTTATACCTTGATCATTTATAATTTTTGTGACTATAGAGAATGATATTTTTTTCTACCAAATTTTCTAAATAGTTGTGATTAAAGCATACCACTGATTTTTGTATACTGAGCTTATATCCAACAACCTGATGAACTTTTATCAGTTTTAACAGTTTGATCATTGATTCTCCTGGACCTTGTAAATGGACAGCCACAGAATCTGGAAATGATAACGTTACCTCTTACGGCATTCACAATCTGCATCCCACCTAATTACCTCTAACTTTAATTCCCTTACTTTATTCTAGGTTTCATGAAGAAAGAACTGTACCCTAGTTCACTTTTTTTATTATAAACACAGCTTATTTACATAACATTTTCTCAATAAATATTTACTGTAGCAAAGTAAAACGATTTTGTATATCTACCCATTTAAAAATATACTAATGTATCCTTACTAAGTTATTTATAATGGATACCAAATACATTTGCAATCTCTCTTCATAGCAACAAGCTATTAGGTCTCACTCCTGCTAAATTTCATCAACTTTTAAAAGCAAAGTAAAATAGACTTAGGCCCAATACAGACAGATCTATTCTTTATTACAACTTTAAGTGATAGAGAAATTGCGAGGGAGAGGAAGTAGCAGATTAAGAATTGCAGAGGAGCTGAGAATAGTTTTTGGTTGCACTGATCAAAGGTAATATAGCTATATATCTCTTCCTGAAGTTTTTTTTTTGCCAGTAATTTTAGTATATACAACTCCTAACATAAATGCATTCAGATGACTGAATATTTCTGTTTCCCAACTGTAATAAACAATATTATTTAATACATTTTTAATCCAAGATCTAAAGAATATTTTATTACCAAATTTAACAAAAGAATAAGAAACTCACACTACCCAGTCTAATTTGAGAAAAAAATAACTAAGGTAGAAAAGGTTCTAGTATGATTTAAATACACCAAAGTCAAAAGCTGAATATCCAGCATTCTAAATTAAGGGTATTATACTTAATAACTTCAAAATATTCCAGAAATACTTAAAACATACCTGTCATCCAAAACAATAATAATTTCACCATGTTTAAAGGTGAGTTCATTGTCCTCAACAGCTTCAAAATCATATAAAGCTCTCACTTTCCTTGCAACTTTATTATTTGACTGAATTTCTGCAGATGGATATAAGGATTTTGTTTCTGTGTGCTGCTGCTTCTGCTCTTGCAATGATAATTCAATAGCTAGTTTGAAAAGTTAAAATGCAAAAAACAAGACAGAATTAATTCTTATTTTTTAAAACTTTAATAAGGAATATTATATAATGTGCTATTTAATAAGAATAAATCAAGTGAATACTTTATTTGTCCAGTTGAAGGCTAAACAATTAGCTTTTGTGGGGGCAGGAAGGGGGAGGGGACAGGGCAGAGAACCATGACATTTTTTAAAATAAGTTTTTGCTCATTCCTTATTATCACAGTCTGTCATATACAGCAGCTATTATTTTTACAGCAAACAGATTGTGACATTATAATATGGGTAGCTTTCCATATAGGACAAGTCATGAACATATTTCTGTGCTTGACTCATAACTTTGGCATTAAAGAAAAGGTGAAATGTAATCTCGTCAAAGGTAGGACATTAAATACATGTTACTGACAACGATTATGAGTTCAATTAATCTTATATCACGTCAATTGTTTCTCTTACTTTTCAGACTCCACTAGTTTTTAGATTAGCAACACTAAATTACACGTGCATGATCCTTTCTTTACCTTTAGCTATATCTTCATCTTCTTTGTTTTTGTTCGATGACGTACCATTCTTGGCAGGAACTGAGACAGTCTGTAATGTATGAGGAAAATGAACACAACTACCTTTTCAAGGAAAACACAAGCTCTATGATTATTCGCTCATGCTAATTACAAAGTTAATTAAGTTCCACTTAAAAGTGAAGGTCTTTGTGATAATTTTAAGTAGTTGTTTTCAAGCACTAAAACAGAACATCAGAATTTTCAAGACAACATTAAAAAATCACAAAGGGCACGAACTGGCTTACATTTTGCACAAATCTTAGTATCTGACACAGAACCTGGCATACAGAAAGTACTTAAATATGAATCTTTCCTGATTGCACTTCCTGATCTCAGTGGTCCAAGGCATCTCATTCAGTGAGAGGTGCTACACTGCTAGAGGCGCAGGGCTACGCGAGCAGCAGAAGCAAGAAGCCATGAAAATGACTGAAGAGAAGAGGAGGGAGGACGCAGACAAAAGGTGCAGCTCTAGGCATAGACTTTAAGCCCCCTTTTACTACTCATTGTGTGTGAATGGTGGTGGCTCTTCAGGCATAGCAGAGGACTAAGGAAGGTCATAGTTAAACTTAAAGGCATGGAAGACAAAGATGTCCAGGATTCTGAACCATCAACCGGTTCTTTAACACAGATTTTTGAGAATGACCTGCAGAAAGGACAGAGCAGGAAAATGCTAGACTTTTATTACTTATCAGGTTTTTATCTCACAATTCTACCTTGGACCCTTAGGCCTGGTCAGCTATATATAAAGGTTCTTTTTGTGTCTTCAGTCTACAGTCCAAAATTTTAAAAAAATATACAGTACTTCTCTTAGTCTCTTTGCCTAGCCCACATCCTGGAAAACAAGAGGCACTGAGAGCAAAAGCCAAGACACAGTGTTTTTCTCCCACAGACTAAAATAAACAACCTACTCTGTGCCTCATGATCCCTGCTCCCACCCCTGTCCTACTAAAGCTACCCCCTACATCCCCAAATAAATTTCTCATCTTATAGTTCACCCCATCTTATATGTAAACTACACCATTCACTCCAGGCATATTCATTCTTCAACAAACAGGTCTTGAGCTTTCTCAAGTCCATGAACTGGTTCATGTCATTCCTTCCTTGATGACCTCTCTACTCCTCTCTACATATTGAAATACATTCCAGCCTAAAAATTCTACTCTTCACCTTCTTCACCATCCCAATCTGTAGTTAACCTCTCCCTCCTGACATCTAGATTGTGTACCCCTCATCCACATCTGTTACTTATAATTAGTTATTTTTCACAAGTATATAGTTACCCTCCAAACTGACTATAAATTTCTTGAACATAAGGGCTCTCTCACACATCTATGCCTTTTGCATGACTCTACATTCAGAGTAGCATTAAAAAGATTATTTATGGATGATTCACTTCTCAAAGTTCTCATTTGTAGAAGTAATTCACTTGACAATTACAATGTCTACTCAATATAAGGCACTACGCTAGATAGACTCATGTAGAGTGCAGGTGAGCAATGATGACTAAGATAAACTTTGTCAGCTTTTACCCAAGGTATATACCTTCAAAATACTATAGGATCAACCATGAGTGTGAATGATCTCTTACCTGAGAACCTGCTGAAGGAAAAGTAATTCCTTCTTCTTTCATAGATTTAATAGTTGCAGATATCAGACTAAACTGAGGGTCCTTCTGAAATTCTTCTGACCACTCCACCATTAAAGATTTCAGTTTTTCACATACTTTAGGATGAGCCTTTTAAAGAAAAGGCAAAGAAAAAAATTGTTAAAATAAGTACTTGAATTATTTAACAAAGAGAATTACCACCAAAATTCTCTAATTTTATGAACATCAACAAAAGTCTAGCAATCCTTAGCTTAAATGAGCACTTGATAAATGCTTATTTACATTTTAATATATAGTTGTTTCTTAGAAAATTACCCTTTTTGAACATCAAGGTTTATGTCTTATACAATGACAATGAATCTTATATTCAGAGGTTATTTCTTTTATGTTTTCTTAATATTCTCAATATTAGACTAAGCTTTTTATATCAACTAAACTAAAATTCTGACATTTTTGCCACTAATAGCATGAGAATAGTGCTTCAGAGCTTCTAACAGAAATAAATTAATAACAACCCCATCAAGAAGACCCTCTCCACCCTGCTCTAAAATAAAGGGCCCCTTTGCTCACCATCTCTAATGGGAATCAGGACAGAATGGTGGTTAGTTTGGACTCCGAAGTCACAGAAACCTGCATCTGAACATCAACTATGCCACTTAGTAGCTGCATAACCTTAGACAAGTTACTTAACTTCTCTTAAGTCTGTTTCTGCATCTATAAAATAGGAATGATATGGGAATCTAACTTCTAAGGGTTGTTAAGAGCTTTAAACAAGGTAGCATACATAAAATGCTCAAAGCAGTGACTGCTAACCCTCAATAAAGATCAGCTATTATCACTAATATATATGCTTTGGGGAGGAAAACAGTTTTTGGTGCTACAAATGCAAATAACAAATTTTAGAACAGAAACTTTCTTCATTTCAAATCTATTTAAAATGATTTCCCTTACTATACAACTCTATTAATGCTTTATATAGTTAAAATAATACAGCATATGTATTTTTTAATGACTTAAATTTCTTCTCTTTTTAAAATTTACCTTATTTTTTATCACAGCACGTACTTCTGTTGCAAAATCACGGGAACATACTTCTAAATGAAATATCTTTCCACAGTTTGCCACACAAGCCCCAAGAAGCTATTAATTAAAATAAAAATCAATATATAAATGTTGAGATATTATCTTACTTAACTGAAATAAATACACATTTAAAATTTGGGTCAAATAATAACATGACTTTCACTTACAGTTAATGCCTGCAGAGCAACATGAGGAACCTTATGATTTACCCTTTTCATTATGGCTTTTAGGCAATCTTTTGCTCTAAAAAAATGAAGAAGGTTAAGTGTTCAGAATTTCAATTCAAACATTTACTTTTAAATTTAAAGTTATTTGGTAGCAGAATACCTTATATATACACCTGCAAATGTCACTTCATTAAAGGACTAAATCTATAAAATGATCTTACACATTGCTCATAGACTGCAGAACTTAAAAAAAAAAAAAGAAAAAGAAAACTTGTTGCAAAGGTTGTACATTCCAAAATCAAAAATGAAAAGCCACATCATTTCAAAAAAGGTCAGTCAACACAAGAGAACAGTATCATATAAATTACCTTTTCATTTCTTCAAGACAGACTGAGCTTTCACACAGCAAATTCTTATCTTGTGGGAAAAAAAACTAGCAAGATACATAGTCTCAAAAGATTTAAGTATAAACATGCATGAATGCACTTTGAAAAGCTGTAATGTTAAAACAAATGCTTTCATCAGTCTTCTAAACTTCTAACATATAATCAGTTCAGCTTGACTGCCCCATTCCACCCCCAAAGCACCATTATTTATATTCATTTTTTTCATTATGATTTATTGCATTTACCTATTCATTATTGAAAGGTCTTTTTAGTATATATGTATTATGTTATTATATTTATCTACTTCATTATTAAACATGTCTAAGTCACGGGGGAATTCTCTAAATAATTAAGTCTATTCATTGTTAACGTGTGTCCCTACTGTAACAGGCTTTAATTATGCATTTTAATATTTCAAGTTTTTGGTCAATTCTTTTCATTTGTTCTTTCAGGATGAGGTTAACCACATAAATCCAGCCACCAGCATGTCTTTACTTTTATCCCCCAAAAGGAAATAGTAAAAATCCCATTTTCCTTCCAAAGTTACATCAGGATAAGAGACACAGGTTATTAAGCTCCTAGACATTCAGTGGGCATGAGTGGGCATCTTACCCATTAGGAGTGCTTCCAACTTTGTCACATATGTCCATGATAAGACTCCAATCTTCTGTAGTGTTGTACTCATTTGTGGCCTTTTCTATAAGAGATAAGCACACACAAAAATAAGGATGTCTTGCATAACAATAAATACCAAGAAAGACATAAAAGCAGCAAGAGAAAAGCAACCAGTTACACACAAGGGAACTCCTGTAAGACCACACACAAGGGAACTCCTGTAAGACCATCAGCTGACTTTTTGGCAGAAACTCTACAGGCCAGAAGAACATGACACAATATGCTTAAAGTGATTAAAGGAAAAAACCTACAAATAAGAATACTCTAGCCAGCAAAGATATCACTCAGATTTGAAGGAGAGATGAGTTTCACAAACGAACAAAAGCTAAGGGTTCAGCACCACTAAGCTGGCTTTACAAGAAATGTTAGAGACTTCTCTAAGCAGAAAAGACCACAACTAGAAATATGAAAATTATGAAAGGAAAAATCTCACTGGTAAAAGCAAATATACAGTAAAGGTAGTAGTACATTAACTACTTACAAAGCTGGTAGGAAGGTTAAAAGACAAAAATAGTAAATTCATCTACAACCACAAGAGTAATTAAGGGATACAAAAAATGAAAAAAATTTAAATATGACATAAAAAAATTAAAAGTGTGTGTAGGGAAACGTAAGGTGGTTAGAATGTTTTTGAATGTAAGGTCATCAAGTTGGGACTTCCTTGGTGGCACAGTGGTTAAGAATCCACCTGCCAATGAAAGGGACATGGGTTCAAGCCCTGGTCCTGGAAGATCCCACATGCCGCAGAGCAACTAAGCCCGTGTGCCACAACTACTGAAGCCCACATGCCTAGAGCCCGTGCTCTGCAACAAGAGAAGCCAAAGCGATGAGAAGCCCGTGCACCGCGACAAAGAGTAGCCCCCTCTTGCCTCAACTAGAGAAAGCCTGTGCACAGCAATGAAGACCCAATGCAGCCAAATATGTAAATAAAATAAGTCAATAAAAAAAGAAGTCATCAAGTCAAAAAATATACATATGATTATATATATATATGTATATGTCTTGATATATATCTATATGTTGATATTTATAAACTTCATGCTGACCACAAATCAAAAAGGACTTCCCTGGTGGCGCAGTGGTTAAGAATCTGCCTGCCAATGCAGGGGACATGGGTTTGAGCCCTGGTCCAGGAAGATCCCACATGCTGCAGAGCAACTAAGCCCGTGCACCACAACTACTGAGCCTGCGCTCTAGAGCCTGCGAGCCACAACTACTGAGCCTGCGTGCCACAACTACTGAAGCCCATGCACCTAGAGTCTGTACTCCACAACAAGAGAAGGCACCACAATGAGAAGCCTGCGCACCACAATGAAGGATAGCCCCCACTCACCGCAACTAGAGAAAGCCTGTGCGCAGCAATGTAGACCCAACACAGCCAAAAATAAATAAATAGATTTACTAAAAAAAACCACTCCGGGGCTTCCCTGGTGGCGCAGTGGTTGAGAGTCCGCCTGCCAATGCAGGACACATGGGTTCAAGCCCTGGTCTGGGAAGATCCCACATGCCACGGAGCAGCTGGCCCCGTGAGCCACAATTACTGAGCCTGCGCATCTGAAGCCTGTGCTCCGCAACAAGAGAGGCCGCAATAGTGAGAGGCCCGCACACCGTGATGAGGAGTGGCCCCCACTTGCCACAACTAGAGAAAGCCCTCACACAGAAATGAAGACCCAACACAGCCATAAATAAATAAATAAATAAAAATTAAAATAAAAAAAACCCAAAACCTAAAATAGATACACATACAAAAAAGAGAAAAGAATCCAAATGTAACACTAAAGATGGTCATCAGATCACAAGAGATCAAAGGAAAAAGGAACAAAAAAGAACTACAATAACCAGAAACAATTCACAAAATGGCAGTAAGTACAAACCTATCAATAATTACTTTAAATGTAAATAGACTAAATGCTCCAATCAAAAGACATAGGGTGGCAGAATAAATAAAAAAACAAGACTCGTATATACATGCTGCATACAAGCAACTAACTTTAGATCAAAAGATACATACCAACTGAAAGTGAGAAGATGGAAAAAGGTATGTGTTCCATACAAATGGAAACAAAAAGAAAGCTGGGGTAGCAATAAGTATATCAGATAAAACAGACTTTAAAACAGACTGTAACAAGAGACAAAGATGGAGATTACATAATGATAGAGGGATCTCTCCAACAGAAGATACAACAATTCTAAATTATGCACACAACATTCAAGCACCTAAATACATAAAGCAAATATTGACAAACATAAATGGAAATATCGACAGTAATATAATAACAGTAAGGGACTTTATCACCCCATTTACATCAATGGACAGATCATCCAGACAGAAAATCAATAAGGGAACACTGGCCTAAATGACACAATAGAGCAGATGGAACAAACATATATAGAACATTTCATCCAAAACCAGCAGAATACACATTCTTTTCAAGTGCACACGGAACATTCTCCAGGAGAGATCATATGCTAGGTCACAGAACAACTCTCAATAAACTTAAGAATGAAATCATACCAAGCTTCTTTCTCTGACGACAGTGGTATGAGACTAGAAATCAACTACAAGAAAAAACTGCAAAGAACACGAACACATGGAGGCTAAACAATATGTTACTAAATAACCATGAGCCACTGAAAAAAAATCAAAGAAAAAATAAAAAAGTACCTGGAGACAAATGAAACTAGAAACATAATGATCCAAAATCTTTGGGACAGAGCAAAAGCCGTTCTAAGAGGGAAGTTTAGAGCAACAGAAGTCAGGCTCAGGAAACAAGAAAACTCTCAAATAAACAACCTAAACTTACACCTAAAGGAACTAGAAAAAGAAAAACCAACAAAACGCAAAGGTTAAGAGAAGAAAGAAAATAAAGACCAGAGCAGAAATAAATGAAAGAGGACTTCCCTGGTGGCGCAGTGGTTGAGAGTCAGCCTGCCAATGCAGGGGACACGGGTTCGAGCCCTGGTCTGGGAAGATCCCGCATGCCGTGGAGCGGCTAAGCCCGTGAGCCACAATCACTGAGCCTGCGCGTCTGGAGCCTGTGCTCCGCAACAAGAGAGGCCGCGATGGTGAGAGGCCCGCTCACCGCGATGAAGAGTGGACCCCGCTTGCCACAACTAGAGAAAGCCCTCGCACAGAACCGAAGACCCAACACAGCCATAAATAAATAAAATTAAAAAAAAAAAAAAAAAAAGAAAGAAATGAAAGAGAGACTAAAAAAAAATAGAAAAGATCAATGAAACTCAGAGCTAGTTCTTTGAAAAGATGAATAAAATTGATAAAACTTTAGACAGACTCAACAAGAAAAAAAGACAGGGCCCAAATAAATAAAATCAAACATAAAAGAGAAGTTACGACTGACAATGCAAAAATACAAAGGGTCATAAGAAATTACTATGAACAACTGTATGCCTGTAAAAGGGCCAACCTAGGAAAAATGGATAAATTCCTAGAATGTGCAATCTCCCAGGACTGAATCAGGAAGAAAAAGAAAACATGAACAGACCAATTACCAGTAATAAAACTGAATCAGCAATTCAAACAAACAAACAAAAACACCCTCCAAGAAACCAAAGTACCAAAGTCCAGGACCAGAGGGCTTCACAGGTGAATCTATCAAATATTTAATGAAGAGTTAATATCCACTCTTCTCAAACTATTTCAAAAAACGGGAGAGGAACGAATGCTTCCAAACTCATTCTACCAGGCCAGCATCATCCTGATATCAACACCAGACAAAGAAATCACACAAAAAAAGAAAATTATAGGCCAATATCACTGATAAGTATAGATGTAAAAATCCTCAAAAACATATTAGCAAACCAAATTCCACAATACAGTAAAAGGATCACACACACAATCAAGTGGGATTTATCCCAGTGATGCAAGGATGGTTCAACATCCACAAATCAATCAATGCGATACACCACATTAACAAAGTGAAGAATAAAAATCATATGAGCATCTTAATAGAAACAGCTTTTGACAAAATTCAAAATCCATTTGTGATAAAAACACTCAATAAAGTGGGTATAGAGGAAACATTACCTCAAAGTAATAAAGACCATATATGAAAAACCCAGAGCCAACCTCATACTCAATGGTGAAAAGCTGGAAGTATTTCTCCTAAGATCAGAAACAAGACAAGGATGCCCACTCTTGCCACTTTTATTCAGCAGAGTATTGGAAGTCCTACCCACAGCAACCAGACAAAAAAAAGAAATAAGGGAAATCCAAACTAGAAAGGAAGAAATAGGGCTTCCCTGGTGGCGCAGTGGTTGAGAGTGCCTGCCGATGCAGGGGACACGGGTTTGTGCCCCAGTCCAGGAGGATCCCACATGCCGCAGAGCGGCCGGGCCCGTGAGCCATGGTTGCTGGGCCTGCGTGTCCGGAGCCTGTGCTCCGCAACAGGAGAGGCCACAACAGTGAGAGGCCCGCGTACCGCAAAAAAAAAAAAAAAGGAAGAAATAAAACTGTCACTGTTTGCAAATGATATACTATATGTTGCTTTTCTATACATTAACAACAAACTATCAGGAAGGAAAATTAAGAAAATAATCCCACTTACAATTGCATTAAGAAGAATACAATTCCTAGGAATAAATCTGACCAATGAGGTAAAAGACCCATAGTTAGAAAACTACAAGACACTGAAGAAAGAAGTTGAAAACAACAATGTCCTGTGTTCTTGGATTGGAAGAATTAATATTGTTAAAATGACCATACTACCCAAGGCAATTTACAGATTCAATGCAATCCTTATCAAAATACCAATGGCATTTTTCACAGAACTAAAGCAAATAATTCTAAAATTTGTACATAACTACAAAAACCCCAAATAGCCAAAATAATCTTGAGAAAGAAGAGCAAATCTGGAAATATGACACTAGCTGATTTCAAATTGCTAAAAAGCTACAGTAATCAAAACAGTATGGTCCTGACATAAAACAGACACATGGATCAATGGAATAGAATAAAGAGTCAAGAAATGAACAACACACTTATATGATCAATGAATCCATGACAAAGGAGGCAAGAATATATAATGGGGAAATAAATTCTTCAATAAATGGTGTTGGGAAAACTGGAGAGCTACATGCAAAAGAATCAAACTGGACTACTTTCTCACACCATATACAAAAATAAAGTCAAAATGGATTAAAGACCTAAATGTTAAGACTTAAAACCATAAAACTCCTAGAAGAAAACACAGGCAGTATGCTCTCTGATATCAGTCTTAGTAGTTTTCTTTGGATATGTCTCTTCAGGCAAGGGAAACAAAAGCTAAAATAAACAAATGGGACTACATCAAATTTAAAAAGATTTGGAACAGTGACAGAAACTATCAACAAAACAAAAAGGCCACCTACTGAATGGGAGAAGATATTTGCAAATGATATATCTGATAAGGGATATCCAAAATACACCAAGAACTCATACAACTCAACATCAAAAAAAGCCATCAACCCAATTTAAAAAATGAGCAGAGGAGGGGCTTCCCTGGTGGCGCAGTGGTTGAGAGTCTGCCTGCCGATGCAGGGGGCGCGGGTTCGTGCCCGGTCGGGGAGGATCCCACATGCCGCAGAGCGGCTGGGCCCGTGCGCCATGGCCGCTAAGCCTGCGCGTCCAGAGTCTGTGCTCCGCAGCGGGAGAGGCCACAACAGTGAGAGGCCCGCGTACCGCAAAAAAAAAAAAAAAAAAAAAAAAAAGAGCAGAGGAAATGAATAGATATTTTTCCAAAGAAGACTTACAGATGGCCAACAGACACATGAAAAGCTGCTCAACATCACTAATCACCAGGGAAGTGCATATCGAAACCACAATGAGATACCACCATGCACTTATCAGAATGACTATCATGAAAAAGACAACAAATAACATGTGTTGGCAAGGACGTGGAGAAACATGAACTCTCGTGAACTGCTGGTGAAACTGTAAATTGGCGAGCCACTGTGGAAAGTGGTATGGAGTTTCCCCAAAAAATTAAAAATAGTACTGCCATGTGATCCAGCAATTTCACTCTGGGTATTTACCCAAAGAAAATAAAAACAATAATTCTAAAAGATATATGCACTTCAATGTTCACTGCAGCATTATTTATAAGAGCCAAGATATGGAAGCAATCAAAGCACCCAGCAAAAGATGAATGGATTAAGAAGATGTGGTATGTGTATATACATGTATGTAGTGGAATATTACTCAGTAATATTCTAAAAAAATGAAAAAAATAAAATTGCCATTGTGACATGGATGGATATAAAGAATATTATGCTAAGTGAAATAACTCAAAGAGACAAATACTACATGAACTCACTCATACGTAGAATCTAAAACACAAAACAAAATGAAACAAATTGAACAGACTCAACAAATGGGTGGTTGTCAGAAGGGAGGGATTTGGCAGGGTGGGGGTGGGCAATAGATGAGGGGAATATTTTAAAACTTCAGTTTTAAAATAAATAAGCCACAGAGATAAAAATACAGGATTAGGAATACAGTTAATAATGCTGTAATAACTTGATATGGGCACAGATGGTGACTAGACTTATTATTATGGTGGTCATTTCATAATGCACCCAAATGTCAAATCACTATGTAGTACTCCTGAAACTAACAATATTTTACATTAACTATACTTCAGTTAAACTACAGTAAGATAAAACAAAATAAAAATACCAAGAAAGGCACAGTAGTTAGGATTGAGTAGTCTTACCTTTTCTTTTGCCAAATATAAAAGTTGCACAGAAAGATTTCAAACAATGAGTACTTTTACTAATTTCAATTTTAAGTTGTATAATTAAATGTGCTGAGGTACACCAATAAAATGTCTTCTAAATAATTAAATACTAAATAAATTTCAAATGATCAATAATTCTATCAAATTCTTATTTCAAAGAAAGCCTTAAAAATGTGTTACAATATAAGGAAACATGGAGTGAACTGTTCACTGAAGCATTTTTTTACGAGCAAAAAGGAAAATGGATTAAGAAAATACAGTAAATTCATACAATAGAATGTGAAAATGAGTTATAAAGAACTGAACTGTCCAAAAATCTGTAAATCTCAAAATGATGATTTGTTTGGCTTATGCTGAGTTTTAAAAGCTAATAGTATATATAACATTCACATGAACTTTTAAAACAGCTAAATTGAGATATAATGCACATCCCAATACAATTCACCATTTAAAGTGTACAATTCAATGTTTTTAGTATATTCACAGAATTGTGCAACTATCACCACTAATTTTAGAACATTTTCATCACCCTAAAAATAAATCCCTAACCATGGGAAATCACAACCCATTCTCCCCCTAGACAACCATTAATCTACTTTGTTTCTATACGTTTTTTGGACTTCACATATAAATGAAATCATATAACATCCAGTCTTTTGTAACCGGCTTCTTTTACTTAGTATAATGTTTTCAAGGCTCATCCATGTTGAAGCATGTATCAGTACTTCATTTCTTTTTACAATATTGAATAATATTTCATTCTACAGATATACCTCATTTTATTTATCCATTCACCAGCTGATGAACATTTGGGTGGGGTTTTCTTTGTGTTTTTTTTGGCTAAGTTTGAATAATGCAGTGCTGCTATGAACGTCTGTGTACAAGTTTTTGTGTGGATATATGTTTTCATATCTCTTTGGCATATACCTAGGAGAACTGCTGAGTTGTATGGTAACTGTTCAGCTTTTTTAGGAAATGGCAAACAGTTTTCCAAAGCAGCTGTATCATTTTACATTCTTACTAGCAATATATGAATGGTTCATATAAAATTAAAACTTTGTGTTTTAAAAAAACATTTAAAAGTATGCTCTATTCTTCAGATATACATATACAGACAATAAATATATTAACATATGCACGAGAATGATGAACACCAAACTGGAGGTGGATGGGGAATTAAAACGATGTACACAGGGACTTAACTGTATTTGTAAACTTTTGTTTATTAAGTTGCAAAGTGAGTATGCAGAAATTCTTTATTTTATTCTCAGTATCTTTTTTTGTGGTCAAATATTTCATGATCAAAATAAAAATTAAAATGTAAATTTTTAAAAAGCGTGGTCAAACTATAATAATTTAATTATTTAGCATGTTTACTCTAACTTTTACAATTTCAATATCAAGAGAGACAATACAATATTTTTCTACTAGTATAGAGAAGTGGGGATATAAAAACTAGCACTTTAGAAACATTTTCTTTATGCCTTTTCCTCTTTTAATAAATATATCCTATAATTTCAAATACAGACAAACCTGGGTACTATATACATATAAGGGTACTATTATCACTATGATAAGCTGGAAGGATGGTAGGAATCTAGAGTAGTTCCTTTTTTAAAGGCAAGGAATAGTAAAAGAAACCAAAAAAATAAACAGGCTTATTAGCAAACAGCTATACTTTGCAAGTAGGAAAGAAAAATACAGAATCCAGTTGACCTCAATTAAACGCTGTTAACAAACTTTTAAAAATCATGCAAATTGCCTAACACAATTTAACGATAAAAGGCAATTATTCTGACATATGTGATGAAATGACAAGTCAGAGACTTTAGAAAAGTAATATATTTTTGCCTACCATAAGTTCTAGACTCAAGCACCAAGCTCTGTAGGCGGAAACATATCTACTCAGGCCCAGCTTCTTCCCTTGTACAAAGATGACTAACTCTTCTACAGGGAAAGTCAGACCAGGCTATATTTTTCAGAGGTTTAAAATGCTTAACTATTTCTTAATTACATATCTAATAATTCCAGTGAATTCAAAAGTACAGACAAGAAAAAAAAGAAAGCAAAAATCTTCCAGTTCTACAAACCTCTTGGAAAACTATGATGCATATTTTCCCAGACTTCTTCCTATATACGTATATGGAAAAATAATAAAAATATGTGTAAAACTAAATAAAATAGGCTTATAAGTATAAGGTGTCCAAAGAGAGAACCCAAAAACTGATAACCACTTCCCTGCCAAATGAACAAGTTGAGAAACAAAACAAAGAATAAAATATCACTGTCATTACTAATAGAAGCTTTGGGTGTGCTGGACAAATGGGCTTGCTAATAGCCCCAGAGGTGTACGTGTTAGCACTAGACAGAAAAAGAGCTCTCCCTCAGGGCTGAACCCCTGCACAACTTATTCCATGAAGAAATCACTCAATGGCTGTGGAAAGACTAGCTAGTTGCTATGCTGACCAAGGGCATCAGTAGGGCCAGTTACTCCCTAATTTACCAATCAGATAAGATACTGTGATCATACTAAATGTATCATTTCCTAACCTGCATTTCCACTTATAATAAACATCTCTCCATGTTCACAAATATATGTCTATACTAACATTTTTAATAGCTGCATGATGCACCACTGTATACAGTGTGGCCACAAAGTGCCTATACAAGCTAGTAAGAAGTCATCAGCAAACTATCATTTTAAATACATCAAGTACTCAGCCTCTCTTCTTTGATACACTTACTGTTACCATTCATATTGATGTCCCACATAGAATAAATACAATAATTAGAAGAGGTCAGGGGCTTCCCTCGTGGCGCAGTGGTTGAGAGTCCGCCTGCCAATGCAGGGGACACAGGTTCGTGCCCCAGTCCAGAAAGATCCCACATGCGGCAGAGCGGCTGGGCCCGTGAGCCATGGCCGATAAGCCTGTGCATCCGGAGCCTGTGCTCCACAATGGGAGAGGCCACAACAGTGAGAGGCCCGTGTACCGCAAAAAAAAAAAAAGAGGTCAGGACTTCATGCATAGGCCTTTCTGTAGATGTGTCATAGCATATACACTTAATCTTATCTACTGTCTGCCTCTGCCACTGTTACTCTTCCTCCACCCAATCCTCAGAAGGAATGTAGACTGCATTATGGCAGGAATTTTTTGTTTTGTTTTGTTCACTATTATTATTTCCAATTCATAAAACAGTATTTGGTGCACATAGCACGTGCTGAGTAAATATTTGTCGAATGAATGAATGAATGAATGATGCTCATTGCTCCTTCATATCCTATAACCCTGGTACAATGGCTGTAAAGTGGGAAACAATAGCAGAACTTCTGATTGTATGAACTCTAACAGCCTTTAAGAGGCCCCATGTGCCCCCAGTGAAGTCTGTGCAAACTTCTGGACCAGTTAAGAGCTTCACCGCTGAGCTGACATCAAGGGGCTGCACAGGATCAAGCTTCAATAGCAACACCCTGTGGCAACAAAAGGCAACAGCACTAGGGGGCTTAAGAGGGAGGTTACAGTTCTCTGCTTGTTTACTAAAGAGGAATGACAATACCTCTGGGAATTTCAACAGGCAGTCAAGGTAAGTGCGGAAGGGAATGCCTGAGAGGGAGGCAAAGGACTTCTTGTATAGTGATATATAGGTGACTAACTTTTTACCTTGAGTCTGAAGAACAAATCACATATATTACATATGACTTGCCAGCTTCATGCTCAACTCTTCTCTTTGCTTATAACAGATGGGGTTTTGTTTCTGCTGTACAGATTGATCTTTTTTTTTTAATGTCATTTGGCAATGTTATAACTACCTGAGGTTAAATATTCACCCGTATATTTTTCTGTATATATATTATTTCTCATTTACAGGCAAATCCTTAGTCTTTCTGAAATTTCATTTGGCACATGGAGTGAGGCACGGATAGAAAAGTATTTTTATAAATTATTTTCAGTAGTTCCAAAATCTAAGAATCTATCCTTTCCTCTCTGATCTGAGAAGCCAGCATAATCAATTACCAAATTTTGCCAGTACATATGTGTATGATTACAAATACACACACTCACACCCACTCATGCCCACCCCCCACATGCAAATGAGTCTGATTTTGGACCATCCAATAACCTACCTATTTCTGCTAGAACTCAACTTTTAATGATTACTTTTTCAATTTTGGCCATGTGATACATAATTAAATGTGAAGCCTTTTCAATACCCCTCAAAACCCTTCCAACAATTTCAAAAATATCTAAACAGAATTTTTTTTACTTGATGTAATTCTTATAGAAAATGGAAAAATCCTGACTTAAATACTCTATCCAGCATAGTTTACTTTCAACAAATATAGGACTCACAATTACTCTTTTCAAAAAGTATAAAATCTGGGCCTCCCTGGTGGCGCAGTGGTTAAGAGTCCGCCTGCCGATGCAGGGGATGCGGGTTCGTGCCCCGGTCTGGGAGGATCCCGTATGCCGCGGAGCGGCTGGGCCCGTGAGCCATGGCCGCTGGGCCTGCGCGTCCGGAGCCTGTGCTCCGCAACGGGAGAGGCCACAGCAGTGAGAGGCCCACATACCGCAAAAAAAAAAAAAAAAAAAAAAAAAAAAAAAAAAAGGAAAAAGTATAAAATCTAAAGACTTTATGATGGCCTGGCAAAAAGGATTTCATTTTTCAAGTGAACGAAGTAACAGTTAAATTATGTACTTAGGAGTATTTTAAGCTCCTGGAAAATTTTTAAATATTATAATTAAGGAACCATTCTTTTATAGCATGTCACTTTGCCCAGTGTTGGGGCCATATCTCACATTATCCTATGTCAAATTCATATAGGGGGAGAGAGTTAAAAGAGCCCTCCTGGGGCCTAAATGCTAAATTTCCAGTGTTTGGTGGGTGTAAGTTATAACATTTCATCACCAGGTTTTGTTTTTTTTTAAATAAATTTATTTTATTTATTTATTTTTGGCTGCGTTGGGTCTTCGTTGCTGTGCGCGGGCTTTCTCTAGTTGTGGCGAGCGGGGGCTACTCTTCAGTGTGGTGTGCGGGCTTCTCATCATCACCAGGTTTTTTTTTTTTTTTTTTTTTTTTTTTGCGGTATGCGGGCCTCTCACTGTTGTGGCCTCCCCCGTTGCGGAGCACAGGCTCCGGACGCGCAGGCTCCGGACGCGCAGGCTCAGCGGCCATGGCTCACGGGCCCAGCCGCTCCGCGGCATATGGGATCCTCCCAGACCGGGGCACGAACCCGTATCCCCTGCATCGGCAGGCGGACTCTCAACCACTTGCGCCACCAGGGAGGCCCCATCACCAGGTTTTGATTACTGTATATAGAGAGCTTCAAATACACAGTGAAATACTTCAGAAAGATTCTAACAATATCATAAAGAATCAGTCCCTCAATACCTGTAACGAACAAAAGAGTCACCCTCTACAAAGTCCATTATGTTCAACACACAGCATTAAAAAGAATTCAAGTCTACCCATAAAACATTTATTTTTTAAAATAAACGTATTTTTTATTTTTGGCTGCATTGGGTATCCCTTGCTGCGCGGGCTTTCTCTAGTTGCAGCGAGCGGGAGCTACTCTTCATTGCAGTGCGCAGGCTCCTCATTGCGGTGGTTTCTCTTGCTGCAGAGCACAGGCTCTAGGCATGTGGGCTTCAGTAGTTGTGGCTCGTGGGCTCTTGAGTGCAGGCTCAGTAGTTGTGGCGCACAGGCTTAGTTGCTCTGTGGCATGTGGGATCTTCCCCGACCAGGGTTTGAACCCATGTCCCCTGCACTGGCAGGCAGATTCTTTTTTTTTTTTTTTTTTTTGTGGTACGCAGGCCTCTCACTGTTGTGGCCTCTCCCATTGTGGAGCACAGGCTCCGCGGCCATGGCTCACGGGCCCAGCCGCTCCACGGCATGTGGGATCCTCCCGGACCGGGGCACGAACCCGTGTCCCCTGTATCGGCAGGCGGACTCTCAACCACTGCGCCACCAGGGAAGCCCGTGGCAGGCAGATTCTTAACCGCTGCGCAACCAGAGAAGTCCAAGTCTACCCATAAAACTTTTAATAAAATAGGCTTCTTCAGTAATAAAAAATATATATTAACTATGAAAAACAAGAATGCCCAAAAGAGATCTTTAATCCTACTATGTTTGAAAATAAAAACTCATGACTTCTCTGCTTTCAACCATGGCAGAATATCTGGTACCAGATTTGCTATTCTACCGAAAACAAGGATAAAACTGGCCAAAATATACAAAGCAACTGTGTTCAGGAAATTAATAACAAGCAGTGCACATCTGAGATCTTTGAGGGCAGGGAAATATGAAGTGAGCCTCTCGATGGCCCCAGTGTTCTGCCTGGGAACACTTTCCTGTCCCAACACAAGGAGGACTAGCTCAAATAAAGCAGCTAGGATACAGAGAGCAGATTTCTGAGCACAGGGATTTAATCGTGGGTCCTCGTTGCTCAAGGGCTGTGCTATACACACCCACACCCACAACCACACGGGGTGAGGCTCTATGAGGTCTAGCACAGATCACCTACTATGAGGCTGAAAGGTTGTGCAATGCAAGGAGTCTTTTAAAGTTCCTGTTATGGACTGAATGTCTGTATCCCCACAAAATTCACACCTTGAAGCTCTAACCCCCAGCATTGCTGTAGTTGGAGACTAGATGCTAAAGAAGTAATTAAGGTTAAATGAGGTCATAAGGTCAAAGTCCTGATCCAAGAGAATTAGTGTCCTCATAGAAGACACACCAGAGAGCTCACTGTCTTTCCTCACATGTACAAAGATGAGGTCACGTGAGGACACAGTGAGAATGCAGCCATCTGCAACCCAAGGGGAGGGCCCTCACCAGACACCAACCCTGCTGGGACCTTGACCTTTGACTTCCAGTTGCCAAAATTGTGAGAAAGCAAATTTCTGTTGCTTGACTTCCTAGTCTATGGTATTTTGCTATGGCAGCCCAAGCAGACTAATACTCCACCCAACTAGAGTAGAGAGAACATTTCAGGCTATCAGTTGAAACCCCAAAAGGCTACAATACCTTAGGAGTAAAGGTACCTGAGAATTTAGTACAAAATTGAAATAGGCCTACTTCACAAAGAAAACCAAGCCAGACAAAAACACAAAAGATTCTCCAATAATATAACTACCTGACAGAACAAAATTCAACACTCTTTTAAAGAAAGACAACGTAATCTAGCCTCCTTACAAAGAATAAGGAGTGACCAGCATAATATAAAAAAATCACTAGATGTGCAAAAAAGTGTCCCACAATCAAGATAAAAATAATCAATAAAAAAGACAGCATAATCCAAATGTTAGAATTAGCAAAAAAGTACTTTAAAGCAGGTATTATATATTTTTTAAGAACTTAAAGCAAACGATGGTCATAAGTGAATAGATGATGAGTGCCCAGCAGAAACACAGAAACTATAAAAATAGAATAATATACCCTGAGAAAACCATAATTCAAAAAGAGACATGTACCACAGTGTTCACTGCAGCACTATTTACAACAGACAAGACATGGAACCAACCTAAATGTCCATCAAAAGATGAATGGATAAATAAGATGTGGCACACATATACAGTGGAAAATTACTCAGCCATAAAAAGAAACGAAACTGAGTTATCTGTAGTGACATGGATAGACCTAGAGTCTATCATACAGAGTGAAGTAAGTCAGAAAGAGGAAAACAAATACCATATGCTAACGCATATATATGGAATCTAAAAAAAAAAAAAGGTACTGATGAACCTGCAGGGCAGGAATAAAGACGTAGACATAGAGAATGGACTGGAGGACATGGCGGTGGGGGGGTGGGTAGGAAGCTGGGGCAAAGTGAGAGTAGCATCAACATACATACACTACCGAATGTAAAACAGTTAGCTAGTGGGAAGCAGCAGCATAGCACAGGGAAATAACCTCGGTGTTTTGTGATGACCTAGAGGGGTGGGATAGGGAGGATGGGAGGGAGGCTCAAGAAGGAGGGGATATGGGGACATGTGTATGCATATGGTTGATTCACTTTGGTGTACAACAGAAACTAACACAGCATTGTGAAGCAATTATAGTCCAATAAAGATCTATTTTACAAAACTGGAATACCTAGAACTGAAGATACAACATCTTAACTAAAATATTTCACTAAATGGGCTTAAAACAGATTGAAGATTGCAGAAAGAATCAGTGGAGAAAACCTGCACAAGACTCTTAGATAGACTCATCCACCAGAGGGCAGACAGCAGAAGGAAGAACTACAATCCTGCAGCCTGTGGAACAAAAACCACATTCACAAAAAGACAGACAAGATGAAAGGCAGAGGGCTATGTACCAGATGAAGGAACAAGATAAAACCCCAGGAAAACAACTAAATGGAGTGGAGACAGGAAACTTTCCAGAAAAAGAATTCAGAATAATAACAGTGAAGGTGATCCAGGACCTCGGAAAAAGAATGGAGACAAAGATCGAGAAGATGCAAGAAATGTTTAACAAAGATCTAGAAGAATTAAAGAACAAACAAACAGAAATGAACAACACAATAACTGAAATGAAAAATACACTAGAAGGAAGCAATAGCAGAATAACTGAGGCAGAAGAACGGATAAGTGACCTGGAAGACAGAATGGTGGAATTCACTACTGCGGAACAGAATAAAGAGAAAAGAATGAAAAGAAATAAAGACAGCCTGGGACTGTCTTTATTTATAAAATAAAGAGACCTCTGGGACAACATTAAACGCAACAACATTCGTATTATAGGGGTCCCAGAAGGAGAAGAGAGAGAGAAAGGACCTGAGAAAATATTTGAACAGATTATACTCGAAAGCTTCCCTAACACGGGAAACGAAATAGCCAACCAAGTCCAGGAAGCAGAGAGTCCCATACAGGATAAACCGAGGGAGAAACGCCAAGACACATAATAATCAAATTGGCAAAAATTAAAGACAAAGAAAAATTATTGAAAGCAGCAAGGGAAAAATGACAAATAACAAACAAAGGAACTCCCATAAGGTTAAGAGCTGATTTCTCAGCAGAAACTCTACAAGCCAGAAGCGAGTGCCATGATACCCTTAAAGTGATGAAAGGGAAGAATCTACACCAAAGATTACTCTACTCTGCAAGGAACTCATTCAGATTCGATGGAGAAATCAAAAGCTTTACAGACAAGCAAAAGCTAAGAGAATTCAGCACCATCAAACCAGTTCTACAACAAATGCTAAAGAAACTTCTCTAAGTGGGAAACACAAGAGAAAAAAGGGACCTAGAAAAACAAACCCAAAACAACTAAGAAAGTGGTAATAGGAACATACATATCAATAATTACCTTAAACGTGAATGGATTAACTGCTCCAACCAAAAGACACAGGCTTGCTGAATGGACACAAAAATAAGACCCATATATATGTTGTCTACAAGAGACCCACTTCAGACCTAGGGACACATTCAGACTCAAAGTGAGGGGATGGAAAAAGATATTCCATGCAAATGGAAATCAAAAGAAAGCTGGAGTAGCAATACTCATATCAGATAAAATAGACGTTAAAATAATGTTACAAGACAAAGAAGGACATTACATAATAATCAAGGAATCAATTCAAGAAGAAGATATAACAATTATAAATATATATGCATCCAACATAGGAGCACCTCAATACATAAGGCAACTGCTAACAGCTATAAAAGAGGAAATCGACAGTAACACAATAATAGTGGGGAATTTTAACACCTCACTTAACCAATGGACAAATCATCCAAGCAGAAAATTAATAAGGAAACACAAGCTTTAAATGACACAATAGACCAGATAGATTTAATTGATATTTATAGGACATTCCATCCCAAAACAGCAGATTACACTTTCTTCTCAAGTGCACATGGAACATTCTCCAGGATAGATCACATCTTGGGTCACAAATCAAGGCTCAGTAAATTTAAGAAAATTGAAATCATATCAAGCATCTTTTCTGACCACAACACTATGAGATTAGAAATGAATTACAGGGATAAAAACGTAAAAAACACAAACACATGGAGGCTAAACAATACGTTACTAAATAACCAAGAGCTCACTGAAGAAATCAAAGATGAAACCAAAAAATACCGAGAGACACATGATAATGAAAACACAACGATCCAAAACCTATGGGATGCAGCAAAAGCAGTTCTAACAGGGAAGTTTATAGCTATACAAGCCTACCTCAAGAAACAAGAAAAATCTCAAAAAAACAATCTAACCTTACACCTAAAGGAACTAGAGAAAGAATAAACAAAACCCAGAAATAGTTGAAGGTAAGAAATCATAAAGATCAGAGCTGAAATACATGAAACAGAAACAAAGAAAACAATAGCAAAGATCAATAAAACTAAAAGCTAGTTCTTTGAGAAGATAAACAAAACTGATAAACCATTAGCCAGACTCATCAAGAAAAAGAGGGAGAGGACTCAAATCAATCAAATTAGAAATGAAGAAAGAAAAGTTACAACAGACACCGCAGAAATACAAAGCATCCTAAGAGACTACCTCTATGGCAATAAAATGGACAACCTGGAAGAAATGGAGGAATTCTTAGAAATGTATAACCTTCCCAGACTGAACCAGGAAGAAATAGAATATATGAACAGACCAATCACAAGTAATGATATTGAAACTGTGATTAAATATCTTCCAGCAAACAAAAGTCCAGGACCAGATGGCTTCACAGTGAATTCTATCAAACATTTAGAGAAGAGCTACCACTCATTCTTCTCTAACTCTTCCAAAAAATTGCAGAGGAAGGAACGCTCTCAAACTCATTCTATGAGGCCACCATCACCCTGATACCAAAACCAGATAAAGATACTACAAAAAAAGAAAATTACAGACCAATATCACTGATGAATATAGATGCAAAATCCTCAACAAAATACTAGCACACAGAATCCAACAACACATGAAAAGGATCATACACCATGATCAAGTGGGATTTATCCCAGGGATGCAAGGATTCTTCAGTATATGCAAATCAATCAATGTGATACACCATATTAACAGATTGAAGAAGAAAAATCATATAATCATCTCAATAGATGTAGAAAAGCTTTTGACAAAATTCAACACCCATTTATGATAAAAACTCTCCAAAAAGTGGGCACAGAGGGAACCTACCTCAACATGATAAAGACCATATACGACAAACCCACAGCAACATCATTCTCAATGGTGAAAAACTGAAAGCATTTCCTCTAAGATCAGGAAAAAGACAAGGATGTCCACTCTCGCCACTCTTATTCAACATAGTTTTGGAAGTCCTAGCCATGGCAATCAGAGAAGAAAAAGAAATAAAAGGAATACAAATTGGAAAAGAGGAAGTAAAACTGTCACTGTTTGCAGATGACATGATACTATACATAGAGAATCCTAAAGACACCACCAGAAAACTACTAGAGCTAATCAATGAATTTGTTCAAGCTGGAGGATACAAATTTAATGCACAGAAATCTCTTGCATTCCTATACACTAATGATGAAAAATCTGAAAGAGAAATTAAGGAAACACTCCCATTTACCATGGCAGCAAAAAGAATAAAATACCTAGGAATAAACCTACCTAAGGAGACAAAGAACCTGTATGCAGAAAACTATAAGACACTGACGAAAGAAATTAAAGATGATACCAACAGTTGGAGAGATATACCATGTTCTTGGATTGGAAGGATCAATATTGTCAAAATGACTAAACTACCCAAAGCAATCTACAGATTCAATGCAATCCCTATCAAACTACCAATGCCATTCTTTACAGAACAAGAACAAAAAATCTTAAAATTAGTATGGAGACACAAAAGACCCCGAATAGCCAAAGCAGTCTTGCAGGAAAAAAAGAGAGCTGGAGGAATCAGACTCCTTGACTTCAGGCTATACTACAAAGCTACAGTAAACAAGACAATATGGTACTGGCACAAAAACAGAAATATAGTTCAATGGAACAGGATAGAAAGCCCAGAGATAAACCCTCGCACCTATGGTCAACTAATCTATGACAATGGAGACAAGGATATACAGCGGAGAAAGACAGCCTCTTCAATAAGTGGTGCTGGGAAAACTGGACAGCTACATGTAAAAGAATGACATTAGAACACTCCCTGACATCACACACAAAAATAAACTCAAAATGGATTAGAGACCTAAATGTAAGACAGGACACTATAAAACTCTTAGAGGAAAACATAAGAACACTCTTTGACATAAATCACAGCAAGATCTTTTTTGATCCACCTCCTAGAGTAATGGAAATAAAAACAAAAATAAACAAATGGGACCTAATGAAACTTCAAAGCTTTTGCAAAGCAAAGGAAGCTAGAAACAAGACGAAAAGACAACCCTCAGAATGGGAAAATATATTTGCAAACGAATCAATGGACAAAGGATTAATCTCCAAAATATATAAACAGCTCGTGCAGCTCAATATTAAAAAAGCAAACAACCCAATCAAAAAATGGGCAGAAGGCCTAAATAGATATTTCTCCAAAGAGGGCATACAGATGGCCAAGAAGCACATGAAAAGCTGCTCAACATCACTAATTATTAGAAATGCAAATCAAAACTACAATGAGGTATCACCTCACACCAGTTAGAATGGGCATCATCAGAAAATTTACAAACAACAAATGCTGGAGAGGGTGTGGAGAAAAGGGAACCCTCTTGCACTGTTGGTGGGAATGTAAATTGATACAGCCACTATGGAGAACAGTACAGAGGTTCCTTAAAAAACTAAAAATAGAATTACCATATGATCCAGCAATCCCACTACTGGACATATACCCAGAGAAAAACATAATTCAAAAAGACACATGTACCCCAATGTTCACTGCAGCACTATTTGCAATAGCCAGGTCATGGAAGCAACCTAAATGCCCACTGACAGACGAATAGATAAAGAAGTTGTGGTACATATATACAATGGAATATTACTCAGCCATAAAAAGGAACGAAAATGAGTCATTTGTTGAGACATGGATGGATCCAGAGACTATCATACAGAGTAAAGTAAGTCAGAAAGAGAAAAACAAATATTGTATATTAACGCATGTATGTGGACCTAGAAAAATGGTACAGATGAACCGGTTTGCAGGGCAGAAGTTGAGACACAGATGTAGAGAACAAACGTATGGACACCAAGGGGGGAAGCAGTGGGGGGGGGGGGGTGTGCTGAATTGGGTGATTGGGATTGACATATATACACTGATGTGTATAAAATTGATGACTAATAAGAAACTGCTGTATTAAAAAAAAAAACACCACATATATCCCAATGTTCATTGCAGCACTGTTTACAATAGCCAGGTCATGGAAGCAACCTAAATGCCCATCGACAGACGAATGGATAAAGAAGATGTGGTACGTATATACAAAGGAATATTACTCAGCCATAAAAGGGAATGAAATTGGGTCACTTGTAGAGATGTGGATGAATCTAGAGACTGTCTTACAGAGTGAAGTAAGCCAGAAAGAGAATAACAAATATCGCATATTAACGCATATATGTGGAACCTAGAAAAATGGTACAGATGAACCAGTTTGCAGGGCAGAAATTGAGACACAGATGTAGAGAACAAACGTATGGACACCAAGGGGGGAAGCGGTGGGGGGGGGGTGTGATGAATTGGGCGATTGGGATTGACATGTATACACTGATGTGTATAAAATGGATACTAATAAGAACCTGCTGTACCAAAAAATAAATGAAAATTTAAAAAAAGTGATCCTTACTCAAAAGTTAATTTAGCATGGGAAAGGAAACACATAAGCACACTCTATGGTAAATTAAAATGACTACTCAGTGTTTGAAGAATGAATGAATGAGCAAGTGAATGAATGCAATTAAGTCAAAAGTCCTAATTGTCAACTACTATGGGATGTGCTCATATACAGTTTTGAGTAATGGAGGAAATGGTTCACTTGGTAAAAAAAGAAAGTTTCAGTATTATACAGTTAATATAACCTCAGATACAAATCTGAACATGTAAAAAAAGAAAAAAGTGAACATGAAGAAAAGTCAACAAAAGTTATCAAAATTGAAGAACAGAGAAAAAAGATTTAAGAAAACTGAAGAGTCTCAGTATATTAATTTTTTTAAACTTTCTATGTAACAAATGCAAATTAGTGGCTTAAAACACCACCCATTATTAGCTCATAGTTCTGTAGTGCAAAATCTAAGCAGGCTCAGTTGGGCTCTGTGCTCAGGTTATTACAGACTTGTTGGGGAATTGTTGTTAATTAAGTAACACATGGTAACTAAATTCATGCATGTTGGAATTATGTAAAGTGAAGACTGCCTGTACATTAAAGCAGAGTTTAAATATTTCTTCAAATGTGCACAAAACTACCAACACCTAGAAATAATCTAGGACAATAGACTCAATGTGTTCTCTGAATACACTGTATTTGTATTAGATCAAACATAATAGCCAATCACATGGACATTAACAATCACAACATATAATTAAGACTATAACAGAAGGTAACAAAATTTTATTATAATTAGAATACTATATATCAATATCTTGGGCTATGACTAAAGCAATGCTTAGATCTTAGAGGAAAAATTACTTCTTATGTATTAATTTTATTATTATTATTTTTTTTCTTTTTGCGGTATGTGGGCCTCTCACTGTTGTGGCCTCTCCCGTTGCGGAGCACAGGCTCCGGATGCGCAGGCCCAGCGGCCATGGCTCACGGGCCCAGCCGCTCCGCGGCATATGGGATCCTCCCAGACCGGGGCACGAACCCGTATCCCCTGCATCGGCAGGCGGACTCTTAACCACTTGCGCCACCAGGGAGGCCCTTATGTATTAATTTTAAACAATTATTTTTATACCTTAAAACTATAGTAGAAGAACAGGGGAAAACTGGCCAAAAAAAAAAAAATTTTTTTTTTCCAGAAGGAGAAATAAACTAGAAAATGGAAAGCAAGTAAATAAGTAAAATTCATTTTGGTATCTAACAGGAAACCACAGCTGACAGCTTTTACTTAAGATATAAAAATGCTTTTTCTTTGTACCAATTCATTATAAACTAAATAATTATTTGAAAATATAGAACAGCCAATTTTTTCTAGTTTATAAAACTTACATGTTTACACTATTAAAATAATACATATTTGTTAATAAATTTCTAGACCACACAATTCTTCTGTAGTTAAATTTAAATTAAAATATTTAAATGCCCAATACTTCAAACTGACAGATTATAAATATTTCACTGCTTCTCTGACTCCAATGACAACAACCACACTTAGCATTTTAGAGTACTTGGGTTCAACATACATTTTCTCATTTAATCCTCCTCCTCATTTAATGCTTTGATTTGTTTGGGTAAAATTTTTATTGATACAAATCTTCAGTTTACTCTGGGGAAAACAGTAATATAACTTCTACTTTTCCTAAAACGAAAGCCTACTTACAGCTCTGAGTAATGAATGATAGGTAATAATTAATTAAAAAACAATAACAAGAATTTCCCTGGTGGCACAGTGGTTAAGAACCTGCCTGCCAATGCAGGGGACACGGGTTCGAGCCCTGGTTTGGGAAGATCCCATATGCCACGGAGCAACTAAGCCTCGTGCGCCACAATTACTGAGCCTGCATTCTAGAACCTGCGAGCCACAACTACTGAGCCCGTGTGCCACAACTACTGAAGCCTGCACGCCTAGAGCCCATGCTCTGCAACAAAGAGAAGACACCGCAATGAGAAGCCCGTACACTGCAATGAAGAGTAGCCCCCACTCGCCGCAACTAAAGAAAGCCCGCGCGCAGCAACGAAGACCCAACAAAGCCAAAAATTAATTAATTTAAAAAGAAAAAAATAACAATAGTTTCAAAGTATTTTACATATGCTAAACTACTTACATTGAATCCAATGAAGATGCCCCATTTTATTGATGAGGAAACTG
This sequence comes from Mesoplodon densirostris, assembly GCF_025265405.1. Classification (NCBI taxonomy): domain Eukaryota; kingdom Metazoa; phylum Chordata; class Mammalia; order Artiodactyla; family Ziphiidae; genus Mesoplodon; species Mesoplodon densirostris. The sequence goes on from NC_082668.1 coordinate 72,653,451, forward strand.
AGACAGAAAAGTAACTAGCACAAGATCATACAGATAGTAAATAGTAAAAGAAGGATTTCAGTCTAGGCAGTCTGGCTCAGGGCATATTTTCTATTAATCTGCCTCTTGGGTGCAATTTTTGTTCAAAACTGCTAAATTAACTCTTTCAACAAGTTAGTTTTCAGTTTCTCTATGCATGAACATTTTAAACATACTGAATAGGACAAATGCAAGATCAACTCTTGTTTATAAGAAAAGAATCAGACACAATGCCACGCTTAACTCCATTTACCTCATCATTTAATAACACAATGTACATATTTAAGAATTTCTTGCTCTGATGGAATATAGAAGAGTGATTGCTACTCTTTTTTCATTTCACATGTTACCACCAACATTTGTGGGGGGACTAGGAAGAGTTTAGAGAGTTGGGCAGATAGGAAAAAGGAATAAACAAAATCAAAATCATCTTTTACTTCCTTCTAATATTGTAAATCATCTATTTAAAAGGTAAAAGGTCTAGAGCCAGCCTTTACATTCCTACAAGCTCACTTTCTTCTTGTCTGATACTCCCAAGATGCCCTCTGTAATCCTGTTCATTGAGAGCCATACCCCCTCCCAACTCCACAGAACAGGCATGCTCATTTCTACAAACACCCTTACATTATGGAACAGGGCAGAAGAATAAATGTAGTAAGTATAATTTCTATTTTAACAGACCTATCTGGAAGCTTCACGTTTAAGACACAATAATAGCTGGGGAAAAGGAAAAATGAATCTCAAAGTAGCCACTAACACGCCAAAACATCACAGATGGAGAATCAAAAGCAGTTAGGTTGGGCAGATGACCACATAACCTCCGCAGACTGAGGAAACCATTATGCACATGTGGAGTACACACGTCACCCATTAACACTGAAGACCCACCTTCTCTATTCCCAGCTCTGAAACTTACATACTAGCTTAAGGTTGCTAGGTAGTTCACCTCAGCTCTGATTCAAATCTGAATCCATGTTCTCATCTGTAAAATGGAAATTAAAATGGCTGCCATGCTTAAAAGAGGAGTTGTGAAAATTAAGTGAAAAGAAAAATGGGTGAGAAACTTAAACAGATATTTCAAAAAAGAGAATATTAATTTAGTGAATAACTATATTAAAGATTAGATAAATAAATACTTATTAAAGCCACAAAGAGATGCCACTAGAATGGCTAAAATTCTTAAAATTACACCACCATGTATGAACAAATTTTTTATATGAAATTGAAGTAATATGAGCTAAAAATAAGTAGGTGGCAGCTTCAAAATGTCAATAATTTTCAGGGGGCAATGTCTGATATCTGTCATATAGACCTTCTTAGGTTCAATCCCTATACTCAATACAAACATTTATTCTGTAAGTAAAGCTACAGAGCCTAATAAGGCAATAATATTGTTTTTTTAAAAGTTCTTTCCCTTTACCTTCCACCTCAAGGGACAGTAGTAGTATGTGTATATTTACTTGTAGAAAAATCATCCTCTTGCTCTCTTACCTAACTTTACAATTACACTTGACCCTTGAATAACATGGGTTTTAACTGCAGAGATCCACTTAATATGCAGATTTTTTAAAATAACTATATTGGAAAATTTTTGGAGATTTGTAACAATTAGAAAAAACTTGCGGACAAACCGGGTAGCCTAGAAATATCAAAAAAATTAAGAAAAAAGTATGTCATGAATTGTATAAAATATATGTAGATATACACATAACATGCAAAACATGTTAACTGACTGTTATCGGTAAGGCTTCCAGTCAACAGTAGGCTATTAGTAGTTAAGTTTTGGGGGAGTCACAAAAGTTATCACAAAAGTTAATACATGGATTTTCAACTGTGCAGGGGGTCAGCACCCCTAACCCCCCGAGTTGTTCAAGGGTCAACTATATAATCTAAGTAAGATTAGAACTAAACATTATTATCAGGAAATAAAAAGTGTATTATTAAATATCAACATCATCAGTGCATATGAATCAAAAACATAAACTACAATGTCTTCTCAAATCCTAAAAGAACATAAAAGAAATTCCCTTTTATGATTTTACTAATCTGATAATAAACCCATATGAAAGAAAAAAGGCCAAAACCAGCTAAGAGTATCAAAATGAAGAAAAACAAGACAGGGGGCTTGCCCTACCACCTATAAAGGCCAATGACATTAGAATGTGGTACTGGTACAGGATAGATAAAGAGAACAGTGTAGAACAGAAAGCACAGACACAGACCTCATACGAGGAAAGGGATTTACTATATGAAGGAGAAAGTACTCCAAACTAGTGGGGGAAGGATAGATAATTCAATAAATGGTGATTAGGCAACTGACAATTGTCTATTGTGAATTGACTATCCAATCAAATCTCTCCTTAGACCTTACATAAAGACCAAGTCTAGGTGGACTAAAGACCTAACTGTGAAAATCAAAACTTCAATAAAACTTTCAGAAGAAAACATAACAAGATCCTTATAGACTCAAGGAGGAGAGAAAGCTTTTCTTGAACAAGAAAAATAAAATCAAGAGAGAAAGACAATATTACTAAACCGAAACTTCAATCTTCTTAATAGTAAAAGGCAGCACAAACAAAAAGAAGACAAGGATATATATTTGCAATTCACATAAACAACAAAAGATTAGTAGAGAACGCATGTGAAACTTTAAAAATCAATAAGAAAAAATAATCCAACAGAACAATAAGTACATGAAAGTAATGAGCAGGCAATTTATACAAAAAGAAAACAGACTGGCCAAGAGACATATGAAAAGATGCTCAACTGCACTGAAGCTGAAATAAATTGAAAACAATGCCCTATTTCACACCCATCAAATTGGCATAAATTTTAAAATCTGACAATACCCAGCGTTAGTGAGACTGTGGAACAACAGGGACTTCACTTCCACTGCTGGTGGGAGTAAAATCTCCCACAAACACTTAGAAGAACAATTCTGTATTATTTAACATTTTGCAACTTTGCACTATATGCATTTTTAAAAAAGAATTCCTCTTCAAGATACAATCCCTTGAGAATTTCTCACTCTTGTGAAGAAGAAAACGTGGATAATAACTTTCACTGCAGTGTTGTCTGTAATAGCAAAAAACCGCAAAAAACTTCATGTTCATTAATAGGAGAATGGGTTAAAAAAATGTGGGATATCACATAGCTCTTAAAATTAATGAACTAAAGCTACAAACATCAACATGAATAACTCTCACAAAAAATGCTAAATGGCAAGCTGCAAATGACTACAGAGAATATTATTTTTTATGAAGTTTAAAAACATGCAAAACAATACATATAGTATATTTATATGTATAGTATATATTATAAAATAGACTTTTTAAAAATCTTTTTAGAGTGTTTAACTCTGAGAAGAGAGGAATAAAAATAGTATCAGGTAGCTAATAAATAAAAGTAATAATTTCCACTGTATCTTGAATGTTTTCTTTAAAAAAAAAAAGAATGAAGTGTGGCAAAATGTTAGGACTTGACAGAGGTGACTGACAGGAATAGGAGTTTATGTTATACTCTGTACTTTATGCTAAAAATTTTTCATCGGTTAAAAAATTACAAAATATATTAATTAAAATTTTTAACTATTTTAATTAGGACTAGGTATTAGAATTTTTGGTACCATGTAAGCAAAAGAAAGTATAGGAAAAAAACTGGCTGTTACAGCTGTCAGTCTCACCTAAAACCAAAATTTTTTTAATTTTAATTTTTTGCAACAACCTCATGTTGTTCAAGAATTGCCTTAATGACTATGTAAATGTAATATATTTAAATGTATAAAGTAAATTTGTATTACCAGAGTGCCATCAATATCTATTTTTATATTAGGGTTTCTTGTAAAATTTCATTGGAGAAAATGATTCCATTACCAAAAACTCCAAGCTACTCACTGTCAAGTTATTTGACCACAACACAAGCCAAAGACATAGCAATACACGCATTCAAATTTTACTTGGAAAAGTCTCCTTTTAAGATAAAGTTCATACTTCAATCCACTGTGTGAAAAGAGTTTTTGTAGAAGTAGAATTTGAGCTCAGCTCTGTGGGACACAAGTAAGTTTATCTTTAAGGAAGGAGATACCAAGTATTGCTGAAAAAAGCAAAAATCTATTAGTGAATAGTAGTAAACAGCAAAGAGACAGAAACTGGCAAGAAAGATTGCCTGGCTTGAGTAAGGAGAAAAAAGTCATGCAAATAAGAACTGGAGTTACGGAGCAGAACAGACAGCCGTGACTCAGGAATCAATGTCACGAGACTGGAAAAATCGGTACAGGACGTAAGGAAATGACATCTGCCCTTTTAACACTACCACTAAATCTTCCTATTGTGGCTCTGTCCTTCATGTTTTACTTTCTCCTTGGAATCTCCTAAAAAGGCTGCCCCAAACAGGCTCTCTACCTTAGGAAACCTACACTCCCCTTCAAGATAAGAATCAGGGCCGGGGTGAGGGGGGATGTGTGTGGATATTTTCTTTTTTTCTCAGCATAGCTTCAAAGGAATTTTATTCAACAAAACAAACAATAAACCCATATTAGAAGAAATCCAATAAATATTTAAAGAGCTCTAATGCTACCATACCTAGCATACCTTTCAGGATTTGTAGGTTCTGACTCCAAGAAAAAAAACTACGAACTTGCCAGAGTTCCTTACCTCTTAGCCTTTGGCCGGCTACCATTTGACAAGCCATATACCATCATCAACTTATGAGTGCCTTCCTAGACATCTTGAGTCACTACAGCCTTTTCTCAGAGTCTCAGGGTCTGAGAAAAGGATTTCTTCCCCATATGAATGATGTCAGAAACACTGTTCACCCTCTGATGAGACTGCATCGACCAAAGGAATGTAGTTTCAACTTTACAGTTAATTATAAAATGACCAAACCATACATATAGTAAGAGATGGTCACTTCCTGCAGGTGTAAGTGCTATCAGGAAAGCAGGGGAAGAGAGAGGATAGTGTCAACACTTTTACAAATAAAGTGTCTGCCTGAAGGTCCTTGTCTTCTCTTCAGGGAAGATGATTGTTTTAAATAGAGGGAGAATGTAAAGCATCTCCTGTATTTCTAGTATCGTAATACAGTGTGAAAAATACAATTATCTTTTTATGTGTGTATGAGTCCTCCATTTGATTGAGAATTCCTTGAGGGAACCCAGTTTATTTATTAAATTTGTGCCCCCAAAGTCTGACACACACTGTCTGATGCACAGTAATCACTCAATGCCTGTTTGTTGAATGAAAGGTAAACAAAGCTACGACAAAAAAGAAACAATGGTAATAAAAATCTGACTGAATCAAAGAAAGGTGAAAGGGACAATGACACTGCAAAGGAACATTCCTGTGGGCATCTCAAGTTAAACAATGACTTGATCGTCATATTACTTAACTACTGTATTTCAAATTAACAGGGGCTTTAAGTTTTGAAAAGTGCAATATATAATTTTTCTTCTATAATAGACGTATAAAGCCAATTTGAAATCCTTAGTATTTCATGCCACTTTTTCTATTAATTCCAACCACTTGCCTAAAAGAGGTTACAATCAAACTTTCTATTTTATCTTTAAACTGCCTTTTGGAAACTGACTTCAGTCAGTCATACCTGTGTTAACAAGTAAGTACTTGAAGCTTTGGCTGATGGCACTGCCCATGAAATAATCTATACACAGTATTTTTTTTTTTTTTGTCTGAACAGCAGTGCTTCTTTTACTACAGTGGAACTGTGGTCCACTAAACCATGTAGGAACCTCAGGAGACACTGAGGGGGAGGTTTAGAAAAGCAACTTAGCTTATTTTCACCAGAGAAGCTGTCAATCAGAAAACAATGGGCTTCCAGGAAAGATCTCCCTTGAAGAGTTCCACAGCTGTTAAGTTTGAAAATCATTTGTCTTATTCTATTTTGCCTTTTTTTTCCACTATGACAAAATGAAAGTCTTCACAACAATAAAAAGTGAAGGTCTCACTGCAGCAAAGGAAGACATCATTAGGTGTTCCAAAAGCAGACGTTGTGAACCTCAACATTATGCTTCCTAGATTTACAGCAGTCACCAATGTTAAACTACCAAGAAAAAAGTTGAATGAAATTATGAAATACATATTTGAAGACTATCTAAGGGTCAAAAATCTATAAAGTTTTTTAGCTCTCTGTGATAGGAAGGTACTTATACATCATATTTGACTTCTGAACACACTTTTGGAATCACATAATATACCAAAATAGGGCACTTTCTAGACTTTACCCATAATTAGAAAATTGTAATTATGAAACAGGTGCAATATTCTGTATAACTGGCAATTTGCAGCCATGCGTTTTTTTCATTCGACTAAATCCTAAAACTCTACCTAGAATTAACTACTGCTACCAAAATATTTACCTTAGTCAGCTTGGTTTACTGTTTTTCTAAAACCACAAGTTAAGTTCTCATACCCAATCCATCTTTTTCTCACTCCATAGTCACTGACGACCCCCCAAGAAGTAAAACAGGTGTTCTGGAGTGTTTTGAAATCCTGGGGTTTTCCTTTTCATACTCTAAGGCAGAACACCTTATAGCACTTGCACTATCCATGGATAGAGTAACACTTCCAACTATCATAAGTAAGTCCTGAAGCCGTGCGATCAGGGATTGGACGCATCTATATATAAGCGAGGTAAAATAGGTTCTTCCTATTGAACCGGGGCAAGTTGAAGTCTCTAAGTGCTGAGCTGCCCTAGACAACAGGGTCTGCTGCATCAGTTTTAACCGCGGGGCGGGGGAGTGGGGAGGGGGGGACACAAGACTCAGCCAGTTCTAGAGGGAGCTGGAAGTTCTGTGTCATCAACTCAGCAATTGCTCAATTAGTCCAGTCTCCAGAGAACCCCAGGCTCCTCCCTATTCCTGTGCCTGGCGAGGGGAACGGACCTCTTTCGGGGTCTCCAACCTCAGGTGGGCTGGAGACACTCCCCAGGCAGCTAGGGACGCGCCGAGGTTGCCCCCAGAAAAATCCCGGCTGCCAGGCAGCGGCGACGCCGCACCCTCCTCCCCCTTTGCTAGGCTTTCCAGTCCCCGGAGTCGCCACCGCCCACTTTCTAGCACAACAAACAACGGCTTGGGGCCCAGGCCCAGCACTTACCCACATCTTGCTCGAAGTGGTTGGCGGCGAACAGAGGCATCTCGCCGGCGCCCGAGCCCTAGTTGCTGCGGTCAGGCTGAGGCTCGGCAGCTGCTCCGGGATAGGGGACCCACGGCCGCGGCTTCCTAGACGGCTCGGCTCCAGTCGCGTCCGGCACTTCCGCCACCGCACCTGGCCCACTCCTGCCTGACGGACCAGCTCCCGGCCCGCGCTCCGCCCTCGCGCTCCGCCCCGACCTCTCCTCCCGGTATGAGGTCCCACCAGCGGCGGGCATCTTCTCAGCGGCCCTGTAGCCGTCGCCCTCCGGGAGGAGGCGGCAGCCCTGATCCAAAGCCCGCGTAGGGGTCAGGCGGCCGCCGAGGCCACCTTTCCATCGCTAGGACCCCGGCAAGCCATGGAGCGGGGGACCTTCAGGGCCGGAAGTTGTCGAGCCTATAACTTGGCGACGCCAGAGGACCGGAAGCTGCAATGCCGGCGGCAGTTCTGCAGGGGGCGAGGTGGTCTGGGATTCCCCGCGTAGGGCTGCTGGTTCCGACGGCCAAGTTCTCTCCAGTTTAGTTCCTTCCTAAGCTATGGGCTAGTCCCACGCGGCCGAGGGCCCGCGGCTACGTTTGCGTCACAGTCCCGTTGCCCTGGAAACGGTTGGAGTCTCACTGGTTTTGAGAGTCAGTGAAGGGTTTGGCTCCGCTCCTGGCGCTACACTCTCCTCGTCGCCTAAACCCCGCCGGAATAACCACCGTGGAAAGCGGGACTCCTCACTTTTCGCTTTTCATCATGCTCTTAAACCTGAAAACACTGCTCGACTCTGGGAATCCAGGGACGAATGAGGCACAGTCCCTGCCTTCAAGTTGCTGACAGTTTTATGGGGACAGTGTATAGCGTATACATGACAGTACATGACGGTCCTGATATACAATTGGGGTCACAAACTCAAATTCCCATCGGAGGCAGCCAGGTACTGAAATGAGTGTGAAGGTGCAAGCACCCTTCCCACCCACACGCTCCCAAACCCTCTTAACCCTGTTTTATTTTTCTATGGCATTTATCACTTCCTAATATAGAATTTACTTATTATGTTTTCTGTCTCTCCTCTTTAGACTGTAAACTCCATAATTATTTTTGTTCACTGCTGTACCCCCAGCATATAAAACAGTGTCCAGCAAGTAACAGGTGCTCAGTAAATACTTTTCAAATCCAACCAAACAGTTCATGGCAGCTACTGGTAAACTTAAGCTATTTGTTGAAGTGTGGGCTCTACTAGAGCGTCCAGTTTTTCAATGATTTTTTTTAATGTTAAGAATTACTTCAACATTTTTAATAATGGGCTAAACAAGACCATTTTACAACCTCTGTGTAAAGACTTGGTACAAAAAATAGAGAACCCTTATACATGGAATAGTTCAGAAAGGTTGTTGCATTTTATACCATAAAGATAGGTTCACAAATAAGGAGGAAACACCAGCAGGTGAAAGGAGCTGATTTTCAAAAACCATTGAACCTAGGATGTTCAAGATATGTTTGGAGACTTTCTAGGTGGATTTGTCTAGGATTAAGGCTTAGTGTTGGAATGGAAAACAAGGGTAGATAGAGATAAGAGGAAACAGATTGGGAAGAGCCTTAAGCAGCAAGCTAAGAATTTTTAATTTTATCACATAAGGCACTAGATAATCATTTAAAGATTTTGAGCGGCAGAGGAGTACACAAAAAAGAGTTTCCGGATACTAATCTGACAGCAGTGTGCGTGACATATATTAAGCAGACCAGGCAGTGGAACAGTTTAGGAGTTACGTAAGTATTTGAAGAAGAGATATTGTAGAGGAGATTGTACTGAGATAAGAGCAAAGGTCTGAGGATTTGTCTTTGGAAACTATTCACATTTTAAAGAGACTCCTTTAGCTCCTCCACATCTTTTAATAGCAAGCATGTTCAAGAATCTATGGGTTGGGCTTCCCTGGTGGCGCAGTGGTTGAGAGTCCGCCTGCCGATGCAGGGGACACGGGTTTATTCCCTGGTCCGGGAAGATCCCACATGCAGCGGAGCGGCTGGGCCCGTGAGCCATGGCCGCTCAGCCCGCATGTCCAGAGCCTGTGCTCCGCAACGGGAGAGGCCACAACAGTGAGAGGCTCGCGTACCGCAAAAAAAAAAAAAAAAAAGAATCTATGGGTATTTACTCATCTGTGCAGATACTCAGTCTCTTGGTGAATCCAATTAACAAAATTTTTAACAGTCACTAAGAGCCAGGCCCTGTGTTAGAAACAAGAAGATACGAAGATTGTTCATTGTTACTTCACCTAATGAAGTTATCGAAGAAGTAAAAGATATGTCAGTGGCAGCCCACAAGTTCTGGTGTGCAAAATTTCTGTTGTACAACCTCTTTTGAGCCCCAGTCTCCCTGATAACAAAATAATCTCATCAATTTCAGTTAAATTCTGTCTGTTTAGGGGCTTTTGTTGTTGTTATTATTATTTGGGGTTTACACTCAACAAATCTACATCCTTACCTCACACCACTTTCTCTGAACATACACCAAGATCCATCCTCAGATATGTTCTTCCAACTCTGCCAGTCTGTATTTGGTGAATAACCCTTTTTATTCCAAAACAGGGACAGTGCTTCCCCAGTCAAGACATGATGAAACTTGTCTCTAGTTATTGGTCTAGAAAAACTGAAGGGGGTTATGGGAAATCTTTTTTTCTTTTTCTCCCTCGCAAAAGATTAATGAACATGACCTCCTCCCAATACTTCAGTGAATAAGGATTGAGGTCAGCAGGGAAAGCAGTGTTTTGGTTCTTTCTGGATCAAAAGGGAAATCTTGAGAAGGGAAAGTAGCATTTTGGAAGGCATCTTCCTCAGATGAGGCTTCTCCACAGTCTTCGGGCAAAGGGAGGTCACTATCCTCTAGCAGGGGCAAGCACACCACTTCTGTCAGTCCAGAGGATTGAGGTGAATCTATCAGCTCAGAGTTCTCAAGAGTATCCACCCAGATATCCCCATCATCCTAGGTCTCGGGGTCTCATTCTTTCCCCTGCAGAGTCCTGACTTTACATTATGCTATGGGTTATGAATTCAACCTTCTTTTAAATTCTGCTACTCTCACAATCAGGTCCTGAGTCTGATTTTTTTTTAAATTGTAATCTGTCCCTCTGGCCATAGCAAGTAAAGCTAGCTAGCTTGCTCGCTCTCTCTCTCTCTCTCTCTCTCTCTCTCCTTCTCTCATTTTTCTCTTTGTATTTCAGTTTGGATAATTTCTCTATGTGTCTTTAGGATGAGTGGTATGTTATTTTTCATTAATTTCCAAAGCATTCAGTTTAAGTGTTTTTTAAATAAACTTTTTATTTTGGAATAATTTTAGATTTACAGGGAAGTTACAAAGATAGTACAGAGAGGTCTCATTTACCCCTCACCCCTTTCTCCCACTGTTAACATCTTACATTTCCATGGTATATTTGTCAAAACTAAGAAACTAACATTAGTTCATTGCTATTAACTAAACCACAGATTTATTTGGATTTTACCAGTGTTTACATTAATGGCCTCTTTTTTTTCCAGGATCCAATCCAGGTGTGCCAGGTGTCCCCAAGGTCACCCCCACGTTCAATGATTCATTGGGATTCATAGGACTCAGCATATAGTCATCCTCATGACTATATTTTATTACAACTAAAGGATACACAACAAAATCAGCAAAGGGAAAGGCACATAGGGTAAAGTCTGGAGGTGCGAGCTTCTAAGAGTCCTCTCTCAAGGAAGGCACACAGGACATGCTTAAATCCTCCAACAGTGAGTCATACAACAATGTCGTCTACCAGGTAAGCTCATTGCAAATTCAATGCCCGGGGTTTTTACTGGGGTCTAGTCACACAGGCACCCTCTACCTAACATGCACCCATGTTTCCAGACTCTCAGAAGGAAAGCAGGTGTTCAGCATAAACCACATTGTTTGTACAGTTTAGACACCATGAGCCATTCTTATCAGGGAAATTGTGGGAAATCTCCCAAAATCTAAGTTCCCAGATGCCAGGCAAGGGCCAACTTTGCAAGCAGGCCTTTCCTTTTTTTTTTTTTTTAATTTATCTTTTATTGAAGTATAGTTGAATTACAATGTCATGTTAGTTACTGCTATACAGCAAAGTGACTCAGTTATACATATATATACATTCTTTTTCATATTCTTTTCCACTATGGTTTATCACATGATATTGAATATAGTTCCCTGTGCTATACAGTAGGACCTAGTTGTTTATTCATTTTATATATACCAGTTTGCGTCTGCTAATCCCAAACTCCCAATCCAACCCTCTCCCACCGCCCCCACGCATGGCAGCCACCAGTCTATTCTCTATGTCCCTGATTCTGTTTCTGTTTCTGTTTCATTGATAGGTTCATTTGTGTTATATTTTAGATTCCACATGTAAGTGATATCATATGGTATTTTTCTTTCTCTTTGTGACTTACTTCACTTAGCATGATCATTTCTGATTGCTTTTTTTAATTTAACTATAATTGATTTACAATACTGTGTTAGTTTCAGGTGTACAGCTTCAGGTTCTTTTCCATTATAGATTATGACAAGATATTGAATATGGTTACCTGTGCTATACAGTAAATCCTTGTTGATTTACTTTATATATAGTGGTGTGGCAAGCAGGCCTTTCTAAGGATAGTGGTCTCAGGCCTGCTATGTTAACCCTTTTCTGCATACCAGAGTATCGCAATTCATTTGGTTGTCATGTCTCCCTAGTCTCCTCTGGTTTGTGACAGTTTCTCAGTCTTTCCTTGTTTTTCATGACCTTTACAGTCTTGAGGAGTGCTGACCAGATATGCTGTAGATTGTCTCTGAATCTAAGTTTGTCTGATGTCTTTCTCATGCTTAGATGGGTGTTGTGGGATTTTGGAAAGTATATCACAGAGGTAGAGTGTCCTCATCACATTATTGTAAGGAGTACATGATATCTGGTGATGGTAACTTTTAGCACTTAGTAAATGTAGCATTTGCCAAGTTCCTCCACTTAAAAGTTAATATTTTTCCCTTTCCCTACTCTGTTCTTAGGAAGCAGGTCACTGAGTCTAGCCCACCCTCAAGGGGAAGGGAGGGCATTAAGCTTTACCTTCTGTAGAGGGGAATATCTAAGTATATTATTGGAATCTTTCTATAAGGAAAATTTGTCTCTTTTCTCCTATTTACCCATTTATTAAATTGTTTATAGCAGTATGAACTCATGTATATTTATTTTATACTTTGAGTTGTAAGCCAATAATACTTTTGTTGTTGTTGTTGTTCTTTTCTTGTTTGCTTTTGCTCAGTGTTCCATCTTTGGTCACTGGGAGTTCTTTCAGTTGACTTCTATGTCCCTTTGATGTGTTACTATTTTTTTAGCATCTCTTTACTTTCCTGGTACTATAAGATGCTCTAGACTCATCTTGTATATTCTCTGCTGCATTCTTAGAATCAACCATTTCTCAAAGGCAACCTGGTTCTGACGTTCTCTTTAAAGGCTGCCATAGAAGATTCCTAGCCTTCATGATGCCTTAAGTAGAGAACTGGCTAACCTGAGCTTGTATTTCCTTCCTGAAGCACATTAACAGTAATTAACAACAGCCATCCAATTCCACAGCTTTTTATAACTGTCTTCACCTCTCTCAAATGCTAGAGCTATTATAGAAGCCAGTGCATGCCCTTCTACCTGTACCCAACTCCAATTTACCATGATCTTAGTAATTGTGATGCTACGGAAGTAGTTCTCAACATTTGGCATCAGAACCACCTGGAGGGCTTGTTAAAAACACAGATTGCTGGACCCCACTGCAGAGTTTCTGATTTAGTAAATCTTGTGTGGAGCACAACCTAAACCCTACCCAGGTAAACATAAAACTTCGCACAAAAGGCCTGTTCTCCTCAGTTCCTTTTACCCAGTATATCATGTCTGGCTTTTAACCAAAACTTACAAAGCATACTAAAAGACAAAAACCAAAACAAAACAGTTTGAAGAGCAAGCATCAGAACTAGATTCAGACATGGCAGGGATGTTAGACATTTCTTCAACCTGGCTTAATTTCTGCCAGGATGGTTAGGCTCTGGTAAAACCCTAGTTGGTTAGAATCTAGGGTTTTACCAGATTCTAAAATAATAACTTCTCTTGAGGTCAGGCCTCCTTAAAAAGAATAGAATGCTCTGGGCTTATTTCAGAATGGCTACTTTCCTCCTCCCCCTGCTGGAAGCACAAGGGGATTTTCTCTGATCTTCCTTGTGGGAACCTGATAGGGCTCCTAGAGGTAAAACTTACAATAATGGGGGAGCCTTCCTGTTACTGGGTCAACTCTCAGACTTGCCCACAGTGAGCCTCCAGCAGTTCGTCAACCACAGTTCAGGTTTCCCTACCCCAGCACTTGTTCCAGCGGAGGCTTCTGCTCTAGTAAGTTGTGATTCTCTATATCTGCCTGTCTGTCTCTCCAACTTTGGGGGCAGCAGTCTGCCCTGTGACCTCAGATCTCTGAGGGAGCTAAAAAGAGTTGTTGATTTTCAGGTCAGCTTTTTTTTCTTATTGTGTGGACCAGAGTGACAACTCCTAAGCTTCTTGGATTCTAGACCAGAAACCAGAAGTTGGCTCTCTTGTTCTCTCTCTTTTCTATCATAGGCATTACAGTGTTTTGGACCTACATAGTAGAAACCTTAGAATAAGCTCTAACTCTGCTTCTATTTTTCCAGTTTTTAAAAACCTAATTGTTTCACTTCTTTCTTCAAACTTTCTTTTTGCTGTCCACCCACCCCCTCCCTTTGTTCTTCCCTTTGAGAAAGGGCACCCAATAGAAGGGGCTGGGATCGACTTCATGCTCTGTTAACCGAGTCATGAACCCATAAGGCTACGTCTCTCCCAGAGAGGGAGCCTTTCTCTTTTAAAGACATCATATGGGCTAGCCTATCCCTGCCCACAAAACAATTTAATTATCCTGAAACACCACCTTTATGGTTTTGTTCCCTCAAGAACCCAATGGATTTTTCCTGCCACAGAAAGTTCAATCTGGGCTGTCACTGTCTCTGGTAAATAACTCATTTTTCCCTACCCAATAACCTTATTTTCCATGGCTTAAAGCATCAGTTTTTGAAGTCAGGTGAAATTTCAAATCACAGCCTTGCCACTGACTATGTGACTTTGCGAAAATACTTAAGTTCTAGGAACCTCAATTTTCTTATTTGTAAGTATAACTTCATAAGTTTGCTATGAAGAGTAAACGGGATCATGAGAGCTTTTCTTATAGTATGTGCTCAGTAGCACTTACAGCATTTACAAAAGGAAGTTTTGCAATAATAGATGTGTTTTCTATTTGCACTGTTCAGTGTAGTAGCCACTAGGCATCTGTGGCTATTGCTCACTTGAAATGTGTCTGAATTTTAAATTTTTATTTCATTTTAATTAATTTAAACTTAAATAGCCACATGTAGCTAGTGGCTAGCATTTAAGATGGAGCTAGCACTAGTAAACCTTGTGAAAATCAGTTGAAGGAAATAGAAGTGTCTTTTGTCTGTATTACTTGTGTCTCACGATACTTCTCCTTCCAAAAATGCGTGCTTTCTTCTTTCATCTATCTTCATCTTTTACCTCTTTTCATTTTTCACATCTTTAAATTTAAGACCCAATTCAACACCCATCTTCTCAAGAAGCATTCCTCAGTTGGTCACAATTCACGTCTTTCACTTCTCTGAAACTTTTGTTGAACGGATGGTCAACACTTCACTACTTAGCACTTAATATTCCTCTGACCTATCTTGTGCAATAGTTGTAACTCCCCAAGAGCATAATATAAAGATCTGTGTGATTTTTGATTCTGTGCCCCTCCAAGGCAAATAGCCCATTACTTAAAATATGTAAACACTGCATTATGGACTGAATGTTTGTGTCTCCCCCAAATTCATATGTTGAAATCTAGTCACCAATGTGATGATATTTCAAGGTGGGACCACTGGCAGGTAATTAAGTCATGAGAGTGTGGCCCTCATTAATGAGATTAGTGCCCTTATAAGAAGAGGCCAGAGAGTCTAGCACACTCTCTTTCTGCCATGTGAGTGTACAATAAGTCAGCGGTCTGCAACCCAGAAGATCCTCCCCAGAACCTGCCCATGCGGGCACCCAGATCTCAGACTTCCAACCTCCTGAACTGTGAGAAATAAGTTCCTGTTGTTTATAAGCCACCCACTCTCTGATACTTTGTTTTAGCAGCATGAACTAAGACACACTGTGTAACCCTATGTTTGATTTATTACTTGTCCTTTACCTCTCTGATTCATTCTTCTCACCTTCCAATTCCCGCTACCAATTTGGCTGAAATAAGTGCCCAAATATCCAATAATATAATTACTTATCTTTTTCTATTCTACCTTTGTGTTACTTTATTCTCCCCACTCCTGCAAAATGAATAAAAGCATATTTTCAGGTACATTACATTTTTCCCATTTAATTTAGTTAAACATTGGGTGCCTGCTATTTACAAAATATTAGTGGTAGGGGCAAGAATTGATGATGGGGGCTTCCCTGGTGGTGCAGTGGTTAAGAATCCGCCTGCCAATGCAGGGGACACGGGTTCGAGCCCTGGTCCAGGAAGATCCCACGTGCTGCGGAGCAACTAAGCCGGTGCGCCACAACTACCAAGTCTGCGCTCTAGAGCCCGCGAAGCCACCTCAATGAGAAGCCAGCGCACCGCAACAAAGAGTAGCCCCCGCTGCCGCACCTAGCAGCAACAAAGCCCACATGCGGCAACAAAGACCCAATGCAGCCAAAAATAAATAAAATTAAATTAAAACAAAAAATGACACAGGTTCAACCCTGGTCCAGGAAGATCCCACATGCCACGGAGCAACTAAGCCCATGAACCACAACTACCAAGTCTGCGCCCTAGAGCCCACGAGCCACAACTACTGAAGCCCACATGCCTACAGCCCGTGCTCTGCAACAAGAGAAGCCACCACAATGAGAAGCCCATGCACAGCAAGAAAGATCCAATGCAGCCAAAAAACAAACAAACAAACAAACAAATTTTAAAAAAAGAGTTGATGATGGGGCATGAAAATGATATAACTGCTCTCGAATGAGTTATATTTAGAAGAGGAGAGTGATTTATGAAAATGATTGATTAATGGAAGAGAATACACAGGAAAAGGAATTACCAACTGCTGGTGGAATATAGATCAATGGTATTTTGGTATGTAGCTATTTAAAATATTTTAGTTGCCTAGTAGAGGGTAGTTAGCCTAACAAATTTTGGTGTTTGGGATGCTTCCAATTGTAATTAAGAAATTTTGTCTTGAACTAAACTCTCACAAAATTCAACACCTATTTATGATAAAAACTCTCCAGAAAGTAGGCATAGAGGGAACATACCTCAACATAATAAAGGCCATATATGACAAATCCACAGCCAACATCGTTCTCAATGGTCAACAACTGAAACCATTTCCACTAAGGTCAGGAACAAGACAAGGTTGCCCACTCTCACCACTATGGTTCAACATAGTTTTGGAAGCTTTAGCCAGAGCAATCAGAGAAGAAAAAGAAATAAAAGGAATCCAAATCGGAAAAGAAGAAGTAAAACTGTCACTGTTTGCAGATGACATGATACTATACACAGAGAACCCTAAAGATGCTACCAGAAAACTACTAGAGCTAATCAATGAATTTGGTACAGTAGCAGGATACAAAATTAATGCACAGAAATCTCTTGCATTCCTATACACTAATGATGAAAAATCTGAAAGAGAAATTAAGGAAACACTCCCATTTACCATTGCAACAAAAAGAATAAAATACCTAGGAATAAACCTACCAAAGGAGACAAAAGACCTGTATGCAGAAAACTATAAAACACTGATGAAAGAAATTAAAAATGATACAAACAGATGGAGAGATATACCATGTTCTTGGACTGGAAGCATCAACCTTGTGAAAATGACTATACTACCCAAAGCAATCTACAGATTCAGTGCAATCCCTATCAAACTACCAGTGGCATTTTTCACAGAACTAGAACAAAAAATTTCACAATTTGTATGGAAACACAAAAGACCCCGAATAGCCAAAGCAATCTTGAGAAAGAAAAATGGAGGTGGAGGAATCAGACTCCCAGACTTCAGACTATACTACAAACCTACAGTAATTAAGACAGTATGGTACTGGCACAAAAACAGAAATATAGATCAATGGAACAGGATAGCAAGCCCAGAGACAAACTCACGCACATATGGTCATCTTATCTTTGATAAAGGAGGCAAGAATATACAATGGAGAAAAGACAGCCTCTTCAATAAGTGGTGCTGGGAAAACTGGACAGCTACATGTAAAAGAATGAAATTAGAATACTCCCTAACACCATACACAAAAATAAACTCAAAATGGATTAAAGACCTAGATGTAAGGCCAGACACTATCAAACTCTTAGAGGAAAACATAGGCAGAACACTCTATGACATACATCACAGCAAGATCCTTTTTGACCCACGTCCTAGAGAAATGGAAATAAAAACAAAAATAAACAAATGGGACCTAATGAAACTTAAAAGCTTTTGCACAGCTAAGGAAACCATAAGCAAGATGAAAAGGCAACCCTCAGAATGGGAGAAAATATTTGCAAGTGAAGCAACTGACAAAGGATTAATCTCCAAAATATACAAGCAGCTCATGCAGCTCAATATCAAAAAAACAAACAACCCAATCCAAAAGTGGGCAGAAAACCTAAATAGACGTTTCTCCAAA
This sequence comes from Mesoplodon densirostris, assembly GCF_025265405.1. Lineage (NCBI taxonomy): Eukaryota > Metazoa > Chordata > Mammalia > Artiodactyla > Ziphiidae > Mesoplodon > Mesoplodon densirostris. Next base: position 72,671,317 of record NC_082668.1, read on the forward strand.
GAAGATAAACAGGTTGCCAACAAACACATGAAAGGATGCCCAACATCACTAATCATTAGAGAAATGCAAATCAAAACTACAATGAGGTATCACCTCACACCAGTCAGAATGGCCATCATCAAAAAATCTACAAACAATAAATACTGGAGAGGGTGCTGAGAAAAGGGAACCCTCTTGCACTGTTGATGGGAATGTAAATTGATACAGCCACTGTGGAGAACAGTATGGAGGTTCCTTAAAAAACTAAAAATAGAACTACCATATGACCCAGCAATCCCACTCCTGGGCATATACCCTGAGAAAACCATAATACAAAAAGAGTCATGTACCACAATGTTCATTGCAGCACTATTTAAAATAGCCAGGACATGGAAGCAACCTAAGTGTCCATCAACAGATGAATGGATAAAGAAGATGTGGCACATATCTACAATGGAATATTACTCAGCCATAAAAAGAAACAAAACTCAGTTATTTGTAGTGAGGTGGATGGACCTAGAGCCTGTCATACAGAGTGAAGTTAAGTCAATAAGTGAAAAACAAATACCATATGCTAACACATATATATGGAATCTAAAATTTAAAAAATGGTTCTGAGGAAACTAGGGGCAGGACAGGAATAAAGACGCAAATGTAGAGAATGGACTTGAGGACACGGAGAGGGAGAAGGGTAAGCTGGGACGAAGTGAGAGAGTGGCATTGACATATATACACTCCCAAAAGTAAAATAGATAGCTAGTGGGAAGCAACTGCATAGCACAGGGAGATCAGCTCGGTGCTTTGTGACCACCTAGTGGGGTGGGATAGGGAGGGTGGGAGGGAGACGCAACAGGGAGGGAATATATGTATACGTATAGCTGATTCACTTTGTTATACAGCAGAAACTAACACACCATTGTAAAGCAATTATACTCCAATAAAGATGTTAAAAAATAAGTAAATAAAATTTAAAAAGCAAAAAAAAAAAAAAAAAAAGCCCATGGCCACAAAGGCCTAGCTCACAGGACTCTCAGCAGGATTGGTTGATTCTATTCAGTAATATTGTTTATTGTAAATACAGTTGAAGAGCGGTATAATGTAATTACACCAAAAATTAGCTTTTTACCTCATAACTAACTTAAAACTGGAGAATTATTTATTTCTCCTTTTATCATCTTTATTACCATGCCCTGCACAGTAGGTGGCGGCATTGTTTAACTTCCTAGCAACAGAATGGCCTTAACTACAAAATACAGAAGCAAATATTGAAACAAATTGCAGGAGCCCGATTTGGCCAATTTAAAACATTGCCCTTTCTATCTACCTTAAAAAGTTTTATGAATAATACCTCATTATAGTATACCAAATTTGTATATTTCCTACATTGAGTTTAATAAAAAGTATTTGCTGACAAATTCATTTTGCCAATGAATGTCAATAAACCAGGATGTGCTGTTTTAAATATCAATATTTACTTATTCTTCATCATGAGACTGTAACAAATTAACTCCTTTTTAGTTTTAATGTAAAGATAGTATTTATTTATACTTAATTTCATTTGTGCTGGTCATTCAGCAGTGTTTATTATGCCTACAATGACCAGCACTCCATGAAACTCTGCAGAGGTACAGTCAGAAGAGCAGTTATCTGGGCTGGGCACTAAAGACAGGTAAAATCTCAACATGCATTTGAGGTTTAAAACGTCACTTTCAGGCAATATACAGCCACAATTTATGCATGCTATGGAGTAGTTGGGGTTTTTTAAAATTTTTATTGGAGTATAATTGATTTACAAGGTTGTGTTAGTTTCAGGTGTACAGCAAAGTGAATCAGTTATACATATACATATATCCACTCTTTTTTTAAAAAGGATTCTTTTCCCATATAGGCCATTTACAGAGTATTGAGTAGAGCTCCCTGTGCTATACAGTAGATTCTTATTAGTTATCTATTTTATATATAGTAGTGTGTATATGTCAATCCCATTCTCCCAATTTATCCCTCCCCCCTTACCCACTGGTAACCATACGTTTGCTTTCTACGTCTGTGACTCTACTTCTGTTTTGTAAATAAGTTCATTTGTACCCTTTTTTAAGATTTCACATCTAAGCGATATCATATGATATTTGCCTTTCTCTGTCTGACATACTTCACTCAGTATGTGGAGTAGCCATTTTTAGTTATTCTAAAATTTACCTCTTTTAGCTTTAAAGGGCGCAGCCTAATTTTAGTATTCAGAATTTATTCTGAATTTATTATTTTTATATCCTCCTAAGATCCTATATTTTTAAATCTTTCTTTTTCTAAAATAAGAGATATTTTAAAAAAAATAACTGTCTTTGTCTCTTGTCCTGTTTGGGTTCCCTTTTTTGATCCTTTCCATAATCACTGTAGTGTTACTTAAAGTGAAACATTCCAAGTAGAGATATACCAGGTAGGATTATATTTTCATTTTTGGTTTCCAGTAATTTCTTGAGGATCTTGAGCGTGAACCAACAGCTTTAGGAAGCCAACTTCAAAATTCTAAGATCCCTTTCTTGGTCATAATTAATACATGCCTTTTAACCTAGCATGCAGCAGCTTAAGTTGCTTTTCCCCAAATGTCTTATTTTATTCTTACTTTAGTCAAAGTTATCTATTCTTTCTAGTCAAGGGAAATTTTCAATTCAAGGACATTTCAAAGATTTATGTAAAGAACATGAAATCACGTTTGTTGCAGGGAGTCACCATATTGTCCACAAGTATATTCACATTTTTAATAAGATATTTTATAGATCTCAGATTAAGCATAGAGACAGATGTCCTAAAAAAAACTTCTTTTGTTTGCACCAAAAAAAAGTTGTATGTAATATAAAATAATAGCTCTTTAATGTGTTAAGAGCTACAACTTAGTATTCATTGTATTACCTGCATCTGGCTCAGTGGACGTGCAAACCACTGTTGGCTGAACAAATGCACCTGAACAGTCTCAGTGTCCTGAACCGCTCGATTCCACCCACAGGCAGGGCCTCAGACGTCCTACTGGAATCCCCGTGGCTATTGTTAAGCCCCTTGAGGAATCTTTCTTGGCATCTCCCTCCTACTTTCTCTTATGAACCCGCTTGTTGCACTCAGTGTCTCTGATTCCAACGTGTGCCTCATTCCCAGCATCCTCCTCTCTGCTGTGTCCCTTCTAACTGTCCCTTCAGTTAGCAACAAGCAAATTCAACACTCATATCAGTTCAACTCTCTCCCAGGCTTGCTCCATCTTTGCTGTCAGTTCTGTGTTTCAGATCTTCCTGGACATCAAATTCTGTTACCCTCACACATTAAACCAGCCCTGGCTCATCAAGCCCCCCAGCTTAATCTGGGAGGGAAATTCAGGGCAAATGTGTAAATGCAGGTGTGAACTAGCACATTTTAAACAATGTAGATTATTTCAGTAGCTGAAGTCATTGGACTAGAAATAAAAAGGAATTCTATAAAGATGATGGGCCCAATTTAAGAAAAAATAAGGGAAGAAGTTGTAATTATCATAGGGTCAATATAACAAAGGAGGGCACATCCAAGCTTACTGTAGGTCTCCCTCCTAGAGATACCAGTGCAATCCTATAGGAGAAGATCAGGGGCAAGAATTGAAAGGAGTTTTTTGAGGAGGGAGGGGGACATTTTACTATTTCTATTTATCACTCTACTAGGCTAAATTGCTTTATTCAACAAATTGAATAATAAATTTAAACATTATTGGATGCTAAAGTAGAAGTGCCATAAATAGCAAGTGACATTGTTGAGCTTACATGACAAGCAAATGTAGTGGTGGATGACCCTTCACTGTGTAAGGTATTTAAGATGTTTAAATGGAGAAGACATTCAGAAATAATGCAGAAAACATCTACTTACTTTTTTATAAAACCATACTCTAATAGCTGTGGAAATATGTTTTATGGTTCTAGTTACATGGCACTTCACGAATATAATGACTCTCGAAAATATCCAGAAAGGAATCACCAGAGTGATAAACTATATGAGGTCTACTATCTGAAAACCAGCCAAATGAGTAAGGCTATAATTTAAGAAAGATAGACGTTAAGAAGGAATATGGTCAGAGTTCATAAACTGTAGTTCATATGTACATGGCATTATTTTTCAAAAATGCTGTCATGCAATACTTCATTTGCTTAAAAAATTTAGTAAAAATTAAGCATTATAATCTTCATTTAAAAAATAAACAGCACAGGGACTTCCGTAGTGGCTCAGTGGTTAAGGATCCGCCTGCCAATGCAGGGGACATGTGTTCAAACCCTGGTCCGGGAAGATCCCATGTGCCGTGGAGTAATTAAGCATATGCACCACAACTACTGAACCTGCGCTCTAGAGCCCGTGAGCCACAAATACTGAGCCCACATGCCACAACTACTAAAGCCCATGCACCTAGAGCCCATGCTCAACAAGAAGAGAAGCCACTGTAATGAGAAGTCCACGCACCGCCAGGAAGAGTAGCCCCTGCTCACTACAACTAGAGAAAGCCCTCATGCAGCAACAAAGACCCAACGCAGCCATAAATAAATAAATAAATATTTAAAACAAACAAACAAAAAAATAAACAGCATGTAAAACCATGAAGGAATTGATAAAGTGATAATATACCTCCTAACTAAATATTAATGTATTGTAAGTGGGTAAGATTTCTTTGTAGTTTATAAGAGGTACATTTAATGAGCATAATTTGACAAAATACATGTAATACAGTGGACAATAAACTTGAGACACTTTTAAAAAAAATTTAGGCTGGTAAAGTCCTCAAAGTTAAGTGGTTCCGAAAAGATTAAGATCAATTTGTAGATTATATATCCATAATGAGTTGTTAGGAGAAAATAGAGGACAATGTTCTTCCAAAAACATCCCCATGGTCTAAGATTCAAATCTTAGGTGCTGAAAACTAATATCACACAAAAATCAAGTAAATTGCTCTATTATTCTTAATACACTGTATGGGAGTATTAATCTACTACGAAATTACTATTTCAGGACTAACCTTTAGTCATAAGATTAACAACTTCCATATTCCAGTTAATATGAAATAACCTTTGCTTCCCAAATTCATTAGCACATTAGCAGAATCTACGCATATCACTTATTAGAGAAATGTCAAAAGTAAACCCTAAGTGTAACAAATGAATGACTTTACCACTTTAACACTCAACACGTGTTCCCTATTCTTGCCCCCATTAGAAAATAAAATGTTCATGATCTTTGTATTCATAAAAGGATCTAGAGGTTTAAACAAAGACATGAAAACACATCTCTTTCTTTAGCTAGTCTTTAAATACCTTTAATTTTTTTTTTGGCTTATTGACTATACCTATAAGATAGGCTGATAGTCTATCTGTAAGTATAAATCAGGTTGTGATATTGAGTTAGAGCTAAAGAAAGGAAAATATAGTTCCTAGATACTCCACCATAATGCTTATGCTGCGAGCACAAGCACTCCTTTGATATTCAAACCAATCAATCCCTTGTCCATACCCACTTCAGCCTCCTTTCATCAGGTTCCTGCAGGACAGGACACTATCCCCCTCCCCTAAATCACCCCAGGGCCAGGTACTGGACAACAAGAGACCCCACCTGTAGCCCAGAGCCCACAGAAGTTATTCAAACCATCCAATCAGTCGTAAATTTGCTCAGCTGCTTACCCTGCCTCATCTATTCCTTTCCATGAAAACCACAATAAAACCTTTTGCCCATGCTTTCCCCGCACTTGTCTTGCCTCCTGACTGACCGTGCTGCTTCCTGTGGCCCTCCATGGCATAGCGTGCCCCCTCCTCTTGGGAACTGTAAGCAACAAACTATCTTTTCTTTTCTTTTTTTTTTTTAATCTTTATACATTGGAGTATAATTGCTTTACAATGGTGTGTTAGTTTCTGCTTTATAACAAAATGAATCAGTTATACATATACATATGTTCCCATATCTCTTCCTTCTTGTGTCTCACTCCCTCCCACCCTCCCTATCCCACCCCTCTAGGTGGTCACAAAGCACCGAGCTGATCTCCCTGTGCTATGCAGCTGCTTCCCACTAGCTATCTATTTTACATTTGGTAGTGTATATATGTCCATGCCACTATCTCGCTTAGTCACAGCTTACCCTTCCCCCTCCCCATATCCTCAAGTCCATTTTCTAGTAGGTCTGTGTCTTTATTCCTGTCTTACCCCTAGGTTCTTCATGACATTTTTTTCCCTTAAATTCCATATATATGTGTTAGCATACAGTATTTGTCTTTCTCTTTCTGACTTACTTCACTCTGTATGACAGACTCTAGGTCTATCCATCTCATTACAAATAGCTCAGTTTCGTTTCTTTTTATGGCTGAGTAATATTCCATTGTATATATGTGCCACATCTTCTTTGTCCATTCATCTGATGATGGACACTTAGGTTGTTTCCATCTCCTGGCTACTGTAAATAGAGCTGCAATGAACATTTTGGTACATGACTCTTTTTTTTTTTTTTTTTTTTTTTGCGGTATGCGGGCCTCTCACCGTTGTGGCCTCCCCCGTTGCGGAGCACAGGCTCCGGACGCGCAGGCTCCGGACGCGCAGGCTCAGCGGCCATGGCTCACGGGCCCAGCAGCTCCGCGGCATATGGGATCCTCCCAGACCGGGGCACGAACCCGCATCCCCTGCATCGGCAGGCGGACTCTCAACCACTTGCGCCACCAGGGAGGCCCCATGACTCTTTTTGAATTATGGTTTTCTCAGGGTGTATGACCAGTAGTGGGATTGCTGGGTCATATGGTAGTTCTATTTGTAGTTAACAAACTATCTTTTCAGTGGCAGTTGTCTCCTGATCTGTTGGACCCAGTCTACCAGAATAAAAACCAAAATCCTGGGTATGTTTTAAAAACAAGAGATGCAGAATGAAAAGGGCTTATATAGAACTTGGTCTCAGAGTGCAGTTTGAGGAACTCTGGGTTGCCTGAGATCCTTCAGGGAGTCTGAGAGATCAAAATCATGAACAAGTAAAAGATCTTCTCAGAGTGCAAAAGCCCAATGGATTTTAATGTAACCAAGACTATGGATATGGTTTCAGATTCCTCACTGTAGCTGATCTTTTTTTGTGTGTGGTACACGGGACTCTCACTGTTGTGGCCTCTCCTGTTGTGGGGCACAGGCTCTGGACACGCAGGCTCAGTGGCCATGGCCCACGGGCCCAGCCGCTCCGCGGCATGTGGGATCTTCCTGGACCGGGGCACGAACCCGTGTCCCCTGCCTCAGTAGGCGGACTCTCAACCACAGCGCCACCAGGGAAGCCCTGTAGCTAATCTATGAGAAACTACCACTGGTTGAGTATTAGTATTGCATCATAGAGGAATATCTACAATTATCTGTAAAGCTTTTAAAATACTTCTCCCTTTTCCAACTACATATCTGCATGAAGCCAGATTTTCTTCATATACTTGAACCAAAGCAACATATTGAATGCAGAAACAGATATCAGAATGCAGCTGTCCTCTATTAAGCCAGATACTAAAGAGATTTACAACAATGAAAAAGTGATATTTTTTAAAAATTTGTTTAATTTGGAAAATACATTTATTTTCATAAAACTGTTATTAATAACATGTAATGTGCTTATTATTATTTTTAATGAATCAGTAAGTAAATCTTTTTAATGTTTCTCAGTTTTAATTTCAAATATGGTAAATATCAATAGATAACCTACTGTTAAGAAGGAAAGGGGGTCATGAGATCAAATTTTGAGAACCACTGGTGTAAAAGAACAGAGACAGATGAAACTGGAGAGACAGTGAAGAGCCAAGCTGTGAAGCAACTTGAATTGCAGGCTAAAATGGGTATTTTTATCGTGGAGGTAATGGAGTTTTGAGCAGAGAGATAATATGATGAAAGGAACTTTTTAAGAAGTTAACTCATATATATGCTTATGTGTGTAAGACAGTTTGAAAAAAGGTGGGTATCTGTTTAGTGTGTTTTGGTGGAGCAGGAGGCAGTATCTGAGGCAGAGAAACCAGGCAGGAAGCTGATGGAAAATCCTAGACACAAGGAAGCCAAGGTCTTAATGAGGAGTATAGTGAGGGAATGCAAATAATAGCTAGTGTTGCTAAAATGTATTGAGTGCTTACTATATGCCAGGCACTGCGGAAAATACTTGGTGTAGGTTATCTCATTCTCTCCTCACAGTCTTCTAATGGTTAACTTTATAAATTACATTTTAAAGATGAGAATACTGAGGCACAAAGAGGCTGCTGTAAGATGGCAAATAAGAGATGAAGCTGAGGTTTGAACACAGGCAGTCTGACTGCAGAGCTGAATAGCAGAGACAGCGTAGCAAAGAGGAAGAAGCCTTTCAGGCATTGGGCGAGGGTGGCAGATGCTTTGGTTCCTCCCTGATCTCTTTACTGGGCAGCATACGTGTCCCCAGCTAACGTGAATATTGGCTGCTCCTGGCTCACAGCTGCACCCTTTGCGGGAGAGTTACCCTTGGCTGACAGGAGATGACTAGGAGGCCTGGGAGGCTGGCGGTGGTGGCTCCTGGCCCTCAGAGGCTGTGCAGGTGTGCGGAAGGCCTCTGTGGCACATGCCTACTCCTGTGAGAATGCTTCATGTAGGGGCAGGAAAGGCGGAGCCTAGACCTCTTCTGAACTACACGTTTGTCTGACTTCTTCCCCTGCCCTCTCCCGCTACCCACCCTCCCTTATAGTGTCTCAGGAAAGCATTCTCCCAATCAACCAATTGAATGCATCTCAGGCTCTGCTTCTCAGAACCTGGCTGAGACACTGAGGAAATTTGTTTTAAAATAACTTTTGGAACCTATAATGGAGAATAATCTTAAAAAAAAAATATATATATATATATGTATAGACATATATATGTATATATATGTCTATACATATATATATATGTATATATATATATACATATATGTATAACTTTAAAAATAAACTAGTCTGAATTAAAAGAAATACCTTTTGGAATTCCATTCTTTTTGTGGGCCTCAGACTTTAGAGCAGTCTCTGAGATGGATCTATAATGTGGTCCCTCATCAACTTGACTACTTTTTTTATATATATCCAGACAACTTGAGAAACTCATTAAGACTTGAGACACATTCATTGCATATCACACTCCAATTAGAACCTTTTGCTTTTTTTCTAATCAAGCTACTCTGGGCACTCTGCTCTTCCCTTAGCAGGACAGGAACCTTTATGTTTATTCATCTTTATATCCCACCAGCAGCTAGCATGGTGTTCTGTACTTAGGAGCTACACAGTGAATGTATTAGATAAAAAGAAAAAAATTCTCAGAATTTGTTACATCATTTTACTGGCACCCTTATGTTGAAAAATATCCTCCTGAGTATCTAATGTAGTTGTTTTCTTTCATGTGCTTGAGACTCATCTGGGGGAGCTTGACACAAATGCAAATCGAAGGGTCCCATCACTCCTATCCTCCCTACTTGTGATTTTCATTCTCTAGGGCTAAAATAAGGTTAGGAACTTGCATTTCTAGCAACACTACAGGAGATTTTAATGCAGGAGGTTATTGGGCCATATTTTGAGAAACACTTCTTTAAAATACTTGGGCCTCCCTGGTGGCGCAGTGGTTGAGAGTCCGCCTGCCGATGCAGGGGATACGGGTTCGTGCCCCGGTCTGGGAGGATCCCATAGGCCGCGGAGCGGCTGGGCCCGTGAGCCATGGCCGCTGAGCCTGCGCGTCCGGAGCCTGTGCTCCGCAACGGGAGAGGCCACAACAGTGAGAGGCCCGCATACGGCAAAAAAAAAAAATAAATAAATAAATAAAATAAAATAAAATAAAATAAAATACTTAAACATGACATGAAGCTACCTGTTAAAAAAAACAACCACCAACAACAAGATTCCAGATCTAAAGGGCACAACCTTCTTTACAATCATGAACATTATCTCTTACCCATAACTATCATTACAAGATGTACAGGCCAGTTTGAGGACCTTGGAACATTTTCAGACTTGCCAAGTTTTACTGAGATGACTTCGTTCGTAAACATGGGAACAATGAAAAAAAATGTTTCTGACAAGTTTGGTATTTAAATATATGTCCAACATCCTATACAGTCTATCATTAGATGCCTTCTAACATGCTATTAGTACTCCTAGGGGCCTTGGTTATCCTACCATACATTAACCACAGTGATTTGTACAGCCTTCAGGCAATTTGCCCTTCCATCCTTCAAAAAAAAAAAAAAAATACACCAATGAATGCTTTTGAAGGGTCTCTGAGGTAAATGACATTTGCCACCTAGAAAGCGCTATTAAAGTGATGTCTACTCTGGGAAGTTGTTGCTGAAACATTTTAAATCCATTAGTGACCAAGATGACCATGAAAAAAGCCAGAGTTTCTGGGCTGTCTCAGAGGAATTCAGTTCTCCATACTGAAAGTCAGTGATTTACAATAAACCATGCTGTGAGGGACATCTGAAAGGATTATCATAGAAATCATCCCCAGTTTATTCACAGTCATTCTTGCCTTTAGGAACAACCCTAAAAAGACAGTGACTAGGTTGGCCAGCTGTGACATTGCTACAACAGTGGGCAAAAGCACTTTTACCCCCTCGTCAATAAATGTGTAGTGGTGGGCCAGGGCATATTTAGCATTTCTTCTTAAAACATGACTTGCTAACTTAAGATATGGAAAAGTTTCTCTCCTGGCACCGAGGAATAAACTCCTAACAGACTGAAACTCCCACCAAATAACAAAATATAGAAACTACCTGAGAGCTCTGCAGAGTGAACAGAAAGTAGCAAGTTGGGGAGAGAAATGAAAATTTGGAAAAGGTGACCAGCCTGGGGTAAATTTCCTGCTTTTTTATAGCTTGCCTCTAGGGGTAACTACAGATGAAGCATGCTGTGAGCAGCTAGACTCTCGCAGAAAGTCAACCATCTTTCTGTCCTGAGCAGCCGGGGTATAGAACCCCAAGTAAGAAGGGCTTCCAGAAAGTGAGACAAAAATCCCAGAAAAGAGAGAGCCTAAGAAGGGGACCCCAAATTCCTGTGTATAAACTCTGCCCAAGGCCGGCCTCTGAACAACACCTACATATGGCAGACTGCAAGCAGTTCCCCTAAAATAGAAGATCTGAACTGAGATTTGAGCTTCCAGCCACTCTAGGCAAGGAAGAGCTTGCAGTTTAAGTATAACCAATTACTATCCTGCTATAACAAAACGTCAATACTCTCTGGAGAAATATGAAAGAATCCACAGTACTGAATCCCACAGCACAACATTGACAATATCCAGGATACAATCCAAATTTTCTTGACATTTGAAGAATTAAAGAAATGTAAGAGAAAAGATCATCAAAGAGGGGTGATCCCAGATGACCCAGATGTTGGAAATAACAGAGACTTTGAAGCAGCTATTGTAACTATGCTCAGTGAGGTAAAGGAAGATATCATTGGAATGACATGATAACAAATCTCAGCAGAGAAATAGAAACTATAAAAATAGATAAAATAGAAATTCTAGAACTCAAGAATTCAATATGTGAAATAAAAATGTCACTGGGTCAACTTAAAGCAGAATGGAAATGACAGGGGAAAGAGTGAGAGAACTTGGAGACAGATCAATGGAAATTATTGTCTGAAGAACAGAGAGAAAAAAGAGTTAAAAATAAAAAGAACAGGAATAATATCAAGCAGTCTAACATGTGTAATTCATAAATAAAAGTTGAAAAAATTAAAGGGAGAAATAGACAATTTCACAATTATAGTTGAAGATCTTAACACAATTACCATTTGAGAGCTCTTTCAGAAATTGATAAAACTGGGGAAAAAAATCAGCAAAGACATACTGATTATGAACATTGTTAACCACTGTGACCTAATTGGTAGTGTTGAATGTTTATATTTGAAAAGAAGAAAAGTCTGAAATCACCAAAGAAGCTGGAAAAAAAAATTAAGTAGAAGGAAAGAAAAACTTAAAAAACAGTGTGAGAAAGAAAATTTACAAGTCAGTACTATTCATGAATTGAAATAGAAAAACCCTAAGACTATTAAAAAATCAAATCCAGCTAAAAAAGATAATACATCCTCACAAAACTGGGTTTAACTTCAGGAATACAAGGTTAAATTTACCACTTTAACAATTTAATGGAGAAAAATCATATGATTCTCTTCATAAATGCAAAAAATGCATTTGATAAAACATTTATTTGTGATAAAGCTCTTAGAAAAGTAGAAACAGCACTTTCTAAATTTGACAAAGGGTGTGCATAAAATAAAACATCAAATTTTTATTTGTGAAACAGTGAAAGCTTACTCTTGACATCAAGCAAATGGCAACGATAGCCACATAACTATTTCATTCAACAGTGTAGTGGGTATCCTAGACAACACAGAAGAGCATAAAGAAAAGGAATAGAGATGAAAAGAAAGAAACAAAAAGTCCATTATTTTGCAGGTAGTATGATTGTTCCAAAGTAATAGAACTCATAGTAATCTACGGATTAATTATTAGAATTAATTTCAAAATATAGCATGTTGCTAAATACATCAATATCAGTGCATTGCATTTATATAAACTATCAACAAATGGTTCAAAAATGAATTTTAAAATTTATTATATATATAAAATACCAAACCTAAGACACTTGTTGCTCAATAAAATCACCGGTAGGATTATTTAAACACTTCAGGTTTTTTTTTTTTAAATAATAGACATGGTTTTAATTTTTACTATATGTATAGCTACAGGATGAAATTAGTTAAATATTAAAAGTTACTTATGTTGTGATCATTAATGTGTCCTTTGTTCCTGAATAAAAATATAAATAAATAAATCACATATTGGGAAAATTTCTAAAAATTATTATAATGGCATCAAAAATATTAAGTACCTAGTGATAAATATTACAGGTATAAAACTACAAGATAAATTTATAAAATTTTATTTAAATACATTAAAAAAAACGCTAAACTATTAGAGAGAAGCCATGTTAATCAATAAAAGACTCAATATTATAATGATGTCTTTTCTCCTAAAACTGCTGTGTAGGTTTAATAAAATTCCAATCAGTATTTCAAGGTACTTTTTTGTTGAATTCGAGCAAACTAATCCTAAAATTTAAATTGAAAGACCAAAGATTGGTAATAACCAAAACCCTCTTGAAGAAGATGAATAAAGTGGAGCAATTTGACCTACCAGTTATAAAATTAATTAATAAAGTTATAGTATTTAAAATGGTGTGTTATTTGCACAGTGACAGGAAAAAAGAACAGTGAGCAGAATTGAGAGCCCAAATGTGGATATTTGATACTTGACTGAGATTATTAAATCTTGCAGTTGAGCAAGGAAATATATTGGCTTTGCAATAAATGGTGCTAGGACAATTGGATAACCATAGAAGAGGCGGATGAAATTACCCCCCACCTTTCACCACACACAGAAAAGAAAGATTACAAACCTCACAGAAAAGCAATACAATAAAACTTTTAGAAGACAGTATTGGATAATATCTTTATACCACTACAGTGGGAAAAGATTTCTTAAAACAGAGAAGTATAAAAAATAATCAACGGGGCTTCCCTGGTGGCGCAGTGGTTGAGAGTCCGCCTGCCGATGCAGGGGACACGGATTCGTGACCTGGTCCGGGAGGATCCCACATGCCGCGGAGCGGCTGGGCCCGTGGGCCATGGCCGCTGAGCCTGCGCGTCTGGCGCCTGTGCTCCGCAACGGGAGAGGCCACAACAGTGAGAGGCCCGCGTACCGCAAAACAAACAAACAAAACAAAACAAAACAAAAAAACAACGAACTACATTCAAATTTAGAACTTTTCTTCATCAAAGACATATTAGGAGAGTGAAAAAATGGACCTTAAACTGGGAGAAGACAATTTCAACACATATAACGGACAAAGGAATTGTCCAAAATGTTTAAAGAATTCCTATGACTAAATAAGAAAAATACAAATGCTCCAATAGAAAGGTGGCCTACAGAAAGAACCAGAAATTTCACCAAGATGAATCAAAAATGGCTCACAAATATATGAAAAGATGTTAAAACTTTGTTGGTAATGTGGACATTCAAAATAAAACCAGAGTGTGAAACCATTTCACACACCAGATTGGAAAACACAGATCACTAACCTAATTTATTTTCTCCCCGTATCCACTCCTTGTGATTCAACTGATTTGATTTTCATGAGAAATTCAACATTGTCTTCTCTTCCCTTCCTAATGAGTAAGGGGGAGGAAACTCACTTCATTTAGTGCCCTGTTCTTGATTGCTAAGTGGAAAAAGTGTTGACAATGTACCATGATAACTTTTTTCTTTCTACTTTTAACCGTATCTCTATGCTATCTTTATTTCTAGGCTTATTTAATCACTCAACAGCTATATCAAAATAAACATTTAATAGTTAGGTTTATTGCTTAATTGTGATTCTTTTATTATGTGGGGGTGATGAACTAATTAACTTCTTAAGCAGAATTTATGTGCCAAGATTTTACCTGAAATATGTTCCTCATATAAGTCTGAAGTTATATTTTTTCCATGGAAGGGGACTGCTTTTTTTTTTTTTTTCCGCGGTACGCAGGCCTCTCTCCATTGTGGCCTCTCCCGTTGCAGAGCACAGGCTCCGGAAGCGCAGGCTCAGCGGCCATGGCTCACGGGCCCAGCCACTCCGCGGCAAGTGGGATCTTGCCGGACCGGGGCACGAACCCGTGTCTCCCGCATCGGCAGGCGGACTCTCAACCACTGCACCACCAGGGAAGCCCCGGGACTGCTTTTTTTTAAAATACAAAGATTTCTAGATGGGAAACTTAGGGTCATTGGCATCTTAATGTGAATTCATTTGTCAGAGGTTCTCCTCCAGAACAGAGAGCATGAAGTCTAAAATGGATGTGAGGTCAAGGAGGTGTAGGCAATAAAAGGAGGGAAAGGGAATCAGGAAGTATGTGTGGAAACTACAGCAGAGCACAAACTTTACAATTTGCTTAGCCCTACTGTCATATCCTAATTTCAGGTGCCACTTTGTCTTGCCTAATAATCACCATGAAAATATTCCATATGAAATCAGTTAAAAGACACTTAAGTGGTAATTTGGGAAAATAGACGTGGGTTGCCAGGTTATAGGAATTTCCAGGCATTATTCTTCCACAAAATTTTTGATATTATTTTATGTTTAATCATGTAGCACACCAGTGTTCTCAATGAAAATAATTCCTGGTCTTCATTAGCCAAAGATTATCCAAATTCTATTCTATGGAGAAACCTCTTCCTGATGTAAAGCACTCAGTATGAAGCAGTAAACAATTTTGGCACTAGATAATGATTTTAGTAGCATGTACACATAATGATACACTAAGATCCTAAAAAAGAACCTTGGTTCAGGTCCCTTGAAAGAGATTATTCCTGATAGATCAAGGAATCCTGATTATAGATTCCTATAAAGTTCCTATAAAGCCTGTTCTGGCTCTTAAAAAAAGTTACTTTCTTCATATCTACTTAGGTTCTCCAAATGATGAATTGATTTCCATTTTACAAATTTATTTTTAAATATCAAACCTACATCACACAGCTGGATGTGAAAAATCAGACCAGGATCTTATATTATAAAAAGTATTCCTAAAGCTCCATATTTACTTCATATCACATGCCAATGAATCAAAGTTAAAATGCTATCATTTTCAAAGCAGCATTCAAGTCTATTTCTATATTGCTTTCAAAACAAAAAATACAAGGCTTATGATTTGACCTATCCACAGCAAGTCATAATATTGAAAACATAAGTTTCAGTGTTTTATGCTAGTTTTGTAGCTATGTTGGAAGAAAGTCTGAATGCATTTCCAAGAAGATGTCTCTTAGTGTTCATACATATGACAATCTGAATTTGACCCTGGTTATTAGAGAGACATATTTCCAAACCTCTGAGAATATCTTGTTTTCTAGGTTAAGATTTGCATGATATACATTCAGCTAAACTAAGTGTATATAAGCAGCAAAAATCACTAACCTGTTTTCTATTGCTAAGTACATAGGCAATAAAGTAATTTAAGTTAAAGCTCTTTTTACTGAAATTCATGTATTCCCTTTCCTTAAGTGCAATCTCAAGAAAGTACAGATTCTCCTCACCTTGGTTTTCTAGATTTTTCCTATTTAGACTAACTTCTAAGACATATTACATTTACCATTATCACTTTCTGCTCAAAAGTTGTTGACCTGACCTTGCCACATTTAACATCTAAATTTTTTTGGTGACAGCTTTATTAAGATATAGTCACATACAGTTCACCAATTTAAAGTGAATATAATTCAGTGGTTTTTAGTATATCATGGATATATACAATCATTATCAGAATCAATTTTAGAATATTTTCACTGCCCTAAAAAGAAACGCTCTCTCCTTTAGCTATCACCCCTCAATCCTCCTACCCCATACCCTTACTGTAGGCAGCCACTAATCTACTTTTTGCCTCTATAGATTTGACTATATTGGACATTTCATATAAATGAAACATATATGGTCCTTTACGACTGCCTTCTTTCACTTAGCATAATGTTTTCAAGGTTCATCAAAGTTGTAACATGTATTAATTAGTATTCTTTTTTATGGCCAAGTAATATTCATTGTGTTCCATTGTATAGATAGACCACAATACCACATTTTATTTATCCATTCATTATTTAATGGACATTTGGGTCATTTCCACCTTTTGGCTATTGTGAATAATACTGCTATAAATATTCAAGTGTTTGTGTGGATATGTTTTCATTTTTCTTGGCTCTATATTTAGAAGTGGAATTGCTCCATGTTTAACTTTTGAGGAATTATCAGACTGTTTTCCAAAGTAACCACACCACTTTCCATTCTCATCAGTGGTTTATAAGGGTTCTGATTTCTCCACATCCTTACCAACATTTTTCATTATCTGTCTCTTTGATTACAGCCTTTCAAGTAGGTGTGAGTTGGTATCTCATTGTTGTTTTGATTTGCATTTCCTTGATGATTAATGATGTTGAGCATCCTTTCATGTGCTTTTTGGCCATTTGTATATCTTCTTTGGAGACATGTCTATTCAGATCTTTTGCCCATTTTTAAGTTGGGTTATTTATCTTTTTATTATTGAGAGTTATGTGTACTTTATATATTCTAGATACAAGTTCTTGTCCAATATATGAATTGCTAATATTTTCCTCTCATTTCATGAGTTGTTTTTTAACTTCTTGATAGTATCACTTGACACACAAATGTTTTTAATTTTGGTGAAGTCCAATTTATCTATTTTGTTGTTGTTGTTGCTTGTGCTTTTGGTGTCATATCTAAAACAACAGTGCTAAATCCAAGGTCATGAAGATTTAATCTTGTCTTTTCTAATATTTTATTATTTTAGCTTGCACAAAATGGATGTTTGATCCATTTTGAGTTAATTTATTTATATAGTATGAGGTAGGGGTCCAAAATAATTATTTTGCATGTGGCTATCCAGTTGTCCTAGTACCATTTGTTGAAAAGACTATTCTCTCCCGACTGAATTATTTTGACATACTTGCAGGAAATAAATTAAGTATAAATGTGGGGGGTGGTTTTTGGATTCTCAATTCTATTGCATTGATCTATATGTCCATCCTTATGTCAGCACCATACTGTTGATTAGTGTTTCTTGTAGTAAGTTTTGAAATGAGAAGTGAGTCTTCCTTGTTTTTCTTTTTCAAGATTGTTTTAGCTATTCTGGGTCTCTTGAGTTTCTGTATGAATTTTAGGATCAGCTTGTTAATTTCTACAAAGCAGTCACTTTTGGATTCTGAGAGTAACTGTATTAAATATATGGATCAATTTGGAGATCAATGCTATCATAACAATATTAAGTTTCCTATCCATGAACATGAGTTGTCTTTTCATTTATCTAAATCCTTAATTTATTTCAAATATATTTGAATATATTTCAGAATATATTTTTCACTTCTTTTGTTAAATTCATTCCTAAGTATTTTATTTTTGATGCTATTGTAAATGAATTTTTTTAAAATTTCATTTTAAGATTTTTTTTTTAAATATCAAAATACTTTTATTGTGGCTTTTTAAAAATAAAAAATAAATGATATTCATGGCTTCTGGCTCTTCCTCCTGTTTTGTTTGGTGGTCTCTGGCCATACAAGAAAGGCAGGGAGAGAACAGATGGCTGGAGAGAAGGCAAAAATGAGGGTCTCTTCAAACACCATGGGAAAGGGGTGTGTCCACCTAGGCAGTGTGTGTTTTTTTTTTTTTTTTTTTTTTGCTTTATAACAAATTTAATCAGTTATACATATACATATGTTTCCATATCCCCTCCCTTTTGCGTCTCCCTCCCACCCTCCCTATCCCACCCCTCCAGGTGGTCACAAAGCACCGAGCTGATCTCCCTGTGCTATGCGGCTGCTTCCCACTAGCGATCTACCTTACGTTTGGTAGTGTATATATGTCCATGCCGCTCTTTCACTTTGTCACAGCTTACCCTTCCCCCTCCCCATATCCTCAAGTTCATTCTCAAGTAGGTCTGTGTCTTTATTCCCGTTTTACCCCTAGGTTCTTCATGACATTTTTTTTTCTTATATTCCATATATATGTGTTAGCATACGGTATTTGTCTTTCTCTTTCTGACTTACTTCACTCTGTATGACAGACTCTAGGTCTATCCACCTCATTACAAATAGCTCAGTTTCGTTTCTTTTTATGGCTGAGTAATATTCCATTGTATATATGTGCCACATCTTCTTTATCCATTCATCCGATGATGGACACTTAGGTTGTTTCCAGCTCCGGGCTATTGTGAATAGAGCTGCAATGAACATTTTGGTACATGTTTCTTTTTGAATTATGGTTTTCTCAGGGTATATGCCCAGTAGTGGGATTGCTGGGTCATATGGTAGTTCTATTTGTAGTTTTTTAAGGAACCTCCATACTGTTCTCCATAGTGGCTGTACCAATTCACATTCCCACCAGCAGTGCAAGAGTGTTCCCTTTTTTCCACACCCTCTCCAGCATTTATTGTTTCTAGATTTTTTGATGATGGCCATTCTGACTGGTGTGAGATGATATCTCATTGTAGTTTTGATTTGCATTTCTCTAATGAGTAAAGATGTTGAGCATCCTTTCATGTGTTTGTTGGCAGTCTGTATATCTTCTGTGGAGAAATGTCTATTTAGGTCTTCTGCCCATTTTTGGATTGGGTTGTTTGTTTTTTTGCTATTGAGCTGCATGAGCTGCTTATAAATTTTGGAGATTAATCCTTTGTCAGTTGCTTCATTTGCAAATATTTTCTCCCATTCTGAGGGTTGTCTTTTGGTCTTGTTTATGGTTTCCTTTGCTGTGCAAAAGCTTTGAAGTTTCATTAGGTCCCATGTGTTTATTTTTGTCTTTATTTCCATTTCTCTAGGAGGTGGGTCAAAAAGGATCTTGCTGTGATTTATGTCATAGAGTGTTCTGCCTATGTTTTCCTCTAAGAGTTTGATAGTGTCTGGCCTTACATTTAGGTCTTTAATCCATTTTGAGCTTATTTTTGTGTATGGTGTTAGGGAGTGATCTAATCTCATACTTTTACATGTCCCTATCCAGTTTTCCCAGCACCACTTATTGAAAAGAGTGTCCTTTCTCCACTGTACATTCCTGCCTCCTTTATCAAAGATAAGGTGACCATATGTCCGTGGGTTTATCTCTGGGCTTTCTATCCTGTTCCATTGATCTATCTTTCTGTTTTTGTGCCAGTACCATACTGTCTTGATTACTGTAGCTTTGTAGTATAGTCTGAAGTCAGGGAGCCTGATTCCTCCAGCTCCATTTTTCATTCTCAAGATTGCTTTGGCTATTCGGGGTCTTTTGTGTTTCCATACAAATTGTGAAATTTTTTTTTTCTAGTTCTGTGAAAAATGCCAGTGGTAGTTTGATAGGGATTGCATTGAATCTGTAGATTGCTTTGGGTAGTAGAGTCATTGTCACAATGTTGATTCTTCCAATCCAAGAACATGGTACATCTCTCCATCTATTTGTATCATCTTTAATTTCTTTCATCAGTGTCTTATAATTTTCTGCATACAGGTCTTTTGTCTCCTTAGGTAGGTTTATTCCTAGATATTTTATTCTTTTTGTTGCAATGGTAAATGGGAGTGTTTTCTTGATTTCACTTTCAGATTTTTCATCATTAGTATATAGGAATGCCAGAGATTTCTGTGCATTAATTTTGTATCCTGCAACTTTTCCAAATTCATTGATTAGCTCTAGTAGTTTTCTGGTAGCATCTTTAGGATTCTCCATGTATAGTATCATGTCATCTGCAAACAGTGACAGCTTTACTTCTTCTTTTCCAATTTGGATTCCTTTTATTTCCTTTTCTTCTCTGATTGCTGTGGCTAAAACTTCCAAAACTAGGTTGAATAAGAGTGGTGAGAGTGGGCAACCTTGACTTGTTCCTGATCTTAGTGGAAATGGTTTCAGTTTTTCACCATTCAGGACGATGCTGGCTGTGGGTTTGTCATATATGGCCTTTATTATGTTGAGGAAAGTTCCCTCTATGCCTACTTTCTGCAGGGTTTTTATCATAAATGGGTGTTGAATTTTGTCGAAAGCTTTCTCTGCATCTATTGAGATGATCATATGGTTTTTCTCCTTCAGTTTGTTAATATGGTGTATCACGTTGATTGATTTGCGTATATTGAAGAATCCTTGCATTCCTGGAATAAACCCAACTTGATCATGGTGTATGATCCTTTTAATGTGCTGTTGGATTCTGTTTGCTAGTATTTTGTTGAGGATTTTTGCATCTGTGTTCATCAGTGATATTGGCCTGTAGTTTTCTTTCTTTGTGACATCCTTGTCTGGTTTTGGTATCAAGGTGATGGTGGCCTCGTAGAATGAGTTTGGGAGTGTTCCTCCCTCTGCTATATTTTGGAAGAGTTTCAGAAGGATAGGTGTCAGCTCTTCTCTAAATGCTTGATAGAATTCTCCTGTGAAGCCATCTGGTCCTGGGCTTTTGTTTGTTGGAAGATTTTTAATCACAGTTTCAATTTCAGTGCTTGTGATTGGTCTGTTCATATTTTCTATTTCTTCCTGATTCAGTCTTGGCAGGTTGTGCATTTCTAAGAATTTGTCCATTTCTTCCAGGTTGTCCATTTTATTGGCATAGAGTTGCTTATAGTAATCTCTCATGATCTTTTGTATTTCTGCAGTGTCAGTTGTTACTTCTCCTTTTTCATTTCTAATTCTATTGATTTGAGTCTTCTCCCTTTTTTTCTTGATGAGTCTGGCTAATGGTTTATCAATTTTGTTTATCTTCTCAAAGAACCAGCTTTTAGTTTTATTGATCTTTGCTATCGTTTCCTTCATTTCTTTTTCATTTATTTCTGATCTGATTTTTATGATTTCTTTCCTTCTGCTAACTTTGGGATGTTTTTGTTCTTCTTTCTCTAATTGCTTTAGGTACAAGGTTAGGTTGTTTATTCGAGATGTTTCCTGTTTCTTAAGGTGGGATTGTATTGCCATAAACTTCCCTCTTAGAACTGCTTTTGCTGCATCCCATAGGTTTTGGGTCGTCGTGTCTCCATTGTCATTTGTTTCTAGGTATTTTTTAATTTCCTCTTTGATTTCTTCAGTGATCACTTCGTTATTAAGTAGTGTATTGTTTAGCCTCCATGTGTTTGTATGTTTTACAGCTCTTTTCTTGTAATTGATATCTAGTCTCATAGCATTGTGGTCGGAAAAGATACTTGATACAATTTCAATTTTCTTAAATTTACCAAGGCTTGATTTGTGACCCAAGATATGATCTATCCTGGAGAATGTTCCATGAGCACTTGAGAAAAATGTGTATTCTGTTGTTTTTGGATGGAATGTCCTATAAATATCAATTAAGTCCATCTTGTTTAATGTATCATTTAAAGCTTGTGTTTCCTTATTTATTTTCATTTTGGATGATCTGTCCATTGGTGAAAGTGTGGTGTTAAAGTCCCCTACTATGATTGTGTTACTGTCGATTTCTCCTTTTATGGCTGTTAGTATTTGCCTTATGTATTGAGGTGCTCCTATGTTTGGTGCATAAATATTTACAATTGTTATATCTTCTTCTTGGATCGATCCCTTGATCATTATGTAGTGTCCTTCTTTGTCTCTTCTAGTAATCTTTATTTTAAAGTCTATTTTGTCTGATATGAGAATTGCTACTCCAGCTTTCTTTTGGTTTCCATTTGCATGGAATATCTTTTTCCATCCCCTCACTTTCAGTCTGTATGTGTCTCTAGGTCTGAAGTGGGTCTCTTGTAGACAGCATATATATGGGTCTTGTTTTTGTATCCATTCAGCCAATCTGTGTCTTTTGGTGGGAGCATTTAGTCCATTTACATTTAAGGTAATTATTGATATGTATGTTCCTATTCCCATTTTCTTAATTGTTTTGGGTTCGTTATTGTAGGTCTTTTACTTCTGTTGTGTTTCTTGCCTAGAGAAGTTCCTTTAGCATTTGTTGTAAAGCTGGTTTGGTGGTGCTGAACTCTCTCAGCTTTTGCTTGTCTGTAAATGTTTTAATTTCTCCATCAAATCTGAATGAGATCCTTGCTGGGTAGAGTAATCTTGGTTGCAGGTTTTTCTCCTTCATCACTTTAAGTATGTCCTGCCACTCCCTTCTGGCTTGTAGAGTTTCTGCTGAGAGATCAGCTGTTATCCTGATGGGGATTCCCTTGTGTGTTATTTGTTGTTTTTGCCTTGCTGCTTTTAATATGATTTCTTTGTGTTTAATTTTTGACAGTTTGATTAATATGTGTCTTGGCGTACTTCTCCTTGGATTTATTCTGTATGGGACTCTCTGTGCCTCCTGGACTTGAGTAACTATTTCCTTTCCCATATTAGGGAAGTTTTCAACTATAATCTCTTCAAATATTTTCTCAGTCCCTTTCTTTTTCTCTTCTTCTTCTGGAACCCCTATAATTCGAATGTTGGTGCGTTTAATGTTGTCCCAGAGGTCTCTGAGACTGTCCTCTGTTCTTTTCATTCTTTTTTCTTTATTTTGCTCTGCATCAGTTATTTCCACTATTTTATCTTCCACGTCACTTATCCGTTCTTCTGCCTCAGTTATTCTGCTATTGATCCCATCTAGAGTATTTTTTATTTCATGTATTGTGTTTTTAATCGATGCTTGATTCATCTTTAGTTCTTCTAGGTCCTTGTTAACTGTTTCTTGCATTTTGTCTATTCTATTTCCAAGATTTTGGATCTGGGAAATAGAATCTTGGATCATCTTTACCATCATTATTCTGAATTCTTTTTCAGGTAGACTGCCTATTACCTCTTCATTTGTTAGATCTGGTGGGTTTTTATCTTGCTCCTTCTCCTGCTGTGTGTTTTTCTGTCTTCTCATTTTGCTTATGTTACTGTGTTTGGGGTCTCCTTTTTGCAGGCTGCAGGTTCGTAGTTCCCGTTGTTTTTGGTGTCTGTCCCCAGTGGCTAAGGTTGGTTTAGTGGGTTGTGTAGGCTTCCTGGTGGAGGGGACTAGTGCCTGTGTTCTGGTGGATGAGGCTGGATCTTGTCTTTCTGATGGGCAGGTCCACGTCTGGTGGTGTGTTTTGGGGTGTCTGCAGACTTTTTATGATTTTAGGCCACCTCTCTGCTAATGGGTGGCGTTGTGTTCCTGTCTTGCTAGTTGTTTGGCATAGGGTGTCCAGCACTGTAGCTTGCTGGTCGTTGAGTGAAGCTGGGTGCTGGTGTTGAGATGGAGATCTCTGGAAGATTTTCCCCATTTGATATTATGTGGAGCTGGGAGGTCTCTTGTGGACCAGTGTCCTGAAGTTGGCTCTCCCACCTCAGAGGCACAGCACTGACTCCGGGCTCCTCAATTTGGGATGATTTGTTGTCTATTCATGTATTCCACAGATGCAGGGTACATCAAGTTGATTGTGGAGCTTTAATCCGCTGCTTCTGAGGCTGCTGGGAGAGGTTTCCCTTTCTCTTCTTTGTTCTCACAGCTCCTGGGTCTCAGCTTTGGATTTGGCCCCGCCTCTGCGTGTAGGTCGCCGGAGGGCGTCTGTTCTTCGCTCAGACAGGACAGGGTTAAAGGAGCAGCCTCTTCGGGGACTCTGGCTCACTCAGGCCGGGCGGGAGGGAGGGGCACGGAGTGCGGGGCGAACCTGCAGCGGCAGAGGTCGGCGTGACATTGCACCAGCCCGAGGCGCGCCGTGCGTTCTCCCAGGGAAGCCGCCCCTGGATCCCGGGACCCCGGCAGTGGCGGGCTGCACAGGCTCCCGGAAGGGCGGTGTGGGCAGTGACCTGCGCTCGCACACAGGCTTCTTGGCGGCGGCAGCAGCAGTCCCAGCGTCCCACGCCCGTCACTGGGCTCCGCGCTTTCAGTCGCGACTTGCGCCCGTCTGTGGAGCCCCTTTAAGCAGCGCTCTTAATCCCCTCTCCTTGCGCACCAGGAAACCAAGAGGGAAGAAAAAGTCTCCTGCCTCTTCGGCAGCTCCAGAGTTTTCCCGGACTCCCTCCCGGCTAGCTGTGGCACATTAGCACCCTTCAGGCTGAGTTCTCGCCGCCAGCCCCAGTCCTCTCTCTGCGCTCTGACCGAAGCCCGAGCCTCAGCTTCCAGCGCTGCGCGCCCCGGCGGGCGAGCAGACAAGCCTCTTGGGCTGGTGAGTGCCGCTCGGCACCGATCCTCTGTGTGGGGATCTCTCCGCTTTGCCCTACCCAGGTATGTGGGGGAGTTTCTTGCCTTTTGGGAGGTCTGGGGTCTTCTGCCAGCGTTCAGTAGGTGTTCTGTAGGAGTTGTTCCACGTGTAGCTTTAAGATTGTTTATTGCAAGTGTATAGAAGTGCAACTGACCTTTTCCAACTGATCTTGTATTCCACAACCTTGCTGAACTCATACATCAGACATAGATTTTTTAGTGGATTCTTTAGGACCTTCTTACAATATCTTGTCATCTGCAAAGACAGTTAGTTCTTTTCTAGTCTTCCCTGGCTGGAACCTTCAGTACAGTGTTAAATACAAGTGGCAAGAGTAAATATCCTTGTCTTCTTCCTTATCATATGGGGAAAGCATCTAGTCTTTCACCATTAAATATGTCGTTAGCTGTGGGGTTTTTTATAGATGCTCTTTGTGAGGTTAAGGAAGTTCCTTAAGCTAATCCTAGTTTGTTGGGTGTTTTAATCGTAAAACTGTTTTGGATTTTCTCAAATACTTTTACTATGTTTATTGAAATGATCATACTTTTTCCTTTATTCCATTCATATGTGTATTATACTGATTAATTTTCATATGTTGAACCAACCTGCGTTCCCGGGATAAATCCCACTTGGTCATGGTATAATACCCTTTTTATATGCTGCTGGATTCAGTTTTCTAGTATTTTATTGAGGAGAATCTTTCATCAATATTCATACGGTATACTGGCAAATATATTACATTTCAATACATTATAGGCATATGTATATATACATACAGTTATATATATAATATTTATATATCATTATTATATGTAATATATAATATTTTACTTTTTAAAAAATTATTTATTTATTTATTTAGGCCAGGTAGGGTCTTAGTTGCATTGCAGCTCATGGGATCTTCGTTGAGGCATGCAGGATCTTTTCGTTGTGGTGTGTGGGCTTCTCTCTACTTGTGGCAGTGCGGGTTTTCTCTTCTCTAGTTGTGGTGTGCAGGCTCCAGGGCGCGTGAGCTCTGTAGTTTGCAGCACATGGGCTCTCTCGTTGAGGCACGTGAGCTCAGGACCACCAGGGAAGTCCCAATATATGATATTTTAAAACAATTATGTATTTTATTTTATTTTTACTGAAGTATAGTTGATTTACAATATTGCATTCGTTTCATCTGTACAGCATAGTGACTCAGTTTTTTATTTTTTGCAGATCATATTCCACTAGAGGTTATTACAAGATATTGTATATAATTCCCTGTGCTATATAGTAAATCCTTGTTGCTTATCTATTTTATGCATAGTAGTTTATATTTATTAACCACATATTTCTAATTTGTTCCCCCTCCTCTTTGGTTACCATAACTTTGTTTTCTATGTCTGTGAGTCTGTTTCTGTTTTGTGTATAGATTCATTTGTATAGATTCCACATATGAGTGCTATCATATAGTATTTGTCTTTGTCTCAATTATTTCATTAGGCATATTCTCTGGATCCATCCATGTTGCTGCAAATGGCAATATTTCATTCTTTTTTATGGCTGAGTAATATTCCATTGTGAATATATATCACATCTTCATAAGCCAGTCCTCTGTTGATGAACTTGTGGGTTGTTTCCATGTCTTGGCTATTGTAAATAGCGCTGCTATGAACACTGAGGTGCATGTATCTTTTTTAATTAGAGTTTTGTTTTTTCCAGATATATACCCAGGAGTGGAATTGCCACATCATATGGTAGCTGTATTGGTAGTTTTTTTTAAGAAAACTCCATACTGTGTTCCATAGTGGCTGCACCAATTTATATTCCCACCAACAGTGTAGGAGGGTTCCCTTTTCTCCACATCCTTTCCAGCATTTATTATTTGTAAACTTTTTGATGATAGCCATTCTGACCGGTGTGAGGTGATCTCTCACTGTGGTTTTGATCTGCTTATCTCTAATAATTAGTGATGTTAAGCATCTTTTCCTGTGCCTATTGGCCATCTGTTTGTCTTCTTTGGAAAAATGTCTGTTTAGGTCTTCTGCCCATTTTTTCATTGGGTTGTTTGTTTTTTCACTATTGAGTTGTATGGCAATAATGTACTGAGTTGTATGACAACATATATACACACTATATATATAATATACACTATATATATATTTGTGTGTGGTGTATTTTAAAAGAAGAAGCAAAGAACACATTCAATATTTTGTGATATTTTCTTTGAATTTCCTACTGAGAGTTCAGAAAAATATTTAGACCAATTTTCTTTTAGATTATTATGGTTTATTTCCACCATTAACTCTGATCCTGAGAATTCATTTCAGTATTTGGTCAGAAGCAATGACATTGTTTTTTCAAATTATTCAGCAAATATCCCCAATAATTCATTGTATAATTCTTCCTTTCCCTACTTTCATCGTGTAATAAAGTAATACATGTAAAAAGCCCTGTTTCTCTACCATATTGTTTGTATTTGTGTCATGTTCTCTTTCTTATTTCCCCTGAGGATTCAGTGCAGTCTCTATCAAAATATCAATAGCATTTTTCACAGAAATAGAACAAATAAGTCAAAAATTTGTATGGAAACACAAAAGAACCCAAATAGCCAAAACAGTCTTGAGAAAAAAGAACAAAGCTGAAGCCATTACATTCCCTGATTTCAAACTATACTTAAAGCTAGAGTAATCAAAACAGTATGGTACTGTCACAAATACAGACACATAGTTCAGTAGAACAGAATTGAGAGCCCAGAAATAACCTGTCACTTAAATGGTCAATTAATCTATGACAAAGGAGGTAAGAATATACAATGGGGAAAAGACAGCCTCTTCAACGAAAGGTGTTGGGAAAACTGAATACTCATACCATATACAAAAATAAACTCAAAATAGGTTAAAGAGCTAAATGTAAGACCAGAAACCATAAAACTCCTAGTAGAAAATAAATATAGGCAGTATAATTTTTGATCTCAGTCTTAGCAATATTTTTTTGGATATGTCTTCTCAGGCAAGGAAAACAAAAGCAAAAATACACAAATGGGACTTTATCAAACGGAAAAGCTTTTGCACAGTGAAGGAAATTATCAATAAAATGAAAAAGTGGCCTACTCGAGGGAGAAGATATTCCCAAATTATATATCTGACAAGGGGTTAATATCCAAAATATACAAAAAACACATAAAACTAAAAAACAACAACAAAACCCCCCAAAAAACAAAACAAACAAACAAACCCACACAACCGAATTAAACAATGGGCAGAGGACCTGAACGTTTTTCCAAAAACGACATACAGATAACCAAGAGATACATGAAAAGATACTCAACATCACTAATCATCAGGGAAATGCAAATCAAAACTCTAATGACCTCATATCTGTCAGAATGACTAACATCAAAAAGACAACAAATAACAAGTGTTGGTGAGGATATGGAGAAAATGAAAACCTCGTGCACTATCAGTGGATTGTAAACTGGTGCAACCACTATGGAAAACAGTATGGAGTTTCCTTAAAAAATTAAAAATAGAACTGCCATGTGATCTAGCCATTTCACTTCTGGGTATTTACTCGAAGAAAACAAAAAACACTAGTTGGAAAAGATATATATATACTCTAATGTTCATTGCAGCATTATTTACAATAGCCAAGATATGGAAGCAATGTAAATGTCTACTGACAGATGAATGGATAAAGAAGATGTTAAATTAAAAATTAAATGAAAACAGACTCATAGGTACAGAGAACAAATGGGTGGTTGCCAGAAGGAAGGAAGGTAGGGGGGGTGAGAGAAGTAAGTGTAGGAATTTAAAGGTACAAACCTCTAGGTGTATAATAAATAAGTCATGGGAATGTAACATACAGCATAAGAAATGTGGTCAATAATATTTGTGATAACTTTGTGTGGGAACAGATGGTTACTAATTGTGGGGATCATTTCAAAATATACACAAATGTCATATCATTACATAGTACACCTGAAACTAATAAAATACTGTACCTCAACTATATTTCAATTAAAAAAAGAATATAGAGGAAATGATTTTACTAAAAATCTGAAAACTTTCTAAATAATGTGATGAACGTTACTATGTTATTAGAAAAAAATAAAAAAGATCTGAGAGGATATGACCCAACTGTTACAGTAGTTATCTCTTCATCTTGGTTATTTAGGATGGAGGGTAGGGGAGAGGATGTGTGGAATAAAAGGAATTTTCACTTTAAAAATTTATTCTCTCATTTGTTATTATCTAATGTAATTTCATTGGTATCAGAGAAAATTATCTCCAGGACAGATATTCTTTGGTATTTGTTATTTAGTTTAGTTTGCAAGTTAGTGATCAATTTTTAAACTGTTATTTATGTACTTGAAAAGACTATATATTATGTATTTGATGGATATAACATACTATGTATGTCCATTAGAGAAAGAATATTAATTGTGCTTTCACATTTTTTATGCTTTACTCATTTCTTGTCTGCATAGTATCTTAAATATGAAGAGAAGTATGTTTACATCTCTCCTATTTGAATGTATTTATCCTTCTCTTCTTGTAATTTTCTCCACTTTTGCCTTTTTAATGATAATATAATTAGATACATACAGGTTAAGAATTTTTATACTTTCTTAATGGATTGTTCGTATCATCATGATGTAATGACCATATTGTACCTAATAGTGTTTATCTTAAAGTGTACTTTGTCTGATACTAATATTGTGGCACCAGTTTTGGGGGGGTTGTATTTCCTGGGTACATTTTTTTTCTGTCTTTTTACTTTCAAACTTTTTGTGTCTTTATATTTTAGGTGTATCTCAATATACAGCATGTACTTGGATTTTTAAAAATATAATTTGCCAAGATAAAAATAAATTCACCATGCAATGTGATAATATTATTGTAGGCATCAAATTATTTCTATAAGCATTTTTTAAACTGAAGTATAGTTGATTTAAAAAATTTGTTTCAGGTGTACAACATAGTGATTCAATATTTTTATAGGTTATAAAATCTATAAAAATTAAAAGTTATTGTAAAATATTGGCTACATTCCCTGTGCTGTCCAATATATCCTTGTAGCTTATTTATATTATATAGGAGTTTGTACCTCTTAATCCCCTTCCCCTACCTTGCCCTTCCCTGCTTCCCTCTCCCCACTGGTAACTACTAGTTTGTTCTCCATACATGTGAGTCTGTTTGTGTTTTGTTATATTCACTCATTTGATTATTTTTTAGATTCCACATATAAGTGATGACATATACAGTATTTGTCTTTCTATGACTGACATATTTCACTAAACATGATACACTCAGGTCTATCCATGTTGTAGCAAATGGCAAAATTTCTTTTTGGAGAAAAGGGAAACCTGGTACACTGCTAATGGAAATGTAAATCTGTGAAGCCAATGTGGAATATATATTACTCAGCCCCTCCCCCAAAAAGAAATTTTGCCATTTGCAACAACATGGATGGACCTGAGGATATTATGCTATATATATATATATATATATATATATATATATATATATATATATACCATTCTTCTTTATCCATTCATTTGTTGATGAACCCTTAGGTTGTTTCCATATCTTGGCTATGGTAAATAGTGCTGTTAGAGGATTGGGGTGCATGTATCTTTTTTAATTAGTGTTTTCATTTTCTTTGGATATATACCCATGAGTAGAATTGCTGATCATATGGTAGTTCTATTTTTAGTTTTTTGAGGAAACATCATACTGTTTTCCATACTGGCTTCACCAATTTACATTTCCATCAACAGTGTACCAGGTTTTGTCCCTTTTGTCCAGATCTTTGTCAACATTTGATTTTTTTTCAACATTTGTTATTGAAGATATCCGTTGTGACAGGTGTGAGGTGATTTCTTATTGTGGTTTTGATTTGCATTTCTCTGATGATTAGAGAGCATCTTTTCATCCTCCTGTTAGCCGTTTGTGTGTCTTCTTTGGAAAATATGTTTATTCAGGTCTTTTGCCCATTTGAAAATCATGTTGTTTGTCTTTTTGGTATTGAGTTGTATGAACTGTTTATATATTTTTAATATTAAGCCCTTATTGGTCATATAATTTATAAATATTTTCTCCCATTTAGTAGGTTGTATTTATATTTTGTCATGGTTTCCTTTGCTGTGCAAAAGCTTTTAAGTTTAATTAGGTCCCTTTTGTTTATTTTTGCTTTTGTTTCCCTTGCCTTAGGAGATAGATTTTTTAAATTGCTATGATTTATGTCAAAGAGTTTTTTGCCTATGTTTTTTTCTAGGAGTTTTATGGTTTCCATTCTTACATTTAGATCTTTAATCCATTTTGAGTTTATTTATTTTTATTTATTTATTTATTTTTTTTGTGGTACGCGGACCTCTCACTGTTGTGGCCTCTCCCGTTGCGGAACACAGGCTCCGGACGCGCAGGCTCAGCCGCCATGGCTCACGGGCCTAGCCGCTCTGCGGCATGTGGGATCTTCCCGGACTGGGGCACGAACCCGTGTCCCCTGCATCGGCAGGCGGACTCTCAACCACTGCGCCACCAGGGAAGCCCCTGAGTTTATTTTTGTATATGGTGTTAGAGAATGTTCTAATTTCATTCTTTTACATGTAGCTGTTCAGTTTTCCCAGCATCATTTTGAAGAGACTATCTATTCCCCATTTTATATTCTTGCCTCCTTTGTCATAGATTAATTGATCATGGGTGCATGAGTTTATTTCTGGGCTCTGTATTCTGTTCCATTGATCAACTGATCAATGTGTCTGGTTTTGTGCCAGTACCATACTGTTTTGATTACTGTAGCTTTGTAATATAGTCTGAAGTTTGGGAACATAATACCTCCAGCTTTGTTCCTTCTTCTCAAGTTTCATTTGGCTATTCAGGATCTATTGTGGTTCCATGTAAAATTTAGAATTATTTGTTCTAATTCTGTGAAAAATGTTATGGGTATTTTGATATGGATTGCATTAAATCTGTAGATTTCTTTGGGTTGTAGGGGCATTTTAACAATATTAATTCTTCCAATCCATGAAAATGGGATAGCTTTCCATTTCTTTGTATCACCTTCAGTTTTCTTCATCAATGTCTTATAGTTTTCAGAGTATAGGTATTTTACCTCCTTGGTTAAGTTTATTCCTAGTTATTTTATTCTTTTTTTTTTTTTGCAGTACACGAGCCTGACTGTCATGGCCTCTCCCGCTGCGGAGCAGAGGCTCTGGACGTGCAGGCTCAGCAGCCATGGCTCACAGGCCTAGCCGCTCCACGGCATGTGGGATCTTCCCGGACCAGGGCACGAACCCATGTCCCCTGCATCGGCAGGTGGACTCTCAACCACTGTGCCACCAGGGAAGCCCTA
Source organism: Mesoplodon densirostris (assembly GCF_025265405.1). Lineage (NCBI taxonomy): Eukaryota > Metazoa > Chordata > Mammalia > Artiodactyla > Ziphiidae > Mesoplodon > Mesoplodon densirostris. The sequence goes on from NC_082668.1 coordinate 72,703,266, forward strand.
TTTTATTCTTTTTAGTGTGATTTTGAACTGGTTTGTTTTCTTGCTTTCTCTTTCTGATAGTTCATTATGAGTGTACAGAAAAGCAACAGATTTCTGTATATTAATCTTGTATCCTGCAACTTTACTAAATTCATGTATTAGTTCTAATAATAGCTTTTGGGTGGAGACTTTAGTGTTTTCTATATATAGGATCATGTTGTCTGCAAACAGTGACAGTTTTATTTACCCCCTTCCAATTTGGATGCCTTTTACTTCTTTTTTTGTCTGATTGCTGTGGCTAGGACTTCCAATACTATGTTAGGTAGAAGTGGTGAGAATGAGCATCCCAATCTTGTTCCTGATTTTAGAGGAAAATCTTTCAGCTTTTCACCATTGAGTATTATGTTAGCTGTGGGTTTGTCATATATGGCCTTTATTATGTTAGGATAGTCCCTGGTTTAACAACTCTGATGAGAGTTTGTATCATGAATAGATGTTGAATTTTGTCAAAAGCTTTTCTAGCTTCTATTGAGATGATAGTGTGATTTTTATCTGTCTTTTTGTTAATGTGGTGTATCACATTGGTTGATTTGAAGATATTGAATCATCCTTATATCCCTGTAATAAATCCCACTTGATCATGGTGTATGATCCTTTTATGTACTGTTGAATTTGGTTTGCTAATATTTTGTTGAGGCATTTTGCATCTGTATTCATCAGAGACATTGGCCTGTAATTTTCTTTTTTTTGTAGTGTCATGGTCTGATATTGGTATCAGGGTAATGGAGGCTTTGTAGAATGAATTTGGGAGTGTTCCCTTCTCTTCAATTGTTTTGGAATAGTTTGAGAAGAGTAGGTATTAGCTTTTCTTTATGTTTGGTGGAATTCCTCTGTGAAGCTGTCTGGACTATTGTTTGTTGGGAGTTTTTTGATTACTGATTCAATTTGGTTACTGGTAAACAATCTGTTCATATTGTCTATTTCTTCCTGATTCAGTCTTGGGAGATTGTATGTTTTCAGAAATGTATCCATTTCTTCTAGGTTATCCAGTTTGTTGACATATAACTGTTCATAGTATTCCCTTATTTATTTATTATTTTTGGCTGTGCCATGCAGCATGCAGGATCTTAGTTCCCCAACCAGTGATAAAACCTGTGCCCCCTGCATTGGGAGCATGGAGTCTTAACCACTGGACCACCAGTGAAGTCCCCCCTTACGATTTTTTTAATGTCTGTGATATCAGTTGTAATTTCCTCTCTTTCATTTCTTGTTTTGTTTATTTGGGTCCTTTTTTTCTTAATGAGCCTGGCTAAAGGCTTATTAATTTTGTTTAGCTTTTCAGAAAAACAGCTCTTGTTTTCATTGATGTTTTATATTGTTGACCTATAACTATTCTACTTGTTGTAAATTGATACTCATTTAAGTTCAAACACGTTCTAAATGATCTACATTTTTTACTCCCCTCCCTACTTTTTGTGTTTTTCATGTCTATTTTATAACATCATGTTTATCCCTTACTACAACTGTTTGTTGTAGTTGTAGGTGATTTTATAATTTTTGTCTTTTAACACATTTTTTTTTTTTTTTTTTTTTTTTTTTTTTTTTTTTTTGCGGTATGCGGGCCTCTCACTGTTGTGGCCTCCCCCGTTGCGGAGCACAGGCTCCGGACACGCAGGCTCCGGACGCGCAGGCTCAGCGGCCATGGCTCACGGGCCCATCCGCTCCGCGGCACATGGGATCCTCCCAGACCGGGGCACGAACCCGTATCCCCTGCATCGGCAGGCGGACTCTCAACCACTTGCGCCACCAGGGAGGTCCTTAACACATTATTGATGGGGGGATTTTTGCAGAAACTAATGCCTGTGGCCATAATCCATCTCCAGTCAAAAATGTGTTAATCTTTATAGTCTCTTATTTAAGTGGTTGATCCACAGCCTTTACTATATATTTGTCTGTACTAGTGGGATTTTTCCTTTTCCATAAATTCTTACTTCTTGTTGTAGCGTTTTCTTTTCTACTTAAAGACGACCCTTTAACATTTCTCTTAGGGTTGGTTTAGTATTGATGAACTCTTTTAATTTTCACATGTCTGAAAAGTTCTTTATCTCTCCTTCAGTTCCAAATGATAACCTTGCTGGGTAGAATTTCCTAGATTGTAGCTTTTTTCCTTTCAACACTTTAAATATACCATGTCAGTCCCTTCTGGCCTTCAAAGCTTCTGCAGAAAAATCATTTGATAGCTTTATGGGGGGATCCCTTGTATGTGACTCTTTGTTTTCTCTTGCTGTTTAGTATATTCTCTTTATCTTTAACTTTTACCATTTTAATTATGATATGTCTTGGTGTATGCCTCTTTGGATTCACCTTGTTTGTGACTCTGTGTACTTTCTGTACCTGTATATCTGTTTCCTTCTTCAGGTTTGGGAAGTTTTCAGCCATATATTCATCAAATACATTTTCAATCCCTTTCTCTTTCTCTTCTCCTTCTGGTACCCCTATAATGTGAATGTTAGTATGCTTGATTGTTCTAGTGGTCCCTTAAATGGTTCTCTTTTTTAAGATTTGTTTTTCTTTTTGCTGTTCTGTTAGGTGATATCTATTTTCCTATCTTCAGATCCCTTTTGTGTTCTGTATCAGCTAGTCTGTAGGTAATTCATTTTGTTATGTTTTTCATTTCAGTTATGGTATTCTTCAGCTCTGTTTGTTTTTAATTTTCTAGTTTCTCTTTTAAATTCTCACTGTGGTCATTTATTCTTTTCCCTAGTTCAGTTAACATTCTTATTACTAATGCTTTGAACTCTTTATTTGGTAAATTATTTATCTCTGTTTCCTTAGTTGTTTTTTCAGGAGTTTTCTCTTGTTCTTTCAAGTGAAACAAATCCATATGTCTTCTCACTTTGTTTAATTTTCTCTGTCTCTATGAAATTAGGTGAAACAGTTACCTATCTGAGTCTTGAAGGGGTGTCCTTGTGTGGGAGCATTCCTATGCAGTCTATGTGTGTCTGGTTTGGTGGGAGAGCTGGATCTGAAGTGAGCACTGGTCCTGTCTTCCCCCTTGTGTGCTGGCAGCTATCACCTTGGTGTGAGGTGGCACTGGAGATGGAGGGGCTAGAGCCAGAGCTAGGTGTGAGCTGGGCCTTCTCCTATGTTCAGTGACTGTTACTGACCTATCAGGGCTGTGGTCAGGTCCCAAGTTGCTAATGCAGAAACCCTGAAGTTGGGGTCCAAGCTAGTTTTGTTCCCTCTAACTGTGCACTCTCCCCTCCCCCAGCAATGGTACCTTCACCCCAGAGGAAAGCAGCACAGGAGCAAAAAGGTCCAGAGTGGGCACTCAGTGTGTGCCAGGACATGCATTGCCAGTCCCAGCACACCAGCCATAGCTTGAGGCTGCTTTGTATTTGTCACTTCTGCAAGCACCAGTAATGACCACACTTGCCTTGTTTGGATGCCGTACCAGGTCTGAGCCAACTCTGTCCCCACAACTGCATACTCTCCTTAGCAACAGCAGCCTTCCTGCTAATGTGGAGTTGCTCCAGAGCCAGAGATTAGGGTTAGAGCAGATGCTGTAGTGGGCTGGGTTGCTTGCTGGGGTGGTCTTGGGGACCTGGCACAAGTCCCAGGCTATTTCAGTCTGCTTCCTCTGCCTTGTTCTTGGGAGTAAGCAAGCACATGTGTACCCTTCATGAGTAGAGCCTGGGTTTCTTATAGCCCTCCTATTAAACCCACTGGTTTTCAAATCGGCTAAGGGGACTCATCTTACCAGTGTCAAACCATAGGGCTGAGGTGCCCAATATGTGATTCGAACTGCTCACTCCCCAGGGAGGATCTCTGATCCTGTGTAATCCTCCTTCTCTTTGTGTCTCCTTCCAGGGGTACAGGTCCTAACCTGATCACTTTTCTTCCATTCCTACCCCATCTTTCCTACAGCCTTGGTTGTACAAGAGTCTTTCTGCCAGTCTCCAGTTTGTTTTCAGTGAGAATTGCTCCATATAGATTTTTTCCTCTTTTTTTTAAACACTTTTCTTTTTAAAAAATATTTATTTCTTTATTTTTATTTTTATTTTTGGCTGTGTCATATCCTTGTTGCGATGCATGGGCTTCTCTCTAGTTGTGGCATGTGGGTCTTCTCTCTCTAGTTGTGGTGTGCAGGCTCCAGGGTGCATGGGCACTCTAGTTGAGGTGTGTGAGCTCAGTAGTTGTGGTGCGTGGGCTTAGTTGCCCCATTGCATGTGGGATCTTAGTTCCCTGACCAGGGATTGAACCCAGGTCCCCATGCATTGGAAGGCATATTCTTTACCACTGGACCACCAGGGAAGTCCCTAGATGTATTTTTGATGTGTTCATGGGGAGAGGGGTCAGCTCAGCATTCTCCTACTCCACCGTCTTGATCAACTCCCCTCTATAAGTGTTTTCAAGTACAATGTCTAGCGCACAATAAAAAATAACCTGGTACCCAAGGAAACATGACAACATAACTGAGAACCAGCAGGAACAATAGAGAACAGAAACAGGCCCTAGGGTCCATTAGGTTTATCAGAATAGACTTTAAAATAAATATGTTTACCATATTCAAGAAGGTAAAAGACAATATTGAAAGTTTTTGGAGATACAGAACAAAAAGTACTTGAAAGTGTTACCAAATATAACCTAGAAGTGAAAAATGAATAGCTGGAATTAAAACTCAGATTAGACACATTAGAACAAAAGAAACTATTGAGAATAAAGCACAAAGAGTCAAAAGGATTGAAATTATAGGTGAAAGGGTAAGAATCATAAAGGTTGATTTGTGAAAAAATACCATATATATGTACAGTTGAATCCCAGAAGTAGAGGAGAGAAGCTAAGAAGAGACATATTGGAAGAGGTAATAGCTGAGAACTGTCCAAAAACTGATGAAAGATAAGTTTAAAATTCATAACTTCCTACAAACTCTAAACAGGATAAACCAAAAGAAATGCATAGCCAGGTCCATCACAGAAAATTTTATGAAAAGGAAAGATAAAGAGAAAAGAAATTTTGAATTAGCCAGGGGTGGGCTTCCCTGGTGGCACAGTGGTTGAGAGTCTGCCTGCTGATTCAGGGGACACGGGTTCGTGCCCTGGTCCGGGAAGATCCCACATACTGCGGAGTGGCTGGGCCCGTGAGCCATGGCTGCTGAGCCTGCGCGTCCGGAGCCTGTGCTCTGCAACGGGAGAGGCCACAACAGTGAGAGGCCCACATACCGCAAAAAAAAAAAAAAAAAAAAAATTAGCCAGGGGTGTGGAGGAAACAGCCAGAGGAAGACAGATTGCTTTCAAAGGAGCAATAACTAGACTAAGAGCCAACAGCTAACTTCTAAACAGAAACAATGGAAGGCAGGCCCTGGTGGCACAGTGGTTAAGAACCCTCCTGCCAATGCAGGGGACATGGGTTCAAGCCCTGGTCCAGGAAGATCCCACATGCCGTGGAGCAACTAAGCCCGTGTGCCACAACTACTGAGCCTGAGCTCTAGAGCCCGTGTGCCACAACTACTGAAGCCTGCGTGCCTAGAGCCCATGCAGAAGCCATGGCGGTGAGAAGCCCGCACACCACAATGAAGAGTAGCCCCCGTCACCGCAACTAGAGGAAGCCTGCGCACAGCAACAAAGACAAGGCAGCCAAAAAAAAAAAAACAATGGAAGGCAGAAGACAATGGTATAATAAGTTCAAGGCACTGAAAGAAAATAACAACTAGACATTCATATGCAGTGAAAGCATTCTTCCATAATTAAGGGGAAATAAAGATATTTTCAGACAAACAAAAACTGAGAGAATTAGTCACAAGCACGTCTACACTAAAGGGAATACTATAGGGTATTCTTTGGGTAGAAAAAAATGATCCCAATTGGAAATGTAGATAGCAGTGAAAGCAAAGAGATTTAAACATTTGGGTAAATATAAATGAGTATTTACTGAATAAACAGTAATAATAAAGACTTCTGGTCTTTATAGTATGCAGAAAAATACACAACAATAGTACATTAGGAGAGATAAAATATTGGTAAATTGTTCTAAGATTCTAGCATTTTCTGGGAATAGGGTAAAATTAGCAAGAAATATCAGATTTTGATAAATCACAAATGTAATAAATGGTAACCTCTAAAAGTCTGTTAAAATAGTAAGTAATTCCCGAGGTAATCATGGGTCAAGGATAGAGTGATTGAATTACTGAATTCATCTAATAATTGGAAATTTGACTAAGCTAGATAAATTTTAATGAAATATACACTTCACAAGACATAGCCCCATTTTAGGTAATTAAAATTTGAATAATCGGAACTTATTTAGGGTTCTATCACTTATGGCTATTTTACTTTTTTACTATAATTTTTAAGAAGCCAATGGTTGGGGCTTCCCTGGTGGTGCAGTGGTTGAGAGTCCGCCTGCTGATGCAGGGGACACAGGTTCGTGCCCTGGTCCGGGAGGATCCCACATGCCGCGGAGCGGCTGGGCCCGTGAGCCATGGCCGCTGAGCCTGCGCATCCAGAGCCTGTGCTCCGCAAAAAAAAAAAAGAAGCCAATGGTTTCCCAAAGGATTTGTTTAAAAATGTTAAATTTTGGGCTTCCCTGGTGGCGCAGTGGTTGAGAGTCCGCCTGCTGATGCAGGGGACACAGGTTCGTGCCACGGTCCGGGAGGATCCCACATGCTGCAGAGCGGCTGGGCCCGTGAGCCATGGCCGCTGAGCCTGCGCGTCCAGGGCCTGTGCTCCGCGGCAGGAGAGGCCGCAACAGTGAGAGGCCCGCATACTGCAAAAAAAAAAAAAAGTAAATTAAAAAAATGTTAAATTTTATGTGTTTAATTCTTAACCAAAAATAAAATGTTATTAAACATATGCAAAATAGCTGAATGTCAAGTAACCAGTTATACAGCCAGCTCATTTACACTGAATTAGTAATTTGCTCAAACAGTCTGCAATTTATGTTAAGTAAAGATTATCTTAGTTATACATTTACATAATGACATAAATGTCTCATTCTCTTCTCTGTAAATGTTATTATTATCTTAAATTTCAGTTCTTTTCTGCTGTTAGCCTCTTAGAGTAATTCCATATAAGGCTGTAGTTTTCATTATACTTTTGCTGGCACTGTCATTGAGAGAATATTCAACCTAAAAATTAAATAAGTATTAAAAAATACATATTTTGGAGCAGGGGTTGGAAAACTATGGTGCATGGGTCAAAACTGGCCTGCTTCTGTTTTTTATGTGTCCTGCAGCTACGAATGGTTTCTGCATTTTTAAATGGTTGGAGAGAAACAAATCAAAGACCGATATTTCATAGCATGTGAAAATTATGTGAAATTCAAATATCAGTGTCCCTGAATAAAACTTTATTAGAACACAGCTGTACTCATCTGTTTACATATTATCTATGGCTGCTTTGAGTGTTTGCAGCAGAGATTGTAAGGCCTGCAAAGCCTAAAATATTTATTTTCTGGTCCTTTTCAGAAGAAGTTTGCCAACCCCTGTTTTAGAACATGAGAAAATGTGAAGGTCTTCAGAGATTGAGTTAGTATATCTAATTGAAATGGAACTTTATGTTTTGGCTTTGAGCATTGGTTTGTAATGTTGACTTAATAAACTTATGTGCCGTTTATAAAAAAAAAACACGTAGGATTCTCTTGGCTTCAACAAGCTGTGTAATACTCTGCATAAAATATGACAAGCACCATGATAAACTTATTTTTTTAATATAAAAAGGCTCTTGTGCATTATAAACTTTTATATCTCTTTAATGTAGTATGCCTTTATAAAATCTTAATACCAAATATTTATGAAATATGTCAGATACTAGTTTTCCTATATTGTAGACACTAAACAGTAGCTTGGTTGAATGCATTTGTTCTGAGTCTCTGTCTAGCCAATTACTTTTATATTCCACTTTTATATTTCCACATTCATCAAATAATTTTCAACTCTCTGAAATAAGTAAAGACTTAAATTTTAGTTCCATCTTGGCCACTGACTTGCTTTGTCAACTCAATGTACTTCTCTAGGCTTCTCAGTTTTCCATTTAGTAACCTGTCCTTGTCTGTATTGTGTATTAAAGTATTTGATCTCTTGGTAGAAAAGAATTTCTGCAAATCCAGTGTTTTTGTTATCCTTCATTGGAATACTCACATATAAAGTTTTCAATTAAAAAAATATTCAGCAGTTTCCCTGAGCATATTAAGGGCCTCATCACAAATCTAGGCTAAACACAAAGCATGTGTAAAACCCAGCAGCCTCTAAGTACAGTGAGTCTGTGGTGTTTGCCATCTTACTGTTCATTGTTTCCTGAACTTGTTGCCTGTAAGAGGCTGCTTTTGCAGTATTCCCCACTAACATTTGTTTCTGCTGTCATGGCATCTTTCCACCCAACATTTTCTTGTTTACTGTGAGTCAGAAAATTATCTGCAATAGAGAACTTAACTTATCCCACTAGAGACTTCAGGCTCAGCTGAAGTACTAAGGAGATTCCGGAGCAAAGTCTAGACATGAGTAACTGCTAAGAGACATCAATATGTTTGTTCTGTTATGCCCACAGGCTTAGGTGACTGCTCCCTGAGCAATGAAGAGATCTGGCTCTGTATAAGAGCTGAATTTGCAGAAACTGGAGGTGAATTAATTGTTAAAAATTGTTGAATTCAAATAATATCACTAAATTAGGAGCATATGTAAATCACTAAAGTGTGAGTTTTACAGCACTGTCAAAAGAATCTTTAATAGTAAAAACTGAATTTTTCTCAGTAAGAAAAGAGGAGGGTCAGATCAATAAAGAAAGTCATAGAAACAGGACTATAAATGATAGAAATAAAGAAAAAACCAACATAGGCATTAGGCCTAGGAAAAGGTCAGATTTGTGCTGAGTGTCTATGACATGGAAAAAAAATCCTGTAAATGGGACTTTAACTTTGATCTTGATATTTATTGTTAGAAAGTGCCAGGATAAGAAATATTGTATGTACAATTACACCATCAGGCCTGGAAAAGTATTCTAATAGAGTAGAGAGGAAAGGAGGGCTTGAGGAAACAGAAAATGGAATCAATTGACTTTACATTAAAAAAAGAAAGATATCAAAAAGAAAAAAAGAATAAAGGACAGAAAATTTAGAGAATTAAACATATATAAGTATACTGACAAGAAATGTGCATTCATCTTAGTGATTTTGCAGTGTTATTGCTGATATGGTTTATAAGATGCTTTGAACAAGGATCAAGTCATAGAATTTCACCTTCTATAATGTCTGTTTATGGAAGAAGGAGTTTGCAAAGTAAGCATGGGTCAGCTCGCAGCATACTACCAAAGATATCATGATTTCTCCAAGTTAGAGTACTCACAAGATTAAGCCATAGCCTGGAGAGGCTTCTGTCTGAGAGAAACAAAGGTGATAGGGCTTCCCTGCTGGGATTACTATCCTAATTATCAGAGAACCATTGTTTCTCTCTGCTCCTGGGCATCAAATACACTGACCCCTTCAACTTCAAATAACCTCCCACCAGTACTGAGAGCATTCTCTGGCTTGTGCTCGCCTTCTCTAAAACCAAAGGCACTTGGCCGTAAGCCAGTTCTTATTATTACAGTCCTTGGCACATTTCCATCAGCACTGAACTTTAACACACACACACTCACATCTCAACACAATTTGCAAGCTCGATTCACTTTTTTTAGCGTTAAAAAAGAAAATTTCTAGTATATCTTTTAATGACAATTTCTATCTCTTGTCACTGAACTATCTTATAAGAAAAGCCTCATGTTGGCTTTTTGAAAATGGAAATTCTTTAAGGTTAGGAATCAAAAAAAAGAACTCGGGGCTTCCCTGGTGGTGCAGTAGTTGACAGTCCGCCTGCCGATACAGGGGACACGGGTTCGTGCCCCGGTCCAGGAAGATCCCAGGTGCCGTGGAGCGGCTAGGCCCGTGAGCCATGGCCACTGAGCCTGCACTCCGCAATGGGAGATGCCACAACAGTGAGAGGCCAGCGTACCACAAAAAAAAAAAAAAGAACTCACTTTCAAGCAAATCACATTATTACAAAATATGAGCGTATAAGTACTATTCTTAGCCAAATTTCTTAGGATAGACCTTTATCCTAAAATTCTATCAAATTTCAAATAATTCTCATAAATTTATGAGGTATACATGTATTTATTTTCCTTGGCTTTGTTTGAATGGGACCTACCTCCCTCTTTCTCCTTTTAAGCAATATTAAAAAAGAGTTTGAAAAAGAGTTACAATTCTAGATATTTGCCCACTGGGAATAGAATTGCATCAACCATTGGGATATTTGCATTTTATACTTTTGATAATTTATTTACCACCCACTTTGTTTTTCCTCTTTTTAGTACAGCTGTGTTCCCTCCACACCCAAATATGGCCTGAGTCCTGATCCACAGAGTAAACTAACTTCATTACAGCCGTTGTCTGGTCAACTCTTTCCTCTTCCACCAGGCTCCACCCTTCTCAGGGATCTTGGGTCATGGCTGAAGCAGTGAGGAGTAGCAAAGAGAGAACTAGAAGTCTGGAGCCTCAGATTCTGGCCTACTGAGACTAACTGGCTGTTACCTAATTAAAGTGAGTCACACCTGTGGGCCTCATACAGTAACCAGGTTAGACTATCTGTCATTTAACATTTCCCCTTCTAAATTCTATGATTTTCATGCTATTTTCTGGTTCCACTGTTTCTAGAAGGGGGGAGAAATCTAAAAATCTGAACAATGGCTTTCTGAAAACAGACCGTCTAGCAAGAGAATTATAATCTTTTTATTCATTCATTGCTCAGTGAATGTTTATTGAACACTTACTGTCACTCAGGCTCTCTGCTGACTAGGCACTGAGTGATAATTATTCTTACTTTTGTTCATTCTCAAATGGTTTTTATAGAGGTGCAATTCACATAACATAAAATTAAGCATTTTAGAGTAAACAGTTTAGTGCATTTAGTATATTCATAATGTTGTACAACCACTTACCTGTTAGTTCTAAAATATGTTCACCCCTCCAGAAAGAAACCCCATACCTGTTAAGTCATCAGTCTGAATTGTCTTCTCTCCCTACCCCTATTAACCACTAATCTGCTTTCTGTGTCTATGGATTTATCTATTTTGGACATTTCATATAAAATGTGACATTTTTTATCTAGCTTCTTTCACTTATCATAATACTTTTCAGGTTTATCCACATTGTAGCATGTACCAGTATTTCACTCTTTTTTCTGGCTAAATAATATTCCACTGCATATACCTAGCACACTTTGTTTACTCATTTACCTGTTCATGGACATTTGGGCTGTTTCCTCCTTTTGGCTGTTGTGAATAGTGCTGCTGTTCACTGAACATACATGTATATCAAGCAGTTTTTAATACCTAGTAAATATGGCTCAAATACACAGTTTATGGTCAGGACTCTTATAAATACTTTTGGAAGCAGTTAACTGTCTTCCTGAACTGGATTCAATCAAAGCCACTACTTTGTCATCTAATCTCTGACTTCTCTCATTTCTTTGTTCCTGGTTTTACTACTCAATAAATTGAGAAAATATATAGAGTATCTCCTAATACTTGATGTGTTCCTATAAATGTATAAGTATAAAACTAGAATCCAACAAATGTCCTTATAATCAATGCCACATACAGTCATATAAACAAGGAGCCATTAACATCAGAAAAAGAAAAGACCATATTCTACGAAATGTTTCCAACTGACCAATTACTCACTGGAAAAGGGAATAATATGAAAGTGCCAGGTTATTGCTATTCAGATCAGTTAGGGCAGCAAAGATGTACTGTATATATTTTTCTTCTTTAAATTACAACTTCTGGGAAACTTTTCTTTTCTTCACTATACAATAATTTAATAAGAACTGGGTTTATTTTTACTTTCTTTTTTTTTTTTTTTTTTTTTTTTTTGCGGTACGCGGGCCCCTCACTGCTGTGGCCTCTCCCGTTGCAGAGCACAGGCTCCGGACGCACAGGCCCAGCGGCCATGGCTCACAGGCCCAGTCGCTCCACGGCATGTGGGATCTTCCCAGACTGGGGCACGAACCTGTGTCCCCTGCATCGGCAGGCGGACTCTCAACCACTGCGCCACCAGGGAAGCCCTTACTTTCATTTTTGTTTTTCTGTCCAGAGGCCAAATCACAAAATCACTCAAACTGATGGTGTAATTTTTAGATATAGCTTGATAAATACTTCATGCCAATTCCTGGTCCTTGATATCCAAGACATCTGTGGTTTTATTCCATTTTCTCTGCTTACCAGTCTTAGTGATCTGTGTACTGTTTCTATTGATTTATTGGCTCAGTGTAACTTTGTAGGACCTACAGTGCTTGGCAAAAACCAGTCCTCACATTAACACACACACAGATACTCACACTCGCACTCATTCAGTGCTCTCTTATTTTTTCATCAGCCTAGATTTTAGCTTCATATGGTTCAAAAATTTTGAGCTGTTTGTTTTTAATATCTTACTATAAGTTCTGGCTTGGACTACCTATAGGCTTAAAATTGATATAAAGAAATTTTGCATACTAACAAAGAGATATTGCCTTGGTGAGTCACTAAAATCTTTTATTTTTCTAAAATAGAAATTATTAATTATTCCTAGTGTGGTACATTAACTGCTCTGGCCAGTGTTAATTCTTTCAGTCCAATAATAAATGCACACTCTTTACATACACAAAATGCTGCAGCTGCCATTTATCCACTCAGTAGAGAAAAAACAGTCAAATTAGTTGTTTGAATTGAGTTCTGTTAAGTCTTTAGATCAGATAGACAGAAACTGAATCTAGGTATTAAATAGAATCTGACTGGACATATGACTTACATTTATGGTAAATTATTGGCATAGAGTTTTATGAGATATTTGTGCTCATGAGAAGCCATGCATTAAATGTAATTTTGTTTGTTTGTTTGTTTGCGGTATGCGGGCCTCTCACTGCTGTGGCCTCTCCCGTTGCGGAGCACAGGCTCCGGATGCGCAGGCTCAGCGGCCATGGCTCACCGGCCCAGCCGCTCTGCAGCATGTGGGATCTTCCTGGACTGGGGCACGAACCCGTAACCCCTGCATCGGCAGGTGGACTCTCAACCACTGCGCCACCAGGGAAGCCCTAAATGTAATTTTTAAGTGTTGAATCACCTTAAATACATTAGTGGATACAATAACTGAAGAAATATCATCTTGACATCTCTTATAAAGCAAAGAATCATCAAGAAAAGTATATTATTTCTTAATTATTGATTTATTTTGCAAAGTTAGACTTTCACATTGAGTTTGTTTCAAAAGCAAGGTGCTAATATCTTCATAAAACTTCCCATTTACATAGTTCTTTACTTTCCAAACATTTTCTCACCTATTATTTTACTCATGCAGTTGTACTGTGTAATAATAAGTACAACTGCTTTTATCTACACACATGAGTCAGATATCCTAATGTCTTGCTGCTCTAAGTGTGATCTGAGAACCAGCATCATCATCAAATGAGTCTGTTAGAAATGCAGAATCACCACCCTAGACCTACTGAATTAGAATATGATTAAGAGATATTGAGTGGTTTGCCCTGGGTTTTTTGATAGTAAATCTGGGGCTGGAACTCAGATATTCTACTGATCTGCAGCTCAGAAATCTGTCATCTGACTGTTCTAAATTATAATGAACAAGTAACGTGAGTGTGAGAGAATGCCCTTCCATTAAAAATTAGTCTGGCATTTCTATCTATTGTGTCCATGATATATAAATCATCAGTTACATTATACAATAAAACATGTAGGATCCAGGAAACAAGGCCTGGCTGCAGATAGAGAGATTTGATGAGTCTTAGGAGGACCATCTGTTTTCTTTGTCAGATTTTTCATCATCAATTTTATTAGCACTGAGAATGATATAACTAACTTTGCTTTCTTTAACATACAAAATAGAATAGGAATTAACACTAAACCAGAAGTTAAAAAGGAATAAAATGCACACTAAGTTTAACAAACAGCTCTCAGTATACTACGTTGTAGCATTTTCCATGGACACATTAATGCCTTTTTCAAAGATAATGCTTTCTTTCCTTAGTTTCTCATTGCCATGAGTAAACTATTAATGAGACCCACCTTTTTGAACAAAAATAATCTTCCCCTCTGGCTTACCAAGTGTTTTATGGTAAGATCTTATCTCAGGAAAGTATCTTTTTTTTAAAATTGCAAATATAAGAGTGGTGATATATTAATATGATAATAAATGGTAATTGGGTTTGCTGGGGTTTGTCTATCTGATTGGGATAGAACAGGGCCCTCTAGAAATAATTCCCAATTCCAGGGGTTTATAAATGTACATCAGGTAGTCAGTAGTGGAAGGAGTCACACAGAGCAGAAAGGTGAAATGTTGGGGGCATACCTGGGGACCGTATAAACAAGACATTAAAATCCTATAATGCTTTACATTTGCAGGGTGTTTTCTCTTGTTTGTTTTTCATGATAATGAGATCTCTGGGTTCACAGTGAAGGTAGGGGAGACCAAAAGAGGCAGGAAAAGCCTGAGAGGGCAGATGCTTGAGCCCAGCCAAGGGAGATGCCGCAAACTTGGAACAACCTTGGGATTCTGTCTAGGAAAGCTCTTTGGGATGAGTGCCTGGCTCTGGAGCAACCATGAGAGGAAAGGGCCTTCCCAGAGGTGCAGTCCCGTAAGACTTTGATCTACCTGCTCAAGATGACTCTCTCTTAATTGGCTTAGGACAGTGAAATTCCCTAAGAGAATATCTATCTTTTTTTTTTTTTTTAAAGAAGAATGAATATTTTAAAGTCCTTTTAGGTCTCCTTCACTGTTTTCTCCTAGTTTACCCTAGAGAAGGGCTTCCTGAGAAAAAAGAACTTTAAGTACAGGAATGGATTACAAGGGAGGTTGTGAAATCTTCATGACTGAGACATTTAAAAATAAAATAGCATCTAATGGCTTTGGGATGATTAGCTAGACGTTGTCTAAAGGCAGGATGATGGAAGAGAAATTTCTTTAGTATTTCAGTTCAGCAATTCACAGGCATATGCAAGACTTGTGTTTAAAATTAGGCTTTAGTGTTGAGTTTCTAAACATTTCAGAATTTTACAAAAGTATGTTTGAGATTTTGTGCTTGAAATAGTAGTTTGGCTTGCAAGAGCTACAGTGTAAGGATGCCTAACGAAACAATTATATTCATATATTCAAGATGAGTCTTAGGTATTATGTATTATCAGAAATCAATATTTACTTTTGTGTCTTTTTAAAAATTCAATTACTCTGTGTGTGTGCTTCTATGGTGCTTCATACACTATGATTATAAATTATATTTATATCCAAAGTATAAACATCATATGGTAAAGACGGATGGAGTCTTAGTGAATTATACAGAAATGAAAAAAACATTTTAACTTCTCTATCATTCAAGTCTTTCTTGCTTCCTTTTTTTGCATGTTTTAGATGTTTTAACTATGAAGAGTGATTCAAGTTAAGTTACTCTTAAGTTAGAAAGTATGCAAATTTAGCAGACTTTGGTCAAGGCTGTTTTACACATTTTGTAAATGATCCATTTATGATACTAAATGCAACTTATGGACAATATTTTCTAATATATTTAGAATGCATTTATAGCATTTTAAGAAGGTTCTAGAATTCATTCATCCTGATTTTTGAATTATATTAATTAAAACAGTAAATAACAATATGCCATTAGTGACATATTCCTTTTTATTAAAACTAAAGTGCTTACATGTTAAAAGAAACTTCTTAAAATATCTTATATGTCACATCTGCCTAAGCTTTGTAATATATATTTATATATATGACTTACTTATATGAATAAGTAAATATTGAGAATTCTGTTTGGGACTAATGTATAAACTAATCAATTTATAGTTTCATATACAATTATGTAGATATATGTGTATAAAGACTTTTTAAAAACAGTCTCAGTTTGCACAAGATGTTTCAGCCCCCAACAGGGAAGAATAAACATTATTTTTATAATACTATAGTATGCATCTATTGAAAAAAATTCATGTATAAGTAGACCCATGTAGTTCAAACCCATGTTGTTCAAGGATCAACTGTATATACACAATATAAGTAGATTTATAATGTACATTTGTGTGTGTATCCATCCCCTAAAAACCCACAGATATACACACACCATACATATGCCAAAGAAAAGGAAAATTAATAAGACCATGAATCTTGGACTATTCTTCATCATTGCTTCCTTTAAAATAGAATCTATTCATTAATTTTAAAAATAAACTGAACAAAACTATTTAATCCAAGGAAGTGCTTACTGAGCATAGATCTATGATAAGTTTGTACAAAATATGGGAATTCATATTAGATAAAGAAGCATTTATTAAGGACGGCTACCACTTTGGCTATGTCCAGCATTTGACTTAAAATCATAAAATAATTGTTTTGTACTTCAAAAGAGGCTCCAATTAGTGAATGTGTCAGTTGAACTTTCTTGGCCTATGTGACGTTATCCATTTCTCTGACATACTTCTGGAAGCAGTTATTTTATAGATTCAGCTTTTATATTGGTTTAGATTTTTTTAAAATATCTTTTTACATCACAAAGTGAAAAGGAGGTTTAGCACATCACCATTTTTTTAAATTGAGATACACAAAAGAAGTGTCCATAATCCCACCATTTAAATTTTACCCCATCCCTATCCCCCTGCTCCCACCATTTATTAGCAGTCCAAGAAGAACCCTCTGTTTATAATTTGGTGCTACAAATTCCTTTCAACTTTCCCTTTCATACAGCTATATTAATCAATCTGTCTATCTACACAAGTTTTACAGAAATGGATCAGGCTAGCCATATTGATCTATAACATAGGTTTTCCCCTTACTTATATATCTGGACATATTTCCATATCATCATACATAGATTTCCTCACTTTCAATAACTATTGCTTTCCATTGTATGGGTGTATCATAATCTGTGTAGGTATTTTCCATTGATATATAAAATGTTAAATATAGATGTTTTTCTTTTACGCTACTGAAAACGCTATTTCAGGGAATAATATGTAGCTTTATGTGGTTGTGTAGCATGTATGTAAGATGTATTTCTCCACAGACTAGTTCTTGCTAAGGTCACCATAACCAGCATGAAGCTGGAGCCAGTGGGACGTTGCTTTTCCTTAGCACACTTACTTTTTTTTTTTTTTTTTTTTTGGTGATACGCGGACCTCTCACTGTTGTGGCCTCTCCCATTGCGGAGCACAGGCTCCGGACGCACAGGCTCAGGGGCCATGGCTCACGGGCCCAGCCGCTCCGCGGCATGTGGGATCCTCCCGGACTGGGGCACGAACCTGCGTCCCCTGCATCGGCAGGCGGACTCTCAACCGCTGTGCCACCAAGGAAGCCCCCTTAGCACACTTTCAACCATCCTCTCTGTTCCTTGGAAGGTTCTCTGCTTTTCCTCCTACCTCTTTTGTTGTTCCTTCTACGTCTACTTCACCACCACCTCTTCTTCAATGCAACCTCCTCAAGCTCAGTCTAGGCACTCTTTTCTTTGCATATTATATTTTACCTCTAGACAACCTCATCAATGACCAAGGCTTTAATTACCATGTATACAGGAATGACACCCATATTTATATCTTCACCCTTGACTCTCTGGATTCCAGAACCATGTATATTGCAACATGTTTATTACTTTTTAGATTACTTTTGATTTATTTTTCTACTCCATACCTCTCTTCATTATCCTAGACCCATGACTCCTACTGCCACAAACTCATTTTATCTGAAATCAAACTCATAATTCCATCCAACATAGTCTTCCCCAGTAATTTCTATTTTATTGAATGGTACTGGCATCCCAAAAGTTGTACAATAGAAATAACTACCCATATATAATTCATCACCAAGCATGGTTTTACCCCTAAATGTTTCTTCAATTCATCAATTTCTCCCTATCTCCACTGCTACCCAGCTAATTCATGCTACAACCATCTCTTGCCACTGTCATGTCTTCCCAATTAAGTTCTATCTTTATCTACCTACTCTTGCCCCTCTCTAATCAAGTTTCCATTTATAGCCAGATTGACCTTCCCTCCTCACTTTCTGCCTTTCAGCCACACCAGCCTTCTTTCAATTCCTCCAGTGTTCTCCCATGTTCCCTCCATCTACAGAACATCTTTATTTGTTTGTGTCAAGGCTCTGGGATGGACAGGCAAGGTTTCTGCTTCTAATGGTGCTTTCATTCTAGAGGAGTAAAGTGTGAGAAGGCACACCAAAAAAACAAACACAAACGTAAACAAGACAGTTTATTAGATAGTGATAATTGTTAATTTCTATGCTGAGAATAAATTTAAGGTGATATAAAAGAGAATGACTAACTGGATGTTCCTTATTGGGTGGGCAGGGAAGGCCTCTCTAAAGAGACCTCTCTTAAGGTAAGGATTTCAATTAAAAGGTAGCCAACCATGCAGAGATCATGAGGAATAGCCTTCCAGGCAAAGGGAACAGAAACTGCAAAGACCCTAGTATGGAATGAGCTTGGCTTGTTGGACCAAGGTGGTAGGGTTGGGCATGGTGAAAAATGAACAAACTGAAGAAATTATTCTACATGCTGTTCTCTCTGCCTAGAATATTTTCCCTTCTTTTTACACAGTTAACTCCTACTGTCCTCTCTTTTATCGAGTGTACTCCTATTCATTTTTTGATCTCCCTTCCTCAGGGAGGCCTTTCTTGCCCTGCAGACGTGGTTAGGTCCCCCATGTACATGCATCATGTACACTTCCTTCATAACATGCATCACAGTTGTGGTTTAGTAACATTCATCTCCTTGGTGATTTGATTAATTTATCTGTCTCCTTCATGAATACTTGCTCCATAAGGGTCAGGACTTGTCTGTTTTGCTCAATATGGTTTTCCTTGCTCCTAACACAGATGAGCCATTAAATAAATATTTGTTAAAATGAGATTGTTGGGTTAAAGGTATGCACCTTTTAAATTTCAATAGATATTGCCAAGTTACTTTCCCCAAAATGCATATTCCTTGACATTTCCATTAATCTTACATGAAAGCACTCATTTCCCCTCATCCCTGTCAGCCCTGCATGTTAGCATTCTGCTTAATTTCATTACTCTAATAAATGGCCATTTGCATTTTTCTTCTTGAGCATCTACATTTGAGACAAATCCAATTATATTAAATTCAGGTCCCTACTAGACTTTTTAGGCCTAAATTTATTTGGGGTGGGGGGAACAGAGAAGCCTTTCTCCCATCTAACTCTCCAGTGCTTGTCTCACACTTATATTTCATACTCTTGTTTGGAAATTGCTGTGCTTACATCTGCTATTTTGGCAGTCATACTCTACACAGTCGGGAGAGATTGGGCACCAGTGAAAGACAGGTAGGTTCTGGGCCTCCAAATGAGAAAGAGCTAACAAATTAAGAGGAGAATCAGAGAAAGGGATGAGTCAGAGTTAGAACAGAGCAGAGTCTTGTAAAAACACTGGAGACAAGGTAGGATCTGATGGTGTAAAAGATCTTGGGTAAAGTGTACTTGAGGTCTTGATGGGACCTTAAGAACATGATAAAGCCACTATTTCTTTAGTGGCCAGGTGAGTTTAGAGCAGAGACATAAAATGAAGTTAGGAGAAGCCAGATTTGTTGAATAGTAAAGCAGAACAGGGCCTAAATCTGAAAAGACTTGGGCAAATATATCTAGAACCAAGGACCACAGAGACCACTTTATAGAGTTGGACCTAGATGTTTGTAACTGTACCCTAATAGGCCCTCACTCTTGTAGAAAAGTGGTGTTCTTGCAAAGAAACAGTACATTGTCTTTTAAGAAGGGACCTGGGAGACACTGGGGAAGAGATTTGCACCTTAGCCCATAAGTACAAGGCCCTGGGACCAAGGATGATGACAGCAGGAAGAGCCAGCAAAAGTAGCTGTCATTACTTGGGACTTGGGCACACTAAGGCACATGTGATTGTGGCTGTCCACTTATGGCAATAAGGAACAGTGAGCAGGAATCCAAGAATCTGGACAACAAACCCCTGGGTGCAACGGTAGTCACTGAGTCTCGAGAGCCCCAGCCTAATAATGGACTTAATATTAAGTTCCATCAGATTGGGGGCAGGGGAAGGAGTGAGAGGGCAGGATGTTTGAATTAGCCTAGGGACTGAGACAAGACTGAAAGAAATTATGGACAGTGAGGTGGAGTTTAACAGTGGAAAATCCCAGTGACTCATTATGGACTGCCTATTGAGCCTAAATTACTTAGATGTCTTCTACCACCTCCACCTTCATTATGTACCATAGCAACTTTACAATTAATTTCTGAAGATTTTTGGATTAAGTAGTTTCCTGTCTTGACATATGAATGGAAAGAAACGATTTCTTTAGGAATATTGTGTCCTGAAATGAGGTGGAGCACTGAGGGTTAGTCCATGTATTTCTCCTTTGGAGAGGATTTCACTCTACATTTTCTAGTGCAGTGTCCAGGCTGGTTTCCGATGCTTCACTTGATATGGATATTTTTTTCTTAGCAGAACATACTTCACTATTAAATAAGTCTCACTGCTAGGGATTCAGATAGGCTTCCTACATTTTCCCATTTTATTTTACCTCATTATTTGTAACTCGTGACAGTAAATTATTCCTCTTCCAGTATGGCACTTTGAAATAAGCACCACTGTGTTTTCTCAAAGCTCTGTAAGATTTTCTGTTGCATTCCAGTCCAATATTTTACCTATAAGCTCTCCTGGTTCCAATTATTACCCCCGATTTGAGTCAACACAATGAACTTGAGCGCTCTCTGTTCTACCCAGATGAATGTTTGCAAATGTAGCACCTTTATTTTTTATTTATTTTTTAAATTTTTATTTATTTATTTATTGGCTGTGTTGGGTCTTCGTTGCTGCTCACGGGCTTTCTCTAGTTGTGGCGATAGGGGGCTACTCTTCGTTGCGGTGTGCGGGCTTCTCATTGCAGTGGCTTCTCTTGTTGCGGAGCATGGGCTCTAGGCGCGTGGGCTTCAGTAGTTGTGGCTTACAGGCACTAGAGTGCAGGCTCGGTAGTTGTGGTGCACGGGCTTAGTTGCTCTGTGGCATGTGGGATCTTCCTGGACCAAGGCTTGAACCCATATCCCCTGCACTAGCAGGCAGATTCTCAACCACTGCGCTACCAGGGAAGCCCTGTAGCACCTTTAGAATAGGATAGAGTGCCTTTGAATATCTTTGTGGTTATTGGTGCTATGAATAAGGAGAAAAATCTGTATTTCATGAGATTGTTCTAGTGAATTTTGATCCTTTAAAAAATGCTAGCAACAAAAGCAACAAATCTGAACAATAATAAATCAGCAATGGCTTCACTGTTCTGCTTTTCTTCATGAAGACAAGTATAATTGTCCTATCATATCTTCTGTTTAAATGAAGCCAGTGTAATGTTCAGGGTATTTTGGTAGCAGAAAGAGTATTTCACATATAACAACTAGTTTTTAAAGAAAGAATTAAGAGACAATATCTTCCTATGGGGAAAAAAATCAGATTCCTAAAAATAACTAATTGTTAAGGCACAAAATCTGGCCAAATGCTGAACAAAAGCTTGCTATTATCTAGGCAATTTATTTGGCAGTCCTAGCACTACCCACTGTGTGTGTTTGTGTCCAGATGGCCAAAATGCCAAGCAAATCCTGGAATCACAGGTGGTGCTGAGATGCTGATTCTGCATGGGATATTGTGGGTGGGCACCTTCCTCAGCAGGTAGGCTCTCAAAGTGAGCTCTGGCAAGCCATAGGATCATTGCCATCCATGTGTGGCTGGTGATTGATGATGCTGATTTAGGGGAGTCCCAGATATGAAACAAAGCAGCTGAATGAATAGGTGTTTTCTTTCCCTGAGTTGAGATAGTTTCTCAAGGTGTGGTCTGAGGACCACCTGCATGAGGATCATTTGGGTATCTGTTAAAACTGCTTAGTGGGTCCCATCCCTGGCTTATTCAGTAAATCTCAGGAGATAGAATTCAGGAGTCTAACTTTTTTTTAACAAGATACATTTTATCTTATTAAAAAAATTTTTTTTCATTGGAGTATAGTTGCTTTACACTGCTGTGTCAGTTTCTGCTGTACAGCAAAGTGAATCAGCCATATGTATACATATCCCCTCTTTTTTGGATTTCATTCCCATTTAGGTCACCACAGAGCACCGAGTAGAGTTCCCTGTGCTATACAGCAGGTTCTCATTAGTTATCTATTTTATACATAGTAGTGTATATATGTCAATCCCAATCTCCCAATTCATCCTACCCCCCCTTCCCCCTTACCAAGATACATTTTAAAATAACCTCCCTGATTTTTCTGAGCCCTAAATTTGAGAACCATTGATTCAATATTAGTGAGATGATACTTAACATATGCAAACATACTGCTTTACAGAATTTAAAGAGAGCACAAAGGCCCATCTGTCCACTGGCACAGCTATATGCTGGCAGTAACTGAGTGGCTAACCACACAGCTCTCTCTGACCCCTGGTGGTCTTTCCCAAACCGTGAATTCCCTCAATATTCACATGTGTACAATGCAACTTATGGCAACCATGCAATTGCAATTTTCCAGGACAGTTCCAATAGTATGGACAGTTCCATACCATTTCATTCTTTTCAATAAATCTGGCCTATCTAAATGAATTAATCTTTTATAATTCTGTAGCAGAAAAATATTTTGATATTAAATCACCTATTTGGAAAAAAAAAAACCTCATTTACCCCTGCCCTTTCCACATCATTCAAGCAGCACTAAGAACATTCTATATGCACTCTCCTCCAGATCGGGGTGACACACAGAGAGAGGAATTAGTGAAATTCTAGGCTTTAAGCTTTTAAGAAGACTTAAAAAAATTCGTGACAGAGGCAATAGTCTGAAATTAAAGCACTTTTGAGTTGTGTGAAACAGAATCAGAAAGAAGTGTTGTCTTTGTGAATTGCTTTTAATTCTACAAACTTGATTTTGAAGATCAAGAGCCAGGTTTGAGAGAGAATAGTCTTTATAAAAGACCAGAGTGGCAAAGAAGGCATCGTGATGGCAAGAATAAGCTTTTCACAGATAGAACAGGAAGTTCATTTTTTTTCCTGCTAAGTGAACATGACTAAGGTTTGCCATGGATTGTCTTTGAGAAAGAGCCTAAGGTCCTGGGCCAAGTTCTGAAGTGTGGAGTGGGAGTAGTTGACTGAAGAGAGAAACTCCTAGTAAATTGGGCAAGAGTTGAATCTTGGAGCAGAAGGACTATTACATGGCTTCCTGGGATATAGCCTGGGAGTTTGCAAACCTCACAGCAAAGCCCCCTGTGACACATGAATGGCAGAATAACTGTGTAAGTGGATGAGCCTGAGGGTAGTCAGCTGACTTAGAGAGGCTCACTGATGTGTGGAGGATACAGAGTGACCTTGCTGGACCCAGAAGCCAGCAGAAAAGGGTCCCTAGAACCCTTCAGCCACTGAGGCCAATGAACAGACATGTGAAATGAATAACTCAAGGAAGGCACACAAAGACAAGCACATTTTCCTCCTCCATGCCAGGATACTACATATGTGATATGTGTCTTGAGGTTTTAGGTCACCCTCAAGGAGATGGAAATGGAATGAAAGAATCTCGTTTGCCTGAGTGTTTTCAGACAGAAGACATGAAATATTAAACTGGAAGTCACTGCGTCATATAGTCTGTGAAACATCAAATTTAATACACCTTCATGAGACTTCATATGAGCAAATTCACGAATTAATAAAAGAATATTTTGTTAGACCACATGTCCTGATTTTTTTGACCTAGAAAATATGGTCATCCTATTTAGACTAGGCTATCCTACCTTATATTTTCCTAGAATTGTTCTTTGGATATTATAGGCTGTATAACTTTCAACTCTCCAACTGATTTAAGAGCAATGCGTCCTCTATTCTCCCTCTTACACCTTCTACATCTCTGAACATAGGAAAGTACAGAATGAATGGATGAATGAATGAATGGTCTGCTCAAATATGTATGGAATCCCAATTCCAATAAATTAGTTGCTGAGGAGGCATACTAATGAATAAAACAACAAGAAAAGTATACTTGGGATTTTTTTCCTTAAAAAAAATTAAGGTGGCCCTTAATATGGGTATTTATACGACCTGAACATAAATAAATCTTGTTAAAACAACCATCTGTTAAAAGTGTCACTTGTCTCTTTTTTCTTGCTCTGGGCAACAGAATCTTGATAATGATAGTCAGCTCAGCACTACAAATCTAGATTTTGATCTAGAGCGTTCTTTATGTTGGAAATAAAAATATTATGGTTAGTAGAAGTAGTTGAACACCCACCAGGGGAAAAATGTATATACATTTTGCCATAGAATATATTATCCTTCCTTGTTGTTCATATCAGTTATTTGTCATTTTGGTTCTATACTTTTTTTTTTTTTGCGGTACGCAGGCCTCTCACTGTTGTGGCCTCTCCCGTTGTGGAGCACAGGCTCCGGACGCACAGGCTCAGCGGCCATGGCTCACGGGCCCAGCTGCTCCGCGGCATGTGGGATCTTCCCGGACCAGGGCATGAACCCGTGTCCCCTGCATTGGCAGGCGGACTCTCAACCACTGCGCCACCAGGGAAGCCCGGTTCTATACTTTTTGAGGCAGAGACTACTATCTAATTATCAAATGTTCTGGGCCCTTAGCTAGACCACTAACTCCCTTGCACTTAGGTTTGGCCATGTGTCTGATTTCTAGTTAATAGAATGTGATTGGAAGTGGAACCCAGCCTGGTTCCTAGAAGCCTCCCACATGTAATAATATTCTATAATCTTTCCCTGTCTGGTTCAATCTAAGTGAATATGGTGCCCTTGGAGGTCTTATGTTGAAGATGGCAAAATGACAAAGTGGAACAAGCCTGGATTCCTGAATCATCACTTGGAGAAGAGCTGTCCACCAACAAGAAGCACCCATTTTGGGACACTGAGTGAGCAAGAAATAAACTATCACATTAAATCACTGAACTTTCAGGAATTTCTTATTTCAGTAGCATTAACTAATATATTTTACTTATAATTAAGTATAACATTCCACAAATATTATACAGTGAGGCTATGATGTAAATTTCCAGTTTCTCCCTCAATAAGAAATTGGTGAAAGCACTTAGATGAATAGACTCTTGTGTTATTCAAGCAAAAATATACAAAACAACTCAAATCGTTAGAGTATAATATAATTGCTACTTTATATTAAGAACCTACTACATTCTAGGCATGATAATAAACACTTTGCATTTATCATCTCATTTAATACTTATTTATGGTTTTATATTTAGGTTCTAAGATTATAAACTCAGGGAGACTAAGTTACTAGACCAAGATCATATCATTGGTAGGTGGCAGTAACAAGATTCAAACCCAGACCTGTGATTCCAAACCTTAAGCTCTTGAACTCAGTGGTATGCCCTGCATCTTTTGCTTACTTTCTATTCCAGTGTGGTCTGTGGTAGGGTATTCTTATGTCAGAGCCTTACTACCTTTTTTTTTTTGTTTCCATCTGGAATTGTGCCAAATTCATTTTATGTATTGGATTTAAACATTTATAATTCTTTTTTTTTTTTTTTAAGGTATAAACTCTCAAAGATTCCCTGAAAATACTTTCCACAAGTCACATACTTTTCTTGCTGGTCCATAATGAGAGCCCTTTGTTTTCAGATGGGAAGGGTGGGTTTTTGGTTTGTTTGTTTTTGCTCCTTTTGGAGGGAAGAGTAACTTCATGCTTGGAATCCAAATTGAAAGTGGATGCCCCCATTGGGTAAAACATGGATGCCCACTTTATTACAATCCCATCTGGCTGTAGCAGCTCAGCAATATTACTACAAACAATTTTATACCTCATGTTGTAAATGCTGTTCCAATTATCTGCTGCTATAGATGACTATCCAAACAAGTTAAAATAACTTGTTCTTATCTCTCCTAATTCTGTGGATTTACTGGGTTCAGCTGGGTGATTCTAATTTGGGGTCTCTAAGCAGTTAAAGTTAGATGTTGGCTGGAGCTGGAGTTTTCTGAGGACTCAACTGGATGGCCAAGGGAGTTTTTTCCGTCCTGTTTGGTGCCTGGACTGAGGTGGCTTAAAGCTGAGGGCTCCCAGAGAATATCAATTCACATGGTCCCTCCATGTGGCTAGCCTGGGCTTCATGATAGTTTGAAGGTCTCAGGGAAATCAGAGTTCTTTTATGATAACAGTCTTTCCCTAGAGTGAACATTCTAAGAGACCAAGGTGAAAGTTACAAGGCTTCTTCTGACCTAGCCTTGCAAGCCATGCAGCATCACTTTCACTGCAACCTGCTGATTCTGTGATAATCAATAGAATTCAAGAGAAGGAAGTACACACAGGCATGAGTACTGGGAGGCATGGTTCATTGGAAGACCTCTGGTTTACTTGGGAGAGTCTTTCCATTGGCATTTGTATTATGGATTTTTTTTTTTTAGTGTAAAAAGATCATTTTATTTTATTTTAACATCTTTACTGGAGTATAATTGCTTTACAATGGTGTGTTAGTTTCTGCTTTATAACCAAGAGTCAGTTATACATATACATATGTCCCCATATCTCTTCCCTCTTGCGTCTCCCTCCCTCCCACCCTCCCTATCCCACCCCTCTAGGTGGTCACAAAGCACCGAGCTGATCTCCCTGTGCTATGCGGCTGCTTCCCACTAGCTATCTATTTTACATTTGGTAGTGTATATATGTCCATGCCACTCTCTCACTTCGTCCCAGCTTATCCTTCCCCCTCCCCATATCCTCAAGTCCATTCTCTAGTAGGTCTGCGTCTTTATTCCCATGTTGCCTCTAGGTTCTTCATGACCATTTTTTTTTTTTAGATTCCATATATATGTGTTAGCATACGGTATTTGTTTTTCTCTTTCTGACTTACTTCACTCTGTGTGACAGACTCTAGGTCCATCCACCTCACTACAAATGACTCAATTTCATTCTTTTTATGTCTGAGTAATATTCCATTGTATATATGTGCCACATCTTCTTTATCCATTCATCTGTTGATGGACACTTAGGTTGCTTCCATGTCCTGGCTATTGTAAATAGAGCTGCAATGAACATTTTGGTACATGACTCTTTTTGAATTATGGTTTTCTCAGGGTATATGCCCAGTAGTGGGATTGCTGGGTTGTATGGTAGTTCTGTTTTTAGTTTTTTAAAGAACCTCCATACTGTTCTCCATAGTGGCTGTATCAATTTACATTCCCACCAACAGTGCAAGAGGGTTCCCTTTTCTCCACACCCTCTCTAGCATTTATTGTTTGTAGAGTTTTTGATGATGCCCATTCTGACCGGTGTGAGATGATATCTCATTGTAGGTTTGATTTGCATTTCTCTAATGATTATGTATTATGGATTTTTGATTAAGTTCCCAAAAGGGTAGTTTAGTTCCCTCAAAATCTTATGGGTCCTTCCATCACGGTATTTTGGTCAAATTCCTCCAGGTCAAAGGGGGTTTGGGTGGTATCATTCAGAGACACACTCAAAATTATCTCTACTCCTCATCATGAATCAGTGGCCTTCTGTTTCCTGGGATTCCACTATTGGTTATATGTTCCCTTCACTGCTTAACCCAACAGCTCTTTGATCAGAGGTGCTATGTGACAGAATTATTGAGGGGTGAGAGAGGCAGCAAATGTGCAACTTTCATGATCCTAACTCATTATTTTGCAGTGTTGGACCTTTTAGGGGTCCAAACGGAGATAGCTAAGTTCAAACTATATAAGAATGAAGGCACAGAGATAAACAGATGAAGATTAAAATGTCAAAACAGATGAAGATTAAAATGTCAGTTTTATAAGTAAATGTCAGTTTTATTACTGATTTGCAGCTCTGCTTTAGATCTGTAGCCAAAGCAATTGCTAAAAATCCCACGCCCCACCTTCCCCAGAAGTTGAACTTTCCCCTTGCAGAAACCTGCCTGCTAAAGTTATCATATCATGGAGACAAACCAGAATGCAAGAGTCACGTGGCCAGGCTGGCTCCTCAAGAAATCCCAGAAGGGGTGAGCCCGGTGTAGCCAAAGTCACCAATGAAACAAGTCATTTCTCTAGGAGGTAGAGTAAATGAGGAGGTGGGGAGAGGCTGAAAATCTCCTCTTTCACTCATCTCTTTATGGAAAATATGAGACCAGGGGAATGTGTGCTTTCCCTTACTTAGTACTTGGACACCTCCCCTCCCCCAAGGATGTTGGGTAGTAAGCACAGAGCACTCAGAAATTCCCAGCATTCACACTTCTCATTGCAAGGAGGGCTATTGGTGGCTTGCAGTGGCTTGCCAGACTTCCTGAATTAGACACGTATATAAGTACCCCACCCACCTCTGAACTTTTTTATATTGCTTCAAAAATACCATTGTAATTACCAAACAAAATTGCATCTACGTAAATGGGGTAGGAAGATAAGGACACATACAGCTTGGAATTTAGGTTTATGATCCAGAGCCTGATTATACTCTTCAACTATGACCTAGTAATTCCACAGGTTTTTCCTGGGATGTTTCATTTGAAGGACTGTTTGTCATTGTTTGGTACAAATGAAGCAGGAAGAAGTATCATATATTTTATATATAGATATATGAATATATGGGTGTGACTATGTGTGTAAATTGCCTGTTCATGGTAGAATATACAAATATAAATGTGATGTGTATGTCTTCCTAACATGAATATTTCATTGGTTTCTGTTAGGAGGGTTTTTTTTGTTTTGCAGTGCGTGGGCCTCTCACTGTTGTGGCCTCTCCCGTTGTGGAGCACAGGCTCTGGGCGCGCAGGCTCAGCGGCCATGGCTCACAGGTCCAGCCTCTCTGCGGCATGTGGGATCTTCCCGGACCGGGGTACGAACCCGAGTCCCCTGCATCGGCAGGCAGACTCTCAACCACTGCACCACCAGGGAAGCCCTCTGTTAGGAGTTTTGAAACTGGAGGTTTGGACCCTTGTGTGTTGCTGTTGAGATCCCTCTCACCCCTAATTTGCACATTAAACGTGTATGTGTGCTTCTTTATAGCTCTATAATTGTCACATTTACATAATATATGTGCTCAGTAGACAAAGAGCTTATTTTCCTTTTAAATTAAAATTTCAAAAGTGCGAATCCATCTTTGGAGGCGAGAACGCTGATCAAAGGATGCAATAATACTCATTAACACCAGGCAATGAAAGCCTGTTGTAATTATGGTGAGCAGTGAGCCTTATAGCCAACCTGTAAGTGAGAAACTCCTACTAGCCGTGTTTTAGAAAGGGGAAATGGAGGCAGAGAGAAGTTAAGTAGATCTCCTAAGGTAAACCAGCTGGACTTGAACCCAGGCAAGGCTGGTGTGAAAACCCATGTGTTCAGTCACTCCACCTTGCTCCCTCTGGCCTGAGCCAATAGTGCCTGATAGTGTTCTGGTCCTAGCCATTGTACTGTTCACCTAACCTAAAGCAAATCTTGTCATCTTGCTGGGCTTCAAAGTCACCTTTCCTTAAAAGATGATTGGTTTATAGCTGTTCTTTATTAAATACATCCTAGTGGTAGGGTGGGGACAAATGAAATAAACTATGAGCTTCTCAAAGTTTTTACCCTGATTCAATATAGAATTTTAAATGTCTGCAGGTCTTTTTGAGTATTTTAAGGTAAACTTATCAATTGTAGAAAATTGTAAACAAATGTCTGGCCTTGTTATGCTATTCTAACTGTAGCAAGTAAGATTTGAGGCAAATTGAATGAGTTGATCGACATAACATGAAAAGGCTTTGATAGAAAGTTTCCAAACTTGAAGCTCTATCCCCCCCAGGCTATTATTTAGCTTTATGAATTGCTTCCTCCATGTTCTATCAGATGCCTTCTTAGTAGTCTAACTCCTGAAATGAATCCATCTACTCAGTTGTGTTCCTGTGTCCAGACCTTAAACTCTGGCCACCATTATTAACACTAATTGGTAGGCTCAGCAGAGAGGCTGAGGGCTGAATGAGCTCCAGGAACAAAAGTAGGTTCTCTTCTTAGAACTGCGTGAATGAAAAGGGTGGGAAAGGTCAGCTTGCTGCTGCCTGCCCTGAATCCACTGTGGAAGAAAGGACTTCATCTGGCATACCTCCCGGCAAACCCAATTTAAAAGAAATGCCACGAGGCAAAATTGTCTCTTTGGATTTATCAGATCATATAGATCCTAGTTATAGAGAAACAGACAAAAAAGAAACCAATCTGTTCCATATCCTCTTGGCCAAAATTAGATTATGTTTAGACAATGGCTTTGCGTGTTATGAACGTTGCCTGTGGAGCCCTGGCCCTGTGACTTTGCTCTGCTTGGAGCTTCCATTACTGTTGAACTCAGCCAGTGACTCACTCCAGTATCCTAGGGATGTCTGGCAGTCATGGTTCTAGGGCATTCTGTACCCATGGTGCCAAAGGACAGGAAGGGCAGGAGCAGGGGGCTCTCCAGATTCGATTAAACAGAGAAGAGACTCTCGACAGCTGCTATGGGAAAAACACACGCAACTTTCCTTTCATTGTGGCAGTGAAATTGTGAGATGGATAGTTTTTATTGGAGCACAAAGATGGGAGAAATTTCTGTGGGGATTTCTGCTCAGGTTTTTGGCTAATAGGAATACGTGAGTGAATTTAGGTAGAAGTAGAAAAGTAAATACTTAATGGATTCCAAGACAATGCCTTTAGCTGGTGATCACTAGCTTCAAAATCTGGATAATCTGATTTCTGAAAAATTTCAAATGCAAACCACAAGTGGCTTTTCCCTCTGCTCAGAAGAGATCTAGGTGTAAGAAGTTGGATAACATGTAGGCCATGGCACAATACTTTAATACAGTCCAAAGCCTTTCATCAAATAAAGTCATCTAATGATGAAATTGAGTACAGGGTCATTCAACTCAATCATAATATTCAAGTACACAGAAAACACACTGAAGACACAACTCATATCAATGATCAAAAACTCTCCAGGGGCCTCCCTGGTGGCGCAGTGGTTGGGAGTCCGCCTGCCGATGCAGGGGATACGGGTTCGTGCCCCGGTCTGGGAGGATCCCATATGCCGCGGAGCGGCTGGGCCCGTGAGCCATGGCCTCTGGGCCTGCGCATCCGGAGCCTGTGCTCCGCAACGGGAGAGGCCACAACAGTGAGAGGCCCGCATACCGCAAAAAGAAAAAAAAAAAAAAAAAAACAAAACTCTCCAGTGTGTGATTTTTTTATTTTTTGTTTTTTTAATTAAGTTCATCAAACACTTGAAACAGACAAATGTTTCAAAGGCCCTTTAGGTGTCAAAGCAAACTTGAATAACACCACAAACTCAATGAACATTCATGACCACTTTTTTTTTTTTTTTTTTTTTTTCCAAACTTGAGGGTTTATTTATGATTTTCTGTTTGTTCTTTTTTTTTTTTTATTTATTTTTTATTTTTTTATTTTTTATTTTTTTTAATTTTATTTTACAAATTTAATCAGTTATACATATACATATGTTCCCATATCCCCTCCCTTTTGCGTCTCCCTCCCACCCTCCCTATCCCACCCCTCCAGGCGGTCACAAAGAACCGAGCTGATCTCCCTGTGCTATGCGGCTGCTTCCCACTAGCTATCTACCTTACGTTTGGTAGTGTATATATGTCCATGCCGCTCTTTCACTTTGTCACAGCTTACCCTTCCCCCTCCCCATATCCTCAAGTCCATGCTCTAGTAGGTCTGTGTCTTTATTCCTGTCTTACCCCTATGTTCTTCATGACATTTTTTTTTCTTAAATTCCATATATATGTGTCAGCATACAGTATTTGTCTTTCTCTTTCTGACTTACTTCACTCTGTATGACAGACTCTAGGTCCATCCACCTCATTACAAATAGCTCAATTTCATTTCTTTTTATGGCTGAGTAATATTCCATTGTATATATGTGCCACATCTTCTTTACCCATTCATCCGATGATGGACACTTAGGTTGTTTCCATCTCCGGGCTATTGTAAATAGGGCTGCTATGAACATTTTGGTACATGTCTCTTTTTGAATTATAGTTTTCTCAGGGTATATGCCCAGTAGTGGGATTGCTGGGTCATATGGTAGTTCTATTTGTAGTTTTTTAAGGAACCTCCATACCGTTCTCCATAGTGGCTGTACCAATTCACATTCCCACCAGCAGTGCAAGAGTGTTCCCTTTTTTCCACACCCTCTCCAGCATTTATTGTTTCTAGATTTTTTGATGATGGCCATTCTGACTGGTGTGAGATGATATCTCATTGTAGTTTTGATTTGCATTTCTCTAATGAGTAAAGATGTTGAGCATCCTTTCATGTGTTTGTTGGCTGTCTGTATATCTTCTGTGGAGAAATGTCTATTTAGGTCTTCTGCCCATTTTTGGATTGGGTTGTTTGTTTTTTTGCTATTGAGCTGCATGAGCTGCTTATAAATTTTGGAGATTAATCCTTTGTCAGTTGCTTCATTTGCAAATATTTTCTCCCATTCTGAGGGTTGTCTTTTGGTCTTGATTATGGTTTCCTTTGCTGTGCAAAAGCTTTTAAGTTTCATTAGGTCCCATGTGTTTATTTTTGTCTTTATTTCCATTTCTCTAGGAGGTGGGTCAAAAAGGATCTTGCTGTGATTTATGTCATAGAGTGTTCTGCCTATGTTTTCCTCTAGGAGTTTGATAGTGTCTGGCCTTACATTTAGGTCTTTAATCCATTTTGAGCTTATTTTTGTGTATGGTGTTAGGGAGTGATCTAATCTCATACTTTTACATGTCCCTGTCCAGTTTTCCCAGCACCACTTATTGAAGAGACTGTCCTTTCTCCACTGTACATTCCTGCCTCCTTTATCAAAGATAAGGTGACCATATGTCCGTGGGTTTATCTCTGGGCTTTCTATCCTGTTCCATTGATCTATCTTTCTGTTTTTGTGCCAGTACCATACTGTCTTGATTACTGTAGCCTTGTAGTATAGTCTGAAGTCAGGGAGCCTGATTCCTCCAGCTCCATTTTTCGTTCTCAAGATTGCTTTGGCTATTCAGGGTCTTTTGTGTTTCCATACAAATTGTGAAATTTTTTGTTCTAGTTCTGTGAAAAATGCCAGTGGTAGTTTGATAGGGATTGCATTGAATCTGTAGATTGCTTTGGGTAGTAGAGTCATTTTCACAATGTTGATTCTTCCAATCCAAGAACATGGTACATCTCTCCATCTATTTGTATCATCTTTAATTTCTTTCATCAGTGTCTTATAATTTTCTGCATACAGGTCTTTTGTCTCCTTAGGTAGGTTTATTCCTAGATATTTTATTCTTTTTGTTGCAATGGTAAATGGGAGTGTTTCCTTGATTTCACTTTCAGATTTTTCATCATTAGTATATAGGAATGCCAGAGATTTCTGTGCATTAATTTTGTATCCTGCAACTTTACCAAATTCATTGATTAGCTCTAGTAGTTTTCTGGTAGCATCTTTAGGATTCTCTATGTATAGTATCACGTCATCTGCAAACAGTGACAGCTTTACTTCTTCTTTTCCGATTTGGATTCCTTTTATTTCCTTTTCTTCTCTGATTGCTGTGGCTAAAACTTCCAAAACTAGGTTGAATAAGAGTGGTGAGAGTGGGCAACCTTGTCTTGTTCCTGATCTTAGTGGAAATGGTTTCAGTTTTTCACCATTGAGGACGATGCTGGCTGTGGGTTTGTCATATATGGCCTTTATTATGTTGAGGAAAGTTCCCTCTATGCCTACTTTCTGCAGGGTTTTTATCATAAATGGGTGTTGAATTTTGTCAAAAGCTTTCTCTGCATCTATTGAGATGATCATATGGTTTTTCTCCTTCAGTTTGTTAATATGGTGTATCACGTTGATTGATTTGCGTATATTGAAGAATCCTTGCATTCCTGGAATAAACCCCACTTGATCATGGTGTATGATCCTTTTAATGTGCTGTTGGATTCTGTTTGCTAGTATTTTGTTGAGGATTTTTGCATCTATGTTCATCAGTGATATTGGCCTGTAGTTTTCTTTCTTTGTGACATCCTTGTCTGGTTTTGGTATCAAGGTGATGGTGGCCTCGTAGAATGAGTTTGGGAGTGTTCCTCCCTCTGCTATATTTTGGAAGAGTCTGAGAAGGATAGGTGTTAGCTCTTCTCTAAATGCTTGATAGAATTCGCCTGTGAAGCCATCTGGTCCTGGGCTTTTGTTTGTTGGAAGATTTTTGATCACAGTTTCAATTTCAGTGCTTGTGATTGGTCTGTTCATATTTTCTATTTCTTCCTGATTCAGTCTTGGCAGGTTGTGCATTTCTAAGAATTTGTCCATTTCTTCCAGATTGTCCATTTTATTGGCATAGAGTTGCTTATAGTAATCTCTCATGATCTTTTGTATTTCTGCAGTGTCAGTTGTTACTTCTCCTTTTTCATTTCTAATTCTATTGATTTGAGTCTTCTCTCTTTTTTTCTTGATGAGTCTAGCTAATGGTTTATCAATTTTGTTTATCTTCTCAAAGAACCAGCTTTTAGTTTTATTGATCTTTGCTATCGTTTCCTTCATTTCTTTTTCATTTATTTCTGATCTGATTTTTATGATTTCTTTCCTTCTGCTAACTTTGGGGTGTTTTTGTTCTTCTTTCTCTAATTGCTTTAGGTGCAAGGTTAGGTTGTTTATTCGAGATGTTTCCTGTTTCTTAAGGTGGGATTGTATTGCCATAAACTTCCCTCTTAGAACTGCTTTTGCTGCATCCCATAGGTTTTGGGTCGTCGTGTCTCCATTGTCATTTGTTTCTAGGTATTTTTTAATTTCCTCTTTGATTTCTTCAGTGATCACTTCGTTATTAAGTAGTGTATTGTTTAGCCTCCATGTGTTTGTATGTTTTACAGCTCTTTTCCTGTAATTGATATCTAGTCTCATAGCATTGTGGTCGGAAAAGATACTTGATACAATTTCAATTTTCTTAAATTTACCAAGGCTTGATTTGTGACCCAAGATATGATCTATCCTGGAGAATGTTCCATGAGCACTTGAGAAAAATGTGTATTCTGTTGTTTTTGGATGGAATGTCCTATAAATATCAATTAAGTCCATCTTGTTTAATGTATCATTTAAAGCTTGTGTTTCCTTATTTATTTTCATTTTGGATGACCTGTCCATTGGTGAAAGTGGGGTGTTAAAGTCCCCTACTATGATTGTGTTACTGTCGATTTCTCCTTTTATGGCTGTTAATATTTCCCTTATGTATTGAGGTGCTCCTATGTTTGGTGCATAAATATTTACAATTGTTATATCTTCTTCTTGGATTGATCCCTTGATCATTATGTAGTGTCCTTCTTTGTCTCTTCTAGTAGTCTTTATTTTAAAGTCTATTTTGTCTGATATGAGAATTGCTACTCCAGCTTTCTTTTGGTTTCCATTTGCATGGAATATCTTTTTCCATCCCCTTACTTTCAGTCTGTATGTGTCTCTAGGTCTGAAGTGGGTCTCTTGTAGACAGCATATATATGGGTTTTGTTTTTGTACCCATTCAGCCAGTCTGTGTCTTTTGGTGGGAGCATTTAGTCCATTTACATTTAAGGTAATTATTGATATGTATGTTCCTATTCCCATTTTCTTAATTGTTTTGGGTTCGTTATTGTAGTTCTTTTCCTTCTGTTGTGTTTCTTGCCTAGAGAAGTTCCTTTAGCATTTGTTGTAAAGCTGGTTTGGTGGTGCTGAACTCTCTCAGCTTTTGCTTGTCTGTAAATATTTTAATTTCTCCATCAAATCTGAATGAGATCCTTGCTGGGTAGAGTAATCTTGGTTGCAGGTTTTTCTCCTTCATCACTTTAAGTATGTCCTGCCACTCCCTTCTGGCTTGTAGAGTTTCTGCTGAGAGATCAGCTGTTATCCTGATGGGGATTCCCTTGTGTGTTATTTGTTGTTTTTGCCTTGCTGCTTTTAATATGATTTCTTTGTGTTTAATTTTTGACAGTTTGATTAATATGTGTCTTGGCGTACTTCTCCTTGGATTTATTCTGTATGGGACTCTCTGTGCCTCCTGGACTTGATTAACTATTTCCTTTCCCATATTAGGGAAGTTTTCAACTATAATCTCTTCAAATATTTTCTCAGTCCCTTTCTTTTTCTCTTCTTCTTCTGGAACCCCTATAATTCGAATGTTGGTGCGTTTAATGTTGTCCCAGAGGTCTCTGAGACTGTCCTCTGTTCTTTTCATTCTTTTTTCTTTATTTTGCTCTGCAGCAGTTATTTCCACTATTTTATCTTCCACCTCACTTATCCGTTCTTCTGCCTCAGTTATTCTGCTATTGATCCCATCTAGAGTATTTTTTATTTCATGTATTGTGTTTTTAATCAATGCTTGATTCATCTTTAGTTCTTCTAGGTCCTTGTTAACTGTTTCTTGCATTTTGTCTATTCTATTTCCAAGATTTTGGATCATCTTTACTATCATTATTCTGAATTCATTTTCAGGTAGACTGCCTATTACCTCTTCATTTGTTAGGTCTGGTGGGTGTTTATCTTGCTCCTTCACCTGCTGTGTGTTTTTCTGTCTTCTCATTTTGCTTATGTTACTGTGTTTGGGGTCTCCTTTTTGCAGGCTGCAGGTTCGTAGTTCCCGTTGTTTTTGGTGTCTGTCCCCAGTGGCTAAGGTTGGTTTAGTGGGTTGTGTAGGCTTCTTGGTGGAGGGGACTACTGCCTGTGTTCTGGTGGATGAGGCTGGATCTTGTCTTTCTGGTGGGCAGGTCCACGTCTGGTGGTGTGTTTTGGGGTGTCTGCGGACTTTTTTATGATTTTAGGCCACCTCTCTGCTAATGGGTGGCGTTGTGTTCCTGTCTTGCTAGTTGTTTGGCGTAGGGTGTCCAGCACTATAGCTTGCTGGTCGTTGAGTGAAGCTGGGTGCTGCTGTTGAGATGGAGATCTCTGGAAGATTTTCGCCGTTTGATATTGTGTGGAGCTGGGAGGTCTCTTGTGGACCAGTGTCCTGAAGTTGGCTCTCCCACCTCAGAGGCACAGCACTGACTCCTGGCTCCTCAATTTGGGATGATTTGTTGTCTATTCCTGTATTCCACAGATGCAGGGTACATCAAGTTGATTGTGGAGCTTTAATCCGCTGCTTCTGAGGATGCTGGGAGAGGTTTCCCTTTCTCTTCTTTGTTCTCACAGCTCCTCGGTCTCAGCTTTGGATTTGGCCCCGCCTCTGCGTGTAGGTCACCGGAGGGCGTCTGTTCTTCGCTCAGACAGGACAGGGTTAAAGGAGCAGCCTCTTCGGGGGCTCTGGCTCACTCAGGCCGGGCGGGAGGGAGGGGAACGGAGTGCGGGGCGAGCCTGCAGCGGCAGAGGTCGGCGTGACGTTGCAGCAGCCCGAGGCGCGCCGTGCGTTCTCCCAGGGAAGCCGCCCCTAGATCCCGGGACCCCGGCAGTGGCGGGCTGCACAGGCTCCCGGAAGGGCGGTGTGGACAGTGACCTGCGCTCGCACACAGGCTTCTTGGCGGCGGCAGTAGCAGCCCCAGCGTCCCACGCCCGTCTCTGGGCTCTGCGCTTTCAGCCGCGACTCGCGCCCATCTCTGGAGCTCCTTTACGTGGCACTCTTAATCCCCTCTCCTCGCGCACCAGGAAACCAAGAGGGAAGAAAAAGTCTCCTGCCTCTTCGGCAGCTCCAGAGTTTTCCCGGATTCCCTCCCGGCTAGCTGTGGCACATTAGCCCCCTTCAGGCTGAGTTCTCGCCGCCAGCCCCAGTCCTCTCCCTGCGCTCTGACCGAAGCCCGAGCCTCAGCTCCAGCGCCGCCCGCCCCGGCGGGGGAGCAGACAAGCCTCTCGGGCTGGTGAGTGCCGCTCGGCACCGCTCCTCTGTGCGGGAATCTCTCCGCTTTGCCCTACCCAGGTATGTGGGGAGTTTCTTGCCTTTTGGGAGGTCTGGGGTCTTCTGCCAGGGTTCAGTAGGTGTTCTGTAGGAGTTGTTCCACGTGTAGCTGTATTTCTGGTGTATCCGTGGGGAGGAAGGTGATCTCCGCGTCTTACTCTTCCGCCATCTTACCCGGAAGTCTCTCCATGACCACTTTTTGATAATGAAAATGGAATTAATGATATAAACATCTAAAGAATTGCCAAATTTTTTTCTAAACCTATACTCCCGTTTTCTAAATCTAGATTCTCCTTTTCCTTTGTAATTGATTTGGCTGGTCTTTCTTGATGCTTGGATGAGTTTATCAGCCCCTTCCCCATACAGATTTCCTCCATCCCTACAACCATGGAGAAACTCAAGGAAGAGTTGTGCCTTGGTTTACAGCTTCTCATGCCCTGACGTGCTGAGTCACTGCTACTAGTTAACACAGAAAGACTCAGGCAAACTAAGATCTGTGTGAATGTTACAACTTTGGGATTCTTCTAAAATATATTTTATTTTTGTACCATGTACAGAATCACTGTGGTGGATATCTTTTAATTGACCTGTATGAATGTATGTAAAGTGTGACATAATCACAATACAAGGAATACACTTCTTTAGCTGCTCCTTTAGTTCCTGGATAAAAACAGCACAAAGGAATTTTCTGGAAGTGTTGGCAGCTAAGCAGTTAGATCAGTGTTTTTTCCTCCAAAGCTACCTTTTTATATAGGAATTTCATAGCATGTCATAGACGTTGCCAGAAACTTCGTTCAGCAAACTGACATTAGAACCCTAATAAATTAATGGAAAAGGAGACGTACTTCTAAAGCACATGTGTGGTGAGACTAACATCCTAAGGAATTGTTGATTGTAGCAGATGTGCTTCACCTGTAGAAATGATAAAATCTAGAAAGCTTTTACTTCTCCTGAAGATCACAACAATTTGGCTTTCAGACATATCATGGAGAATGTATTCACCAAAGGCACAAAAATGAATGTTAACCCTGTAAGTACCGGTACATTATTTAAGGTATACCATCAGTGCTTTCCTTTTCTGGGGGAAAAAGCCTAAACCATACCCTTGCTCCTACCATTTTGGTGGAACTTATGCTCCTAAAGCTCTGACGTAATAACTTTTTAATAGTGGTCCGAGACTCCTTACTCCACTATGATAGTACTGGCTGGGACAAACAGAGCAGACAAATAAGCAAGAATCCTGGCCACCTGACTGCATTTGTGGTAAGTCCCACTGATGCTTCATTCTTTTTCTAGATGAGCACATCAAGGATAACAACAAAGAGTATAGATGCTCCAAGGGCCACTAAGTGAGACTTATTCCCCACTGCTGAGGCATTCTACCCTGCTGCCTTACTGAAGACTGACTCAACCATTGGGCCCAGTACAAGCCCCCAGCGTACATTCACAAGGACTGATTCCTGACCACTGCAGTCAGAAGGGTAACTAGGAGGCTGTTCAGAGTGTGGGACCCTGAGTACTGAGAGGACATTAGAGATCTAGATCAGTGCTGGCCAATAGAAATATAATGGAAGCCACATGTGTAATTTAAAATTTTCTAGAAATCACATTAAAAAGGTAAAAAGAAACAGGTACTACTACTACTACTAATATTATTAATAATAATTTATTATTAATTTTAATAATAAATTTTACTTAATTCAGTATACCCAAGATCTTATTCAGACTCACCAATTGTCCTACTAATGAAGGTTTTCTGGTCCAAGATTCAGTCTAGAGTCTCCTTTAATCTGAAACAACTCCATAATCTTTGACTTTCCTGACCTTGACATTTCTGAGGAGTCCTGCCCAATTGTTTTGCACATATCCCTTAATTTTGGTTTGTGTGATATTTCCCCATGATTAGACTTATGTGTTTTGGACCAAGTACTACAGAAGTGCTGTGGTGTCCTTCATGGTGCATCATATCAGAGGCATATGATGATTTGCCCCATTACTGGTGATTTTAACTTTTTTAAAAATTGAGATATATTTGACATATAACATTATATTTCAGTTATACAACATAATGATTTGATATATGTGTATATTGTGAAGCGGTCACCACAACAAGTCTAGTTAACATCCATCACCACATATATTTATATGTATATTTTTGGCTGTGCCATGTAGCTTGTGGGATCTCAGTTCCCCCACCAGGGGTTGAACCCGGGCCATGGCAGTGAAAGCCCAGAATCCTAACCACTAGGCAACCAGGGAACTCCCTATAAGTTTTTTCTTGTAATGAGAACTTTTAACATCTATTCTTTTAGCAATTTTCAAATATACAATACAGTATTATTAACTGTAGTCACCATGCTGTACATTACATCCCCAGGACTTATATGTACCTTTCACCCTTTTACCCATTTCACCTATCCCCAGCTTCTGCCTTGATAATTTTAACTTTAATTACTTGATTCAGGTGGTGTCTGCCAGGTTTCTCCACTGTAAAGTTATTTATATTTACTAAATTACTAACTTATGGGGAAATACTTTGAGACTATGTAAGCAAAAAGTTTATTACAGTTTTGTTCTCTAATTTTAGCATTCATTGATGACTCTTGCCTGAAACAATTATCACTGCAGTGTTTGCCAAATGGAGATTTTCTGTTTTCAACATTCCTTCAACATTTATTAATTACAATTCTGCTAATGGTTCAGGAAAACCCTCTTTTCTTCCTTATTTGTTTATTTGTATTAGTATGCACTCAAATTCTATTTTTATTCAATGGGCTATAATTCATTGCCAAGGTTATTTATTTTGTTGCTCAAATTGTCATAGTTCGGCCATTTGGAACCCCTTAATATTGGTCCTTGTGTCCCTTCAGGATGCTCTCATCCATTTTTGGAGCACTTCCTTAATTTTTGGTATTACAAAATATCCCAGGTTCATCTTATACGTTCCTTGCCCAGGAATCGGCCATTGATAAGGAAGCTTGGTTCCTTTTAGTGGAGAGTGGTATTTAGAAGATAACATCTGAGCATTACGTTTGTTCTTTGCCATGAGGTATTACTGTTCCCAGGCCTCTCTATGAACAGAGCTAGGCTATATATATGTGTGTACACACACACACACACACACACGCACGCACACACTTATTTTCCTCTATATTTATTTCTGTATGTATCTATATAAGTTGAAAACCATGAGTTCACAACATTACCTCCAATTCCAATCCAAACACCATAGGGTTCACTATTTTTCTCCTTTTCTTTAACTCCCTTCTCTGACGGTGAGAAGCCTGGTCCCAATTACTTGTAATATATTACTTCTTTGATCAATTCCTCTGAATGTAACCAATCTCCCATAAGTTATCACCACCCGTCCTTGCATGGATGCCAACCTCACTGCATTTGGGCTGTGACATGCTGTCAGTGTTGTTCTGTGAACAGGATGCCTTTCTCATCCTGCCTAGACTCTGACACTGTGTGCCTGGCCAGCTCCCCAACTCTTTACCCCTTTCCTGAGCCCACATCTGCATGGAGTGGAGTAAATACCTAAACATAACCAGGGTTCAGTTTAGCAGGGAGGACCAGGAAAGTGGATTTTGGATAGGCAACCAACACTGCCTGCTACAGTGCCCATTCCCATCTTGGTATTAGTAACCCAATTTTACTTTGGGGAACCATGCACCTTCTCAAACTATCCTTGTGATTTGAGTGGGGCAGGACCCATCCTTGGCTCTAGTGAGAGTAGGTTAACCACATTGCAAGCCCTTGACCAATGTGGTTGGTTCAAGACTGGGCACATGACCTAAGTCAGGACAAAGAGAGCCTTGCCTAAAATTGCTGAAAGGATTATATAGAAATAGAATCTCTTTCTACTGATGTTGCCAAGCCTTGGATTGCTGATAGTCATCTTTCTACCACATCTGAAAATGAAGCCAACATAAAGAAAAGCAGGGCTTCCCTGGTGGCGCAGTGGTTGAGAGTCCACCTGCCAATGCAGGGGACACGGGTTCGTGTCCCGGTCCGGGAAGATCTCACATGCTGCGGAGCGGCTAAGCCTGTAAGCCATGGCCACTGAGCCTGTGTGTCTGGAGCCTGTGCTCCGCAACGGGAGAGGCCACAACAGTGAGAAGCCCACGTACCACAAAAAAAAAAAAAAAAAAAAGAAAGAAAAGCAGATCTATGACTTGGAGAGATAGAAAGATACCATACATCATTGTTTAAGCATCTTGATCAAGCCATGCCTGAAGTTGGGTACTCCTAGGCTTATCTGTTATATGAGCCGATAAATTCTACTTTTTGCTTAAGCCAATTTGAAATGGGTTTCTGTCACTTGCAACCAAAAGTGTTCTAATCGATACAGCTAGACCTTAGATAGCTTTTATATACTCCCAATAGCTGAGGAAGGCTTTAAGAACCGTAATTCTTAGCTTAATATAGTGGGATGAAACAAAGACAATAACTTTAGACTTTAAGTGAAAACTCAATGAAGAATTAAAGGGTCAACAATGGTTGAAAAAACTTTTCTATGGGCCCTAATATATTTTTAAATTTTATGCCAGACTTACTTAACCAGTCTGTTTCTTTTCCACGTATGAAAAACTGACAACAGTACTAAGACTTTCAAATCACAGATCAGGCAAGGAATTATAAGCACTCATTTTAAAGCAGCTTCAGTTCCTTAAGAGATGCAGCTAAGTTTGTTCTTTATCTTCTTCCTACACTGGACTTCTATTCATCCTCTAGCTGCAGCCAATAACAAGAACTGTTATTAGACTCTCAAACATATGGCATATATCACTTTAAAAAACAAACCCATACAAGGAGACTCAGAAGACCACATCTGGGCATCTCAAGAGAGTGGTTCCAAAAGGAAGTCAGAGGCCTGAAATGAAGAAAATGGGTGTTTCAGTCCAAAAACAGTGATTTGTTTTTCTGTGTTTATTTTAGTCATCCGTTCGGCATTGGGACGGAGGTCACTCTCCCAGTCAGGCGCTGCAGCATCTTGCCTGGGGTTTCCAGAGAGAAGCCAGACAAGGAGGAGTGGAGTCAGCAGGACTCAAGTAGCAACTGTGACAGAAGTTAAGCCGTCTTTCCCACAGCTGTGCATCACACATTGTCTCCATAAACCTAAAAGTTGGCATTGGGGAAGTTTTCTTTCTTTAAGATGACAGATTGCTCTTTTCCTTTGTCTCGCCTGTGATTCCTGCCCACCCCCAAACCCCATCTGCGTCAGTTCTGCCGTCAGCTTGAGGTGGTGGTGGTGTCACCCAGCCATGCAGTGGAGCCGCTCAGTTACCACCAAACTGTCACTCAGTTCTTGGCGGAAAAGACTTCACAGCCATAATCCTGTAATCTTTTCTTCAAACTGACTCTGTTTCACTTGAAGGGGTTGAAACGAATGGCTTTTGTCATTTGGAATCTGCACACATCTGGATGAATTTTTATTTTAAAAAAAATCAAACCATAAAAAAGGCAACAATATTCTCTTTTTGAAGACAAATGTGATTTCCTCATATCAAACACATGTTAGAAAACTCAGCTCGTTCTTATTTTTCCATCCTGCTAAAGGTGACGAAGACAGCTGAGCTACTTAGTACTCTGCCTCATGCTAATCAGATAAGGAAGGAAGTACGGAGTCAGGGTATATAGGTGGACTATTTGTGGCTGCACAGCATTTTAAAGATCCGACAATCAGAAAGCAAATAAAGCTATAAAAGATTGCTGGCAATTTATTTTTAATTTTAAGTCAGCTATATTTTTAATTGTAAATTTAGACCTTTTTATGTCTGTGAGCCTGTTTCTGTTTTGTAAATAAATTCCTTTGTATCTTTTTTTTATATTCCACGTATAAGTGATATCATATGTTATTTGTATTTCTCTTTCTGCCTTACTTCACTTAGTGTGATAATCTCTGGGTCCATCCATGTTGCTGCAAGGGGCAATATTTCATTCTTTTTTATGACTAAGTAATATTCCGTAGTGTATATATACCTTATCTTCTTTATCCACTCATCTGTTGATGGACACAGGTTGCTTCCATGACTTGGCTATTGTAAATAATTTCCTTTGCTTAAATTTGATGAGTGGCTCCAAGTTGCCTCCACTGCAGAATACATATGATCGTTTAAATCTGGTTTTGCTAATCTCTCTCACTATCCCCTACTTGATCCCCAAAGATACTGAATTACTCAGGAGCTCTCTTAATTCTCTCTGGTAAGCTTTTCTCTCACTTGAGCCTTTTCATTTGCAGGTTCCTCCACCAGGAACCCACTCTGCTGCTTTGTAGCTGGTTAAATAGCTGCTGCTGGAATTTTAAAACTTAACTCAGATGCAAATGCTTCTCAGACATCTTTCCTGGCTTCCCATCTGCTTCCAGGTAAGGAAACTTTTCTTATCTGCTCTTGTGTTTGCTGCTGTCATAGCACTTTGTATCTTCTTCACTTGTCTTTCTCACTAGCTGGGGAAGGGTTGTTTCTTAATTCCTATATCCCCATTACCTACCATGGTTCTTGATTTATAGTTGGTGCTCAAAAATGTTGAATGAATGATGTGGAACATGAAGAATTGGTTTTAGTTATATAAAGTTTAATCATTTGTGTTTGGTTGTTTTTAACTGGCAATGGCAATCACCATCTAGGTCATCATGTAAATCTATTTATTTGGACATTTTTGGTTAAGTTTTTAGAAGCCTTGAAATGTATATTGAATCTCTGCCTCAGTCAACTCTAGCTGTACTAAATTATTCAACACAGGACACTGTAAGGCAAACACATAAATTCACCATATGGAGCCAATAAAAGGTGTTAAAAAACAGGAGGAAAAGTTACTGACAATGTGTGACAGGGTTTTCAAACAGGGGCAGTATTGTCCATTTAAATTGCAGAGACCTTATCCACACTCACTGCAAACAAAGGAATAAAATGTACAGATTTTTTTTTTTGGAATATTTGGAAGATGGAAATAGTCCTGGTACTCCCTGTACCTGAGTCATTATCTTGCAACACTTATTATCAAAATTTATGCCCTACCAACTCTC
This sequence comes from Mesoplodon densirostris, assembly GCF_025265405.1. Classification (NCBI taxonomy): domain Eukaryota; kingdom Metazoa; phylum Chordata; class Mammalia; order Artiodactyla; family Ziphiidae; genus Mesoplodon; species Mesoplodon densirostris. The sequence goes on from NC_082668.1 coordinate 72,748,093, forward strand.
CAATCCAAACTTCACATCCTAGTAAAGCTGATTTCCTTGCTATTTCCTAAATCTGTTATCTTTAGAGCAGGCTTCATGACCTTGCTCAGATACGCCCCCAATTTGAAATATTCCATCTTCTATCCTTTGTCTAATCAACTTGAGTTCTTCTCTGTCCTTTAATCTCAGACTAAATCCTACCATCTTCAAAGAAACCTCCCCCCAACTATTCTGGCCCATATGAGTTGTACCTTTTCTGATTTTCCACAGCACTCGTGTCTGCAGGACCCGTGGTGCCCCTCCCATACCCTGACTCCAACAGTCCTCATAGCCCTGGGATCTACAACCCATTGACACCTTTTCACTGTCCCCACATCCCTCATGTCTTCCCTCTATACCTGGTATAAGTGACCTCCATGATCAATCATTATCATTCCTATGAATATATTTCAACTCTTACTATGATACTTGCTGAGCAAAACCCCAATCCAGGTATAGTTCTAACTCTCTGCCTGTGGGGTAACTGCACTCACATAACTGAGCATGGCTAGAAAACTGTCACCATGCTGACTGGTCTCATTTTGAATACATGAACACTAACTTTGAATGGGTTCTTAATGCTGCCTGGCAATCTTTTTATACTTCCCTATTCCACTTACTCTCCCATTCTCCTGGACAACTAGATCATACTATCATGTGATTATATATTGTTGTGTCCTCCACTTATTTGAGGAAACTTGTGTTTGAAAGGCTGTATATAACTTGTGGGCAGGAGCCCATCGTCTGAGGCCCCTTTTACATCCTTAATAATTCTAAGCACATGAGCGGTGCCCTGTAAATGGGCCAAGGTCTTTGAATAGTTCCCCATCCCATCCTCAGGATATGGCAAGGAATTCTGAGAGGCTAGGAAGTTCGGCTAAGTGTAGAAGGCCCAAAACCGTTTGAAAGTGCCCCTTACAGAGAATATTGACAGTGAGGGTGAAAGGAGAGAGAAAAATGAGGGTCCTTTGTATTCACTGGAGGCAGCCAATCAAGGAGGAGCAGCCGTAGAGTCAAACCGCCTGGGTTTGAATGCCAGCTCCACTACCAACCAGCCATGTGGCATGGGAATGTTATTAGTTAATCTTTGCATCTATTTCCTGTTTGGCAAATGAGACTACAAGTAGTACCTAATACATAAAGTTTAGAAAGTTTCCAAGAGATATATATCTCAAGCACTAACACATATAGCTAAATGTCCAATAAATATTAGCTATTATTTTCAGGAATCAGAGTGAGGCTGAACAGGTTTGCTTGAGCTTCTCCAGCTTGAAAGGCAACATCAATCCTCTAATTCTGGTTACAATATCTCTGGAATATAATGCGGCATTAAGTTTTTGATCCTGAGACCCTAAACGCTTGGTTAAGTTCTCCACTGCCAGCTTTCTCACCCTCACCCTATTCATGGGCCTTTCAGTTAAAGAGGCCACTGGGCCATATCTGAGCTGACTTAACTCCTCATGGTCAGACCTGGGTCTTTCAGTTGGGACCACTGGCAGCTGGTCCAGGTAATAATAAAATGTGTTGAAATGAATTCGATTCTGGAAAAGGATATAGGCAGTTGGCCCTACTCTGGCAGTGGTGAAAGTTTATAGAATTACCTTCCCTTTACACTATGGCTGTTTGTATTATAAACATAAATACAATGTCTGAGGAGCAGAGAGACTTCTCCAATGGGCCATTTAAAACCCTGTGAAGGTGATATAGCTGGTAACCTGAGCCAAGAAGGACTTTGTTGTTTGGATAAAGCATAAGACAGTCATTTCTGTGCATTTGCTATGTCCTCCTCCAGCACCTAGCAATCTCTTGTTGAGTTTTGTGCTGGGCACAAAGGAGGAGATAAGCCAAATGTAAGGCGTGATCCTGCCTTCAAAAAGTTTATAGTCTGGCTGTGTAAGAGACCCTCAAGCACATGCACTCCAAGCTGGGGACACGGTGCGTAGTCAGGTGTTAGGCTGTAGGATAGTAAGTGCTCAGAGAAGAAAGCAGTCAGAAGAGTCAGGAGCCCAGGAAGCTGGCCTTGTTAGTTGATGGGTTCATTCACTTTCCTGTGTTCTCTGAGTCCTGCCAGAGCACCCACGAGTGTGTGTGTGCCTAAGTGTGGCAGGCAGATTCCGGACAGAGCCTCCTCCATGATATTGCTGTGCATCTGATTTGAAGTTTGGGTGCGAATGTCTGTAAAATTTAAGTGTTTGATCTAGATATCTAATCTTCTGGTAAACACTTGTAGGATGGCTTTCTGCTTTAAAAAAAAAAGTAACACAGGACCTCAAGTGTCCATCAATATCACGCGTATACAAAGTTCTTACCATTTTCCTCAACACCAGACACACATACAAAGGCTAGACTATCCCATTACATGCCCCAGGGAAAACATATATTGATAATGTTGTCATACATTTAAGGATAAACTCTAGCTCCGACTCTATAAGAAAATGTACAGAGAATTGTTGGGTAAGACAAGAGAAAGAAGTGAGGTGAGGCTGATGACCCGGGGACACACCCACCAATATATACATTTCCTTTTGCTGCTCTTCTCTGCCGTGGCCCTTAGAGTTGGCTTGAATGAATTGTGTTCTGATATGACAAAGTCCCCAAAATCCTGCCCATGAGGAAAGTGAGGGAGTAAGTCACACCTCGGGGGTAACCTGGTTTAGAAATCTCTTTCTTTAAATCATTCATTCTTTCTTCCATTCAGTTACTGACTCTGTAGCCTCTTTAGTGTTTAAATGTTATATTTGTTTGGGCAGAGAGAGAAGGAAAGAGTGACATCAATAATTAAAAATGGACTGTAGGGAGAGGCAGTAATGAGACACATTGTCCTTATAACAGCATTCTTGCAAAAACATTCCTGGGCTGTAGCTTCTGACTGAAGTCACTTATTTCAGGAGGTTGTTTTCCCTCCCTGTTAACTCTGCCAGGATCTGATGTAAACCAGTGCACACTAGATTTTATGAGATTTCTTAAAAAAGAACAAAAAAACAAAAAACAAAAACCTTTCTCTGCTCAATCAAAGCTTTCCTAGACTTTAATATTGGATGAGGGAAAAACCAATGATCTAATTAGCATCATTATATTTGGTCAAGAGTCTGAGATCTACATCCGATTTGAATTAATTTGGGGTGGTTAATAGTTGTCATTTGACCCTTATTTGTCAAAGTCAAGTCCCAGCAGTTACTAGTCCTAGCTGACATCAAATGCAGATAGTGATAATACTAGCTGATGTTTTGAGTTTTTATTATATGCCAGTCACTTGCTGAGCAAAGAACTCTAATTTGCACTGCTGTTGATCAAAGTGAATGGCAGCTTTTCAGCTACAGTTGAGTTGGGACTGGTTGTGCATCAACAAATCAGAGAGTTCATTAAAGTGGAGAATCACCCAAAAATGATGCATATATACCTTTAAATATTTTGTTTTAACTTACAACATAGAAATTATATTCATCTGCCAATCTTTTTGATGTTTAGTCAACATGTTTTCTTTTAGAATAGGTCTGCTGAATGAAGTTCGGGGGGGGGGTTGTTTGCTTTTTGTTTTGTTTGTTTGCCTTTTATAAACAACACCCATAATTAATGGTCTACAATTTCTACATTTAGTTTTTTTAAAGAGCAGCAGGAACTTCAATACACTTTGGAAACATCTCACATGCAGAATCTTCCTAGGTTTTTAAGGTTGTTCCTCCAGTCTTTTACAGTCATTGAATATAAAGGTATTCATAAACATATTTTTTTTTGATTGTTACCATGACAGGGACAGCATGTGGCTAAGAGTTCCCCTCACTGCTTCCAAGTAGACCAGGGGTTTGACTCTGCTTTCAGTTTTAGTGTTGCCAAATTCAATAGTGTTCTGGCCCACAAACTAGTTGAGCAGGAAAGAATCTCCAAAAACAATCCAAGAGTCATCACATGTCAAACATCCTTGTGTTTAATTCCAAAGGACATCTGGATGTATGAATCAGGATTGCTTCCCCCAAAAGTTCTTCATTCAACCCACATGTATTTAAGTATCTTCTACGTGACAAGCACTTTAAGGAGCCCACAAGATTTGTGAAATGCTTCTTAAGTGATGTTATGGAATTTCAAATTTTGGACATCATAAACAAACCGTTAATGATACTTGGTTGCAGACTATGCTTAAATAACCAAGTTCCCAAGTTATTGCTTTAGGAACAATCTAAATTTCTCCCACAGTCATCTTGGTTCAGTGTTTTATAAAGATAATCCTTAGGCTTTTCATTATTTTCTAAAACTAGCTTCAGCACCTGGGTTGTTCATTAAGCCAGAAATGACTTTCTAACACGCCCTCTGAAAAGCAGTACTGGGCATTAGGTCTACAAAACAACCTTGAATTGTTTCTTAAACAATTACTGAAAGTTGTGCTTTTTATTTTCTTTGGGTCTTATAGGCTAGACCAGTGCTGCCCCAGAACATTCTGCATTGATGGAAATGTTTATTCTGAGCTGCCTACCCAATAGCCACTAGCTACTACTAAGCACTTGAAGTGTAGCTAGAGTGACTAAGGAACTAAAGTTTAATTTTTATTTAAATTTAATTATTTTTATTTAAAATTTAAATAGCCACATATGACTAGCAACTACCATATTGGACAACACAGCCCAGGGTGTTAGTAATTACCCCTCTCAGGAGTACCCAGCCATCCTACCAACAACACAGCTTAATGCTGAGTACACATTCTGTTCAGAGGATGCTGAGCTTTTGTGTTAACTATTTTGCTGAAGTTTCTTAGGAACTTGGTAGGAGTAATAAGAACTTCTGTGTAGTTAATTTGATTGGATGCCACAAGCATTTATTGGCCACATCCTACGTACCAGACTCCGGGCTAGTAAAATGGTCTTTGTTTTGGGGAAGCCCACAGACTAGCTTGAGAGAAACAAACAGGCAGGTAATGTCAGTTCAATGTGGAGTAGTAGTACAGGGAACACAGGGGAAGAGTGCTTCACCAAGGGCTTCTGGTGAATCCTGAACTGAGTCGGTTTTTAAAAATTAATTAATTAATTTTTGGCTGTGTTGAGTCTTCGTTGCTGCGTGTGGACTTTCTTTAGTTGTGGCGAGCAGGGGCTACTCTTTGTTGCAGTGTACGGGCTTCTCATTTTGTGGCTTCTCTCGTTGCGGAGCACGGGCTCTAGGCACACAGGCTTCAGTAGTTGCGGCTCCTGGGCTCTAGAGCACAAGCTCAGTAGTTGTGGCGCATGGGCTTAGGTGCTCCGCAGCATGTGGGATCTTTCTGGACCAGGGCTCGAACCTGTGTCCCCTACATTGGCAGGCGGATTCCTAACCACTGCACCCCAGGGAAGTCCCCTGAACTGAGTTGTGAAGGCTTAGTATGAGCAGGTCAGGCAAAAGGGGTAAGGGGTGAAGATGGAAGAAGAAGGATATTTAAGGCAAATGTTACAGCATGGACAAAGCCAAAGGACTGAGAACTACACACTTTGTTGCTTGAAGGAAAAGTACAAGGCAAAAAATGCAGGAGATGAGGCTGGAAATGTAAGTGGGTGCCCAGATCAAAGGGGCTGATTCATTCAACAGATATTCACTGAAGACCTACTATGTATCAGACTCTATTTGAAGCTAAGTTCTGGGAACATAGAGATGAATACATGATTTGTCCTCATAGTTTTACTATCCATTGAGGAATAAAGAAACATAAACAGGCAACTTTATGAAATTGTGACAAAATAACTGCGATAGAATAAGAACAAGACGCTTTGTGAGCACATAAAAGGGTACATATTCAACATTGGTGTCAGGAAAACCTTCCTCAAACATTCCTAACAGTTTAAAAAGGGTCAAAATCAAAAGGCAGAAGTTGTAACTTTCATTTGAAAGAGAATTGGACAGCTGCTCTCTATGGCAAGATTGTGCAGTACAGAAGAGATGGGTATACCCCAAACAGCACTTCATGTAATTTTCACTCAGATATATGATGTATAAAAATTGTACTGCCTGTTAACTCTTCTGGGATTTTGAATATTTCAATATTTCTGTGATAGACTCTGCAAGGAGAATGGGGTCTGGCAACTCACAGGCAATTGGGACTTTTGAAATAAGTTTCCTTTTAGGAATTGTCTCTATTTTCCTCTCAAAGTGCTCTGACTTATGATTAGATTTAAACCACTAGGTGCTCTTTCATTTGCATGTTGCTTCAGCCAACATTCATTGAGGTTTCCTTTTGAATGTGAGCTCCTTGAGGACAGAAACCATATGTTTCATCTCTTTCCCCCCAAGCATGGAATCTAGCATACAAAGGGGTTCAAATAATATTTGTTGAAAAAAATGAATGAATAAGTGAAAGAATGCTGGGGAGGCGATAGATGTTACAAACATGAGTTCAGTATGATGGTTTCTATTGGAAAGCTCATGGTCCAAGTAGAAAATCAGACACATCCTGTCTACCTAATAGAAAGTTGCATTTCCCAGAGTGTGTTCCATGGAACTCTTGGTCTTGAGAGATGATCTAAGAAAAGATAAGTCCATGGTCAAATAAGTATGTGGAAAGTCATGTATAACATATCCCTTCTCTTATAGATTAACAATTCACTCTAGGATATTAAAACCCCTGAGAAGTCACCTATTTAGCCTATCATTTGCCAAACTAATTTGATCTGTTCTTTTTGCACAACTTCCATTAACATGCCACAGAGCTAATGTTCTGAAGAGTACATTTTGGGCATCTCAGAAAAGTGATAAATGCTTTTCTACCATAGAGAGAAAAATTTATTATGATTATAATAAATAATTATTATAATTATGAATGCAATGTATATTTAACATTTGAAATATTGATACAGTGTTATTCACTGTATTAACAAACCAAAAAAGGAAACAAAAAATATTATCTCAATATGTACAGAACAAGCATTTACAAGGACATCCACACTCAGGCACAGTAGAGTCAAACTGATGAAAACTAAAGAGAGAACAAAAACCAAAATATTGTGGTATCTGGCAGGGTATAGGACTACAAGAGAATTTTGATATTCTTCTAACCTAGGAGGAAAAATATAAAAGCATAATGCTTTGGGAACCTTTACATAATTTTCTTCCAAGCTGTTGCTATGGTTTCTAGGTATGGGATAGACATTGATCAGTGTTAATTGTAACAAGTAGAACTGTTCATCATGGGTGAGGATTTGTTTAGAAGTAGAAGACTGTCTAAATGAAGTGCACCATGTGGCTTGCAGGATCTTAGCTCCCTGACTAGGGATCATACCCTGGTGAAAGCGCCAAGTCCTAACCACGGGACTGCCTGGGAATTCCCAAAGTGAAGCAAATTCTTAAAGTCTCTTTAATCATCTGTGCTTACCAGGGAAGTGATCAGACTATGGAACAGGGCTGAACCCATTGCATTACTTAACCCAGTGCATATGAAATAGCTTCTGAAACAGACCTACTTCCTGGTAGTACTAGTTGGCATCATATTTTAGGCCACATGAACTTCTACTACTGAAATATGAGCCAGAAAAGCAGGCTTTCAAAAATAAAGGGACACCACCATAAGTATACAAGCTGGAGGCCGTAATTACCAGGTGCTTAACATGTATTGTGTAGGTGGGAACTGCTTTAAAGAGAGCATTATAAATGCTGGTTTTTTTTCTTTATCCCACTTCTCATATCACTGACAATGGATAATTTCATTCCATGGGGGAAAATTCTTGTTCTATAACATGTTCTGGCTTTATCAATATGAAGAAGTCAAAGGCTTTCCCTTCCTCTGGCCTTGGGCTGGGGTTCCTTCAGCTTTGCTTGATCATGAATGTTTGTTTCCAAATTCTATCACTAATTCTGTGATTTTGCTGTGAGCAAAGGTGTCTTTTTTGGCCCTTGACAATGCTTTCAGGTTTTACTTCATTCATCTGTAAAACATGGACTGTGTCCTTGACCTCCAATGTTTCATAGCTTGTGATGATAATATTATGTATTTTACATAGCACATTTATCCATGTGGTATTTATTGTCTCCATACCATTTAAAGTAGAGCTTTAATAATTTGTCCAAAGTAACACATTAAGTCAATGAAAGAGCCAAAATATGAACTAGGATTTCTTCATCTTCACTGTTTTGCTCTCATTGCAACTCTGATTTTGAAGACATTGCAAATAGGAATAAGGGAGAAAAAAGGAGGCAGCTTAGTGGACTGAGGTTTTTCCAGTGACAAAGAAACGTCCAGTGCGAGAGAAATACAAGGTCCTGCCCACTCTCCAGCTTCATCTCATGCATTCTCCCCAGTTGCTTTCTCTCCCCCAGCCTCACTGGTCTTTCCACACCTGGAATAGATCAAGCTCTTTCCCCCTTCAGGACTTTCACGTAAACTATTTGCTTAACTTGGACGCCTCCTTTACTCCCTCAGCCTTCCTCACCTGATCTTTCAGGTTTTGTTGACATGTCTCTAGTTCCCAATCTAAGACCCATGTCTTATTTAGTTCAAGTTTCCCCCAAAGTAGAGCCTGAAACAAAGGCTTTTGTGTGAGTGAGGACTGGGGAATGAAAGAGAAGAAGGGTGAGCCAACTAGTATGCATGATTGAGTTGACCACTGCTGTAGGCAACAAGTTGCTTGGTCACCCAGGACCTTCTGAGAATCTTATGAACTGCATCTCAGAACCTTTTGGCCGTGTATCCATTGGCTCCTATACAGCATTTGGTTGCAAGATGTTTAGCTGGCAGCTCAATGCTATGAGGTTTAAAGGTCTCTAAACAACACTCTTATTTTTAATATAGTGCAATCTTGAAAACAGGTGAGGCTGCTGATCACTGGAATCTCCTACACCTTTGAGCCTCTAAGCTATAAATAAAGCTCTAGCAAATGGGTAGAACCAAGAAAACTTCAAGTTCCACAACCCTTATGACTACCATATCCCTATACTGCTCAAGTGTTACACCTATCACGTAACCCAGTGCTGCTTCTTCCATCTTTATTTCAACCCTATCACCACAAGTAACAGTCTTGGTGATTGTGATGCAACTGCATGCCAAAGGTCATCAACACACTACCAGCAACAGTGTGCCAATTGCCATCTTATTCATGAGTGATCTACCTCCAAAGTTCCATTCTGAGGGTCTGCTTTCTAGAGCCATACCTGATTGCACTGGTTCCTCCCAAAGTGGAGTTTAAAATAAAGACTTCTACATGAATAAGAAGAGATGAGGTGCTGGTGAATGTTTAGCAACCAGCTCTCCAGGAAAAATGTATTCATGTAGATACATGTATAAAAGTTTATTACACATTTTTACTGACATGAATAATGTATGTTACATAATTTTTAAATTATAATAAAATATACAGTGCTCTTCATATTAAATCCCATATAGCTGACTGATTTTCACAGAATGCTTTGATTTTTGCTGAAGTCTTATAACCACAGCCAACCTTTGTTTGACTGACAAAAAAGTACAGTTGCAATATAAAAGTTGATTCATTTATACTAACAAGGAGAATGAAAGTAAAACTAGGAAGATGTGTGTCAACTTTACTCATTCATAAATGATGTGACTTTTTTGCAGAATAATAGTTTAGAACACAATTTTTGTGTCATTCACAATGTAATTTCTAGAAACTTGACACACTTCTAAGTTTAATCTACATTATTAACATTTTCTCCATCATTTTCTGAAGTCTGGACAATCAACAAAACAATTAATCAAATCCTAATTTGTAGCATTTGCCTATTTCTGTGATATAGATACTTCCTTCATGGCTGATATCAAGCTACTAACATAATGTCACTGAAATAATATGCCCATGGGAAGGGATCCAATGTAACATACCTTGTGGTATTCTCACCAAACAGATAGGATAGATGTAGATAACCTTGAGAGCACACATAATAATAAAATAGAGTAAAATAGGAAGTGACCAATTTTTAATAGTTTTTACTTTTTTGTTTTTAATATAATTTAATTTTAAATAATGACTCTATTTACCTACCAAATGGAAAAATATCTGAAATTTAACAATCAGCTCTCGCCAGCCTATAGGAGCCAGTTCAGGACACCACTGCGGGGAGGTGAATCATGGAATGAGGGAGTGACAATGTAGGGATGTGATATGGAGTTGGCCACTGTTATGAGGGGCTGGGTGCCCAGTCTCACAGGACCTTCTGAGAGGCTTTATGAAATGTGTCTTAAACTATCATGCCAGCAGACTTCAGAAAGGTGGAGGCAGGCGTGCAGTGGCTCCTACATGACCTTAATTCTCCCACACTCTAGGTTGCACCTGTGTGAGTGTTGAGTGGATTCCCAAAGTTAGGCCACACCATGCAGTCAGAGAAGCTTCAGGGCAGGAGCCTGGATGCCAGCAGTATGGACCTGGGTGAGGGGCAGCAGGATTGCACTCATGTGGGACTGGTTACCACAGTAGTCACTGGAATAGGAAGTGAGGCCAGACCGATTTGAAGTGGCAAGCAGCCAGTACCTGAGAAAGCCTTCATTCACTGTCCCACAGCACCCAGTGTTTGTTTTTGTTTTTTTCCATGGCATTCATATATGTCAGTATTTTTTAACAGCCATTCCTCTACTTGGCTGTAAGTTCTGTGATATCAGGACTATTTCTGTCTGCCCCTTGCTGTCCCCAGGACCTGGCACTTGCATTTTGCCCATAAAAGGAGATCAATACATTTGTTGATCGAATAAATACATAAATAGGGGATTTCAGACATTCTCCAATCATTCTCTAACCTCCCCTCCCTCCCAAAACTACCCTCCACCCTGATAAACAGCAGCAAAAAACCAAAGTGTTTGTATGTTGGGGGTAATGGAAAGATGCAGCCACATCTTTTTTCTCTTCTCCATCCATTTGCTGGTGCTCCTACCCTCAGGGTCCTCCCATTAATTGCTAAGCAATTACTCTTTCCTTCCTAGTTGGCTCCTTCTCTACTGTTCCATATCCAGAGCCACCAACATGCTCTGCCCCACAATCATTGATTTGCTTCCTGCCCCTCTCTCTAGAAACACAGAAATGTTGCTAAAGGATTGAAATCCCCTTTTCCCTTTCTTCTCTACCTCTCACTAGTCTCTGCTTTTGGAAATGAACAACACAGACATTTATTTTCTCACTAACATAACTTATGATACCGCCCCCAGTAAAAAATTTTCCAGAAGGAAAAAGCACCTATAATTAGTTTGGGTTTTAATTGTCCAATTTCCCCATCTTCATCACAAATGCCTAATGCTTGGGAGAATACTCAACACATAGCAAACACCAGTGTCAATTCCATTTACTTTTGCCAGTGTTTCTCAAATTGCAGCCACTCCCATGCAACTTTCACATATTTATGTGTCATCAGAACTATTATTTATTTCAGAGTTTTCTTTAAAATCACTTTACTTTTTTAGTTAAATAATTTTATTTAAGTGGTAAATTGTATGTATATATCATAAATAGAACCTTTTAAATCACCAGTTATAAATAGAAAGTAACCATAAAACATAATGCTATGGACTGAATGTTTGTGTGTTCCCCTGCAATTCATTTGTTGAAGCCCTAACCCTCAATGTGATGATACTTGGAGGTGGGGCCTTTGATGAGGTCATAAAGGTAGAGCCCCCAGATAGGATTAGTGTTCACATAAGCAGAGGAAGAGAGCAGAGCTTGTGCTCTCTTGCTCTCTCTCTCTCTCTTTCTCTGTCTCTCTCCCTCCCTGCCATGTGAGGATACATCTAGAAGGTACCCTTCTGCAAGCCAAGAAGAAGGCTCTCACCAAGAACCAAATCTGCCAGCAACTTGATCTTGGACCTCCCAGCCTCCAGAACTGTGAGAGCCTTGTTGTTTAAGCCACCCAGTCTATGGTATTTTGATACAGCAGCCTGGTCAGACTAAAACACACACACACACACACACACACACACACACACACACACACACAAAAAAAAAACTAAAAATGATTCATTAATTAAGTACTAGCGGGCCTCCCTGGTGGCGCAGTGGTTGAGAGTCCGCCTGCCGATGCAGGGGATACGGGTTCGTGCCCCGGTCTGGGAGGATCCCATATGCCGCGGAGCGGCTGGGCCCGTGAGCCATGGCCGCTGGGCCTGCGCATCCGGAGCCTGTGCTCCGCAGCGGGGGAGGCCACAGCAGTGAGAGGCCGGCCTACCACAAAAAAAAAAAAAAAAAAATTAAGTAGTAGCTTGATAAATGCCTTGAGTGTGATGCCTGTTCTCTTAAAAAAAAAAGTAGTTTAAAAAAGTAAATTAGCAAATGTTAGAAAAGTTTTTAAAAATGTGAAAGATTTTTCTCCTGACATAATCAGAAAGATTAAAATAGAATTCAAAAGGGAGTAACTTCCTCACTATGGTCGTCTATGCTTTTTTTTTTTTTTTTTTTTTTGCTGTACGCGGGCCTCTCACTGCTGTGGCCTCTCCCGTTGCGGAGCACAGGCTCCGGACACACAGGCTCCGCGGCCATGGCTCGCGGGCCCAGCCGCTCTGCGGCATGTGGGATCTTCCGGGATCGGGGCACGAACCCGTGTCCCCTGCATCGGCAGGCGGACTCTCAACCACTGCGCCACCAGGGAAGCCCTCGTCTATGCTTTTTAAAGTTGTATTTGCGTACTCCCCCAAATCATCTGTGTATATGTCTTAGGCTTTGGGAAACACTGGCCTAATTCTTGCTGTCAGTAGGGTGGCCACTTGAGAAGGCACTGCTCAATTTTTGTATGTTGGTGCTCATTTTCAAGAGAATAGTCCAACTTTACATTTTAATCTCCTGTTTCCCTTAATGTCCATGACCTATTGTTTGATGATCTCAGTTTGAAGGTTGGAGAGGTGCTGTGGTAAACCACAAAGAGCACTGGGATAGAAGGGGTGGGGTCTTAGCTTTCCTTCAGGCTGCATAAATTGGGCAGACCCCTGATTTTCCTAGCTTCAGTTGCTTTGTCTATAAATGAGGTGTTACCATCAGTGGGAGGAAATGAGGTAAAATGACAGGTAGTGGATGTAGATATTGAGACTAACCCATGTTCTGCGTGGTCTATGTCAAAGCCTTTAAAATGGCTACTTATAACCATGGGAAAGTGCCATGTTGTGGACACCATCAATCAGTAGTATTGTAGCAGAAAAACTACTGGGAATGCTGAACTAAATCATTATTCCCGAACTGTGACAGGCATACGTCTGTGAATTGATTTGAGATGGTAGACATGTGCAGACTTATTCTTTTTTTTTTTTTTTGCGGTATGCGGGCCTCTCACTGTTGTGGCCTCCCCCGTTGCGGAGCACAGGCTCCGGACGCGCAGGCTCCGGACGCGCAGGCTCAGCGGCCATGGCTCACGGGCCCAGCCGCTCCGCGGCATATGGGATCCTCCCAGACCGGGGCACGAACCCGTATCCCCTGCATCGGCAGGCGGACTCTCAACCACTTGCGCCACCAGGGAGGCCCCAGACTTATTCTTAATTGTAATAGTTCTGCATCAATTTTACAATTGCCTTCCTAATTATGGAATAGACAGAGTTTCTATTTAAATGAATGCATTTCTTCTTGGAAGATAAGTTTAAAATTCTTATATAGCTTTTTTGAATCAGGAAATAAATAGCTTTTGATTTCCTGATTCACATGAATATCTGTTTTCTCCTGTTCTCCAAAGGAATTAGATTACATTTTCAAGCAAAAGTTGCTACTAGATAAGAATTAGATCATAGAACTCTTTTAAAAATACATTGAAGGGTTAAAAACTAAGAAGTCACCACTAATTAAAAACTCAACTCTAACAATATAATTTTTGAAAGAAAATATTTGGAATTTTATCTTCTCTCTTTAGCTGAATTTATTGTGTTATGATTTATGTATAGTAAACTGCACATATTTAAAATGTATAGACTCCTTCTTGTGAGAGCACCAGAATCACAACTAACTGCTAAACAGTCATTGACAGGAGGACACTGGAACTTACCAAAAAAGATTCCCCACATCCAAGGATAGGGAGAAGCCGCAATGAGATGGTAAGAGGGGCACAATCAAAAGAAAATCAAATCCCATGGCTGCTGGGTGGGTGACTCACAAACTAGAGAACACTTATACCACAGAGGTCCACCCACTGAAGTGAAGCTTCAGAGCCCCACATCAGGCTTCTCCCTGGGGGTCCGGCAACAGGAGGAGGAATTCCTAGAGAATCAGGCTTTGAAGCCTGGTGGGATTTGATTGCAGAACTTCGACATGACTGGGGGAAGCGGAGACTCCATTCTTGGAGGGCATGCACAAAGTAGTGTGTGCATCAGGACCCAGGGGAGGGAGTGGTGACCCCATGGGAGACTGAACTGGACCTACCTGCTAGTGTTGGAGGGTCTCCTGCAGAGATGGAGGGCAGCTGTGGCTCACTGTGGGCACAAGGACACTGGCAGAAGAAGTTATGGGAAGTACTCCTTAGCATGAGCCCTCCCAGAGTCTGCCATTAGCCCCACCAAAGAGCCCGGTAGGCTACAGTGCTGGGTCACATCAGGCCAAACAACCAACAAGGAGGGAACCCAGCCCCACCCATCAGGAGACAAGTGGATTAAAGTTTTACTAAGCTCTGCCCACCAGAGCAGCACCCAGCATTACCACCACCAGTCCCTTCCATCAGGAAGCTTGCACAAGCCTCTTAGATAGCCTCATCCTCCAGAGGTCAGACAGCAGAAACAAGAACTACAATTCTGCAGCCTGTGGAATGACAACCACATTCACAGAAAGATAGACAAAATGAAAAGGCAGAGGACTATGTACCAGATGAAGGAACAAGATAAAACCCCAGAAAAACAACTAAATGAAGTGGAGATAGGCAACCTTCCAAAAAAAATTCAGAATAATCATGGTGAAGATAAACCAGGACCTCGGAAAAAGAATGGAGGCAAAGATCGAGACGATGCAAGAAATGTTTAACAAAGACCTAGAAGAATTAAAGAACAAACACCTAGAAGAATTAAAGAACAGACAGAGATGAACAATACAATGACTGAAATTTAAAATACACTGGAAGGAATCAATAGCAGAATAACTGAGGCAGAAGAACGGATAAGTGACCTGGAAGACAGAATGCTGGAATTCACTGCCATGGAACAGAATAAAGAAGATAGAATGAAAAGAAATGAAGACAGCCTTAGAGACCTCTGGGACAACATTATACACAACAACATTCACATATAGGGGTCCCAGAAGGAGAAAAGAGAGAGGAAGGACCAGAGAAAATATTTGAAGACATTATAGGCGAAAACTTCCCTACCATGGGAAAGGAAATAGCTACCCAAGTCAGGAGAGCACAGAGACTCCAGGCAGGATAAACCCAAGGAGAAACATGCTGAGACACATAGTAATCAAACTGACAAAAATTAAGCACAAAGAAAAATTATTAAAAGCAACAAGGGGAAAATGACAAATAACATACAAGGGAATCTCCCATAAGGTTAACAGCTGATTTCTCAGCAGAAACTCTACAAGCCAGAAGGGAGTGGCACAATATATTTAAAGTGATGAAAGGGAAGAACCTACAACCAAGATTACCCTACACGGCAAGGATCTCATTCAGATTCGATAGAGAAATCAAAAGCTTTACAGACAATTAAGAGCTAAGAGAATTCAGCACCACCAAACCAGCTCTACAACAAAGGAACTTCTCTAAATGGGAAACACAAGAGAAAAAAGGGACCTACAAAAACAAACCCAAAACAATTAAGAAAATGGTAATAGGAACATACATACTGATAATTATCTTAAATGTGAATGGATTAAATGCTCCAACCAAAAGATACAGGATCGCTGAATGGATACAAAAGTAAGACCCATATATATGCTGTCTAGAAGAGACCCACTTCAGACCTAGAGACACATACAGACTGAAAGTGAGGGGATGGAAAAAGATATTCCATGCAAATGGAAATCAAAAGAAAGCTGGAGTACCAATACTTATATCAGATAAAATAGACTTTAAAATAAAGAATGTTACAAGAGACAAGGAAGGACACTACATAACGATCAAGGGATCAACCCAAGAAGAAGATATAACAATTATAAATATACATGCACCCAACATAGGAGCACCTCAATACAGAAGGCAAATGCTAAGAGCTATAAAAGAGGAAGTTGACAGTAACACAGTAATAGTGGGGAACTTTAACACCTCACTTACACCAATGGACAGATAATCCAGACAGAAAACTAATAAGGAAACACAAGCTTTAAATGATACAATAGACCAGATAGGTTTAATTGTTATTTATAGGACATTCCATCCAAAAACAACAGATTACACTTTCTTCTCAAGTGCACATGGAACACTCTCCAGGATAGATCATATCCTGGGTCACAAATCAAGCCTTGGTAAATTTAAGAAGATTGAATTCATATCAAACATCTTTTCCAACCACAACGCTATGAGATTAGAAATCAATTACAGGGAAAAAAACATAAAAAACACAAAGCACATGGAGGCTAAACAAAATGTTACTAAATAACCAAGAGATCACTGAAGAAATCAAAGAGGAAATCAAAAAATACCTAGAGACAAATTACAATGAAAACACGACGATCCAAAACCTATGGGATGCAGCAAAAGCAGTTCTAAGAGGGAAGTTTATAGCAATAATGCCTACCTCAAGAAACAAGAAAAATCTCAAATAAACAATCTAACCTTACACCTAAAGGAATTAGAGAAAGAAGAACAAACAAAAGCCAAAGTTAGTAGAAGGAAAGAAATCAGAGCAGAAATAAATGAAATAGAAACAAAGAGGGCTTCCCTGGTGGCACAGTGGTTAAGAATCTGCCTGCCAATGCAGGGGACACAGGTTCGAGCCCTGGTCCAGGAAGATCCCACATGCCGTGGAGCAACTAGGCCTGTGTGCCGCAGTTACTGAAGCCCGCGCACCTAGAGCCCATGCTCTGCAACAAGAGAAGCCACCGTGCACCAAAACAAAGAGTAGCTCCCAGTCACTGCAACCAGAGAAAGCCCACATGCAGCAATAAAGATGCAAAGCAACCAAAAGTAAATAAATAAAATAAATAAATTTTTTAAAAAAGAAAGAAACAAAGAAAACAATAGCAAAGATAAATGAAACTAAAAGCTGATTCTGTGAGAAGATAAACAAAATTGAAAAACCTTCAGCCAGACTTGTCAAGAAAAAGAGGGAGAGGACTCAAATCAATAAAGTTAGAAATGAAAAAGGAGAAGTTACAACAGACACAGCAGAAATACGAAGCATCCTAAGAGACTACTTAAAGCAACTCTATGCCAATAACATGGACAACCTGGAAGAAATGGACAAATTCATAGAAAGTTATAACCTTCTAAGACTGAACCAGGGAGAAATAGAAAATACGAACAGACCAATCTCAAGTAATGAAATTGAAACTGTGTTTAAAAATCTTCCAACAAACAAAAGTCCAGGATCAGATGGCTTCACAGGTGAATTCTATCAAACATTTATAGAAGAGCTAACACCCATCCTTCTCAAACTCTTCCAAAAAATTGCAGAGGAAGCAACACTCCCAAACTCATTCTATGAGGCCACCATCACCCTGATACCAAAACCAGACAAAGATACTACAAAAAAAGAAAACTACAGACCAATATCACTGATGAATATAGATGCAAAAATCCTCAACAAAATACTAGCACACAGAATCCAACAACACATGAAAAGGATCATACACCATGATCAAGTGGGATTTATCCCAGGGATGCAAGGATTCTTCAGTATACGCAAACCAATCAATGTGATACACCATATTAACAAACTGAAGGAGAAAAACCATATGATCATCTCAATAGATGCAGAAAAAGCTTTTGACAAAATTCAACATCCATTTATGATAAAAACTCTCCAGAAAGTGCGCAAAGAGGGAACCTACCTCAACATAATAAAGGCCATAAATGACAAACCCACAGCAAACATCATTCTCAATGGTGAAAAACTGAGAGCATTCCCTCTAAGATCAGGAACAAGACAAGGATGTCCACTCTCACCACTACAATTCAACGTAGTTTTGGAAGTCCTAGCCACGGCAATCAGAGAAGAAAAAGAAATAAAAGGAATCCAACTCAAAAAGAAGAAGTAAAACTGTCATTGTCTGCAGATAACATGATACTATACATAGAGAATCCTAAAGAGGCCACCAGAAAACTACTAGAACTAATCAATGAATGTGGTAAAGTTGCAGGTTACACAACAATACACAATTAATGCACAGAAATCTATTCCCTCCCTATACACTAACAACGAAGGATCAGAAAGAGAAATTAAGGAAACAATCCCATTCACCATTGCAACAAAAAGAATAAAATCTCTAGGAATAAACCTACATAAGGAGGTAAAAGACCTGTATGCAGAAAACTATAAGACACTGATGAAAGAAATCAAAGATGACACAAACAGATGGAGAGATATACCATGTTCTTAGACTGGAAGGATCAATATTGTGAAAATGACTATAGTACCCAAGCAATCTACAGATTCAAGGCAATCCCTATCAAATTACCAATGGCATTTTTTACAGAACTAGAACAAAAAACCTTAAAATTTGTATGGAGACACAAAACACCCCAAATAGCCAAAGCAGTCTTGAGGGAAAAAAACGGACCTGGAGGAATCAGATTCCCTGACTTCAGACTACACTACAAAGCTACAGTCATCAAGACAATATGATACTGGCACAAAAACAGAAATATAGATCAATGGAACAGGATAGAAAGCCCAGAGATAAACCCACGCACCTATGGTCAACTAATCTGTGACAAAGGAGGCAAGGATATACAATGGAGAAAAGGCAGTCTTTTCAGTAAGTGATGTTGGGAAAACTGGACAGCTACATGTAAAAGAATGAAATTAGAACACTCCCTAACACCCTACACAAAAATAATCTCAAAATGGATTAGACTTCCGGGGAAGATGGCGGAAGAGTAAAACGCTGAGATCACCTTCCTACCCACAGATACACCAGAAATACAGCCACACGTGGAACAACTCCTACAGAACACCTACTGAACGCTGGCAGAAGACCTCAGACCCCCCCAAAAGGCAAGAAACTCCCCACGTACCTGGGTAGGGCAAAAGAAAAAAGAATAAACAGAGACAAAAGGATAGGGACGGGACCTGCACCAGTGGGAGGGAGCCATGAAGGAGGAAAGGTTTCCACACACTAGGAAGCCCCTTCACGCGTGGAGACTGCGGGTGGCGGAGGGGGAAAGCTTCCAAGTAGCGGAGGAGAGCACAGCAACAGGGGTGCGGAGGGCAAAGAGGACAGATTCCCGCACAGAGGATCAGTGCCAACGGGCACTCACCAGCCCAAGAGGCTTGTCTGCTCGCCCGCTGGGGCGGCCGGGGCTGGGAGCTGAGGCTCGGGCTTTGGTCGGAGTGCAGGGAGAGGACTGGGGCTGGCGGCATGAACACAGCCTGAAGGGGCTAATGCACCACAGCTAGCTGGGAGGGAGTCCGGGAAAAAGTCTGGACCTGCCGAAGTGGCAAGAGACTTTTTCTTCCCTCTTTGTTTCCTGGTGCGCAAGGAGAGGGGATTAAGAGCGCTGCTTAAAGGAGCTCCAGAGATGGGCGCGAGCCGCGGCTGAAAGCGCGGACCCCAGAGACAGGCGTGGGATGCTGGGGCTGCTGCTGCCGCCGCCAAGAGGCCTGTGTGCGAGCACAGGTCACTGTCCACGCCCCCCTTCCGGGGAGCCTGTGCAGCCCATCACTGCTGGGGTCCCGGGATCCAGGGACGGCTTCCCCGGGAGAGCGCACTGCACGCCTCGGGCTGGTGCAACGTCATGCCAGCCTGTGCCGCCGCAGGCTCACCCTGCACTCCGTGCCCCTCCCTCCCCCCCCGGCCTGAGTGAGCCAGAGTCCCCAAAGCTGCTGCTCCTTTAACCCTGTCCTGTCTGAATGAAGAACAGACGCCCTCCGGTGACCTACACGCAGAGGCGGGGCCAAATCCAAAGCTGAGACCCAGGAGCTGTGAGAACAAAGAAGAGAAAGGGAAATCTCTCCCAGCAGCCTCAGAAGCAGCGGATTAAAGCTCCACAATCAACTTGATGTACCCTGCATCTGTGGAATACATGAATAGAAAACGAATCATCCCAAATTGAGGAGGCGGACTTTGAGAGCAAGATTTATGATTTTTACCCCTTTTCCTCTTTTTCTGAGTGTGTATGTGTATGCTTCTGTGAGAGATTTTGTCTGTATAGCTTTGCTTCCACCATTTGTCCCAGGGTTCTATCCGTCCGTTTTTTTTCTTAATATTTATTTTTATTTTAATAACTTTATTATATTTTATCATACTTTATTTTATTTTACTTTATCTTCTTTCCTTTTTTCCTTCCTTCTCTCCTTCCTTCCCTCCTTCCTCCCTCCTTTCTTTCTTTTTTTCTTTCTTCCTTTCTTTCTACTTCTACTAATTCTTTCTTTCTACTTTTTCTCCATTTTATTCTGAGCCATGTGGATGAAAGGTTCTTGGTGCTGCAGCCGGGAGTCAGTGCTGTGCCTCTGAGGTGGGAGAGCCAACTTCAGGACACTGGTCCACAAGAGACCTCCCAGCTCCACATAATATCAAACGGCAAAAATCTTCCAGAGATCTCCATCTCAACACCAGCACCCAGCTTCACTCAACGACCAGCAAGCTACAGTGCTGGACACCCTATGCCAAACAACTAGCAAGACAGGAACACAACGCCACCCATTAGCAGAGAGGTGGCCTAAAATCATAAAAAGTCCGCAGACACCCCAAAACACACCACCAGACGTGGACCTGCCCATCAGAAAGACAAGATCCAGCCTCATCCACCAGAACACAGGCACTAGTCCCCTCCACCAGGAGGCCTACACAACCCACTGAACCAACCTTAGCCACTGGGGACAGACACCAAAAACAATGGGAACTACGAACCTGCAGCCTGCAAAAAGGAGACCCCAAACACAGTAAGATAAGCAAAATGAGAAGGCAGAAAAACACAATAGATGAATGAGCAAAGAAAAAACCACCAGACCTAACAAATGAAGAGAAAATCGGCAGTCTACCTGAAAAAGAATTCAGAATAATGATAGTAAAGATGATCCAAAACATTGGAAATAGAATACAGAAAATGCAAGAAACATTTAACAAGGACCTAGAAGAACTAAAGAGGAAACAAGCAACAATGAACAACACAATAAATGCAATTAAAAATACTCAAGGGGCTTCCCTGTTGGTGCAGTGGTTGGGAGTCCGCCTGCCGATGCAGGAGACACGGGTTCGTGCCCCGATCCCGGAGGATCCCACATGCCGCGGAGCGGCTGGGCCCGCGAGCCATGGCCGCGGAGCCTGCGTGTCCGGAGCCTGTGCTCCGCAACGGGAGAGGCCACAGCAGTGAGAGGCCCGCGTACAGCAAAAAAAAAAAAAAAAAAAAAAAAAAAGTGTAAAAATACTCAAGAAGGGATCAATAGCAGAATAACTGAGGCAGAAGAACGGATAAGTGACGTGGAAGATAAAATAGTGGAAATAACTACTGCAGAGCAGAAGAAAGAAAAAAGAATGGAAAGAACTGAGGACAGTCTCAGAGACCTCTGGGACAACATTAAATGCACTGACATTTGAATTATAGGGGTTCCAGAAGAAGAAGAGAAAAAGAAAGGGAGTGAGAAAATATTTGAAGAGATTATAGTTGAAAACTTCCCTAATATGGGAAAGGAAACAGTTAATCAAATCCAGGAGGCACAGAGAGACCCATACAGGATAAATCCAAGGACAAATATGCCAAGACACATATTAATCAAACTGTCAAAAATTAAATACAAAGAAAACATATTAAAAGCAGCAAGGCAAAAACAACAAATAACACACAAGGGAATCCCCATAAGGTTAACAGCTGATCTTTCATCAGAAACTCTGCAAGCCAGAAGGGAGTGGCAGGACATATTTAAAATGATGAAGGAGAAAAACCTACAACCAAGATTACTCTACCCAGCAAGGATCTCATTCAGATTTGATGGAGAAATTAAAACCCTTACAGAAAAGCAAAAGATGAGAGAGTTCAGCACCACCAAACCAGCTTTTCAACAAATGCTAAAGGAACTTCTCTAGGCAAGAAGCACAACAGAAGGAAAAGACCTACAATAACGAACCCAAAACAATTAAGAAAATGGGAATAGGAACATACATATCAATAATTACCTTAAATGTAAATGGACTAAATGCTCCCACCAAAAGACACATATTGGCTGAATGGATACAAAAACAAGACCCATATATATGCTGTCTACAAGAGACCCACTTCAGACCTAGAGACACGTACAGACTGAAAGTAAGGGGATGGAAAAAGATATACCATGCAAATGGAAACCAAAAGAAAGCTGGAGTAGCAATTCTCATATCAGACAAAATAGACTTTAAAATAAAGACTACTAGAAGAGACAAAGAAGGACTCTACATAATGATCAAGGGATCGATCCAAGAAGAAGTTATAACAATTGTAAATATTTATGCATCCAACATAGGAGCACCTCAATACATAAGGCAAATACTAACAGCCATAAAAGGGGAAATCGACAGTAACACATTCATAGTAGGGGACTTTAACACCCCACTTTCACCAATGGACAGATCATCCAAAATGAAAATAAATAAGGAAACACAAGCTTTAAATGATACATTAAACAAGATGGACTTAATTGATATTTATAGGACATTCCATCCAAAAACTACAGAATACACATTTTTCTCAAGTGCTCATGGAACATTCTCCAGGATAGATCATATCTTGGGTCACAAATCAAGCCTTGGTAAATTTAAGAAAATTGAAATTGTATCCAGTATCTTTTCTGACCACAACACTATGAGACTAGATATCAATTACAAGAAAAGATCTGTAAAAAATGCAAACACATGGAGGCTAAACAATACACTACTTAATAACGAAGTGATCACTGAAGAAATCAAAGAGGAAATTAAAAAATACCTAGAAACTAACGACAATGGAGACACGACGACCCAAAACCTATGGGATGCAGCAAAAGCAGTTCTAAGAGGGAAGTTTATAGCAATACAATCCCACCTTAAGAAACAGGAAACATCTCGAATAAACAACCTAACCTTGCACCTAAAGCAATTAGAGAAAGAAGAACAAAAACACCCCAAAGTTAGCAGAAGGAAAGAAATCATAAAAATCAGATCAGAAATAAATGAAAAAGAAATGAAGGAAACGATAGCAAAGATCAATAAAACTAAAAGCTGGTTCTTTGAGAAGATAAACAAAATTGATAAACCATTAGCCAGACTCATCAAGAAAAAAAGGGAGAAGACTCAAATCAATAGAATTAGAAATGAAAAAGGAGAAGTAACAACTGACACTGCAGAAATACAAAAGATCATGAGAGATTACTACAGGCAACTGTATGCCAATAAAATGGACAACCTGGAAGAAATGGACAAATTCTTAGAAATGCACAACCTGCCAAGACTGAATCAGGAAGAAATAGAAAATATGAACAGACCAATCACAAGCACTGAAATTGAAACTGTGATAAAAAATCTTCCAACAAACAAAAGCCCAGGACCAGATGGCTTCACAGGCGAATTCTATCAAACATTTAGAGAAGAGCTGACACCTGTCCTTCTCAAACTCTTCCAGAATATAGCAGAGGGAGGAACACTCCCACACTCATTCTACGAGGCCACCATCACCTTGATACCAAAACCAGGCAAGGATGTCACAAAGAAAGAAAACTACAGGCCAATATCACTGATGAACATAGATGCAAAAATCCTCAACAAAATACTAGCAAACAGAATCCAACAGCACATTAAAAGGATCATATACCATGATCAAGTGGGTTTTATTCCAGGAATGCAAGGATTCTTCAATATACGCAAATCAATCAACGTGATACACCATATTAACAAATTGATGGAGAAAAACCATATGATCATCTCAATGGATGCAGAGAAAGCTTTTGACAAAATTCAACACCCATTTATGATAAAAACCCTGCAGAAAGTAGGCATAGAGGGAACTTGCCTCAACATATTAAAGGCCATATATGACAAACCCACAGCCAACATCGTCCTCAATGGTGAAAAACTGAAACCATTTCCACTAAGATCAGGAACAGGACAAGGCTGCCCATTTTCACCACCCTTATTGAACATAGTTTTGGAAGTTTTAGCCACAGCAATCAGAGAAGAAAAGGAAATAAAAGGAATCCAAATCGGAAAAGAAGAAGTAAAGCTGTCACTGTTGGCAGATGACATGATACTATACATAGAGAATCCTAAAGATGCTACCAGAAAACTACTAGAGCTAATCAATGAATTTGGTAAAGTAGCAGGATACAAAATTAATGCAGAGAAATCTCTGGCATTCCTATATATTAATGATGAAAAATCTGAAAGTGAAACCAAGAAACACTCCCTTTTACCATTGCAACAAAAAGAATAAAATATCTAGGAATAAACCTACCTAAGGAGACAAAAGACCTGTATGCAGAAAATTATAAGACGCTGATGAAAGAAACTAAAGATGATACAAATAGATGGAGAGATATACCATGTTCTTGGATTGGAAGAATCAACATTGTGAAAATGACTCTACTACCCAAAGAAATCTACAGATTCAATGCAATCCCTATCAAACTACCACTGGCATTTTTCACAGAACTAGAACAAAAAATTTCACAATTTGTATGGAAAAACAAAAGACACCGAATAGCCAAAGCAATCTTGAGAACGAAAAATGGAGCTGGAGGAATCAGGCTCCGTGACTTCAGACTATACTACAAAGCTACAGTAATCAAGACAGTATGGTACTGGCACAAAAACAGAAAGATAGACCAATGGAACAGGATAGAAAGCGGAGAGATAAACCCACGTACATATGGTCACCTTATCTTTGATAAAGGAGGCAGGAATGTACAGTGGAGAAAGGACAGCCTCTTCAATAAGTGGTGCTGGGAAAACTGGACAGGGACATGTAAAAGTATGAGATTAGATCACTCCCTAACACCATACACAAAAGAAGCTGAAAATGGATTAAACACCTAAATGTAAGGCCAGAAACTATCAAACTCTTAGAGGAAAACATAGGCAGAACACTCTATGACATAAATCACAGCAAGATCCTTTTGGACCCACCTCCTAGAGAAATGGAAATTAAAACAAAGATAAACACATGGGACCTAATGAAACTTCAAAGCTTTTGCACAGCAAAGGAAACCATAAACAAGACCAAAAGACAACCCTCAGAGTGGGAGAAAATATTTGCAAATGAAGCAACTGACAAAGGATTAATCTCCAAAATATACAAGCAGCTCATGCAGCTCAATAGCAAAAAAACAAACAACCCAATCCAAAAATGGGCAGAAGACTTAAATAGGCATTTCTCCAAAGAAGATATACAGACTGCCAACAAACACATGAAAGAATGCTCAACATCATTAATCATTAGAGAAATGCAAATCAAAACTACAATGAGATATCATCTCACACCAGTCAGAATGGCCATCATCAAGAAATCTAGAAACAATAAATGCTGGAGAGGGTGTGGAGAAAAGGGAACACTCTTGCACTGCTGGTGGGAATGTGAATTGGTACAGCCACTATGGAGAACAGTATGGAGGTTCCTCAAAAAACTAAAAATAGAACTACCATATGACCCAGCAATCCCACTACTGGGCACATACCCTGAGAAAACCATAATTCAAAAAGAGACATGTACCAAAATGTTCATTGCAGCTCTATTCACAATAGCCCAGAGCTGGAAACAACCTAAGTGTCCATCATCGGATGAATGGATAAAGAAAATGTGGCACATATATACAATGGAATATTACTCAGCCATAAAAAGAAACGAAACTGAGCTATTTGTAATGAGATGGATAGACCTAGAGTCTGTCATACAGAGTGAAGTAAGTCAGAAAGAGAAAGACAAATACCGTATGCTAACACATATATATGGAATTAAAAAAAGAGGTCAAGTAAAATGGGAATAAAGACACAGACCTACTTGAGAATGGACTTGAGGATATGGGGAGGGGGAAGGGTAAGCTGTGACAAAGTGAAAGAGAGGCATGGACATATATACACTACCAAACGTAAGGTAGATAGCTAGTGGGAAGTAGCTGCATAACACAGGGAGATCAGCTCGGTGCTTTGTGACTGCCTGGAGGGATGGGATAGGGAGGGTGGGAGGGAGACACAAGAGGGAGGGGATATGGTAACATATGTATATGTATAATTGATTCATTGTATTATATAGCAGAAACTAACACACCATTGTTAAGCAATTATACTCCAATAAAGATGTAAAAAAAAAAAAGGATTAAAGACCTAAATGTAAGGCCAGACACTATAAATCTCTTAGAGGAAAACATAGGAAGGACACTCTTTGACATAAATCACAACAAGATCTTCTTTGACCCACCTCCTAGAATAATGGAAATAAAAACAAAAATAAACAAATGGGACCTAATGAAACTTAAAAGCTTTTGCATAGCAAAGGAAACCATAAATAAGATGAAAGGACAACCCTCAGAATGGGAGAAAATGTATGCCAACAAATCAATGGACAAAGGATTAATCTCCAAAATATAAAAACAACTCATGCAGCTCAATATTAAAAAACAACCCAATCAAAAAATGGGCAGAAGACCTAAATAGACATTTCTCCAAAGAAGACATACAGATGGGCAAGAAGCACATGAAAAGCTGCTCAACATCACTAATTATTAGAGAAATGCAAATCAAAACTACAATGAGGTATCACTTCACACCAGGCAGCATGGGCATCATCAGAAAATCTACAAGCAGCAAGTGCTGGAGAGGGTGTGGAGAAAAGGGAACCCTCTTGCACTGTTTGTGGGAATGTAAATTGATACAGCCACTATGGAGAACAGTAAGGAGGTTCCTTAAAAAACTAAAAATAGAATTACCATATGACCCAGCAATCCCACTACTGGGCATATACCCAGAGAGGACCATAATTCAAAAAGACACATGCACCCTAATATTCATTACAATAGTCAGGTCATGGAAGCAACCTAAATGCCCATCGACAGACGAATGGATAAAGAAGTTGTGGTGCATATATACAATGAGTATTACTCGGCCGTAAAAAGGAAGGAAATTGGGTCATTTGTAGAGACGTGGATGGACCTAGAGATTGTCCTACAGAGTGAAGTAAGTCAGAAAGAGAAAAACAAATATCGTATATTAATGAATATATGTGGAATCTAGAAAAATCGTAAAGATGAACCGGTTTGCAAGGCAGAAACAGAGACACAGATGTAGAGAACAAACGTATGGACACCAAGGGCGGAAAGCAGGCTGCTGGTGGTGGGATGAATTGGGAGATTGGTATTGACATGTGTACACTAATATGTATAAAATAGATAACTAATAAGAACCTGCTGTATATAAATAAATAAATAAATAAATATAAATAGGGCTTCCCTGGTGGCACAGTGGTTGAGAGTCCGCCTGCCGATGCAGGGGATGCGGGTTCGTGCCCCGGTCTGGGAAGATCCCACATGCCGCGGAGCGGCTGGGCCCGTGAGCCATGGCCGCTGAGCCTGCACGTCCGGAGGCTGTGCTCCGCAATGGGAGAGGCCACAACAGTGAGAGGCCCACGTATCCAAAAAAAAAAAAAATATATATATATATATATATATATATAAAGTGTATAATTCAATGAGTTATTTTTTTAAATGCATTTAAGTAAAGAAGTGAATAGGTTTAAAGAAAAACACTACTTTGATAAAGTAGGCATGAAACGTGAATATCACTGAATCTGTAAGGTGGAACTTGAGTGGCTGAAGTTTAGGAAACACCAACTCGATTTTTAAGATACTTTTGGTCTAAAGCAGTAAAATTCTGTGCCGTGATTTCTCAAAAAATAGTTTAGGAATTAAGAGATTCATCTATTTTCTAAGGATGCTGTGAAAAATAATTGAAAAATAATAGCATGTGGGGGGGCAGGGAATACATGGAAACTGTGTATTTTCTGCTCAATTTTTCTGTAAATCTAAAACTACTTTTAAGAATAAAGTGTATTTACATACAGATGGCCAACAGGCACATGAAAAGATGTTCAACATCACTAATTATTAGAGAAATGCAAATCAAAACCTCGATGAGTTACCAGGCGGAATGGCCATCATCAGAAAGTCTATGAATAATAAATGCAGGGGAGGGTGTGGAGAAAAGGGAACCCTCCTACACTCTTGGTGGGAATGTAAATTGGTGCATCCACTATGGAAAACTATATGGAAGTTTCTTAAAAATAGAGTTACCGTATGACCCAGCATTCCCACTTCTGGGCATATATCTAGAAAAGACAGAAACTCTTAATTCATAAAGATACATGCACCGCAATGTTCATAGCAGCACTATTTACAATAGTCAAGACATGGAAGGAACCTAAATATCTATCGACAGATGAATGGATAAAAAAGATGTGGCATATATATACAATGGAATATTACTCAGCCATAAAAAATGAAATAATGCCATTTGCAACAACATGGATGGACCTAGAGTTTATGATGCTAAGTGAAGTAAGTCAAACAAAGAAAGACAACCATCATATGATATCACTTGTATGTGGAATCTAAAATATGATACAAATTAATTTATTTACAAAACAGACTCACAGACATAGAAAAAAATTTTATGGTTACCAAAAGGGAAAGCCTGGGGGAAGGGATAAATTAGGAGTTCAAGAGTAACAGATATACGTTATTATATATAAAATAAACAACAAGGACTTACTGTATAGCAAAAGGAACTACATTCAATATCTCTATATGTAATAACGTATAATGGAAAAGAATCTGAAAAAGAATAGATATATAATAGATATATATTATATATTGTATAACTATATATTCATATTCAGTTATATATAACGGAATCACTTTGCTGTACACTTGAAACTAACATGACATTGCAAGTCAACTATACTTTAATTAAGAAAAAAATAAAGTCTGTTTAAAAAGAAACCAAAAATCTAAACAAAAGCAAAAACCAAAAAATGAATAGTAAAGCATTTCATGTTACAGGCACTGAAAAGTTACTACCAATACTCTCCTATGCAGAGTTATATGAATAACCCCTTGTGTGTAAACAAGATATGTGCTTTGACCTCTAAATATGTGATCTTAATGACTTGTTCTTTACTGTATAATTGAAAAACTTATCCCTCAGAGATTATATAAGGTAAATAATTTATTAATAAGGGATTGTGTTCAGTATTAAACCACTGTCTATGTACTTTGTACATCTATTCCTATCATTGTGGCCTATGTTAGATTGTGAAGCTTTAGGTGAAGAAAGACCACACTGATTAAGTTGTCCTTTTCTGTGGAGAGCAAAATATCTGGTATAAATGATGGTTGTAATAATAACATCATAGTATTTTTGAGGAAGGATTGTGAACCAAGATCATGAATATATCAAGGTGGATAGACACAGGGAATTTATCTAGAAGCTGCAATGGTGGTAAATCATAAAATCATTAAATGTAATAATTCAATATATATTTCTGAAGCTGAAACATCGGTTTAGACTTTTTTGTGTACAGAGATGTGTGCTTGGTTTGATATTCTGCTGGTATCATAAAAGTCTTAATGATTTTGTCTTTGAACTTGTGTTTTCTAAATGAAGTCTGACAGGACAACGGAGCACGTACATGAGTAGAGGAGATACACACAACACACATCCACCGTTCCCTTCACACCCCATTTGCATTTGGCATTCTCAACGCCCCACGAGCACAGAATTCTGGTGAACCCACCGTGAGACTCAAAATAAGCAGAGGTAAGTAAGTGTTACCTCCACGACTGAGTAAGTGGAGGTGCTGACAGCCCAAGAGGCCATGCTTTCTGTTCAAACTAGAATTTGTTTCAAAAGCCTGAAAGCCAAGGAGCGTTATCACATTCTTTCTCACTCCTATTAGTTCCCCAGCCACTTAACACTGAAAATGATGACATCAAAGGAAAGGCAAGGCTAAGGCAACCCATAGACCCTTTTCCTTTCCATTCTTGCTAACTTACCATTAAGCCAGAGTGGAGTGTTGGTAGAATGTGCCCGTATCATGAAGTGCAATTAAAACAGTTGAGTTCATCTTGTGCAGCTCTTCTAGTGTCCTGTAAGAATGAAATGCAGGTGCATGTTCACACTATGAATTGTGTAATTTCAGTGATTCCACATATGGGTTAGTGCTCTTATGTTTAAAACTGGCATTGAAAAATATAAAGATGAGGGCCTCCCTGGTGGCGCAGTGGTTGAGAGTCCGCCTGCCGATGCAGGGGATACGGGTTCGTGCCCCGGTCTGGGAGGATCCCATATGCCGCGGAGCAGCTGGGCCCGTGAGCCATGGCTGCTGGGCATGCGCATCCGGAGCCTGTGCTCCGCAACGGGAGAGGCCACAGCAGTGAGAGGCCCACATACCGCAAAAAAAAAAAAAACAAACAAACAAACAAAAAAAAATATAAAGATGAAATGTAAAATTCATGCTGATAATTTTTTAAACTCTTTTTTAGTTAGAACAACATTAAATAGCAAATAAAAAATATCACAAGTCAAAAGAGAGGTCAGAGAAGAAAGGAAAAACCTTTATATTTTAGTATGTATGACACCACTTTTTATTTTCATACTTTTTGAACAAAGGGTTCACAGATTATGTAGCCTTCCCTGTTTGCAGAGAAGGGTTTATAAATGCAGTCTTGACTAAATGTAGAAGATAGACTAGTGTGGTTTTTAAAGATACTTTTCAGTACAAATCTTCTCTGATTCCATGTACCTTAGATAAATCTCATGGATCCTTGACAGATCTGCTAGGCCTGCGCTACTGAAACGAGTCGCCAGAAGCCTTCCCTGAGCATCTCTGCCCCAAGACGAAACGCATCCCTATCCCTCTGTGCTGCTACTATACCCTCCACTCAGCTTTCCTGTTGAGGGAAATCCCTGGTGGTCCAGTGGTTAGGGCTCTAATCTCACTGCTGGGGCCCTGGGTTCAATCCCTGGTTGGGGAACTAAAATCCCATAAGCCACATGGTGTGGCAAAAAAAAAAAAAAAAAAAAATCCTGTTGAATGTACTTAGGACAAGATGTTATAATTTATTTCTTTATATATGTGTCTCCCTTTTTAGGCTGTGGTCTTCTTAGAGGAGAGAGACTTAATTTACTTAATTCTATAACCCCAGAAACCTGGCTTAGAGTAGATATTCAATAAATGTTTGTTAATAAATCATTCAAATTATTTTTAATTACTTGTGAATGGAATAGATTCAGGAATGTCTCTAGATTATTTCTCCCCTGAGTTATCTGTCCATTTGGGTCAGAAGAGCTCTGGACAGGCACAAAACCAAAGGAAGTACTGAAGTTGGGATTTGGATGGTGTTTCCCAAACCTGTGCTCCTCTCACTCTATGGTGCTGTTTGCAATCAGAGGAGAGCTGAGTAGAAAAGCAGAAGCTTGCAGGTCATGGTTCTACCCATTTGCTAGAGCTTTAGATGCGGCTCAGGGGCCCATAGGTGAAGGACATCCTAGGGACCAGCAGCCTCATCTGTTCTCAAAGCTGCACTACATAAAAAACAGAGGGTCAGTTAGAGATCTTGAAACCTCATGCAATATTGAGTTGAGAACCAAACATATTTCAACCAAATGCCTTATGTTTGGAATAGATGGTCACTTAAAAATTCATTAGCTACCAAAAACTTAGGTGGATCATGCACATGGTGTGACCTACTTGGCAGCTCTTCCATCTCTCCCTCCTTTTCTTGTTCCTTCCATCTCACACCCTTAGCCTGAATATATTAGATAGATGCTATAACCCAGTTTTGTGTTTGTGAAGCAATTGTGTGTATTCCTTTAATGACAAAATATCTGGTTTTGACCATCACAAAAAAGGAGCAACATTGGACTTGATAAATAACAAAACATCCATTGCACCAACAATAACTTTTATTCTCTTTTATGTTCCTTTCAAGGTATCAGCCTTGGACATACTAATAGGCTCAAGACAAGCAAAGCTAAGAAAGTTCCGTCAATGCAGCAGACAATTATCCCCCTGACAAAATCCCACGCTTGAGACCAGTGTTGACTTGGCAAATCAGCCTATATTTTTCAAGTGCTCATTAACTGTAAGTCTTTAAAAAATGGCTTGCTTAGGGTATTAGCTCATAAGCTCCAGGTATAGGTTTAATGGCACAACAAGAGAAATGGTGGCCATCATTAGTGGTAACACTTGGATCATCTTAATACCCAAGGTCTGTGTGTGTGTGAGAGAGAGAGAGAGAGAGAGAGGAGAGAAGGAGGGAGGGAGGGGAGGGGTAGGGAAGGAGGGAGGGGGAGAGAGGGAGGCAGTCAACATTCCATTGTTCACCAGTGGACCAGGTGCCCTCCCAGCAGCAGTGCAGCAAGCAGAAAACACCAGACTTGCTCTCAGGAGACTTGGGCTCTAGTTCTGCCTCTGTCACAAGATGTCAGTGGCCCTGTCAAGTCCTACCACTCACTTCTCTGGAACTCTGTCTGATGTAATGAAGAGTTTGAACATAATGATGTTTGAGTTTCTACCAGCATATAATATCCTAATATCTAATTCCAGGATTATCAAAGAGACTTTTAATTTCTTTCTTTCTTTCTTTCCCTAGTTCATCCCACTCCAATAGGAGGTTCAGATTTGCATAAGAGGGCTCCCTCCATCATTATTCCTCCTGCCTGGATCTTCTAATTTCTTATATATGTAGACTATACATAATCTAGTTTATTTCTGAGCCAAGAAGCAAGTCGCTAAGGCCTCTCTTCCCCGGTTCAGTCAGGCATAACGTAGTATGAACTTCTAGGAGCCAGGACTTGGTGCCCCAGTGCTAACCCTGGGCCCTTTCACCATGCTCCAAGTTGCAAGTCCCCTAGCACCCTCAGGATCTGATAATAGGCCCCTGAGTTCCTTCTCCTAACTCCTCCTTTCTACCCTAGGCCATAGCAGTGGGTTTTAAACCTCTCCCTGTTTATTGTTCCAATCTCCTATTATAAAAGTTCTATGTGATTACCAAAAGAAATTTGAAAAATTAAAGGGGAAGTAGAGAAGAAACCATAAACTGTAGTCCCACTACCCAGACAACCACCCTCAACTTTTTGGCATACATCTGTAGTAAATTGTTGCAACAGGGATCCCAAATTTGTTAATACCTTCCTATAGCCATGCCCTTGGGTATTCCTCTCTTACCACTAACTCTGGGCTTGGCCAATGGGACAATAGCAAGTGGATCACAAGCAGAGACTTGGAAAATGCTTATGATTGTGCTTGCCCTCTCTTGTTGCTCTTGGAACATGCTGCCACATGTAAACAAGCCTATGCTAGCCTTCTGAATGTCAAGAGTAATGTGCCCAGTGGCCCCTGTCCTATCAGACAATGGTCAGCAAATCCCCAGAAGCAGAGCTGCCCAGATGAGTGGTAGCTGAACACAGACATGTTAGTGAATCCAACTGAGATCAGCAGAAGAACCACCAGCTAAGCCCAGCCCAGAGTGCAAACCCATCAAATCCTCAGCTAAATAAATGGTTGCTGTTTACAACAAAACACTAAGTTTTATAGTCTGTTATGCAGCAAAAGCTAACCAATAAAATAATCCTTCTGTCTTTTTATATGTAACAAAATAGAGATTATACTATATACTATTCCATAACCAGCCTTTTTCACTGACATTTTCCCAAGTCTTTAATATTATTTCCTTCCTCATTATAAGTTCTACCAGGGTGAGGATTTATATCAGTTTTGTTCAGTGCTATATTTCCAGTGAATATTACACTGCTGTAAGCATAATTGGAACTCAAACATTTGTTGAATGAATACTTGGAGGACATGATTTTTTTTTTTTTTGGATGGTTGAAGAGTTGTGTGTCATGTGAAGCTAACCATCTTTGCCCCAGTCTGAGTTCTTGTTTCCCTAATAGGTTTGGCATCTCAGCTTGCCACTAGAACTGGCATTCAGGTGAGCTCTGCTGCCACCTGGGAACTAGATCTCTAGTCCAAAATCCCAACCAGGAGGAGGTTGGGAGCTAAGCAGCCTTCAAAATTCAGTTCAAATAGCATGTCCTGCAGGGGCGTGCTTGCCCCTCATTAAGGTTTACATACTGTGTTATATAGACCTCTGTCATGGCTAGTACACCATGCCATAGTACTTACAAGCTTATTTCTTCTACTGCTTTGTGAACTTCTGAGAATAAGGGTTCAGCTCCCGGAGTGCCTGGGACATAACAAGCGCTCAATCAATGCCTGTAGGATAAATGAACAAATTAACCTGCACTGCAAAGGACTCCTCTGACAGCAGCATATATATAATCTTACTCTCTTTTTCCTTTGTGTAAGAAATGCACTCTTATTACAAACAATAAATACATTAATGATTACAATAACATTGTGAGAAGGCATATTTATATCCCCCCACCACAATTTTAATTAGGAATCACTGCCAAAGAGGATATTTCTTGAATGGCTTTAATTCCATTTGGATCTTTTAAGGCATGAGGAAATGAAGAAACTAGGAGAGTGGAAAATGGAAGTGGGAAATAGGGAGAGAGCATAATACTCTAGTTTACAGTTTTCGATGCAAAAATATCAATTTACATGTTGGTTTAAACATAATTAAAACTTACAGGTTAAATCCTGAACTTAGGCTAATGTCAAATAAAGAAGGGATATTAGGACTGCCATTGATTAGAGTTCTGTTTGGGATTCTTTGTTGAAGAGAAAACACTGTGCTACTGTGAAAACTGCCATTCTGCGAAAGCACTACCTCAAAGGAGGACTCCGCTGAGGAATGTCAAGACTCGCATTATTCACGCACACATACACACATGAAATTCCAACACATTACTCTGATTGCTGTAATAAACTTAAAAGACTTTGGTTTAGACAGGCAGCCAGGCTTTGTTATAATAAGGGTGTAAACATAAATTCTAATTAATTAATGTATAACAGTTCCTTCCTTTTAAAGGATTTTTGACTTAAGTTCTGACTTCAGCTGAACATAATTCACACACATGAACTTTTTAATGTAATCACCTATGTAAGTCTATTCCAATAACATTGCTGGCTGTTCTTTAACTATCAGAGGGCAGAGATAACATCCTTTTAACTCTCTCAGGCCATGGGAGCAGTGTTTAAAAGTTAGCTCTGGTAGGCCTTCGGTTCCAGCCAGGGGTTTTAACTGTTCTAGAAGAGTTTTAGGGAAGCTACTCCAGAACTCATTCTAGATTCAGGCAAGCAGCTCTGATGGTATCTGATTCATTTGTTTACACTCCCTTTAAAGATCTCATCCAAAGATAAGAACAGGTTTTTATGCCCCAGTGCTATGAAGGACAAAGTCTTCTATTGAATTCCCTGACCCTCAAATCTCGCCCGTGGCTGTGGTCCCTCGACCACAGGCTGCACTTGGAACGCCTGCTGCCCATTTTGTAAACAAGAACCCTTGACACACTAGAGAGTGAAGTAGAGAGAGAGGCTGTCAGAGCAGGTGGCAGGGAGGCCAGGCTAGAGCCCCTTGGCTGTGCTTTCAGTACCAAGACTGGAAATCATGGGGAAGCACCTGTATGGTAGACACTGTTAGTAAACATGCAGTAACATGCAGTAAATACAACACATTGTAAGGAAGCAAATTTATATCCAGAAAATTCATCTTAACTGGGAAATACCATCAGGGAGGAGACTTCTCTATTTCTTCCTTGCTAACAAAACTGCAATTTAGTTCAGAGCATCAGTGTTCCCAGTCCCAGGCAAATAGTCGATTGTTCTAAGTCAATAATGACAATCCTATTTCCTCCTTTCTCTGCCTTTTAAGAAAATAGACTTTGTTTTTAAAGACAGTTTTAGGTTCACAGTAAAACTGAGCAGAAGACGGAGAGGCTTGACATATACCCCCTGCCCCCAACACCCACAGCATCTGCAGCTACCGACACCCTGTACCATTTGTTACAATTGCTGAACCTACATTGATACATCATTATCACCCAAAGTCCATAGTTTACAATAGGGTTTATGCTTGGGGTGGAACATTCTATGAGTCTCGACAAACGTATGACACGTATCCAGCAGTGTAGTAGCACACAGAGTAGTTTCACCGCTCTAAAACTCCTCTGTGCTCTGCCTATTCATCTCTCTGCCCCCACCCCCATCCCCGGCAACCACTGACACCGGTACGCAGGCCTCTCACTGTTGTGGCCTCTCCCGTCGCGGAGCACAGGCTCTGGACATGCGGGCTCAGCGGCCGGCCGTGGCTCACGGGCCCAGCCGCTCCACAGCATGTGGGATCTTCCCGGATCGGGGCACGAACCCATGTCCCCTGCATCGGCAGGCGGACTCTCAACCACTGCGCCACCAGGGAAGCCCTACCACTGACCTTTTTACTGTCTCCATAGTTTCGCCTTTTCCAGATGTCATAGTTGGAATCATACAGTGTGCAACCTCTTCAGATTGGCTTCTTTCACTTAGCAATATGCATTTAAACTTCCTGCATGTCTTTTCATGGCTTGAGAGCTCATTTCTTCTGATTGCTGAATAATATTCCATTGCCTGGATGTACCACAGTTTGTTTACACATTCACTTACTAAAGGACATCTTGTTGCTTTTAAGTTTTGACAATTATGAATAAAGCTGCTATAAACATTGTTAAATTTCTAGGTGGATATAATTTTTCAGTTCATTTGAGTAAATACCAAGGAGCATGATTGCTGGATTGCATGATAAGAGTGTGTTTAGTTTTGTAAGAAATTGCCAAACCATGTTCTAAAGCGGCTGGACCATTTTGCATTCCCTCCAGCAGTGAGTGAGAGTTCCTGTTGCTCCATATTATTGCCAGTATTTGGTGGTGTCAGTGTTTTAGGTTTTGGCCATTTTAATAGGTGTATAGTAGTATCTCATTGTTGTTTTAATTTGTAATTCTAATGGCATATGATATTGAACATCTTTTCATATGCTTACTGACCATGTATATCTTCTTTGGTGAGGTGTCTGTTAGGGTCTTTCTCCCGTTTTTTTAATCAGGTAGTTTGTTTTCTAATTGGTTTTTTTTTCTTGGCTGCGTTGGATCGTCGTTGCTGCGCGTGGGCTTTCTCTAGTTGTGGCAAGTGGGAGCTACTCTTTATTGCGGTGCACTGGCTTCTCATTGCAGTGGCTTCTCTTGTTGCAGAGCACAGGCTCTCAGTGTGCGGGCTTCAGTAGTTGCAGCACGTGGGCTCAGTAGTTGAGGTGAGTGGGCTCCAGGGCATGTGGGCTTCAGTAGTTGTGGCTCGTGGGCTCCAGAGCGCAGGCTCAGTAGTTGTGGCGTGTGGGCCCAGCTGCTCTGCAGCATGTGGGATCTTCCCAGACCAGGGATCGAATCCATGTCCCCCGCACTGGCAGGTGGACTCTTAGCCACTGTGCCACCAGGGAAGTCCCTGTTTCCTTATTGTTGAGTTTTAAGAATTCTTTGTATGTTTTGGATACAGTCCTTTATCAGTTGTGTCTTTTGCAAGTATTTTCTTCCAATCTGTGGATTGTCCTCTCATTCTCTTGACAGCGTCTTTTACAGAGCAGTTTTTAATTCAATGAAGTCCAGTTTATCAATTATTTCTTTCATAGATTATGCCTTTGGTGTTGTATCTAAAATGCCATCACCATACCTAAGATCATCTAGGTTTTCTCCTATGTTATCTTTCAGGAACTTTATAGTTTTGCATTTCACATGTAAGTCTATAATTTATTTTGAGTTAATTTTTGTGAAGGGTATAAAGTCTGTGTCTAGATTCATTTTTTTCTTTTTTTTTTTGCATGAAGATGTCTAGTTGTTCCAGAACTATTTATTTTATTTTATTTTATTTTATTTTATTTATTTATTTTTGGCTGTGTTGCTGCTAAGGTCCAGCACAGCCAAAAATAAATAAATAAATATTAAAAAAACAAATCAGAGTATGCTGGTTTGTGGGGCAGATGGACCTGACATTTTCTGGGAAGCTGTGATCACGGGTAACTACAGCTAGTCTCAATTAGAACATATAATAATCCCATAAGTCAGGGCAAAGCAATAATTGAGACTAAGCAGAAGGCCACAGGAACCAAGGGCAGTCAAGAATTACAGACAGGGACTTCCCTAGTGGAGCAGTGGTTAAGAATCCGCCTGCCAATGCAGGGTACAAGGGTTCAAGCCCTGGTCCGGGAAGATCCCACATGCCGCGGAGCAACTAAGTCTGTGGACCACAACTGCAGAGCCTGTTCTCTAGAGCCCAAGAGCCACAACTACTGAGCCTGCATGCCACAACTACTGAAGCCCATGCTCAACAAGAAGAGAAGCCACCGTAATGAGAAGCCCATGCACTGCAACGAAGAGTAGCCCCTGCTCCTGCAACTAGAGGAAGGCTGCACATAGCAACAAAGACCCAATGCAGCCAATAAATAAATAAATAAATAAATTACAGACAAAATAAATAAATTAATTTAAAAGACTAGAAATAACAAGATGATTTGGGTGATAATTCAAAAGTTCCTTACAGGCTTCCCAATGGGAAAGAAAGCAGTTCCAGGGCTAGGCTTGCAAGCAGAAGTAGGGGAGTGGTGCCCAGAGGAAAGTGAAGGGCTGAAAGGGAACCAGCGAGCATGCTCACATTGGGAGAGCAAGAAGGAAAGTCACCTGGGAAAGTGAAATACATATGCTTCTCTGGCCTGAGTTTAACTCCCTTTAGTGTAGGAATGGCCATTTCACTGACTTAGCAACTGACCAGTAACCAAAGCAAGCTGATAGAGGTGACAGTGAAAAGTGAGAAATAGCCACTTCTTTTAAATACACTGACCAATGACCCTCAAGGTGCTGGGAATACCAGGCCCTTGTTGAGTAGTCTTCTCGAAGGCATATTTCAACCTTATGCATCAGTATCCTCATCTGTAAAATAGGAATAAGAATAAAACCTAACTCATCTAGTGGCAGTAAGTATTAAGGATATTAGAGGTAAACCATTTAGCTTCCTGCCTAGCCCACAGTTAGCTCTCAGGGTAAATTATTATTTTTATTATTATTATTAACCCAGCTCTGGGGTTTCCCTTAGGACCTGAGCAATCATAGGCCACTTTTTGCCATGCCTGGGGTTTTCTGGCACTTCTGTTAAAATTTTAGTCAGCTGTCACTTTAATTTGGGGATATTTTTCTAATGAACAGTGCCAGAAATCTTGTCACATCATGTCCTTTGAATGTGGGTTGCACCCCTGCCCCTAACTATTTCTTAAGCCCTGGCTAGGGGTGCTTAGTGGCTGATGTTTATTGAGCACTTTCCCTGTGTTGGGTCCAGTAATCAGTGATTTATATGAATTATCACAATTATTCCTCACAAAAACTGCTTGAATTAAAACTACTATTGCCCTTATTTTACAGACAAGGAAACAGAGTTTTTAAAACTGTGTCCAACTTACCAACTGCCTTGTTCTTGCATAAGTAGGATTTCCAGGAAGATCTTTCTTTCCATCTCCTATCTTTGCATCTCATTTTTCATCTACTTCTTTTCTCTCTGCTTATCAGTCACCACTGTCATCAACCACATATAAACTTTACAGCATATAGCTTCAACCACTTTGAGAAAATGTAACCTGATACTTTTAGTCCAAAGTCAAAAAGAAAGGGGAGCAGGAAGGATTACTGCCAAGTCTGAGCTAGAATCCCCCCCTTTAATAGGTCAACTGTGGCCAAGAGACCTAAGGAAATATGGCAGATCTTTTGTTAATAACAGGATGGAGTGGAGGGAAGAACAGTTCCTAGAAGAAGGGGGTGTTCTTCCAAGATGAAGGGGTGTAGAACAGACAAAAAAAAATAGGTGTCCACCGCATCTGTCTGGGCTATGCATTCCCCACAACCTCATGACATTTTTAATATTTTGACCTCCCATTTTTAATCATTTTCAGTACAATAGAGATTTAAGAAAAAATTTTGCTTTGGGGACTTTCTCCTTTCTCATAGATTTCAATTAAGTATTTTGGATTGTTTCTTTAAGAATTTAAACAAACACGAGTAAGACGCGGAGATCACCTTCCTCCCCACAGATACACCAGAAATACAGCTACACGTGGAACAACTCCTACAGAAAACCTACTGAACGCTGGCAGAAGACCCCAGACCTCCCAAAAGGCAAGAAACTCCCCACATACCTGGGTAGGGCAAAGCGGAGAGATTCCCGCACAGAGGAGCGGTGCCGAGCGGCACTCACCAGCCCGAGAGGCTTGTCTGCTCCCCCGCCGGGGCGGGCGGCGCTGGAGCTGAGGCTCGGGCTTCGGTCAGAGCGCAGCGAGAGGACTGGGGCTGGCGGCGAGAACTCAGCCTGAAGGGGGCTAATGTGCCACAGCTAGCCGGGAGGGAGTCTGGGAAAACTCTGGAGCTGCCGAAGAGGCAGGAGACTTTTTCTTCCCTCTTGGTTTCCTGGTGCGCGAGGAGAGGGGATTAAGAGCGGCGCGTAAAGGAGCTCCAAAGACGGGCGCGAGTCGCGGCTGAAAGCGCGGAGCCCAGAGACGGGCGTGGGACGCTGGGGCTGCTGCTGCCGCCGCCAAGAAGCCTGTGTGCGAGCGCAGGTCACTGTCCACACCGCCCTTCCGGGAGCCTGTGCAGCCCGCCACTGCCGGGGTCCCGGGATCCAGGGGCGGCTTCCCTGGGAGAACGCACGGCGCGCCTCGGGCTGGTGCAACGTCACGCCGACCTCTGCCGCTGCAGGCTCGCCCCGCACTCCGTGCCCCTCCCTCCTGCCGGGCCTGAGTGAGCCAGAGCCCCCGAAGAGGCTGCTCCTTTAACCCTGTCCTGTCTGAGCGAAGAACAGACGCCCTCCAGCGACCTACACGCAGAGGCGGGGCCAAATCCAAAGCTGAGACCCAGGAGCTGTGAGAACAAAGAAGAGAAAGGGAAACCTCTCCCAGCAGCCTCAGAAGCAGCGGATTAAAGCTCCACAATCAACTTGATGTACCCTGCATCTGTGGAATACATGAATAGACAACAAATCATCCCAAATTGAGGAGCCAGGAGTCAGTGCTGTGCCTCTGAGGTGGGAGAGCCAACTTCAGGACACTGGTCCACAAGAGACCTCCCAGCTCCACATAATATCAAACGGCGAAAATCTTCCAGAGATCTCCATCTCAACACCAACACCCAGCTTCACTCAACGACCAGCAAGCTACAGTGCTGGACACCCTATGCCAAACAACTAGCAAGACAGGAACACAACGCCACCCATTAGCAGAGAGGTGGCCTAAAATCATAAAAAGTCCGCAGACACCCCAAAACACACCACCAGACGTGGACCTGCCCACCAGAAAGACAAGATCCAGCCTCATCCACCAGAACACAGGCAGTAGTCCCCTCCACCAAGAACCCTACACAACCCACTAAACCAACCTTAGCCACTGGGGACAGACACCAAAAACAACGGGAACTACAAACCTGCAGCCTGCAAAAAGGAGACCCCAAACACAGTAACATAAGCAAAATGAGAAGACAGAAAAACACACAGCAGGAGAAGGAGCAAGATAAAAACCCACCAGATCTAACAAATGAAGAGGTAATAGGCAGTCTACCTGAAAAAGAATTCAGAATAATGATGGTAAAGATGATCCAAAATCTTGGAAATAGAATAGACAAAATGCAAGAAACAGTTAACAAGGACCTAGAAGAACTAAAGATGAATCAAGCATCGATTAAAAACACAATACATGAAATAAAAAATACTCTAGATGGGATCAATAGCAGAATAACTGAGGCAGAAGAACGGATAAGTGAGGTGGAAGATAAAATAGTGGAAATAACTGCTGCAGAGCAAAATAAAGAAAAAAGAATGAAAAGAACAGAGGACAGTCTCAGAGACCTCTGGGACAACATTAAACGCACCAACATTCGAATTATAGGGGTTCCAGAAGAAGAAGAGAAAAAGAAAGGGACTGAGAAAATATTTGAAGAGATTATAGTTGAAAACTTCCCTAATATGGGAAAAGAAATAGTTACTCAAGTCCAGGAGGCACAGAGAGTCCCATACAGAATAAATCCAAGGAGAAGTACGCCAAGACACATATTAATCAAACTGTCAAAAATTAAACACAAAGAAATCATATTAAAAGCAGCAAGGCAAAAACAACAAATAACACACAAGGGAATCCCCATCAGGATAACAGCTGATCTCTCAGCAGAAACTCTACAAGCCAGAAGGGAGTGGCAGGACATAATTAAAGTGATGAAGGAGAAAAACCTGCAACCAAGATTACTCTACCCAGCAAGGATCTCATTCAGATTTGATGGAGAAATTAAAACGTTTACAGACAAGCAAAAGCTGAGAGAGTTCAGCACCACCAAACCAGCTTTACAACAAATGCTAAAGGAACTTCTCTAGGCAAGAAACACAACAGAAGGAAAAGACCTACAATAACGAACCCAAAACAATTAAGAAAATGGGAATAGGAACATACATATCAATAATTACCTTAAATGTAAATGGACTAAATGCTCCCACCAAAAGACACAGATTGGCTGAATGGATACAAAAACAAGACCCATATATATGCTGTCTACAAGAGACCCACTTCAGACCTAGAGACACATACAGACTGAAAGTAAGGGGATGGAGAAAGATATTCCATGCAAATGGAAACCAAAAGAAAGCTGGAGTAGCAATTCTCATATCAGACAAAATGGACTTTAAAATAAAGACTACTAGAAGAGACAAAGAAGGACACTACATAATGATCAAGGGATCGATCCAAGAAGAAGATATAACAATTGTAAATATTTATGCACCAAACATAGGAGCACCCCAATACATAAGGGAAATATTAACAGCCATAAAAGGAGAAATCGACAGTAACACAATCATAGTAGGGGACTTTAACACCCCACTTTCACCAATGGACAGGTCATCCAAAATGAAAATAAATAAGGAAACACAAGCTTTAAATGATACATTAAACAAGATGGACTTAATTGATATTTATAGGACATTCCATCCAAAAACAACAGAATACACATTTTTCTCAAGTGCTCATGGAACATTCTCCAGGATAGATCATATCTTGGGTCACAAATCAAGCCTTGGTAAATTTAAGAAAATTGAA
The DNA here is from genome assembly GCF_025265405.1 of Mesoplodon densirostris. Classification (NCBI taxonomy): domain Eukaryota; kingdom Metazoa; phylum Chordata; class Mammalia; order Artiodactyla; family Ziphiidae; genus Mesoplodon; species Mesoplodon densirostris. The sequence continues at coordinate 72,791,144 of NC_082668.1, forward strand.
ATTGTATCAAGTATCTTTTCCGACCACAATGCTATGAGACTAGATATCAATTACAGGAAAAGAGCTGTAAAACATACAAACACATGGAGGCTAAACAATACACTACTTAATAACGAAGTGATCACTGAAGAAATCAAAGAGGAAATTAAAAAATACCTAGAAACAAATGACAATGGAGACATGACGACCCAAAACCTATGGGATGCAGCAAAAGCAGTTCTAAGAGGGAAGTTTATGGCAATACAATCCCACCTTAAGAAACAGGAAACATCTCGAATAAACAACCTAACCTTGCACCTAAAGCAATTAGAGAAAGAAGAACAAAAACACCCCAAAGTTAGCAGAAGGAAAGAAATCATAAAAATCAGATCAGAAATAAATGAAAAAGAAATGAAGGAAACGATAGCAAAGATCAATAAAACTAAAAGCTGGTTCTTTGAGAAGATAAACAAAATTGATAAACCATTAGCCAGACTCATCAAGAAAAAAAGGGAGAAGACTCAAATCAATAGAATTAGAAATGAAAAAGGAGAAGTAACAACTGACACTGCAGAAATACAAAAGATCATGAGAGATTACTATAAGCAACTCTATGCCAATAAAATGGACAACCTGGAAGAAATGGACAAATTCTTAGAAATGCACAACCTGCCAAGACTGAATCAGGAAGAAATAGAAAATATGAACAGACCAATCACAAGCACTGAAATTGAAACTGTGATCAAAAATCTTCCGACAAACAAAAGCCCAGGACCAGATGGCTTCACAGGGGAATTCTATCAAGCATTTAGAGAAGAGCTAACACCTATCCTTCTGAAACTCTTCCAAAATATAGCAGAGGGAGGAACACTCCCAAACTCATTCTATGAGGCCACCATCACCTTGATACCAAAACCAGACAAGGATGTCACAAAGAAAGAAAACTACAGGCCAATATCACTGATGAACATAGATGCAAAAATCCTCAACAAAATACTAGCAAACAGAATCCAACAGCACATTAAAAGGATCATACACCATGATCAAGTGGGGTTTATTCCAGGAATGCAAGGATTCTTCAATATACGCAAATCAATCAACGTGATACACCATATTAACAAACTGAAGGAGAAAAACCATATGATCATCTCAATAGATGCAGAGAAAGCTTTTGACAAAATTCAACACCCATTTATGATAAAAACCCTGCAGAAAGTAGGCATAGAGGGAACTTTCCTCAACATAATAAAGGCCATATATGACAAACCCACAGCCAGCATCGTCCTCAATGGTGAAAAACTGAAACCATTTCCACTAAGATCAGGAACAAGACAAGGTTGCCCACTCTCACCACTCTTATTCAACCTAGTTTTGGAAGTTTTAGCCACAGCAATCACAGAAGAAAAGGAAATAAAAGGAATCCAAATGGGAAAAGAAGTAAAGCTGTCACGGTTTGCAGATGACATGATACTATACATAGAGAATCCTAAAGATGCTACCAGAAAACTACTAGAGCTAATCAATGAATTTGGTAAAGTTGCAGGATACAAAATTAATGCACAGAAATCTCTGGCATTCCTATATACTAATGATGAAAAATCTCAAAGTGAAATCAAGGAAACACTCCCATTTACCATTGCAACAAAAAGAATAAAATATCTAGGAATAAACCTACCTAAGGAGACAAAAGACCTGTATGCAGAAAATTATAAGACACTGATGAAAGAAATTAAAGATGATACAAATAGATGGAGAGATGTACCATGTTCTTGGATTGGAAGAATCAACATTGTGAAAATGACTCTACTACCCAAAGCAATCTACAGATTCAATGCAATCCCTATCAAACTACCACTGGCATTTTTCACAGAACTAGAACAAAAAATTTCACAATTTGTATGGAAACACAAAAGACCCCGAATAGCCAAAGCAATCTTGAGAACGAAAAACGGAGCTGGAGGAATCAGGCTCCCTGACTTCAGACTATACTACAAAGCTACAGTAATCAAGACAGTATGGTACTGGCACAAAAACAGAAATATAGATCAATGGAACAGGATAGAAAACCCAGAGATAAACCCACGGACATATGGTCACCTTATCTTTGATAAAGGAGGCAGGAATATACAGTGGAGAAAGGACAGTCTCTTCAATAAGTGGTGCTGGGAAAACTGGACAGGGACATGTAAAAGTATGAGATTAGATCACTCCCTAACACCATACACAAAAATAAGCTCAAAATGGATTAAAGACCTAAATGTAAGGCCAGACACTATCAAACTCCTAGAGGAAAACATAGGCAGAACACTCTATGACATAAATCACAGCAAGATCTTTTTTGACCCACCTCCTAGAGAAATGGAAATAAAGACAAAAATAAACACATGGGACCTAATGAAACTTCAAAGCTTTTGCACAGCAAAGGAAACCATAAACAAGACCAAAAGACAACCCTCAGAATGGGAGAAAATATTTGAAAATGAAGCAACTGACAAAGGATTAATCTCCAAAATTTATAAACAGCTCATGCAGCTCAATAGCAAAAAAACAAACAACCCAATCCAAAAATGGGCAGAAGACCTAAATAGACATTTCTCCACAGAAGATATACAGACTGCCAACAAACACATGAAAGGATGCTCAACATCTTTACTCATTAGAGAAATGCAAATCAAAACTACAATGAGATATCATCTCACACCAGTCAGAATGGCCATCATCAAAAAATCTAGAAACAATAAATGCTGGAGAGGGTGTGGAAAAAAGGGAACACTCTTGCACTGCTGGTGGGAATGTGAATTGGTACAGCCACTATGGAGAACGGTATGGAGGTTCCTTAAAAAACTACAAATAGAACTACCATATGACCCAGCAATCCCACTACTGGGCATATACCCAGAGAAAACCATAATTCAAAAAGAGACATGTACCAAAATGTTCATAGCAGCCCTATTTACAATAGCCCGGAGATGGAAACAACCTAAGTGTCCATCATTGGATGAATGGGTAAAGAAGATGTGGCACATATATACAATGGAATATTACTCAGCCATAAAAAGAAATGAAATTGAGCTATTTGTAATGAGGTGGATGGACCTAGAGTCTGTCATACAGAGTGAAGTAAGTCAGAAAGAGAAAGACAAATACTGTATGCTGACACATATATATGGAATTTAAGAAAAAAAAATGTCATGAAGAACATAGGGGTAAGACAGGAATAAAGACACAGACCTACTAGAGCATGGACTTGAGGATATGGGGAGGGGGAAGGGTAAGCTGTGACAAAGTGAAAGAGCGGCATGGACATATATACACTACCAAACGTAAGGTAGATAGCTAGTGGGAAGCAGCCGCATAGCACAGGGAGATCAGCTCGGTTCTTTGTGACCGCCTGGAGGGGTGGGATAGGGAGGGTGGGAGGGAGACGCAAAAGGGAGTGGATATGGGAACATATGTATATGTATAACTGATTAAATTTGTAAACTAAAAAAAAAAAAAAAAAGAATTTAAACAAACACGTCTCTTACTTCGTCCCAGCTTACCCTTCTCCCTCCCCATGTCCTCAAGTCCATTCTCTACATCTGCATCATTATTCCTGTCCTGCCCCTAGGTTGTTAAGAACCTTTTTTTTTTTTTTAGATTTCATATATATGTGTTAGCATAAGGTATTTGTTTTTCTGTTTCTGACTTAGCTCACTCTGTATGACAGACTGTAGGTCCATCCACCTCACTACAAATAACTCAATTTCGTTTCTTTTTATGGCTGAGTAATATTCCATTGTATATATGTGCCACATTTTCTTTATCCATTCATCTGTCAATGGACACTTAGGTTGCTTCCATGTCCTGGCTATTGTGAATAGAGCTGCAGTGAACATTGTGGTACATGACTCTTTTTGAATTATGGTTTTCTCAGGGTATATGCCCAGTAGTGGGATTGCTGGGTCATATGGTAGTTCTAGTTTTAGTTTTTTAAGGAACCTCCATAGTGTTCTCCATAGTGACTGCATCAATTTACATTCCCACCAACAGTGCAAGAGGGTTGCCTTTTCTCCACACCTTCTCCAGCATTTATTGTTTGTAGATTTTTTGGTGATGGCCATTTTGAGCGGTGTGAGATGATATCTCATTGTAGTTTTGATTTGCATTTCTCTAGTGATTAGTGATGTTGAGGATCCTTTCATGTGTTTGTTAGCAATCTGTATATCTTTGGAGAAATGTCTATTTAGGTCTTCTGCCCATTTTTGAATTGGGTTGTTTGTTTTTTTGATATTGTGCTGCATGAGCTGCTTGTATATTTTTGAGATTAATCTTTTGTCAGTTGCTTCACTTGCAAATATTTTCTCCCATTTTGGGGCTGTCTTTTCATCTTGTTTATGTTTTCCTTTGCTGTGCAAAACCTTTGAAGTTTCATTAGGTCCCATTTGTTTATTTTTGTTTTTATTTCCATTTTTTAAAGTAAAAAAATTCGTGTAAATGTATTTTAAAAGGAAAAATCCCTCTGATTGAAATAATAGCTAATTCAATTTTTAGAGCAGTATATGTGTTATAATTATTCAATGACTTTAAAATAACTTGGCATTGTTTCTTTATTAGAGGCATTATTGTTTAATGGCAGATGAGTCATTTCCCCAGCCCCAAGCAATTAATCGGTGTTTCCTAAACTTGCCTAAAATAGGAACCACTTGGGGCTTTTGCTAAACATACGGATTCCTGAGCCCACCCCACACCAATTGAATTAGAATTTCTAGTGAAGGCATGTGGGAATCTGTATGTTCAGTAAGCATCCCAGGTGAATCTTTTTATCAGACAGGTTTGGGAAAAACGTTGGATTCCTTTGACAGTGGCATAAATTTTTTGAATTACTGTTATACAGAGTAAGTAGAATAGAGCTTTATCTTTGGAAGAACTGGGACATTAGAAAGTGCTCATAGATTACAAACCAACACATGTTCTGCTTTATAAATACATCTTGTTTTTACTTGAAACAAATACCATGGATTTACATATTTTCCCTTTAATCATTCAGGTACTGCAGAAATTTTTTTTCCTTCAATAATAAGCCCAAGATTAAATTCATTACCACCTTGAAAAAAAGAACACAAGGAAGGAAATACCTCTTATTGAACATCTCAGCATACATCAGGCATGATCCTGATAGTTGGTTTATGTAAGTTATTTACCTTAATCTTAATGATTAACTGGTGGGGTAAGTATTAATTTCCATTTTATAAATGCAGACACTGAGGCTTGAAGAGGTTAACGAATTTTCCCACGGTCACTCAGTAAGCAGAGAGAGGGGTCAAATCCACCAAGCACATGTTCTTGCCACATACTAGGTTTTAGAGTTTCAATTCCAAATCAAGGAATTCAAATTCACTAGGCAGAATAATCATGGGTTTGTGGACATTTCTTCTCTGAAGGCCAAAAAAGGGGCATATTTTGGTATTTGGGCTGAGCCAAAGAGGGAGGAAAGGACAGATTTCAGAGTCTGATTACCTCTTCTAGGATGAGAAGACTCTTTTCTTCTTGTAATCAGAAAAATATCTACAGTTCTCCCCTAAAAATTACCTCTCTGAAGAACAAATGAGAAAATTAATAAAATTGTAAATCTAGATATATAACGTGTGATATATAACTGTGCAACTGGATTTTCCTCCCACTCATTCTCTTTCTTATTTCCCCATGCTGTTTATTCTGGTTGAAGTGGTTGCAGCCAGAAACAAAAATGCCCCCTTTGGACTTTCTTGTTTAAAAAACCCTTTTTTTTTTTTTTAAAGGGTTTGTTTTCTTAGACTTCGAAGTTGTTGGAAGGTGCCAGATGGATGGCCTTGGAGGCTGTGAGGGCTGTGTTTATCTGCAGAGGAGGGCAGGTGTGCATGGGGCATCCTGGGCTTCCCACGCAGCCCAGATTAGGAACCCTGGCCCTCCTGGATGACAGTTAATATTAAGGGGGGGGGGAAGTTATGAGGACTCCCTGAAATAAAAGCAGACACTATAAGTCAGCAGCACATTCCTTTGTTGTTGCTCTGTGGCTGATATCACAAGCAAAGACCCTCCCATCCAGTCATTTTGAAAGTAGGCTAAGGTCGATTTTGGAGGTGGTAATACAGTGGAGGAATGCAGGACGAAGGGAAAAAGTAGGTCACAGAATGGGGAGAATGAGGAAAAATAGTCTGAACTTGACTTTTCATATAAGGCTATCTGAATTTTGTGATATTTTTTCCTTTTCTTTCTTTCCTTCCTTCCTTCTTTCTTTCTTTCTCTTCCTTTCTTCCTTCCTTCCTTCTTTCTTTCTTCCTTCCTTCTTTCCTTCCTTCCTTTTTTCTTCCTTCCTTCCTTCCTTCCTTCCTTCTTTCCTTCCTTCTTTCTTTTCTTTTCTTTTCTTTTCCTTTCTTTTCTTTTCTTTTCTTTTCTTTTCTTTTCTTTTCTTTTCTTTCTTTCGCACAAGAGTTGCATCCAGAGTGCCGCAAATGACTTCTAGAAGATAGTTTTCACCTAGTTCAGCTACCTTTAAATGACCAATTGGTGAAGCAAGGCAGTGGGGGAAGGTGGTACCAATATTTGAGAGTCCATTCAAAAAGCCTCAGTATTTCTCCTGTTTTTCCTTCTTTACCACTGACTTATAATTTTTGAAGTTGTTTTGATTTCTATGGAAATATACATGTTTAATATATCAGCTATATTGAAAGAAGTTTCAGCATGTTCTCTCTATATGTACATATATTTACAAATGTGTGTTAAACTTATATAAATGAAATTAAGTTTTTGTGTTACTATTTCTATATCATTCAAAAATGATGCAGATGGATTTTTGCCAAATTTGAACATATGTTTATGTGACAAGTTATACTTTGTGGGGCCTACAGAAGGTAGTATCTCAGAGATATAGGCAAGATAAGAGCTGGGACTTTAAAACTTATAAGTAGTTAATAATTCTCTGGAACACTGTTGGAGAATCTACTAAAATTTTTTAAATTATAAAATTGACGTTATTTAATTAAGATACAGTTAAAAGTCCTAATGTCTATTAAAACAAACAAAAAAAGAAGCAGGTAATAGGTTTCTATCAAAATGGTGAACAGAATATATGTCTATCTTTTCTTTCTTCCAGAAAATCTCTTGAAATGATGGATTGGAGCAGAATTAAAATGAAAGAGGCACATGTGACAAAGTACTGGAACTTCTACCAAAATATCAACCATGAATTTTAAATATTAATGATAAAAATAGATTAGACAAAACTACAGAGTATCTGGGCTGGAAGATTGAAGAAAATCAGCTAGACTGCTGCAGAGACAAAGATAGGCTGTATATGAAAGTTAAGAGACTATAGATAGGCCAACACATGGATAAGTTTCAGGAGAAGAAAAAAAAAAGAGAGAATGAGGGAGAAACAATATTTTAAAAGATGATGTCTGAGAATTTTCTAGAACTGAAAAAAAAACAAACCACCTCAAAACCCATGAGTCTTCAAACCGAGGAAGCAAACCCAAACCTGAACAGGATAAATAGATTCATTAGCACATAGTCTCTTGGTAGTAAAAATGCAGAAAATCAAAGACAAAGAAAAAAATATTAAAAGAAACCAGAGAGAAAAAGATGCAATATCAATTTTTCAAAAAGTTGACAATTATAGTGACAGTAGATTTCTCATTACCAACAATAGAGGCTAGGAGAGAATGGAATAATATCTTCAAAATGGGGAGGGAAAAGAACTTCCATCTTAGCATAATATAACCAAATAAACTACATTCAAGACTGAGGGCAAAAAAGACAATGTCAGATAATTCTGCCGTTCACAAACTCTCATTGAAAGAAACACTAAAGAATGTACTTCTGGGGGGCTTCCCTTCCCTGGTGGTGCAGTGGTTGGGAGTCTGCCTGCCGATGCAGGGGACACGGGTTCGTGCCCCGGTCCGGGAGGATCCCGCGTGCCGTGGAGCGGCTGGGCCCGTGGGCCATGGCTGCTGGGCCTGCACGTCCGGAGCCTGTGCTCCGCGGCGGGAGGGGCCACAACGGTGAGAGGCCCGCGTGCCCCACCCCCCAAAAAAACAAGAATATACTTCTGGGCAATGAAAAATTAATCCAGGAGAAAAAAGCAACATGCCAAAAGCAAATGAATTGGTAAGCAGGTTGGTAAATTGAAATAATGATTGTCTATGCTAGCAATACTACTACTACTAATAGCTGATGTGAATAAATAAAGAGGAATTAAGATAATAGACAACATTAACATGGGAGGTAGGAGGGAGGAAATTTGAATTAAAGTATTCTAATATTTCTTGAAGGAAGAGGAGAGAAAACGACTGACTTGACTTATTTTTTGTAAGAGCTTTATTAAGATATAATTAACTAACAATAAACTGTACATATTTACAGTTTATAATTTGATGTGTTTAACACATGTATACATCCACAAAACCAGCACTGTAATCAAGTTAATCAAGTTAATAAACATATTCACCACCCTCAAAAGTGTCCTCAGGACCTTTGGAATTCTGCCTGCCCTCCCTCTCCCAAACATTAGTCTGCTTTCTCCTTCTATAGATTAGTTTTCATTCTCTAGAACTTTATATAAGTGGAATCATATAGTGCATACAATTTTTTTGGTTTGGCTTTTTTCAGTCAGTATAATTATTTTGAGACTCAACCACATTGCTTGTATCAATAGTTCATAATTTCATTGCCAATTAGTATTTTACAGTATGCTTATTCTTTCATCTGTTGATGGACACATGCAATCATTCCAGTTTTTGGTCATTACAAATAAAGCTGCTATGAATATTATGTAAAAGTTTTTGTTTGGATATATGTATTCATATTTCTTGGGTAAATACCCATGAATAGAAGTCTGAATCATATGGCAGGTGTATGTTTAAATTTTTAAGAAACACCAAACTGTTTTCCAAAGTGGTTATATCATTTTACAATCCCATCAGCAGTGAATGAGAATTCTAGATACTCTAAACTCTTGCCAACATTGGTGTTGTCTTTAAAATTTTTGCCATTCTACTAGGTGTATAGTGGTATCTCACTGCGGTTTTATTTGCAATTCCCTGATGAGGCATGATGTTGAGCATCTTTTTATGTGTTTACTAGTCACAAATATATTCCTTTGTGTTAAGTGTTCAGATCTTTTTTGTCCATTGTTTTCCATTTATTGAATTTTGAGAATTCTTTATGTATCCTGGGTACAAGTCCTTTATCAGATATATAATTTACTCATATTTTCTTTTAGTCTGCAGTATGTCTTTTTTTTTTTTTGCCGTATGTCTTTTGATTCTGTTAACTGTGCCTTTCAAAGAGCAGATGTTGCAACATTTGATAAAGTCCAATTTATCAGTTCTTTCTTGCTATGTCTAAGCAATCTTTGCCTTACCCAAGGTAGCAAAGATTTTTACCTATGTGTTCTTCTAGAAGTTATGTAGTTTTAGGTTTTGCACTTAGGTCTCTGACCCATTTTGAGTTGTTTTGAACCTGGTGTGGGGTATGTACTGAAGTTCATTTTTCACATATGGATATTGAATGCCTCCACAATCACTATTTCAACCATTTGTTGAAAAGGCTATCATTTCTCCACCGAATTGCCATTGTACTTGGTCAAAAATCTGTTGTCCATATACGTGTGGGCCTTTTTCTGGACTTTCCATTCTATTCCATTGATGTGTCTGCCTATCTTGATACCAGGATCATGCTCCCTTGATTTCTGTAGCTTTGTAATAAGTCTTGAAATCAGGTAGAGTTAGTCTTCCCATTTTGTTGCTTTTCAAAGTTGTCCTGACTATCCAAGGTCCTTTATATTTCCACACTAATCATAGAAGTGGCTTGTCAATTTCTACAAAAAAGTCTGCTGGGATTTTGTTTTTGAATACATGAAATCTATAGATCCATTTGGGGAGAATTGCATCTTACAAATATTGACTCTTCTGACCCATGTACACAGTATACTGTAGTTTTCAGTGTACAGGGCTTGCACATCTTTTGCCAGATTTATCCCTGGGAAAAGGACAAATTTTATATTTTTATATTTTATGTTTTTTATGTTATTTTAAATGGTATTTTAAATTTAAAATTTTGAAAGTTTATTTCTACTACATAGTAATATATTTTAATTTTGTATATCAATCTTGTATCCTAAAACCTTGCTAAACTCACATATTAGTTCTGCTAACTATTTTCTAGATTCTGTAAGAGTTTCTACATAGAAGATCTTGTTATTTGTGGATAAAGACAATTTACTTCTTTTTCAAACTGGATGCCTTTTTGGTTGTTTGTATTCTACCTTACTACACTGGCTAGACTCTCCCACATATTGTTGAATTAAAATGGTGAAAAAAGATATTCTTGCTTTAGTACTGATTTTAGGGAGAAAGCATTTCATCTGTTACCATTAAGTATGATATTGGCAGTACGTTTTTTGTCAATGTCTTTTATGAAGTTAAGGAAGTTTTTTTTTTTCTATTTCTAGAAGCTGAGGGTTTTTATCAGGAAGGGATGTTGGATTTTTGTCAAATGATTATTTGTCATCTATTGAGATGATCATGTGTTTTTCTTTTTTAGTCTGCTGATATGGTGAATTACATTGATTGAATTTTGAATGCTGAAACAACCTTGCATTTCTGGGATAAATCTCACTTTCTCATGATGTATTATCCTTGTTATATGCTATTGGATTCTATTTGCTAAAATTTTGTTAAGAATTTTTGCATCTATGTTCATGAGAGATGTTGGCTAATTTTTTTTTTTCTCTCGTAATGTCATAATGGCTGGTTTTGGTATCAGGGTAATGTTTGCCTTCAGAATGAGTCAGGAATTATTCACTCATTTTCAATTTTCTGGAATAGTTTGGGTAGAATTGGTATTCTCTCTACCTTAAGTGATTGGTAAAATTCCCAGTGAAGCTATTTGGGTCGGTAGTTTTCTTTGTGGGAAGATTTTAAATACAGATTCAATTTCCTTCATAAGTATATGACTATTCAGGTTATCTACTTCATCTTGAATCCACTTTGGTAGTTTGTATCTTTCAAGGGATGTGTGTGTCCTTTTCACCTACATTATAGAACTTATTGACATAAAATTCAAAACATTCCCTGATTATCCTTTTCAATCTGTGTAAAATGTAGAGTGATGTTCATTGTGTCATTTGTGATATTGGTTATTTGTGTCTTTTTTCCTGATGACTCTGACTAGAGGTTTATCAATTTTACTGATCTTCTCAAGAACTAGCTTTTGGTTTCATCAGTTTTCCTATTATTTTCCTGTTTGCTATTCCATTGATTTCTGCTCTCATCTTTGTTTTTCCTTTTTTCTGCTTAGTTTGGTTTTCAGTTGCTTCTTTTTTCTGGTTTCTTAAGGTTGAAACTGAGGACATTGATTTAAGCCCTTTATTCTTTTCTAATATAGGCACTTAGTGTTCTAAATTTCTATCTAAATACTGCTTTACCTGCACCCACAAATTTTATTTAATTAAAAAAAATTGATCATGGTTTTTTAGAAGTGTGTTATGTAGTTTCCAAATATTTGAGTATTTTCCCGATATCTTTGTGTCCTTGATTCCTAATTTAATTCCATTTTGGTAAGCAAATATACTTTGTAATATTGGAATCTTTTAAAATTTGTTGCGAATATGGTTAATCTTGGTAAATGTTGCTTGTACACTTGAAAAGTTATGTATTCTGCTGTAGTTGGGTGAGGTGATCTATAAATATCAATTATATCAAGTTGTTGATAGTGTTTTTGAAGTTTTCTTCATCTTTACTGATTTTCTGTCTACTTGTTCTAACAAATATTAAGAGTGAAGTGTTGAGCTCTCCAACTATAACTGGATTTGTGGATTTGTCCTTGGAGTTCATGTGTTTTGAAGCACTGTTTTGGGGGTGTTATGTTCTCTTGATCAATTCATTCACTTATTATTATAAAATGACCAGCCTTGGGTTTTTTCCTCACATGCACTTACTAATCTGTACTCAACTAAATTTTGGAATGGGAACTTCCACAGACCTCTGCAGTTCTCTCTTCTTGCAGCTCTCTTTTTCCAGAACTCTGTCCTGAGGACACTAGCCTCCTTGGGGTCACTGGACTCCCAGCTCTGCCTTCTCAAGGCAGGGACTCCATCAGGCTCAGTCTGGCTTCCCCCTTTTTGCACCATGGCCTGGAATCTTTCTCCAGGCAGTAAGCTGGGTAATTCCCCTCATTTATTCACTTCATTTATTCATTCACCTCATTTATTTCCCATCTCTGGAGATCAGTGTTCTTCATTGTCTGATGGTCAATGTCTGAGGGCCATTGTTTCATATTATTTTGTCCAGTTTTTTATTAGTTTCAAATGTGAGGTTAACTCTGGTGTCTATTACTCTATCTTGATCAGAAGCATAGGTTTCATTATGTTTCTACCTCTACATGATAATTTCAGAGATCTTTTTTTTTAAAAAGACAGTGAAGGATACTGGTTTGGGAATCAAAATACCTGAGTTCTAATTCTATGACTTGTTGTATAAACTAGAAAAAAATCACTTTGTTGAACCTTAAATTTCTCGTTGCTGTACTGACAGGATAAAATAAGATAAAATAAGTAAAAGTATTTTGTAAAATCTGAAGCTGTAGGCAAATGTAAAGTAATATTCAAAGATGCAAAATATGTGGGGGAGGGTTAGAAGATGTTGTCTGCCCAGTGTTTACCCATGTCTTTCCCCTTCCCCTTCTTGCTATCAGAATCTTGATTCTGTCCAGGTGAGGGAATGTGTCCAGGCCCAGGTTTTATCACACTCCCCCAGTTCTCCCTGTAGCTGGGGATGGCCATGTAATTCAGATCTGCAGAATGAGGAAAACTGGACAGTCTGCTAGTGGTACTTCTGGGTAAACCTTTGACTTCCTGATAAAAGGAGCAGAGTTAACTGACATTGCCTCTTCCCCCCTCCTTTTTGCCCTGAATACAGACTTGATTTATGGCACTCTGTTAGCTATTTTGTAAGTACTATGTGGGAAAGACCAAGCTATCTCACAGATACTGGTCCTAGCCTTACAGAGTTGCTGAACAACACTAGAATCCACCTTTCCCCAGATTTCTTGTTTTATGAGAAAGACATATCTTTTAAGCAATTATCACTTGGGTTCTCTTTTATTTGGTGGCAAAAATATTCAGTCTTAACTGATTCAGGAAGAGTCAAGGTGTATCTTTGTAAGTTAACTGTTTGAGGAAGTTTGTATGAAGCAGAAATTGGATAAACCAAATTTTAAATTTTGTTTAAAATCAACAGCAGTGTCTGGCCCATAGTAAGTGCTCAATAAATATTTAAAAAACAAATATGGATGGGTATATGAATCTTGCAGGACTTGTATGGATGTAAATTGACATGAAGCAATCCTTCTAAAATCCCAACTACTACTACTATGCAATTTTGATTCAGGGCTATTGATGGTTTAGTTCATCACATGGCATTTATCTCATTTCTATATAATTATACACAAAAGTAGAATCTTCTTAGGGTAACACCAGTGGCTTTTAAAGAAGCTAACTGAACTTAGCTACAGAGCATGACCTTACATTTAAAACCTGAGGAGATATCAATGAAACTCAGCTGATTTTGTAGGAGCATTTGTGGTGAATGATAGAAAGGCTTCTTTGAAAGCAATTACACTATTATGGGGGAATTCCTGATCCAGCTATCCCTGGTATAGCTTCCAAATGCCTGGCACAGGGAAGATAAAGTTCTAATATTTCATTTTCCATGGGCGATGCATGATAGTTTTAACAGACATTTTTTGTCAACATTTTGCAACATTGCAAAATAGCAAATCATATGTATTAGTGATCAGAAAATGAAATACATATTTAAAAATGATCACCTGATTTTAATCTTGTGGGGAGGGATGAGGAGGTCTTCAATGAAAGGAATAGAAATGTCTTCTCTCTCCACACTTTCCTCCTAACAAACATTTTCCTGAGATTTTGGTAGAAATTCCTACAGAAATTGTATAATATGAGTGTTTTATTTATTTTTACACTTAACAACAGTTATAAATAATAACCAAATATTAGAGACTCTAAACCTTGAAATGGCAGACAGGTTCTTTGGTTCATGGATTGGCATACTTTGTCCTGGCTCCTCTCAAAGTGTGAGATTATGAGAGAGACTAGATGTGATAAGACTTAAGGGGAGGAAAAAGGTCCTGGTTACTGGCAGAAATATGGCTGGATGGAGCCATAAATGTAATAAAAAAGGATTTCTCGACTGCAGAAAAGAATTCTAGCTTTTCCATCCATATGGGCAACCCACTGGGTGGGCTGATTTTGTGAGTCAGTCAGACTCAAAGTGTATGTCTAGAGATTACAAAGAAAGTAAGTACATTTGTGGGTCAGAAATGTCTCACTTGGTCTGAATTAACTGCTTTTCTTTCTAGCTCATTTTCGCTAGTTGGGGTGTGTGTGTGTGTGTGTGTGTGTATCCCTGTTTTTCTTTCTTTGATGAGTAACACATTTACTATTAACTTTGATACAGTGTAATTTTAGAAATATAGATTGCATTTATTCAGATTTTAAGTTGAATGTATTTATACTTGCTCCCTTCCTTAAAAAAACAAACAAACAAAAACCTATAGGATGGGCTTCCCTGGTGACGCAGTGGTTAAGAATCCTCCTGCCGATACAAAATTAATGCACAGAAATCTCTTGCAATCCTATACACTAATGATGAAAAATCTGAAAGAGAAGTTAAGGAAACACTCCCATTTACCACTGCAACAAAAAGAATAAAATACCTAGGAAGAAACCTACCTAAGGAGACAAAAGACCTGTATGCAGAAAACTATAAGATACTGATAAAATAAATAAAAGATGATACAAAACAGATGGAGAGATATACCATGTTCTTGGATTGGAAGAATCAACATTGTGAAAATGACTCTACTACCCAAAGCAATCTACAGATTCAATGCAATCCCTATCAAACTACCACTGGCATTTTTCACAGAACTAGAACAAAAAATTTCACAATTGGTGTGGAAACACAAAAGACCCCGAATAGCCAAAGCAATCTTGAGAAAGAAAAACGGAGCTGGAGGAATCAGGCTCCCTGACTTCAGACTATACTACAAAGCTACAGTAATCAAGACAGTATGGTATTGGCACAAAAATAAATATATAGATCAAAGGAACAGGATAGAAAGCCCAGAGATAAACCCATGCACCTATGGTCACCTTATCCTTGATAAAGGAGGCAAGAATATACAATGTAGAAAAGACAGCCTCTTCAATAAGTGGTGCTGGGAAAACTGGACAGCTACATGTAAGAGAATGAAATTAGAACACTCCCTAACACCATACACAAAAATAAACTCAAAATGGATTAAAGACCTAAATGTAAGGCCAGACACTATAAAAGTCTTAGAGGAAAACATTGGCAGAACACTCTATGACATGTATCACAGCAAGGTCCTTTTTGACCCACCTCCTAGAGAAATGGAAATAAAAACAAAAATAAACAAATGAGACCTAATGAAACTTAAAAGCTTTTGCACAGCAAAGGAAACCATAAACGACGAAAAGACAACCCTCAGAATGGGAGAAAATATTTGCAAATGAAGCAACTGACAAAGGATTAATCTCCAAAATATAAAAGCAGCTCATGCAGCTCAATATCAAAAAACAAACAACCCAATTCAAAAATGGGCAGAAGTCCTAAATAGACATTTCTCCAAAGAAGACATACAGATTGCCAACAAACACATGAAAGGATGCTCAACATCACTAATCATTAGAGAAATGAAAATCAAAACTACAATGAGATATCATCTCACACCAGTCAGAATGGCCATCATCAAAAATGCTACAAACAATAAGTGCTGGAGAGGGTGTGGAGAAAAGGCAACCCTCTTGCACTGTTGGTGGAAATGTAAATTGATACAGCCACTATGGGGAATAGTACGGAGGTTCCTTAAAAAACCAAAAATAGAACTACCATATGACCCAGCAATCCCACTACTGGGCATATACCCTGAGAAAACCATAATTGAAAAAGAATCATGTACCACAATGTTCACTGCAGCTCTATTTACAATAGCCAGGACATGGAAGCAACCTAAGTGTCCATCGATAGATGAATGGATAAAGAAGATGTAGCACATATATACAATGGAATATTACTCAGCCATAAAAAGAAACGAAATTGAGTTATTTGTAGTGAGGTGGATGGACTTAGAGTCGGTCATACAGAGTGAAGTAAGTCAGAAAGAGAAAAACAAATACCGTATGCTAACACATATATATGGAATCCAGGGGGGGAAAATGGTTCTGAAGAACCTAGGGGCAGGGCAGGAATAAAGACGCAGACATAGAGAATGGACTTGAGGACACAGAGAGGGGGAAGGGTAAGCTAGGATGAAGTGAGAGAGTGGCACTGACATATATACACTACCAAATGTAAAATAGATACCTAGTGGAAGGCAGCCACATAGCGCAGGGAGATCAGCTCGGTACTTTGTGACCACCTAGAGGGGTGGGGTAGGGAGGGTGGGAGGGAGACGCAAGAGGGAGGGGATATGGGGATATATGTATATGTATAGGTGATTCACTTTGTTATAAAGCAGAAACTAACACAACATTGTAAAGCAATTATACTCCAATAAAGATGTTAAAAAAAAAAATCCGCCTGCCAATGCAGGAGACACGGGTTTGAGCCCTGGTCCAGGAAGATCCCACATGCTGCAGAGCAATTAAGCCTGTGTGCCACAACTACTGAGCCTGTGCTCTGAAGCCCGCGTGCCACCACTACTGAAGCCTGTGCACCTACAGCCCATGCTCTGCAACAAGAAAAGCCACCGCAATGAGAAGCCTACTCACTGCAACTAGAGAAAGCCCACGTGCAGCAATGAAGACCCAATGTAGCTAATAATAAAAACTAAATTTATTAAAAAAAAACTATAGGTGATTTGCTTAAGAGACCATACATTCACAAGATGTATTTGTGTGTATCTGCTCCATAGGCTTTTGGTAAAAATTCAACAGTCATTGAACATCTGCTATGCTCAAGTCATCTTGGGGTTTACAAAGCTGAATGAAATGTGGTCCTTCACGTTTGAGCCTTGGTGTGTTATCTTATCTGGAAGCAGTTGCTTTTTAACAAGAGGGTAACAACCCTAGTTTCATATCAGCAGTACCTGCTGAGCTTGTTAAAAATACATCTGCCCAGGCCCCAGCTCTTAGCTTAGGGAAATTCTGATAATAGGGCCCATGATGCCTGCAGTTTTAACAACAAGCTCCCCACATGAATCTGATATGCAAACCAGGATTAAGAAACACTGCTTTAAGCTAAGAAAGGACTAATTGCAGTTTAGCCACAAGTAAACCAGGTGGATGCCCTTGAAATCTACAAAGTGAGCAGCTGGCTAAAGTCATTTATAAGGGTGTTTCTATTTCCACTGATTCAGAATGGATAGTTACAGTCTGAAGAGCATCCTGGAGAACAGGGTTGGGCCCAATCTTCTCTGTAAAACACCTGGAACAAGAGTGCTGTAGAGGAATAAGATAGCTACAGCCAAAGGCCATCTTCAAAGTCTTCACAAACACTCTGTTCTTATTTTTATCTCACACAAAATATGGTTATTTGTGTAAATTTTCTCCTTCACTAGATTGGAAAGTATTCCAGAGCAGGAGCACTCTTTTTTCTTTCTCTAGTGAAGGAACACAGTAACCCACACATAATAGCTGTTTGACAGGTGTTTGTTTTGAATTCTTCTCATCCAAATCCTGGGGTTTGACCAGGATATATTTGCATATACCCATAGTGGATATTTATAAATATCCATAAAAGTATATATTTGTTTATAAAACATTTCAGTCGCACAAAATAATACATAACATACATACTGAAGAAAGAACAATAATAAAACAAGCACCCATGGACCCACATCCCAGTTTATGACATAGGACGTTGCCAATACCCTTGAGGTCTCTTGTTGAACTAGATCCTATCGAACAGCTCCTGAAATTTAAATCAGAATGCGTGCATTCAATCATTGACTGATTGGCTCATTCATTTGCCAAATGTGCCTAAGTGTCAGAATCGATGTAGACAAGGTGGTTATTTCTTCTGTTGGAGTGGGAGAGGGGCGTCAAAAGTGACATAAACTCTTTCCAGAAGTGTACAGATTGTCTTTGCTGCAAGCGGCCCTAACCCCGCCTGGTCCTCCAGAGCGGCGTGGTTTCTGAGTGTGGACACTTTGGGCAGAAACTACTGGTCCCGGCAGTCCACGGGGCGAGTGGGAGGAGCCGGGGCGGGGGAGGGGGCGGGGGCCGGGCGAGAGGGGGCATTGTGTCGGGAGCGCGAGGCTGCATTTGTCTGCTCGAGGTGCTGGCAGAGCGAGCGTTGAGTTCGCCGGCGTTGAGCTGGAAGTGTCAGCGGCGGCCACGGTCCAGGCGGGAGACTGAGTCGGAGCAACCACGCGCCCGCTGGCCGCTATTACTGGCAGGGGGTGGCGTGCCAGCGAAGCAACATGCAGATAGGCGCCCGGCGCCCTGACGACCCCTCCCGAGGAAAGGAGGCCGGGGCGGCGCTGGGGCGGCGGGGAGCATGAGGGAGGCCGGGGGGCGGCTTGGCTCGGAGCGCTGCTAGAGAGCGGCGCGCGCTGCACAGTCGCCGGGGCGCAGCGGAGGGCGGGGAGCCGGGCAGGTCGCGCCAGCGCTGGGAGCCGGCCGCCGGGAGCTGTTCTGATTTCCGACGCGGACGCAAGGGGCCCGGAGCAGCCCCTGGCCCCGGTGTGCAGCCAACATGGGCAACGCCGGGAGCATGGATTCACAGCAGACCGATTTCAGGGCGCACAACGTGCCTTTGAAGCTGCCGATGCCCGAGCCAGGTGAACTGGAGGAGCGATTTGCCATCGTACTGGTGAGTGCGCGGCGGCTGCCGGGAGCAGGGCCCCGGGCCCCCGACCAGGCGGTGCAGCTGACCCCCGCCCCCTCCCCTTCTCCCGGCGCCGGGAGCGAGCCTCCTGTCCCAAGGGGGAGGCTCCCACCTCGCCCATTGTGGCCTCCCCCGCCTCCTCTCCGCCCTCCTCCGAGCCCCCCGCGCTCGGCCTTCTCGGCGTCCCGGGATGGGGCCGGGGGCTCGGGGCTGGCTGCCTGGCGGGTCGGCCCTGAACCCATTGTCTGGCGGGAGAGGCACCTCGCAGCGCGTGTGCCCGGGAGGTGTGGCGTGGGCGTGAAGGGAAGGTAGCGCGGGCCGGGGAGGAGGGGGCGGCGAGCTGCTGAGGCTTTTTGTTTAAGAAAAAAAATATTAGCGCAAACCCCGAGTCCTCGAGGACGTCCAGCGGGCGCCCAGCCCGGGTCCTGAGGGGTGCGGGGCAGATGGGCGCATGTGGCCGGCCAGGGGTGCCGCGCCGCGCTGCGCTGTGCGGGAAAGCGAACTTGGAGGTGGACGTCGTGGCTTGGCCGAGGGGAGCTCCCCCAAAAGGGAAAGAGAAGGAACCCCGCGCGTGGCGGTGCGGCACCCTCGTCCCTAAGCGAGGAGGGGGACATCAGGCGAGAGAGAAGCTTCGTCTCGGCGCGTTTCTTTTGGTCTTAAATGTTAAAACCACAAAAATGTGCAGTTTTGCGGGGACGTGTTGCGAGCTGACCTGACTCCAGGGGCGACCCCTCCCCTCCCCTCCCCCAGCACACCCAGCCAAGTCTCTGACTCCCTCCCGAAATCCGCTTCTCCTAGCTTTCCAGCTTCGCAAACCTGAGACATTGAAGACTCCCTTCTTTCTCCCTTTCCTGCTGGGACTAAGTTTCTGGGCGCTTCCCAGCCAGAGACTGTCAGTGCTGTGAGCTCAGGAGGGTGTGGCGGCCTCCCCCCTCGACCCAGCCAGAATCTGTACTGCAGTTGGTCCCCAGACTTTGATTTTTAGTGTCCTAGCCTCTTTCAAGGGGTGTTGGGAGGGAAACAGGCAAGATTGGAAGCGTTTCTAATACTTACTCTTGTAGCCTCTTCCTAGCTAGTAATCTCTACATTCTACAGTGCTAGGCAGCAAGAGAAACTTGTGCTGAAGTCAGTCGAATTCTGCATCTGTGTGCGGGTTTTGGGCATGTAACCTGACAACTTTGGGAATCGACCAGAGTCTGAACACTGGGACGTTTAAATTGTCTTTCCTCAGGCCTTTAAAAGGGGCTGGTTTGATATGGGGAGTAGTGTTCTGGATGGCAGATTCGCTTTGTGCTCTGTGGAAGAAGAGGCCACAAGCTTTTTCACACCACCTGGAAACTCTGGTGTGGCAGTAGGGAGATAGATGAGGTTGCCTGTCTTGCTTTGCATGGTCTGTGATCTCCCGCAGCTGCTCCCACTGTTGTGCAGAATGAGACACTCTGAAATGAAACAGCATAGGCTTAATTACTTCTCAAGGCAGCCTGGGTGCATACTTGACCTGTCTTTACAGGGACAAACCTTTTTAATTCAAAATCCTCTTCCTACCAGACAACATAGTTCTTACCTCTTAGCTCTGGGTTTTCTGTGTTTCCATCCATGCTGTGCTGGTGTGTGTGTACGTGTGTGTGTGTGTACGTGTACATTTGAAGTGGGAGGGCCAGTGACACAGGAAAACCAGATAATAACAATAATGCAATTAAATTCTCAACTGGGATAGCATGTTTTGCATGAGCTTTCAGTTACCCTGCTGATTAATAACACATGGTATGAATTACTCTTTAGAAAAAAAGTCCCATCCTTAACATGGTGGGTTTGTGTTACTATTAAGTCTAGAAGTCACAAATTCAGTATGTAGAAATTCATGATTCTATATCACATGCTCTTTGGGGCAGTGGTTGGTCGTGTGGCTACTTTTACTCTACTGTGTCACACACAAGTACTGGATGCGGTTCCTTAATTGCTTAGAATATTTTAAGCCTTTCAAAACAAACAACAAAACCAAAAAATACCAGGCTGACCTTTTTTGGATTAAAACAAAGGTTTTGGGAAAGTCTCAGCTTGGGGGCTCTCTTGTTAGGGATGCACTTGGACGATTAACTTGGTGTTTCATGTAACACTCCCTGGTCAGCTCCAGCTGCTCTTTGGAGTAAGCTGTAAGAGGAGTTAAAAGGAATCATCTTTATGGGCTGATAGAAGTACAGAGTTATGGTGACTTTTCTAGTGGTCAGTTTTTTTCTAAAGTTGTACATGTGATGCTCTCAACTGTGCTTTTCTTCATGAATTGCTTAAGAAATAGATCAAACCATTTAATTCTGAAGATCAAGCTTGAAGGACAGATTATAGGTGGTAACGTTTAAAGTATATATATATGGAGGAATTCTCTGCCCTGAGACAATGGGAATACTGTGGGCATTATTGATACTAGTTTTATTTCCTATATGATAAAGATCATATAAGTGCTTGGGGAGGAAAACAGGATAGTAATACTGTACAGGAAAGTATACAAGCACCTCATTGTAAATATGGCTTACATCAATAATTGGGCCATTTCAGGCATGGAAAACAATTCCTCTCACCTCACCAAGCTCTAGATTATTTAAAGCATTGGGGAAGAGTAAATAAAAATTTAAATGACAGAAGTCCATCTATTTCTGGAGAATCTTAAGAGATGAAACCTACTCAATGACTGTCCCCCACCACCCCCATTGGTCCACATGAGTTAAATCGTATGTATCTAAAAAATTAGTGGGCATGAATGGAAGGATGAGAGAGTAAAGGTTGCTGAATAAAGCCCGCATGCAGCAGTGAAGACCCAGCGCAGCCCAAAATACATAAATAAAATTTTAAAAAAAATCAGTGGAGGGGGATAGACTTTAAAAAAAGGGTTTTTAAATAGTAAAGAAAATGAGATTTTTTTTTTTTTCTCAGTACGCGGGCCTCCCACCGCTGTGGCCTCTCCCATTGCGGAGCATAGGCTCCGGACGCGCAGGCTCAGCGGCCATGGCTCACGGGCCCAGCTGCTCCGCAGCATGTGGGATCTTCCCGGACCGGGGCACGAACCCGTGTGTCCCCTGCATCGGCAGGCAGACTCTCAACCAGTGTGCCACCAGGGAAGCCCAGAAAATGAGATTTTTGAGTAGAGATTTGAGTTACTGAACTTCCTGTAATTAATGACTAGTAAAAATTGGATCCAAATCTTAGGAGTTTCATTCTCCTGAGGAGTCTTCTCCCTCCCTGAACTTGTCTTCAGCATCATTACAATAGTAACTATAAAACTTATATTTAAGGGAAAAGATTACTGACTCCTTGTATACACTTAACTATTTGCATCCTTGGATCTGCCTGTCAGGTAGAGCCATAAGGTGATATGCCTTTGTGTGTGTAGGATGTTTCTGTTACACTCTTCCATGGAAGTGTTTCATAAATTATAAATTCAATCATCTGCTTCAATCTTTCTTCCTTTAAGGTGTATATATTTTGTGTATTTTACAAGTAATATTTGTCCGTGTTTTTTGGGTCCCACACATTTATAATTATCTAAGTGGCTCTCCATTGTATTTGTTAAATATTGTCTAATTGTTGGGAATACACACACAAATACTCCAATGTCCTTTATTCTTAAAGATGATGCTATGAAGGTGATTTTGGGTGTGGTGAACAATTGATGGTCTTTGTCCAAGAATACCTGTTTGGACGTTAGATGCTCTGTATATTGTTCACTATTTTTTGGCTTGCAGTCACTGTTTACAATTTAAAATGTAAGCCCCTCAATCCCATTGTTGAGGAGCTGTCCTAAGGATCCTTTTTGAGTTTCAGAGGAAAAGATAATTGTAAGCCCCCCATCCTGGCTGCCATATCTGTGTGATAGCAGATGTCAGGCTGCTCTGCAAACAGATTAAAAAAGATTAGGAAGTGATGGTTTAGGGCCGTAGTATCTTGTGTTTAACACCGGGAACTACTTTGGTGTTTGATTAATTTGAGTCAGTTTCCTTTTCAGTTTTTTTTTTTCTTGCCCTGAGGTTGAATGTAGTGACTGTACTTAGGAAAAAGTGGGAACATTTTCTGAGCATCTACTATGAGTGTGCCCTGCACTTCCATGCTCTCATTTAAAACTCACAGTAACTCCAGCTATCAGTAACATTATAGATGAGGAAATAAAGATTCCCTAAGTTGCCTGAGGCCATGCAGTTATTAGATAACCAGTCTAGGGTTTTTAGCCAGATTTGGAGATCTCCTCCCCTACCCCCCACCTGCCCCCATTATATTATGCTTCCTTAGGCTTAGAACTGGAAAGAAAGAGTGAAAGAAAAAAAAAAAAGGTCTGGAACTAGCAATAAAGCTGTTTAAAAAAAATTCTAAATCTGGTAAGTGCAAGTTTCAAACTATAAAGCTGGCAGAAATTTCTTCGAAGCGACCCAAGTGCACTGTACTTGATGTTTCTCTTTAGATGACATCCGTTTTGGCATCTTCACTGTGCTGTTCTATTTTCAGGCATGGAGTTAAATATTGATTTGGTCCAAAAGTGTACTCTTCAGTTTTTCCTTTCAAGGCAGTCTTGAACTACCTTAGTTGGGAAGTCCAGGTTTTCCACATCAGAGGGGAGAGGACAACCCATCAGTATAGTGCACAAGCTCCAAATGTAATTACTTGTGAAAAGGACGAGGAAGGTCAAGTTTTAACATTTAAATCTATTTCCCTCTGCAAGGTGTTGTTCCCTTTCAACCATTTCCAAGGAGAGCTTTTGCCATGAAGTCTGCTGAGCAGTTGGATGGGTAGGTGTGTAGTTAGGCCATCATCAGATGCGTGCTGATTTGTTTTCTCACTTTTCTCCAGTTGAGAGGGAAGGGAGATGGAGAAGGGGGATGGATGGAGTGTTGTGCTTTGAGCTGTTACAGCCTCATCTAGGCAGTAACCCCTGAGTTGTTTTATTTTCCAGAGCAGGAATATATGCTTAGGGCGGTGCCTTTCATCATTATCAGGGTGCATTTCCCCCCTAATAATACCAATTAAAAGTGTGAAGATATATTTGGGTATTTAGGATAGAAGATGATCAAAGGCTATTCTCTGAATTGCAAATGCTTGGCTCCATTGAGAGACAGGCAGCCCTGTAAACAGATGAGATGCGGGGCAGAGAAGGGATGCATGCCCTTAAGTGATAAGAATTACTTTCACCTGTGGCCTTTCATTTAGCAAACAGCATTGACTCCAGGAGTGGGAGACCTAGTTTCTAGAATCACAATCTGCATCAACTTGGGCACCTCTTTCCTGTGATCCTCGGTTTTCTTCCTCTGTAAATGGGAATACAGTTTGACAGAACTGTTAGGATAGTCATAAGATTTTTGAAATCATAGCACTTGGAAGCGTAAAACTTCTGGAACATGATATATTGTGAGCCATTAGCTGACTTCTCGTTTTGAAGATGTTTTGTGTAGAAAAGTGTGTAGCTGTATTCTGTCTGATCTAGAGAGTAGAATTTCCAGGGTCAGTGACCGAAAGTCACATAAGCATAAGGAAAAGTGTTCTAATATTTAGAGTTGTCAAAAAATGGAGACTGAGCTTTCCATTAGAGTTGCTTAGACAGAAGTTGTATGAAAAATGCTGATAATTGGAAGGTCTTTCTAAGCCCAGGCTCCAGCAAGTTCATGGCTTGCACGGTGACTTTCTTGAGGTGAGTCTGCCACATGCAGGTTTTGGAAAAAGAGTTACAGCACCCGAGAATGGAGAAGGGTCTCCTTGGAGGCTCCTCCTGGGCTCAAAGAAGAGAAGAAGTAGTGTAGGCTCATGCTTGTTCTAGAAATTTATTCGACTTTACAAAAACTGTTGCCTGAAGGGCTTGGTCTTCATGAACTGTGCTCTTCTTTTCATCCTTAGGGCTTGGGGAATAAGGACAAGGTGAAGTGGGCTCCCTGGCCCTTGTATCTGAGGAAGTAATATAAAAAAGAAGTGGCTAATTAAAGAGGCACTGATTCCAGAAGACACTCTCTCCATTGCAAGAGAGCAGTGGTACCTGGACTCCTCTTAGAAACAAGGCAGTGAATCCCTATAAAAGAACAGACTGGACTCGCTTAGAAGGGAGGGTGGGTTCCCAGCTGTGCAGCTGCTTGGTGGACCCACTCTTGTAGAGTGGCTCTTCCACTCTACAGTGGGGGACCTTTCCTACCTTCCTCCATTGCAGGAACTGAGATAGGTGGTTTCTGTAGACAGGCTCATGCACCTTCTTGGTTCTCACCTACTTGAGCACTGCAGGCAGAGGTAACTCATCTCTTGTCTTCCCTTTAAGATGGTATCTGCTCAGACTGCAGGGTGATCTTCCTTCCCCAGTCACCGCATCCTCTTCTCCAACACCCCTTACCGCCTCCCCCCACCCCGTCCTTTCAACACAACACCAAGGACTATGCAGTTTCTGGTGGATATAATTTGGAAGGGATGTCTAGGGAAGAGCTGGTAGGTCAGAGAGCTGTTTCATGAACTGTGATTCAACCGAGGCCCACAAATGTGGACCAGGATGGCTCAGAATCCCTAAATTGGGAAACACTAACTCCGTACTTGGAGGTATGGTGGTATATGTTGTAAACAGATAGCAGTGGACTTTCTTTTCACACTCTTAAAAAACTGACCAAGAAAACATGA
This sequence comes from Mesoplodon densirostris, assembly GCF_025265405.1. Lineage (NCBI taxonomy): Eukaryota > Metazoa > Chordata > Mammalia > Artiodactyla > Ziphiidae > Mesoplodon > Mesoplodon densirostris. The sequence continues at coordinate 72,816,652 of NC_082668.1, forward strand.
CCAGTGGCATCAGAGCTCATGGTCTGGCCCCTTATCGCAAACTTTTTATAGTTTCTAGGGCACACCAAAGCTGTTCCCCTGGTCACATCTTCAGCATTCTTGTGCCACCTGAAACTGGCTTCAGTGACTCTTATTTCACATGTAACCTTAGTCCACTTTTGTTCTTTGCTGAAGAAGCTTTGTTGCATTGATAAGCTGCTGCATCCATCACCACAGAAGCTGAAAACTTTGAGGTGTTTACACCTTGCTATCTCCAGGGGTAATCTCCCTTGATTGACTTCCATATGGTAGATGGTGCGCCTGGCCTGGTTTATCCTAAAAACTGGTTGGCTTTGGGAAAGGTGTCAAGTCGTTCACACTTTGGCCCCTTGCCTGGTGCTGGTCAGTCACCTATCTCAGTTCCTGCCTTGAGTTGAGGATTTGCTCAGGAACCTGCCTTCTCTTTTGTTTTTCTTTTTCCCTTGGAAGTTTGGCTGAGCACTTTATTCAGGTAGGTGATGAAGGGATTGACAGGCTAAAGTGGTGCTTCTCAAACTGGGCTGCATATCAGCATCACCTGGAACCCTCAAAAACAGATGCTTGGGTCCCACTCCCAGAGATTCTGATAAGTTTGTCTGGAGTGTGACCTGGGCATCAGGATATTTTAAAGCTCCTTAGGAGATGTGAACGAGCAGCCATGATTCAGAAGCCACGTGCTAGAGCAGTTTTTCCCCTTTCCCTACCTGCCCCAAAGACCAAGCATAAGAGTTAAAACCACAGCAAAAATTTAGAGAAATTAAGCAAAGTTGAGAAAGGTTAAAAAAAAAAAAAAAAGCTCTTAAAGACATTTGATCCAACCAAAAGCACCAAGATGAGAAATACAGAAGAGATGGATCAAAGCCTGTTGAATGTTAGATTCATTTAACTATGCATTTAAGAAATGACCATAATGAAAATTTGCAAGGAAAGTTCTATATATTATAGCTAAAGAGTGATCGGTGACCCTGAAGTGTACTTCTGGGGCAGACCAATCAATAAATCACTTGTATTTTTGCTTAGGCCTCTATTCTCAAGCCTAACGTTTGTTGGTTCAGTGCAGGCCTTTTGCTTTGATCTCTGGTTTTACCACTTACAAAGACTGGATGAGCTTGGCTTCCCGGAGTGAAATTCAAATACACTTGTGAAATGTAAACAACATTCATTTATTAAGAATCCTATAATCACGGCAAATTGGCATGCTTATATGAGCAATTAGCTTTGAGAATAGAAAGATAAATAGGTTGCTAGGTCAAGAATGAGCTGGTTGTTCTCAGTGCAAGACTCTGGTTATTCCTTTAATAGTTATAAGCAAATAGACATTCCCCTTATTCATAATCTTTAACAGTTGTGGTTTGGGGTTAGAGGGACAGCGTATGTGGTTTTCTGAACTGAGAGGATAGCAGCAATTGTCTCATTTTCGTATAGAAATATAAATCTTTCCAGGAAATGTAGGTAGTTGGTTTATGAGCAGATGAAACTTTCTAGTAATTGGGACAGGGCAAAAGAAGGCATGGATTTAGATGGGAATATTAAAGAATAATGGAGTTTTACTTTGGTGGGGAAGGTTAAGAATATGACTTTTACAGTGGCAGAAAGATTGAAAATAATCTCATCTGCCTTCAGCGAACAATGATCTTGTGTGTGTGTGTGTGTGTGTGTGTATGTATGTATGTATAGAAGGAAGCCTTAGGATAACTAACAGTAGGAGAAGTTGGATAGAACATGATTGGACCTGCACCATGGCAACATTGCTCTGTGAATTCAGTACCACTAAATGTCTTATTTGTGAAAGCTGGGGAACCAGCATGGAAAGGTGATGAATCATGTGAATAGCTTTGTAGGTCACTTTGAGTTCTGGCCCTCTCAGTCCACAATATGGTCAGCCTTATGGTTCTTCTAAGGAAGCTTTTCCTCTTTAGTGACAATCTTGACTAATTAGGATTCTTTATCCCCAAGGACTTCTGCCTGATGAACCTAGGAAGCCAATTCAGTCCAGATGTCTTGGGACTAGGATGCTATAAACTTGGAAGTGGTGATTCTACAGGCCTAACACAAAATCATGATTCTATTGCCAACTAATCAGGCCATCTAGATGCAAACCTGGAGAGATCATTTAGAACTGTGTGGCCTCCTAGGTTTGTGGAACCATTCAGCCTGCCAGTGTTCAGCTTCTTCAGTGTCCTTTCACTGTAAAAGTTTTGAGTCTCGGGATAGGCTTTTTGGAAAGCATTTATTTAGATTAGAAATCTTCAGATGACCTGTGAATTTACCAGGTCATGGTCTTCATTTAATGGAGTAATTCCTTAACATTAGACATCTATATTTTCTTTCACCAATAATTGTCAGAAGTTCCCTTAATTTTTCTATCGATAATGGAGAAATTTAAAAATTCATCTTTTTGTTGTTCTCTGGGATGATATCTCCTAATCATCCTTAAAGTTGTTTTAATTGTCAAATAATATACAAACAGAAATGGGCCCGTATCGTAAGTGTACAGCCTGATGGACTCTCACAACCTGAACACACTGCTGTAACAAGCCCTGAGTTCAGAAATTGGAATCTCAGTCTCCCTGTTTTTCTTCAAACATGGGTTCACTTGGCTCCTTGCCTCCCCAGCTGCACTTACTTTCCAAGTGCCCCGACTTACGTGGAAGAAAATAGGCCACAGGATTGTGCCTTGTGGTCTGATTCTAAATGATTCTAACCGTGAGGTTTCCACCACTTCCTTCCAGAGATTTCCTCAGTCCAAGGAGGCCTAACCATTAGGAAATATCGACATTACAGTAGCATACCGCTGCTTTTAGTTACATCATCATTGATAACCCTAATGGTATTTTTTTGTATTTGTAGAGTATCTCTGTTTTTCGTAATAGTGAGAAGAACATATTTTGATTTGTATTCCTAGAATAAAGTGTGAAGCAGGGAGGGATTTCCACAGTTGACAATGAGCATTGGCCCTTTTGCGTTTCAGTACTTGGCATTGGGCATAGGGTTTGTGTATTCCCTTTTACACCTAAGTTTCAGCCTTTAGGTTTTGTCACCTTGATGACTCTTTTGAAATATTAAAAAGTATAAGATTGTAAATTTCATCTTCTGGTTCCATTGTCGCATCAAAGCCCTGTTACATTACTGCAGATGTCGATCCAGTTTGAGAGGCTCTTTGGTTGTGTTTGTTGTTAATGGTTTACCTTCCATCGTCTCCTCTGTAACTTCTGTACACCCCCCTACCCTCCACTCACTTTCTCACTGAAGCCATCCACAGTCTGGCCAGACCCATCTTCTTTTCTGTTTCCTTCCTACGCCCCGACGTGGAGATTGCTTTATCTCTGTCCACGGAGCAGGCTTGTACTTTCCCTCCACTATGCCTTTTCTCACGTGATTCTCTTACATAAGATGTGCTCCCTTGCCTTCTCTGCTTATTGAACTTATATCCAGCCTTCAGGGCTCTTCTGAAATTCCACTTTTTTCTTGTGTCCTTGCAGACCCACATCAGCTTGGGGGAGGTGGGAAAAACGACTCTTCTTTGATCTCTTTATAGTATAAATTATTTCTCTTACTCATGAGGCCCTGGATTAAATATCACCTTGTGGGAGGTGTGACTGTAAAATAAGGGGATGCTTTTTTTTTTTTTTTTTTTTAGCGGTATGTGGGCCTCTCACTGTTGTGGCCTCTCCAGTTGCGGAGCACAGGCTCCGGATGCACAGGCTCAGCAGCCATGGCTCACGGGCCCAGCCGCTCTGCGGCATGTGGGATCTTCCCGGACCAGGGCACGAACCCGCGTCCCCTGCATCGGCAGGCGGACTCTCAACCACTGTGCCACCAGGGAAGCCCAGAGATGCTTTTATGTATCGGTTTGTAGTCACTCATTACACTGTCAGCCATCTGTTTATGTCCCTGTTTTATTTGCCAGTTTGCAATGTGGGCTCCTGGAAGGTAAGGATCACACCTTAAAGGCCCTGGAAGCTTCTCCTTATCCAGCACAGTGCTTGGCCCAGGGACGGGTCTTAGCAGATAATTAATAACTTGATCAGAGAATGGTGCCCCCTGAAACAGGCCCAGGAATTGAGTAGCTGCTCAAAGAACCTATCTAACTGGCCATTCTGGGCTGACTGTTAATTGCACATAGCTTGCCTTTGTGTTGAAATGACACTTTGTCGCAGTTTGTCACTCACCTTGGTATTCCCCATATCACTTGACTTTAGTAGGTGCCCAAGAACACTAAGCATTCAGAGATGATAAGTTGGAATCGTGCTATTGCCTGACTCCTTTTGGAAAACTGGTGAATTAGGAGAAGAGGGGGAGGGCAGTGGAAGTGGCCAAAGGAAATTCGTGGTTTTTCACTGTCACTAAGCCAGATTGGTGTGTCATGATGTGCTGTCATCAAGTGAGTGAGTGGTAGCACTCTGCCATGGGGCTCTCGTAAAGTAAAACATCCTTCACGGTAGTCCCTTTGTTACTGGGAGTGAGGCAGGTTTCAGTGAACAGCATTCCTTATTTTGGCATTTTAGTGCTTTGCTGTTTGCAAAGTGCTTGCAAATGATCTTTTGTGATTCTAAGAGTTCTTAATAAATGAGGCAAATAGGGTCTGAAGGTATGTGGCTTGAAGTTACAGAAGAAGGTGGTGAGGTTGGTGAGCCCATCCTAGGTCCTCGGTCACTAAAACTCCAGGGACATTCCAGTGTCAAATAAGACACTGTTTATGTTTTCTGTGCTTTATAAGCATTATCTTTGCTCTTGGCCACCCTCGGAGGAAGACACTATCTTCCTTTTCCACATGAGGCGGTGGGGCTCAGAGGGGTAAGGTAGCTGCTCCCAAAGTATGGAGGCAGGATTTGAATCCAGGCCTGTCCGATGAGAGAACTCACTTGTTTCTTCTGCACTGTGTATACTTTCAAGTTAGTTATAAGATGTCATTAAATGTTGGCTTTTTGTTCTTTGTTCTTCATATACCCTCTAGACTAAGTTCATTCACACAAGGGCTATCCGTTGTGAGTCTTGCATCAGTATTGTGATAGATGTACCAAGCTCTGAGGGTTCAGAGAGGAAGTGTCATTTGTGTATTTTGAGTGTTCAGAAACAGCTTCCTTGGAACAGAAAGTAGAGCGATGCCAGCTTGGTCCCAATCACTGCTAGACTGCACTTTTTATTCTACATTGTACAGTTTTACTCACTTGTCACTGCTTAAGAAGGGCTTATACTTTAATCAAACAGTCCAGAAATGTTTATCTAGCAGTTACTATGCGCCAGGCAGTGTCCTGGGCACTGGAGGATGTGGTGCTGCATGAGGCCCACCAGTTGTCTGCCCTCAAGGAGCTTACATTCCAGCGGTGGGAGGGAGTCGGGGGGGGAGGCGGAGCCAGACATGAAATGTACCTGGATTTCCAATGCTGGCAAGTGCTGTGAGGAGAATAAAATAGGACCGTGTGAGGTGATGGCTCTCATTTAAGATCTGAGTGATGGTGAGCAGGCAGGTAAGAGCCCTCAAGCAGGAGTAACCAGGGCTTGATTTGTTTCGCCCCTGCTGGGCCAGGATGGGATTCCTTGGACCCCAGAGCAACTGAAGGGAACAGCAAGGGGGATGTCGTCGGCCCCGAAGGCTTCAGACTTCACCTATGGGGAAGGTTGGAGGAGGCTGGGACCAGGGGTGCAGGAGTCTGTTTCCTTTGTCATAGCAGAGCTGTTTCTTGTAAGTGGCTCTGTGTAGTCACAGCTCTGCCACTTGTTGAATTCAAAAGATTTTTAGCAAATTGCAGTCTTGTCACTGTTCTGGACCCATGAGACATCCAGTTGGGGAATGGTGTATTTGATTAGTGTAGCAGTGCCCTTCTAAGTAAAGGCTCTCTGAAGGCATCCAGTACTTGGAATGGCCCTTTTTATCTGCTTGAAGCCATTGGTTGAAAAGACACTTCTTTGTTATAACTTGCTACTAGCTTGTTGCTCAGATCTTTCCCCTTTTTCTTTCTTTCCTTAATTTTTTTTTTAATTTTAAGGGGCATATGAGAATTTTATATAGAGGTTTGAATCAGAAGTTAAGAATAAGATAAAAGTTGGTTTAGATAAAATTATCCCTGAAGTCCCTTAAGTTGCTCATAAAGGTGCAGTATGCACAATTCTGGATGAACAACCCTGGGAAAGTAATTCTCAGGCGTGTTAAAGTTTAAAAACCTCTGAGCTTGACTAAAGGAGCAGCCACAGAAGAAAAGTCTCTGTGCAGATGTCAGGATATCCCGACCATTTGGCTCTCAAACCTCCAGCAGTGACCGGAAAATGGGTGGGAACACTACCTTCTTCTTGCCTTAGATTTACTCCATTCAGTATCACATTAAGCCTTTTAATACATATCACTGAATTTGTTTCTTGTGAGGATCTTAAGGCAGGCCTCAAGCTAAATGTGGGTTGGATGCACGGACAGCAGTAGTAACAGTAGAGGTCACTTACTGTGCATTTCTTTAATCATTTCCGTAAACACTAAAGGTGACTCAGGACACCTGAAAGGTAGGGATCACCCCTGTTTCATCTAGGAGAAACTCAGGATTCCAGAAGTGTAAAGGAGCTTGCCTCAGGACACACATTTCTAGGAGGTACTGGAGCTGAAAATCAAACTTTGCTGACTCTAAAGCTATGCTCCTAACATACTGTTTTGACTCTCAGCTAGGAAAATACAATACAAATATGATACGTATAAACATAGTGGTTCAGAGTAAATTGAAAGCCCTGTGAGGATAAGTTCAGTAACTTTTCAGGCTGTTTTAATTTTGTTCGTATATACCCAGAACCAACAGTAACTATATGTCCTTCCAAAAAAAAAAAAAATTGAAGATAAAATAAGAACTGGATGAATAAGCCACTGTCCACTGTTGAAATAGTAAAGGCCAACCAAGTAAGCTTGTGATCAAATTGGCTTTTTCTAATAACAGTTGTCCTCTGAAGGCTTTCTGAAGGCTCTCTTTCAGACAACTGTCTCTGAACCTTTGTTTTTTTAAAAAAATGTCCCTAGTAAAATGGCTGTGTTGTTACAGCTTGAAGGCTGTGGAATAAGCCTTTTGATCAGCCCTCAGTGATAACCCACAGACTTGGACTTCCTTGTGAGGGAACAACCCTTATTATCTTGTATTGGTAGGCCTTATGTTGGGGGGTTGCTTATTTTTAATAAACAGAGCCCATGCAATCCCATTCATTCGTTCAACAAATGTTTTATTTGGGTGTGTGCTCTAAGCCAGGCACTGTTAAGATGCTGGGACACAAAGGTGCATGAAGCATCATTTCTGCCTTTGAGGATTAACTGCCTAGTGGGAGAGATAGGCAAGAAAACGAAAATAATAGCCTTTTTAAAAAGCATTTATCATATACGTATGTGCTGTGTATATAATGGGCTATAGAAGGGCATGTTAAGGTTAGTCTTGTAACATTTCAGGTAAGCTGATAAATCTTGACAAGTTAATTAATATGGCCAAAAGTCGTAATTCATAAAGTACAGACAAAATGAATTCTGTTCTGTGCCTGAATGCTTAAAGATTCAGGTGTGTGTAAGCGTGCCAACCACTTGGAAGAATCTGGTAAAAAGTCCTAATTCCCAGGGACAACGTTTAAGGTGGTAGAGGATTCTACTCTGAAGAGCAATAGACTAGGAGTCTTCCTCCTCTCGGTTGCAAGCATTGGAAACCAAGGAAATGTCCGCTACACTCACTTTGCTAGAAAGTTGGCAGCCTTCTCTACAAAGCTTATCGTAGGAAGGGATGGCATTGGACCATCAGGACCCAGAATTGGGCATTTGACTGAACTGTTTTAAAAAGGCTTAGTTTAAAAAGCACTTGTTTCCGAGCATAGGCTTTGGGATGAGACCTGAGTTGGAATCAGGATTTTGCTGCTTACTGGTTGGGTGACCTCTCTAAGCCTGGGTAGACACGCATGTTGTATGAGCTCCAGACCTACCTCTTTGGATTGTTGTGAATATTAACTGACATTGCTTAGTCTGGTCAAGTTGTGGCACTCAGGGACACGCTTCCCCCAAAGTGGTGGCTCTGATTACTTTGTACCCTTTTAATCTGCCTTTATTAAAGCCCTGACTTGAGGGGCTAGGCTGTGGACTCTAACAGGGCTCCTGTGAATCTCACGGATAACTTTAGTGAAATCGTTATCAGCCACAAATGTGAAGAGCACCTGGAATTGAACTGATGATGGCTTACGGTGGCTTTTCTGCCTTAGATTGCACTTACTGACTTTCTTTCACAAATGAATGTTTCCAAAGGTCTGGTCCATTGGTGTGCAGCCTCTACTTGGGTATTTTATCCTGACTCCTGTATGTTTTGTCCTACCTAGGAAAAAAAAAGCCTGTAGTTTCAGGGCACTGGATTGTTCCATTTCAGAGCCAGTGGAGGTGTTAGCATCTTCATAACTGGGCAGAGGACCAACATGCAGTGTACTGACTGCAGTGTGACCGCCAGGCAGCTAGTTCCGATGAGAAAATACGTTCAAGGTTGTGACCATCTGGGCCTTGAAGAAACTGCAGTTGATGTTTTGTTTGGCTCCAGCTTCAATCTGGGATGGATGGAGTCATTCGGACTTTATTCTGATTCCAGTAGTGGCAAAAAAAAAGGATTTGTGTAACTTGTGTAGATGGCCTTCTGTTTGAGATAAGAGCATTGTCCAATAAAAGTTGTGTCCTTGTTTCAAATCAAGAATACAGTGCCACCTGACTCCATCTAGGAAACAAAGTCATAAGTCATTACACGTTGTATTACCCCAGTAACCCCTTGCTGTATTTTTTCTCTAGAAGGTTCCTTATTATCTGTTTGATTATCTATTATCTACACAGTAAATCTTGCTGAATCAGACAGAGCTTATGAAACTGAGGCCAGTCCCAAACCAGATCAATATACTACCACCATCCTGGAATGAGAGCCTAGAATTTTCTGAAGATGCTTTTACACATTTTTCTTTCTTCATCACTTTCCAGTGAGGAAAATTGCTTTTTCTATCAGCTGATAAATGTCACTTTTGCCCTAAATTTTATAGTGGCATTCTACTTTTTAAAGTTACTGAGGTAAAAGAATATTTGATAGAACTGTCAGACTAGTATGATAACATTGTCTGTGTTCCCAGACCCTTGAGGGTTCTTAAGTCTCGTGGGCTGAAGCTATGTGCGTATTTTTTTTGGTGGCCTATTTCCATATCAAATAGGCTTAATTTTTGGATTTTAGTAATGAAAGTATGAACCCAATCTGTCAGGCTTCTTATGCCATTTATTGTAGCCCTTAGTCAGCTTAGGATTGCATGAAAGGAAGTAATAAGCCAACTTTAAGAAGGTCCAGATGAAAAGGATTATAACATGGTACAAAAATATTAGCATGCCCGGCCTAGCCATGTGACTCATTCCTTTTCGAGTATCCACTTTGACAGCTTTTTTGAATCACGCATCAGTCACCATGTTGGTATTTTTGGCAGAGTCCTAGACTTTAGCCTAATGTTCATAATGGTAACTGCCAAAAGTGAACAAAGAGGAAAATTATAAGTGAAACATAATAGCATCACAAACATTTATGTTTTTCTTGGGCAGAAACAAAATTGGGAGTTAGGTGATGTCTTGTCCATCACTCCCCCCAAGAAAACCACTGCTTTATCCCAATGAAAATAAGACTGATGGGTCATCCCCAGTCTTTGGCTATTCCAGCTGTGCTTCTTATGATAGTTTCCATTCAAGAGTTTTCCTTCCCAAGTCCTCTCCCCTATGCTAGGAATCATTCTTTTAGGGCTTAAGGTTTTTCTCCTGATGTTCCGGTGACTAAGCTTGCTTTGGGATTGTTCCACCCTGGACTGCATGTCGTCCTTCTGGGAAGAAACTCCGTGCACTTCAAAGGAGCAGCAGATACACAGGGTGTATCCAGAAATAAAACTCTGACCCTTTGTCTCTCTCCTTTTCATCTCTGTCTCTTACAGGCATCCTTTCCTTCTGTGCAAACAGACCCTTGTAATCGTTGTCGTCTATCCTGCTGTTAAGTGGTTTGCATCACTGCTCCAAATATGTGCTGCAGTTTCATGCAGAAATCTCCTTCCACGCAGTTTAATGCTGTGCAGTGCATGTGTACTTTGCAGCATGTGTACTTCACTATGAGAAATAGTCCTAATGGGTATGTTCTTAATGAAATAGTCCCAACATTACTGAATAGTAGGATGAAATACCCAAAGACCTAAAGAAATACAGTCCAAGCTTCTCTCTCCTCATCTCCTTCCTTCCCCCTTCAGAGCAGACATACCCTGAATTGGCATGTGTCCTTCCTATGCACATTTGGCAAAAATAAATTCCAATTGTTTGAATTTATAGAAATGGTATCGTAACCCATGTGTCCTTTTGAATCTTTATGCATTTGGTTGGAGAAGGATTCATGTTGATGCATGTAGCTCTAGGTCAATTAACTTTTGAGTCATATTCATTGAATGAATGTACCATAAATTATTTACTGTTGGTCCTCATTATTCGGGGGTTCTAGATTTGCAAGTTTGCCTATTTGATAAACACTTACTTATAATCCCAAAGTCAGCACTGTGGCACTTTTGTGGTCATTCATGGATCATAGGGTGGTGAAAAATTTGAGTCACCCGATGAGCAATTTCCCAGCTGAGGTTGAACAGTTGACGTTCTGCTTGTTTTTGCTGTCTGTCTACAAGTGCCCTTTCGAGTTCTGTTTAGTGCCATGTTTTTCACATTTTTGTGTGTTTTGTTGGTGATTTTGCTGTGTAAAATGTCCTCCAACCGGAGTGCTGGTGTTCCTGGTCTAGTGTTCCTGAGCGCAAGCAGACTGAAGTGTGCTTATGGAGAAAGTATGCTTGTTGGATAAGCTCTGTTCAGACATGACTTAGAGAGCTGTTGGGTTGAGTTCAATGGTAATGAATCAACAATATATATTACGGTAACTTTAAACAGAAACGCACATAACAGTTTTATGTATTGATGTGACCAGAGGCTCACAGAAACCTAACCCCCTGTAAGATGTACAGGGGACCATTTCCAATTCATCTTTGATTTTGGTGGGAGGAATTCTTAATATCCAGCTATTTTTATCACCATTTCCAAAGCCATTGAATAGTTTTGGAAGAAGGGGAAAATTTGTGGAGTCTGTTTGACCTTGTTTATTTGCTCAAGTGAGGATTTCACTCCTTCTACAAGAGTTGCAATGATAATTTTTACCACTGTTTGAGGGCTTTCTATGGGCCAAGCCCTCTGTGAGTGCTCCATGTGTATTTCTGAGAATAATTCTGTGGTATTTTAATAATTTACCTAATAAATGGTTGAGCATGATTTGAACTAGGCACTCTTGTCTCCATAGCACACATTCAGCTGTTCTGCTATGTACGCTCTTGGTGAAGATGGAGGGTTAGGGGTGAGGATGGAGTGGGCCTGGAGTAGATATCACTTAGGAAGGTGCCATCCCTTAATAACAAGCTGCAGGCGGTGAACCCAAAGGACTGCTTATTGAAAAGGAATGCCACTATTTGTGTTAATTTCTCACTATCAGTAAGGAGAAACTGCAACTAACACACAATAAAGGGGGTTCTATAAGCCACCAGTAGCATCACCATTCTTCAGAGAGATCTCACTTGTTCCTAGGAAGGCGAATGAACTGAACGAGATTCAGTTCACAGTAAGGTGAATGAGAACAATTGATGTCATTTCTTAGAATCAGTGACTTTTTTCTTATTAATAAATCATCTGTACTTTATCTTCTGGAAGTAAATGTTCATGGCCGACTCTGAAAGAGTTAAGTTTTTTCTTTGAATCATTGTCTTTCTAACTTGACTGCAACTGAAGCTACAATACATTTTACATTCATGACCTAATATATACAAGTTCTATAAATCCAAATAAAAAAAGTTTCATAAAATAATACTTATCTTTACTAAATAGATTATATTCCAGTTTTTATACCACTCTATTCTTTTGAAACATGGTTGTCTTATTTTAGATGGAAAAGATCTGTTATGTGATAATTAAATTCCAGAAATTGTTTGTAATACAATACTGAAGCAACCTGGTCAGGTATCTTTTAACCTCCTTACCTCATTAAAGCCCACATGGAAGAAATTGTTTGCTCTTCAGATTTGATCTTTAGTCTCTTCCTTAGGTCCTTGATGAGTTGCCAATATCTATTCCTTGTGGTTATGCTGAGATTGGAAACATTTGCTCTATAAAATTTTTGACTGCATAATAAACAGTGGAGAAGAATTAAGACTCAAGAGGGTATTGAGAAGAGGCCTTAATTTTAGCAGGTATGTTAATATCTTTGGATCTATAGCCTCATTTTTTTCCCCTAGAAATACATGTCTCTGGAAAATACTATACTTACAAGTAAAAGAAACGTTTTTTATCCTGATAACTTCTGATATATGTCTCCTAGTTTTGCATATGTGATGGGAATCTGGATAATGATAACACAGTTGTACAAATTTTTGTTTGAAATTTAGCTTGACATCTTCAACTTAATTTTAAGTCAGTGAAATGCTTCCCCTAAAATAAAAATGAAAAACCAAAATCACATGTCAGCCTTTTGGGGTGTCTGTGCTAAATTGTTTGTAGGTGATTTCTGGAGCTATATTTTTTGCTTTCTTTCAAGTATGCTTTTAAAGTTTCTGATAACTTTATAGATAATTGTCCTCATTTGTTACGTCTGTGTTGCTATTCACATCTGCTCCTCTTGACTTCAGTAGGAAAATATATCCTAATGGAAGGTGCTTTGATATTTTGTTTGTGTGTGCCTAAATTTTACTTTTGTAGATCTCACAAGGCAGCACCATTCTCAAAAAGTCATTACCTTTCCTGAGTTTCTGTTTCACAGTTTAACTGTGAGGGCCGGAGACTTAAACCCAGGGATTTTTTTTTTTTTTCTTTTCACCGCTGTGGCCTCTCCCGCTGCGGAGCACAGGCTCCGGACGCACAGGCTCAGCGGCCATGGCTCATGGGCCCAGCCGCTCCGCGGCATGTGGGATCCTCCCGGACCGGGGCACGAACCCGCGTCCCCTGCATCGGCAGGCGGACTCCCAACCACTGCGCCACCCGGGAAGCCCTAAACCCAGGGATTTTAATCCCAGCTATGCCAGCCACATCCCTAAGATCTCCTGTATTTAATTTAACTTCATCATCTGCAAGCAGAAATATATACCTCCCAGAGCACTGATGTGGGATAAATTTTGTAAAGAGCTTGGGTAGAAGGAAATTCTTTTATATGTAATCAAGTGGAGAGAGGAATTACATTCAAAGTCTTGTTACTGTAACATTATCAAATAGAACATAACAGTACATTCAATGTGAATGCTAAACACATTTAAAAGTAATTTTTTTTCTACTAATGCAAATAATATATTCTCATGTGGAAGATTAGGAAATGCAGTTTATAAACAAATATAAACATTTCTAATTCCATTGCCCAGAGATAAGCACTATTAACTACTTTGGTGTGTATTGTTCCAGTATGGTTTGTTTTCTTGTGTGCATCCACATCATGAACATCTTTTCTTTACTTAGAATTTCTGTGTGCTTGCAAACTGTTACAGTGATAGGCATTTCACAGTTTATTTAACTGGTTGCTTATTGTTTGAGTCTCAGGATGGTCTGTCTCTGTCTCTTTTAAATTCCACTCATTGTATGGTATGTGATGAATATCCATGTAGCTGAGGCTTGGCATACATTCTAAATCATTTCCTTAGGATGATGTTGAATACAGTTTAAAGAGGCAGTTCAGAGTGTTAAAAATAAAAAGGGCATTAGGAGAATTAGATTTGACTTTTAACTTTGCCACTAATTGTTGCTGTAACTTTTAAATCACTTTCTTTCCTGGGCTTCATTTTCTTTCTCAGTGGCAGGTAAAATGAGCTAACTCCGGAAGGGAATTTTAATTCTGACTGCAGTCATTTGGGCTATTTTATAGCGAAGGAAACTAGGACTAAAATGGACTCCAGTGTCTCTGCTTCTAATGAACTCTGTTTGGTAGTTTACTCTTTTTTTTTTAAGTGATATAGGAGGTACTGAGCAGCCTGTGGTGCTTTGAGTCATCATCTTCAATAATTGATTATGATTAATTGTGTCTGAAGCTAAGCCTATTCTGACTTCAGGAAACCCCTTCATTGACAAAATTTCACTTACTAAGTTATTGCTTAGTTTAACATTGCTTTCAAAGTTAGAGTCTCATCTGCTGATGAATGGAGATATAAAATGTGGGATATCCGTACAGTGGAATATTATTTGGCTGTAAAAATAATTGATGTATTGATCATGCTTCAACATGGATGAACCAAGGAAACACTATGCAGAGTCCAAGAAGCCAGCCACAAAGGACCACCTATCATAGAATTCTATCTGTAGGAAATGCCTGTAATAGGCAAGTCTATAGAGTCAGAAAGTGGATTAGTGGTTGCTTAGGGCTGGGCGAGGCAGTGGCCTGGGAGGGGGGTGTTATGTTGGGCCATAGCTACAGGGGACAAGGTTTCTTGTGGAGGTGTTAACAGTGTTCTAAAATTGATTGTGGTGATGGTTGCACAACTCTTGAATATACTAAAAACTGTTGAATTGTATAGTTTAAATGAATGAATTGTGTGGTATGTGACTGATGTCAGTAAAGCTGTTACCAAGAAACCCCCCCCAACACAAAAAGTCAGATTCTAAAAACCTTTTGTTTCAAATTTCTAGATGTTTGAATTATAGCTAAATGGAAGTTGATATTAATGTTCTTATGTATTATTTCCTTTCCTAAGAATCTGTTTGAATCTCAGTGTGGGAGGACGACTGAATTATAAGGCTCTGCTGTTCCCGTTTGGAGTTCCTTTTGGGGGTCTTTTACTAAGATACTAATCTGAGCAGTTTCTCAACTGTCACCTTTATTTCTCAGGGTTTCAGAAGTGCCTGTAGGAAATACTCATTCTGGATGCTTCTGAAGAGTCAGTATTTTGATAGTTTCAGTGGTGGGCTGAGTTTTATATTTGATATCTGATACCTGATAGACAATACTGTTGGTTAATTTTGCCATAGCAGACCCCAAATAGCTTGGAGTTAATTCTTGATCTTTGTTGTTCTTAATGCTGTTTCATTGGAATTCGCAGCCTTGGGTTTTCTAGGTTATTTGCCTGAGGGTAATAATGAGTTGCTCATGAGGTAGTTGTCTGAAGAGCCTCAGATACTGCTCCTCTACTTGGGTACTTTTTCCTTTTAGGTGTATTAATCATGGAAAAGTGAGTTTAGCCAGGGAAGGCAGAAATAGGGGTAAAAATGGGCTTCCGTGGAAATTTAGACCATGTTTGGTCATTTTCAGTGAAAATTTCACATCCTTTAGGAGTCTTTACCAGATCCATAAACATTAAGGTTAAAATTCAGTCAACAACTTTGTTTTTCCTTACAAAGGTTTACAGGATGTGCATGGAGTTACTAAACAGAAGATTTACCTAAGGGGTGAATGAAAGTTTGACATGAAAGTTGACAGTTTTGTCCTAAGCCTCTCTTGTTCTGCCATTGCACATTCTCATGATAGCGGTCAGAGAGCCAGGCTTTTAAACCAAAACATTAAACATAAAATATATCTTGAGACAATCTAATACAACAGGAACAAATTTGGCAGAATTTCTGAAGCAATTCCATGATGAGTATTTCCAATAAATTAGTCTATTTAGATATATTTTGGGTACTTTTCCTGGCAAAATGGTCAATTGTGCAACTACAGAAGACTAACTGAGATCTTGGAATTAGCCTGTGACTTTGATCTTATATAAATGCATTTCTTCATTGATGTTTTTGTTTAGTATCTGAAATAAATCCAGCTTTATTCAAGAAAGTTTTTAGCTGGACTGTTTTCTTTGTTGTTACTGAGTTCCAAGTTGTCTCTTGTGTTGAGTGACATTTGTGAACAACAGGTTCTTGGGAGATTGAGAAGTCTTTTCCTCCCATTTAGACCATCCCTCCTGCAAACCCTAAATATTTTATTTAAGCTGTAAGGATTCAGAAAATTGAGATATAAAATGAAGTACTAGTATTTTTGAAGAATTGTCAGTCCACATACGGTATTGCACACCTACTATGTGCCCAGCACATAACATGTGATTTATTCATCAATGAGGATTGGGGGCAGAGATCGACAAGGAAGTAGCAAAGAAACTGAAGAAAAGTTAACTCCTGAGTTGGATGGCTTGGGGTTAGGGACAGGTGGGGAGCAGTTCTGGAGGCAGGCGCTCTAGGGAAAGGCACAGAGGTGTGGTGGGTTTTGAGGGACGGCATGTAGTTAATATGGCTAGAACATAAGTGCCTATAGAGATGACAGGAGAAGTTGTGATACAAGTTATGTTTTATAGTGTTACCTGTGAGCAATCTTAGGATGGCTCAAAGTGGACAAATTAGAAATTAGAATCAGAATTAGAAAGCCCAGTCACAAGTCTGTGCCATAATCTGTCAGTGAATGAGTGTCGAGATAGACCAGACGGGCGTCTGTAAGAGTGAAGAAGGGGAGGCCTGAGAAGAAAGGACTTGGATTCAAATTGGTTCTTACTTAGGTCAGGGACTCCTTTGACATTCTTAGGAAAGCTGTGAATCCTTAGCCCAAGAGAAGTCCATAGATAAATCTACAAGTAAAGATTAACATGCAGTTCCAGAAACCTATTCATAGAGTGTTGGTGGTTTGTGGATTCCAGGTTCAGAACGCTTGATCAGTAGATAGTAGAGAGAAAAGAATACCTCCATGTTTCCTCGAGCCTGGGAATTTGGAAGATTATTAGTACAGCCAACGGTCTGGGCGCATTGGGTAGAGTATCCTGTGTCACAGAGGGCAAGGATGTATTGAGATTTCCCCTTTAGAGTTAGAATAGTGCATTTGCCTCTGTTAAAGTGTTTGTTGAGCATGTACTTTGTCATAGAGACTGCCTCCTACTGGATTAAGCGTAATAGCACATACCTGACTAGATGCAGGGTCTAGACACCCAGACAAGTATGGCTACTAGTAGAGCTGCAGCTTCAAGGATAGTGCGCTCTGGTTTAAAATGCTCTAAGCAGTGGTTTTATTTTGCTTGTTTAGTATAGGAGGCTAACTCCTATTCTGTATTATCAGTTTTGACTTTAGGCATTTAGTAGGCATGTGTGTTCTTAATCTTTGATGACAATGTGGTTCATTGCTGGAGACTAGTTGAAATGAGTCTGGCAAAAATGTGGATTATCACATCTAAGCAGGTCCTATTTCTACACACTTAATGCCTTTCTACTCAGACGTGCCATATTTTAGTTGACAAAGTTCTTAAGCAACAATTTCAACATCTGAGGAGTCACTGGAGTATTTCTTGGATCCCCAAGAACACTGAGAATTTGTAAGACGGGTTGGAAAGAGATTGTGAAATCAGTCTGTCTTCCAGGTGTGTGAGGTCATCTCATCTTGCTTCCAAACTTGACCAGGTTAAAGCCACACCTCAGGGCTCCGGGAAGCTGACTATGCACCTGGTTCAAAGAGATTTTATATTCTGGTTATTCAGCAGCTACTTTGCAGTGTTCTTGGTGATTTTCATCTTAAAGCTCATTGATGAGGGACATTTACAGGATCTGTTCCCTTTGGTCTACTTTCCTGATTCATCCCAATGACCACGTAAGTGGTCCTGTGGTGACCCTGTTCAACTGAATTGACAGCCAGAATGAACTGTCACACCACCCTGGTCTAGCTGCTTGCTTCTCAGAGTGTGGTGCCAGGATTAGGAGCATCAGCATCACCTGGGAACTTGTTAGAACTCCATGCAGATTCTCAGCCCCAGCTCCAGTCTACATTTTAACAAGATCCCACAAGTGATTCATATGCACTTTAAAGTTTGAGGCTTCCTGGACTAGTTTACCTACTATACAGGAACCTGGGCTCTTAGAGCCCTTTTGCCGAAGTTCAAGGCTTTTTCCATTTATTTTCTACTTAGAAGTGATGGGGAACATCTAGTTGCCTTTTTTTTTTTTTTTTTTTTTTTTTTGCGGTACACGGGCCTCTCACTGTTGTGGCCTCTCCCGTTGCGGAGCACAGGCTCTGGACGTGCAGGCGCAGCGGCTGTGGCTCACGGGCCCAGCCGCTCTGCAGCATGTGGGATCCTCCCGGACCGGGGCACGAACCCGTGTCCCCTGCATCGGCAGGCGGACTCTCAACCACTGCGCCGCCAGGGAAGCCCTAGTTGCCATTTTTCATATTTAAATTTTTGTGGAATTAAAGATGATTTAGATGCCTTTTAGCTTTCTCTTAAGCTTTAATAACTGAAGCTTGTATAATCTCTTTCCTCATAGAGAAGATTGTCTTTTAGCCTTTCATCCTGTAATGCTTCTGGTCACTGTTTCCTAGATGATTAAAAACTTTTTTTTTCTGAAATGGGGAAAGTACTCTTATCAGGGTCTGGTTGCTACTAAGTGTGCAAAGTAACTCCTAATCCATGATTTTATGTTCCTGCTGTTAAAATCTAGGGACATTTGCTATATTTTTGGTTTCATTTTGAAAGGTTATTTTTTAAGCAGTAATAAGTAGCAACTAATTCTTCCTTGAGGGAACTTCAAACCCCAAAAGTACTGGCTTCTCTTGTTTCTTAAGAATGGAACAAATTGACACGTGGTCTTTGGACTACCTTTGGGTTGGTTCTTCAGGCTTATTTTAAACTTTTTTTTTTTTTTTTTGCACTACGCGGGCCTCTCACTGTTGTGGCCTCTCCTGTTGCGGAGCACAGGCTCCGGACGCGCAGGCTCAGTGGCCATGGCTCACGGGCCCAGCCGCTCCACGGCATGTGGGATCTTCCCGGACCGGGGCACGAACCCCAGTCCCCTGCATCGGCAGGCAGACTCTCAACCACCGCGCCACCAGGGAAGCCCAGGCTTATTTTAAAAGAAAGAAAGGAAAGAAGAAATTAATAAAATTAATAAAGAGAGGCGAGAAGTGAGGGAAAGAAACTAAATTGATAATCCAAAGCAGAACTATTGAAAGTCAGTCACATGGGAAGTGAGAAGTTTGCTGTTGGTGATGGTTTTATAAATTTTTTGTTTTGGGATTCAAAGGAGAATTCCTTGAAGAATTAGCATTTTCTCTTGATTTTTGAATATCATAGCTTTATCCACCTCCTGTTTATATAAAAAGTTCAATTTTGGTGAAGAAAAAAGTCTTAAAATTGTGTCTGCTGTGGTCTTTTTTTTCCTTTTGCTTCAGAGATATATCTAAATCTTTTGTATGTTTTTAGTCTGGGCATCTTTCTTTCTTTCTTTTTTTTTTTTTTTTAAATAGTCTGGGCATCTTTGAATTTAGTTGTAGCTCTAAATGAGATGCTCCTTAGTTTTCCGAAATAAAGTATCCAGTTGAGAAGGGGACCATATTCTAGGCAAGTATCTTAAGGTGATTATTTAAAGCATGCTTCATTTTTTTAAAAAAAGGATTTTATTTGTGTAGTTTCAAAACATAAGAGCTGGAGACACCTTGGCATATTCAGGATTTATTTTACCGTCTTGTCACAAAGAGAGGAGACAATAGTGGGTGATTCACTAATTGCTTCCTATTTATTACATTTCTGTAGGGTTGTAAGTTCAACATTACTTGCTGGGTTATAATTTAATGAACCTGAAAAGTCTCTCTGTCTTACTCAGGTCCAGGTTACTACTTACAAAAACCATGTGCCTGATTGGCAAATAAGACATGGAGGTGCTTGCCATGCAGTTAAATTATGGTCTCCTCACCTTGTGTGGCTTTCATTGTACAGTGATATCTACTTGCTTACATTATGCCTTTGATATTTCATTTTATTGAGTTTGTTTGCATCCCTGTTAATCCTCAAAATTTGTAGGTTTAGGAAGGCTGATAGGTGAAGAAGGTAGAAGTTCGTTTGTGCAAACACTGAATGCTGATTGTCTAAGCCACTGAGACATGTAATTTACCTTCCATGACTGGACATGTACATAGTTAACATGAAAGCATTTCTCTCTTTCCCTAGGCAAGCACGTGGCGTCAGAGTTAGTGTGAAAGAATGCAAGGATGTGGAACCTCAAGTTTCTTAATGCTTCTGTGTTCCTTTGAACATTGCCATTGCCCCCCCCCCCCCTTTTTTTTCAGATGGGAGAAGAAGCTTATTTTCTAGGGACACTGTAAAAAATCAATAATAAAAACTTCATGATGATAGGGCATTTACAACAAATGCTGGACTGTTGGTTATTTATATGCATCTCTTTGGGTCCTTTTGATTTTTGTAGTTTTGTTCATTTCTTCTTTTCTCCATATTATGAGTAAGAAATAGAGCATGAAGCCTTAGGAGAAGGGTGAATAGAGAAGCATTAGAAGTTCAGTACAGGCATTTGATTTGATTTAGTTAAGTTAGGTGACCAAAGATGTTTTGTGAATATATAGTTATGGCCTTAACATGCCTTCAGACGATATGAGCTTTTATTAGCATTAGGATGGACTTTATTGATTGAAGTGGATTTTCAGAAATAACGTCCAGCATCTATTGATACCATAAATAGGATGGCTAGTAAATGATGGGACCTGTGTTGGTCACCTAGGAATGAGGCGTTCTGTGCAGAGAAGAGCTGATCAAGAAGTAACACAGGTCACTTTGAACGATTGGAAAGGACAAAATTAAAAATCATTTAAAAACACAAGATGCTGGGCCTCCCTGGTGGCGCAAGTGGTTGAGAGTCCGCCTGCCGTTGCAGGGGATACGGGTTCGTGCCCCGGTCTGGGAGGATCCCATATGCCGCGGAGCGGCTGGGCCCGTGAGCCATGGCCGCTGAGCCTGCGCATCCGGAGCCTGTGCTCCGCAACGGGAGAGGCCACAACAGTGAGAGGCCCGCATATCGCAAAAACAAACAAACAAACAAACAAAAAAAAAACACAAGATGCTGTCCTTCATTTCCTGAGGGTTGAGTTGAAAAGTATATTAGGATTCTTGCTGTGTGACACATTAGACAAAGCCTAAAAGCTTAAAACAATAGTAAACATGGATAATCTAAGTTTCTGTGGGTCAGGAATTTGGGTGGTTCTGCCTCAGGGCCTCTTATGAGGTGGTAATCCTATGAAGGGGCTGCCAGCATATGAAGGCTTGGTTGGGGCTGGGGGATTTGCTTGAAAGGTGTCTCAATGACATGGTTGGTAAGTTGCTGCTGGCTGTTGCCAGGAGGCGTCAGTGCTTCTCAGTGGAGAAGCACTTCCGTTGACTGCTCGCCATTGGGGACAACATGGCAGTTGGATTTCCTCAGAGCAAGTAAGCAGTCTGAGACACTTGGAAACTGCAGTATTTTTGATTCCCTAGCCTTGAAATTTCCTACACTACCACTTCTGTGGTATCCCATTGGTAACACAAGTCAGCCCTATTCATTGTGGGTGGTAACTGTACCAAGAGGCTGGGATCATAGGGGCTATCTTGGAGCCTGACTTCCACAGGACGTTTGATTTTTTTTTTTTTTTTTCTTAAATCTTAGATGCCTTTTTCCTTCTAATGGTGAGTCAATGACACTAACTTAGAGCTTCTCTAAGCTCACACATGGAGTGGAGTATTTGGCAGACGAGTTCTCAGTTCAGTGGGGGGAAATCATACACCTCAGGGTAAGGATTTTCCTGTGGCTAATGAAAGTATTTCACGTAATACAAAGGCATGTACTTGTTAGCACACGTGACTAGCCTATTAAATTTTTGAGCCTTAAGGTGACTCTGTAGGGATGAACTGTAGTTAGAGGTCCACCAGTGGACAGTCTAATTTAGTATTTGAGGCAGATTTATGGTTTATAATGTCTTCATTACATGGGCAATTTTTGTGGAAATTTGGTTAGTTGCCTGCCCTCAGATAGCGGAAATAAATTCTTACAGCTACCCATTGTGAATTGATAGTTATTCTCTTTATAGTTAGTTGGAGCTTTTGGTTTATTTTTAGATTTCTAGTTTGGCATAGGGTCCTATGGGAGAAAGTTTATTACCACATCTGACAAAGGACCTGTGTTGGTAATGAGTCTCATCTCACTGATTTATTTTTGGGGTGCCTTCTACATGTTAGTGACGTTTTCATTGAATTGTGCTCACTCAGTTGATAAAGATCTTGAATTCATCCATTGTGCTCTAACCTTGGCAAGGTTTTTATGGCTGACCTTGCACTTTTGAGAACTTCTTTCCAGTTTCCTCTGGGCAGCTTGAACTGTGGCCATTTAATACCAATTAAATGCAAGGGCTGTTCCTCTCAATGGATTGTGATTAATTACAGCCCATATTCCAGTCATCTGAGAGGGAGCTGCTTCCTCTAGTTTCATTGAAGACTGTTTAGCTCCCTTTTCGGTGGTTGTTGGCTGATAAAATCTGAGAAAGAGGCAAATGCTCATTTGAGGATAGGAAGGGTATTTTGATCTCGAGGAGAGGTGTCTGGGGATTGGAAGACGTGAGCTCTGTTCTTACCTTACTGCGAGTGTCTTTGGGCTGGGTTGGGCATATACGGGAACATGGTAAGGTCAAATAGCCCTGAACCTGACTCAGGGGTCAGGGTTCTAGTTCCATCCTTGACACTAACTGATTGTGGGTTGGAATGAATCATTTCATCTCTCTCTGCATAACTGTTCTGATCCATAAAATAAACAGTTTAAACTAAGTTATCTTTATCACCCCTCTGCTGCTAAAATTCTGTTAAAAATGGACTAGTCTCCTCATGGGTGATATGAAATGTTACAAGACTAATCAAGTTCTTCAACTTGAGGTTTGAAGGTTCAACTTAGGTTTTGAGAATCAGTCTTTTAAAAGAAGTTCTTTGGGCATTTAATGGTGATGGGAGAAATCTGGTCCCTCATGACAGGTATAATTAATGCAAGATTTTCTCCGTGAACAGTTTAGGAGAGTTTGACTATGTGCCAAAATGTGGATGGAAGGGTAGCATTGGGTTTGGTGTTTCCGAAGCACTTTAGCTCAGTGGGACTTAAAAGAAATCCTTAGATGGAGATGATTATTTTTAACTCTTAGAAATCTGGGATATGGGAGTCCAACCTAATTTATGAAGCATGATTAATCCCTATAGTATATTTTTGGACTAAAAATCAGGACATATGATTGAATGAGGATTTTCTGGGTTTGAGAAGTAGGCTAGGAGGTGTTCTTTTTCTACAAAATTATAGAATTTCCTTGATGTTGTGATTGGTTATGTGGACAGTGGGAATGAATATTTGAAACAATGGTTAATCTATATTAACCATGATTGTGGACATATAGAGGCTTTGCTTCTAGGTACTTTTTCCCTTTGGGGTGATGTTCAGGGTAGAAAACATCTCAATTATGTATGTAATAGTCATTAAATACCTCTTGAATGAAGAGACTTAGTAACTGGTTTAGCATTTAAAGAGACAGGCGGCAAAGAGGAATCCTTCCCCTAAATTCTGAAGACTGGGATGAAGGACTAACCTCTTTGAGGCTGGGGCATTGTATTTTCCGAGTCCTGAAGGGGAGATTAACTATCCTGTTTGGCATATGGGTGAGGGTCTTGGTCATCAGGGCCAGGTAATATTTTTGCTACAAATATGTGGATGAAAATCATTTATTGTCGTCTTTAGCACTCTGACATTCTTGATCAGATAGTACCTTGACAGTTGCAGAAAAGTGAGTGCTGATCTTCTGTCAGTTGTAAATATGTGAGTTTAGAAGACAGTGTTGTATCAGTGGGTTATTTCAGCCAAGGTTTTTGTAAAAGAGGTAGATAATGGCAAAGTCTTTAATGGCTTTACACTTATTCAGGCCTAATTCAGAATATTTAATAACTACAGACACAGACCAGAGGGGAGGGACTGTGAAAATATGCTTTACAATTGATTTTCTATGGGAACCCCATCACTGCCATTTGTTGAAACCCAGTTTCCTTCCATTTGAATGTGGTTTTAGATAAGGTAGTTTGCTGCCACATCTTCTTCTCTTGGGCCTGCGATCCCATGTGCTAATTATTTTCCTTGGCACTCAGATTCATTCTCCATTTGCTCTGTGCACCCCTCCTCCCCACCTGGTTCACCTTTATAGACTATATCATAGGGTTGCTTGCTCTCACGACCAGTCGGCTTTAGCCAGTGGAAGTCAGAGAGCAGGAGTGAGTTACCAGCATTTATTCTGCTCCACTCCCTGCTAGGCTATTCTGCCTTTATGCCTTGAGGTGGTCACCACTCTTCACTGTCGGTATAGAACTGGAATTATAGTTTTTCATTGGTGGATGTGAGATGTTATTACAGTTTTATATAATATATAACTGTATATATATTTATCAGTACATATATATTTATATTGTTTCTCCAATATGTTAAGTCCCCGGAGGACTGAGTTTTATTACTTTCTAGTGCCCAAGAATACTGCTACCTATTTTTGTTACAGAAACTTCTCATGGAGGAAGAGCTTTGAGATCTTGTCTGTTTGCACTTAATGAAGAAGCAGTAAACTAGGTCTGGAGGCCTGACAGTTGGGGTTCTGTCCGCTATTCACTGCTGACAAGCAATAACTCTTCAGACTCTGAAGGAATGGACAGAGGCACTGGGGCAGGACCCCACGTAACCCTAAATGCTCTCCCCTGAAGATAGGGGGTTATGAGGATTAAGTTATGTAAGAGTGTGTGTGTGCTTAGAACGGGACTTGGCATACGGCAAGTCCTCAGTGACTGATTATGATCCAGTCTAATCCATTCATATTATTTCAGATGAAAAAACGGTAGCTGGGAATGTCGAGTTTAATTTGGACAAGGTCTTTCTGACACCTCTTTTTTTGGTATTCCACTCTGTGTGGGTCATCTAAATTCATGTACACCTGGGGCTTAGTTTCCTTGTCCATCAGTTGGAGATGATCTCGGCTCTTTTTTGACTTCTGTGTCTTTAAGCGTTCAGTGAAAGACACTTTGTGAAGTCTTTAGCTGAATTTAGGGGAGACGTCTTGAAAATATCACCATTTGGCTTTCTCATTTTAATTAACAGTTTAAACACACCTGGGCTGGGTTATATCCCATGTAGCTCCCGTTATTGCTTTGTTATGATTATCTTAGGAGTTTTTTAAAAATAACTTTATTGAGATATAATCCACATACCATAAAATTTACTCTTTTAAAATATAGAATTAAGGGGTTTTTAGTATATTCAGAGTTGTGCAACCATCACCGGTAATTAATGTTAGAGCATTTTTATTGCTGTGAAGAAATCCCTTACCAGCTGGCAGTCATTCCCTACGCCCCACCCCAGCCCCTAGCAACTTGGTTGTGCTTGGTTGGATAGGACACCAGTTAATGTCCAGCATTCTAGGTGGAGAGTATTGGATGTTGGAAACTTTAGAGGCATGTGAGCAACAATTTCAATGAAAGTCTGAGGGTCAGAGGACTGTTAGAGACCTTGAGAAGGAAGCAGTATGGTGGTGTGGAAATAACGTGCCCTTGGGAGCTGCATAGATCTGAGTTGGAATCATGCTTTTGACAATCTCTCTAGAGTTAATTAATCAGAGTGGTGATGACTACTTGTTAGAATTGTGGCAAGGATGAAATAAGACATTGACTGTAAAGAGCTGTCATAGTGGCTGACACAATAGATGATTTGTAAATGTAAATTAATTTCCTTTTTCATCTGGTCCATTGCTGAGCTTTTAGGCAAACTGTCTTCTTGAGAGAGATTGGGGTGGAGGGCCAGCCTAGCTTGTAACTGTTAGACTTCATCTGACCTTGGACAAGACTTTAGTTCCCTTCACTAGATCTTGCAGGTCTGCGTTAGTATTAAAATTCTTAGATAGGCTTCTGGTATTATTTTTAGACTTTGTAGGAGTGAATTTATGCTGTTTAAAAAAGAGTTCTTGTTGAAATTTAATGCACTTTTCATCTTCTGTACTGTTTTCTCTGCACTACATGTGGCTATTTAAATGTAAATTAATTAAACATAAATAAAATGAAAATTCAGTTTCTCAACTACACTAGCCATATTTCAAGTACCTAAGTGCTACATATGTCTAGTAGCTACCATATTGGACAGTGCAGATATAGAACACTTCCATCATCACAGAAAGTTCTGTTGCTCAGGCCTGTTCTTATTCTGTAGAGTAAGAAGTGGGAACTTCAATAAAACCTCATTCTTATATTTGTTTGTCTCAACCTGTGGCTAGAACTCTCTCATCCCCTCACTTTGGATTGCCAGAATGATTGATACCTGCAGTAATGACCCACAATCCTGTTTTTGTTCAGACACGTTTCTCAAGTCTCCTCAAAATTTCAAACTTAAATCTACAAGATACATTTAGCCCATATTTACCCTGTAAACAACCTCACCAGCTCTCCAGACCTCCACCAAGTCATAGGGATTGATTTGCTTTTGGGTGAAAGTTTGTACGCAAGCATCTTTTCAAGTAGGATCATTTAAAAAGAATGTATTTGAATTGGGTTTGCTGTGAGTAGTATTTAACACTTTACTATCTTTTTGCATTTGTGGAAACATCTAAACTAACATGATACATCATTTTCAGAATTCCAGTGTTTTTCTTAGTTCTGGAATAACTGTATACCCATATCCTAATGTGGGCTTATAAATCTGTCAGGCTGGTCACATTTGGATGTAAGTAACTAGATATTTGTAACATGATTGATTTCATGTTTAACCTACTCTTCTGTTTTTCTTTTCTATTTCCTTTTCAGCACCGGCTTAGTAATTAGAACACCTCATGTTTGTTCTATTCCACCATCCCAAATCCCTTTCTTGCTTTCTTATTTATTAAGCATTGTCTGTGTGAATTGCTGAAGATGCAAAAATGATCCCAATGTGGTTTCTGTTCTGGAGGGGCTCCCAGTCCTCTCATGTGTGAAGTGGGGACAATAATGCGTGGTCTGACTGCCTTTTGCTTTGTCAGTGGATATACTGGAAACTTAAACGTGAGATGCTGTAGACTGCTTATGGTTACACAAACATCATCTGTTATCGGCAGGATAGGTGGAAATGTGGGCTATTAATGAGAGTCTTCATGGAGTGGGTTTTCTGGAGAGAGGTGTGCCTTGGAGCAACTGAGGGAGGAGAACCTATTCCTGGTGTGAGGGATGACTAGGGAAGGATGGAATGGAACAGCCATGAAGCAAAGCCTGGGCAGGGGAAAGGAGGTGAAACCCAGCCGTCTGTCCTGCTGTCCGTGTGTTTTCTTTGACTCTAGTGTAGGAGAAATGGAAACTGAGGTCAGCAGAGTGATGTTGAGCCCTGGGGATGAGGAAGGGAGATTTGTTTAGAGACTGATATTTTAAAGGTCTATGCAGTGAAACCATGCACTAGACATGAGCCATTTAAGTCAGAAGCCAGTCTCCTGCTTCAGGGCAGGTGCTGGGATGTGGGAGCTAGGACAGTTATAGCACTGCCTTGATTTATCCCACAAACCATTATCAGTGCCACCATGTTAATGACCTCTGTGACTGTTGGATAGTCTATTTGCAATAACTTCATTTAAAACTAAGAATATCTGTGGTGAGGCATATATATTTCCAAATTACTTGTTTTACTGGTCTCAGAGTTAGATATCTGGGCCCTCTTGATATGATAAGTATAGATCAGTGCATAAGGGAAGTTCATGTCAGGATATGGTTAATAAGTCCATTATTTGTTTCTTTAGCTCTACATCCTTTAATTTTGCTTTTAAACTTGTATCTAGTATTTTTAAGGTGTTAACATGTTATTTTTTTTTTATTTTTTTATTTTTTTCAGTACACGGGCCTCTCACTGCTGTGGCCTCTCCTGTTGCGGAGCACAGGCTCCGGACGCACAGGCCCAGCGGCCATGGCTCACGGGCCTAGCTGCTCCGCGGCATGTGGGATCTTCCCGGACCGGGGCATGAACCCGTGTCCCCTGCATCGGCAGGCAGACTCTCAACCACTGCGCCACCAGGGAAGCCCTAACATGTTATTTTAAACTTAGTTTTCCTTTTAAAACCCAGATATTTTGACAACCTGCTAAAAATGCAGTAATGCTAGAAAGGCATGCTTTGCATCAGGTTTAAAAAATATTAGTCTGTTCCCAGGACCGTGTGTATGTGTGCATGCGTGCGCGAATGCATGCACGCACATGCCATATTCCGAGCTTTGCGTTGGTAAGTGGAATGCTAGGAACACTGACTGGAAAGAGAAGTCTTAAATATTTGGGAGGATGACGATATTATTAGGTGTTCTGAGTTGACAATTTTTAGTTGACTCTCTTCAATAGATAATAGGGCACACGAATGTGGGGAGTGATACAGAACTGATATAAAGGCATTTGTTTGAAAGACTTAATTCCTTACCTGATCAAGTTGATTATTTCTCTTAGCTGTTATAGGCACAGAAAAAAGTAATAAAATCTGTAAAAATGGAGAGGTGGGTGAGATTTCAGTAGCTTTATGAATGTGTGTCTGCAAATACGTAAACTAGAAATAGATGCAGCCTAGATGTGGACAAAGGGTGAATTTAAAAAATGCCTCTGCTGTTCCTGTTTGAACATGGACCTAGTTAGCTGGCACTAGTCACTCCGTATTTGCTGTTTTTATAGCACTCATCGCCTTGTAATTATTGTGGCCGTCTCCTGGGCTTTGAGCATCCAAGAATAAGATCAGTTCATCTTTGTATCCCTAACATCTCGCACGGTGCCTGGCACCTAGAAGGCATTCAGTAACTGTGGATTGAATGAATGAACCATTTGTACGTGCAGAATCAGATCCCTGTGTTTGAGCCAAAGGAGCCCATTGTCAACCTTGGCAGCACACTGCTGGGAAAGCGTTTTGCTTGTGCAGCCATCTAGCAGCAGAGGTCTTTTGTAAAAAGTGAAAACACCTTCGAATGAGTTATCTCTTTCTGATCTTTATTAAGACAGCAATATTGTATCCACACTCTCCTAATTGTGTGTAGTAACTTCTCAGAAGTTGATGAGGTGCTTGTAACCTTAAAAGTTTTCACAATCCTGGCAGGGAGAAGTTGGAGTAAGGTTGAAGTAATGGCTCATTCTTCCTTCCGCAGCCTGGGCTCTTCCACCTGTGCACCTTTGCTCAAGTGTTCCCTCTTAGCTGGAATGCCTGTCCTCTCTTGCCTTCCCTTTGACTGTCTCCTAGTAGATTACTCTCGAGGTTATAGCCATCCTAGGCTGAGCTCATATTTAACTTGTGCAAAAAAGACTGTCTTTTATTTTTATTTTTTATTGAAGTATAGTTGGTTTACAGTATTGTGTTAGTTTCAAGTGTACAGCAAAGTGATTCAGTTATACACACACATATTTTTTCAGATTCTTTTTCATTATAGATTATTTCAAGATAATGGATATAGTTCCCTGTGCTCTATAGTAAATTCTTATTTATCTATTTTATATATATTAGTGTGTATCTGTTAATTCCACACTCCTAATTTATCCCTTCCCCCTTCCCCTTTAGTAGCCATAAGTTGTTTTCTATGTCTGTGAGTCTGTTTCTGTTTTGTAAATAAATTCATTTGTATTTTTTAGATTCTGCATATCATTGATATCATATATTTGTCTCTTACTGTCTCACTAACTTACTTAGTATGATAATCTCTAGGTCCATCCATGTTGCTGCAAGTGACATTATTTCATTCTTTTTTATGGCTGAGTAATATTCCATTGTATATATACCACATCTTCTTTATCCATTCATCTGTCGATGGACATTTAGGTTGTTTCCATGTCTTGGCTATTGTAAATAGTGCTGCAGTGAACATTTGGGTGCATGCATCTTTTCAAATTAGAGTTTATCTTTTCTGGATATATTTCCAGGAGTGGGATCATATAGTAACCCTATTTTTAGTTTCTTAAGGAACCTCCATACTGTTTTCCATAGTGGTTGCACCAATTTACATTTCCACCAACAGTGTAGGAGGGTTCCCTTTTCTCCACACCCTCTTCCAGCATTTATTATTTGTAGATTTTTTTAATGGTGGCCATTCTGACAGGTGTGAGGTGATAACTCATGGTAGTTTTGATTTGCATTTCTCTAGTAATTAGTGACGTTGAACAACTTTTCATGTGCTTTTTGGCCATCTATATGTTTTCTTTGGAGAAGTGTCTGATTAGGTCTTTTGCCCATTTTTCGATTGGATTGTCTGGTTTTTGTTGTTGTTGTTGTTTTTGATATTGAGCTTTATGACCTGTTTGTATATCTTGGAAATTAAGCCCTTGTTGGTCTCATCATTGCAAATATTTTCTCCCAGAGAAGACTATCTTTTAAATCACTGAGGGAAAAACTTTTTTGCTGCCCCATGTAATCAATATAGTTCGTTTGCAGATGAATGTGTAGGTTAGTTTATATGGGGTCTGTTGCACTATGGGTAGTGTATAGTGTCTGTGGAAACATGCCAGTGTGAGAGCACGAAGGGTAGCAACTATGAGGTGACATTGGCATCATCAGTTACTAATGGTGTGATTTAGGGTGCATTACTTAAACCGAGCCTCTGTTTTCTCACAAGCAAAATGGTAACTTAGCCTGACTAAGTGGGAGAATGAACATGACGCTTAAGTATGGCTCTTAGTAGGTGCCTGATAAGTAGAGTTTCCTTCCGTTCCCCTTGTTTCAAATGGTGTAAAATGAGCCTTATTTTGGAACCAGGGCTGCTAATCTCACCAAGTCTTGTCAACAGATACTGACTGCTACATACTTGTTGTTATGGTTTGGTAACATCTGACTTGTTTTCTGAATTGCTGTGGGATTTCTTTAAGTACCTGGGATTGATGTTACCTAAGATTATAGTTCACCAAAGACTGGTAGCCTGAGAAGCAGAAATGATCATGAGAGCAGGAGACTTTGCAGTCTCAGCCATGGTGCTTTTTCTAAATCTCAGGTCAGTGTCCAGGGCTCCTTGAAGGAGTTTCGTGACACGTGAACTCACATGAGTCCTTTGTGTTGTGCTTCTTCCAGAAGGGGCCGGATCTCCAGGGCTGCTCACTACGGGGGCAGCGCTGAGATGAGCTTCTTGTTTCAATATCTTTGTTCACAGCAGAGATCTTATTTGAAGTTCTTCTCTTTAGCAAAAAGGGCAGAATGGAAAATGGTTTAATATTCCTGCCCTTGGGGTTCCCGCTCTGCGTGTGGTCACAAGTCATGGCCTTTATTCTGGATTCTGAAATAGCAGTTGTTTTATTTTTGAAAATGCATGTCAGGGTTTTAGGAAAGTGAGAACTGTTTCTGTGAACTTCCTGATGGCTGTACTCAACACAGTTGTTGTGGTTTTTTTTTTTTTTTTTTTTTTTTTTTTGCGGTATGCGGGCCTCTCACTGCTGTGGCCTCTCCCGCTGCGGAGCACAGGCTCCGGACACGCAGGCTCAGCGGCCATGGCTCACGGGCCTAGTCGCTCTGCGGCATGTGGGATCTTCCCGGACAGGGGCACGAACCCGTGTCCCCTAGCATCGGCAGGCGGACTCTCAACCACTGCGCCACTAGGGAAGCCCGTGGTATTTTTAAAAAAGGAATTAAAGTAGTGTTTTAAATGGACCACGTCAAGAAGCCATGTAACTCTTGATGAGTTAGCATAACAAATAGCAAAATAGATCTTTACGTAGCAGTTTTAATGATTTTGTCCTGCTTTTTGAAACACTTAATAGATGAATGTACTTGGAAATGACATGCTTAGTGGAAACCCAAGCATATGAATGGTTCCTAAAGAGCTGACTCGCCCTGAGGATTGTGCTCCATTTTTGTACAGAAGTTTTGTGCCAGCCAACTGCGTTTACTGCTGCGGCCAACATGTCTTAGGATGTAGGGGAGGCTGCCTTTAAGGAAAGTGTGTGGGCTGTTTTGCCTTTACTGCCTCTGGACTTCCTGAAGTGAATTAGTCTGGATTCTCCAGTAGGAGATGCTGGGAGGCTCCTGTTAATAAAGTGTGCAAGGTCTTTTCTGACCCTTTTCAGTGCTTTTAGGGTCCTAGCATGAAAAGCAGGACTTAGCAGAGGCTAGAAGGGGGTCCACCCACCTGCACAGAGTATCTGAAGCCAACAGAGGCTGGCTGAAGAGTCACTTTTTAGGCTTCACCTCTTGACTGCATTCTTTAAGGCTCTTAAAAATAGGAGTGTGGTGAGGGAGGACCAAGATGGCCGAGAAAGGGAAGAGTCTTAATTTCTGGGAGGAGAGATGCTGATGTTAAGTTTACTTCCCTTAGGAGCCCTGGGAAGGGGTAAAGCAAGTGGGCTTTGGAAATCTAGAGGAAAATTTTTAGGTGTAAACTCGTGAGAGGTAATATTTCCTCCCTTTCTTCCCTCCATATTTGGGAACCAATACTGTTAGTCTCTGAATTTGGGTTTTGCAACTTCCATTTATGACATACATTTTATTTTTCCTTTGGAATTTGTTTCTTGCAACGATAATCATTTATTTGCTTTTTGT
Source organism: Mesoplodon densirostris (assembly GCF_025265405.1). Lineage (NCBI taxonomy): Eukaryota > Metazoa > Chordata > Mammalia > Artiodactyla > Ziphiidae > Mesoplodon > Mesoplodon densirostris. The sequence goes on from NC_082668.1 coordinate 72,848,979, forward strand.
GCAAAATGTTGGAAGCTTACCCATATAAAGCTCTCAATGCAGTAAATACTTTGTAAGAGTTGCTCTTAATAACAGTATAATTACAATGTGTTATTATTATATTTCCTGAATGGTTATAGCAGACTTGGTGCTCTTTTTCTTCTGAAAATTACCATGACAGTTAACCTTGGAAACCAAGGTCATTGAAGACCTCCTAGCCATCCCCAAACTTAGAGAAAGTAAATTAGGACATTTACTTCATCTTCCAGGGTCTTGACTATTTATGTTGAAGAAATGAGCAGAAGTTATCATGCAGTTTGATCATTAGCATCTGTTTTGTTAGAGAATTTTGACATCATATACTAGGAATTTGTAAAACTGTTGTGTGTGGTTTTTTTCTTACATCAGGATAGCAACCATATGTTATACAGATCTCATCCTTTACATTTCTCGAATTGTATTGTCAGAATGGTGTCTAGTAAAATCTCAGTCTTGGCTGGTGTGCATTTGGAATTGCCCTTTGATATAATAAAGAAATAGGAATATTAATTACCACTTACTGAATGCCTACTTTGCATATACTTGTTTAATTTTCATAGCAGCTTGGCAAAGCAGGCATTTTAATCTTTTACAGATGAGGAAACAGACTCTGAGGAGTGACATAATTTACTCAAAGTCTCGTGACATTAATAACAGCACCCAGGTTGGAATCAAAGGTCCCAAAGCCTGTTTTCTCTTTACTACAGTGATTTAGCTTACACATTTCCCATATTTATTTTTATTGTGTCTGGGTTACCAGCCTTTGTGGAGTACAGTAGAAGTTGGAAATGTTGAGGTAGGGTTTGGGCAGTGGGGTACAGGCATCAGTATTGCTGGCCAGGCCAGGGAATTATCGTGGGTTGAAGTCAGCTGGTGGGAGGTGTGGTCTGATAGATGGCTGACATTAATGAGAGGGCAGCAGAGTCCTCTTGCCCAGTGGCTGGTTCCTCACTATGGAAGCAGAGTTTCATCTCAGGCTTAATGAAGTAGTTAGAGCATCCTTCAAGCATGAAAGAAGTATACTTCTCTCCTTGGCTTAGTGGAGGCAGCCTTGTCGCTCAGGTTCTCTTTCAGCCCTAGTGTCTCAATTCTTAGGAGGCTTGTATCTAGATTTTGGAAAGCAGAGACCTCTGGTGCAGGGGCCATCATACCTTCAGCTAAGGTTGGCCTTCCCTGGTCCAGGGCCTGCACATTGTTCTAAAATCTTAAACTCCTTGCTGCGCCCACCAAAGATAGGAAAAAAAAAAAAAGCTATACCCGAGGTTTATTTGTTTTCTTGTTTCTTCAACGACACTCCTTTATCTCCTAGTCCTAAAATTGTAATCAGCCGACCTAAAAAACAAATCCATTTTAATAGGGCTAATAAAAATGCGTTAGAGGAGGAACTCTTTTGTAGCAGTGAACTCCAAAGGCCATACTCTAACTCGCTGGTGACTCTAGTGATGAGAATTTTAATCCAGAGTCTCCAGAGACACCCCTCCCCGCAGAGACTGGGGTTGCTCATGTGTTCTGCTAATGCCTATTTGCTGGAAGAGTTAACAGTGACCCTTGAACAATGAAGCATCTGTTTTTGGTGCTAAAAGCACACAAGTGCGCAAGAAGCAGCATCTAAATCGGGAATGAAGTGATTTGCCCTTGCCGTTGGTTGGCAGGTACATGCTCTCTTAGAGAGTAAAGATGAAATAGAATCCCGTCCATAGAAGGCAGGAGGGAGGAAGGCTGGGGGTGGGAAAATGAGCTTGGTGGGTTTGTGAAACGCTTGCAGCTTTGAAGCTCAGGCTGAGGCCTTTTACTTCTTAGTGTTCTCACAAATATGCTTCCAGGAAAAACAAATTGAAAGGCGAAATGTAAAATTCTTTCATTTAGGAGCACCTTGCTGGGATCCAGGGTAGCTGTTTAAACTGTGCTGTGATTAGAACCATACTCTGTGAATGTGTAAGATGTTGTCAGACCATATGGTCACATAATGTTCACTGTCCTGGTGAGTTTGAATTAAGGAGGACCCCGTTTCCCAACCCTGTGGTGGGGCACCTTGGCTGGGAAAAGATGGCGTAAGGCAAAATAGATCTGTCTGAGGGCCAGAGTTGCATTCAGCTGATCTGATCTCTGCAAAAGTTCACCGTAGCAGTTTGTCAGTATTTTTTGCTTTTCACTATTAACTGGGGTTGTAGTCCCCTGCTTTATGGTTTGTTCGTGAAGTTTTTATTCAAATGACTTATGAGAACTGTCAAAACGGTTGCTCTGAAGGCCTGAAGTATGCACTTACGCTGTGGAGTTGCTTCAAATGACCAACTTAAAACCGTGTGAAAATGCAGCAGGATGGTTGCAAAATTGTAAGGAAAGGCTGTCAAGTAGTGTCTTCTCTTTCTTGGACCCTTCCTGGATCTGCCCTCTTCTCACTAAGCCTAAGTGGCATTCGCTCGGCGCTGCAGGCAACAGCCTGTCAGCATCTCAGAGGTGGAGGTCTCATAAGTCCCCTGCTTCTCTTGGGAGGAACGGTGCTTGCTTGCTAATAGATCAGAAGAAATTACAAATAAGAGTATCAGGAAAGGTTCCATAGTTGGTGACAATAGAAGACAGGACAATTTTAGGGAAATGACAAAATGGCAGTGAGCTTGCTGAGACTTACTACTAACACCATTGTGGGTGGTCGCCTCGGTATTTACTCACCAGTGGTCTCAACAAAAAGGAAGAAGTAATGCCCGGAGTTCTCCCCCGTGCCCTGTGATGCTGCTGGGTGCTTTCCTCCTTGATCTGTAAGTGGGAGTATGGCATGGGTGTCACCGGATGTAAGGCTCTTCTGAGGACCCTGAATGTGGTCTGCTTAGAATCTACCTTAGCTCACTTGTGTGATGCTTCCTTATTCAGAGATCTCTGCTATTGCTACTCGTGTCTTCACCTTTGCCCTGAGCATGTTATACCTTGGTAGTTGGTAAGCTGTGTGATTTTAAATACTTCAACTTGGTGGGGTCTGTGCGTGTGGGAAGTAGTTTGGCCATCCATTCGTTAACTCCTTCAACGAACTTTAGGCTTCAGTTGATCACTTTTTAATGATCAGTCTCCTTTGCTAATTATCTTACTTTGATTTTCATGCCCTTGACGTTAAATATGACTCTTCTTCTTCCCTATAGGACTTTGGTGATCCTACTCTTGCCACCGTTTGTTGTCTGATTTAATATTATTGCTTCAAGTCCTGGGGACTTTACACAGAGGTGTTTTCCATTGACCTGGGTAAACTCAGAAGCAAATTACCTTAAATCATTGACTTTTGACATCCCCTCATACCCCATTTCTGTATTAAATATTCATCATAGTTTAATTAAATACAGTAAGTATGAATGGTAATACAGAATGAAGTGGTTTCTGGTTTCAGAGTGTGTTTAATTCCTCTCAACAGTAGGTAGAGATATACTTTGTTGCTTCATGAGGCTGGAGGACTCTCCTGGACAGAGTTTGCTGTTCTTTTTTCCTGAGTCATCTTCCCTCTTCACCATTTGTCCAAGAAGCTTGAGGGATAGTATAGTTAAAAGAAAAAGGTCACGAGGGAAGGACTGGTTCCTAGATATTCTTGAAAATTGTGGCTTGTCTTGGGGTTAAGCCCTTCCTGGGACGTGGGAATGGGCTGTTTATTGCTTTGTAGATGAACACACCATGTAAATGCCTTCCAAGGTCTGGGTTAAATACTAAAGCCCAAACTGTTACCTGTGAAGTCTGTGTCGTTGCCAAGCTCCCAGTAAAGTTGTAGTTGAACAGACCACGCTGAGGTTGAAAACGATGCTTTTGTGTTATCCCTATTGGATGAGTTTCTATGCAGATGTTTTTCTTAATGACAGGCACCAGCCCAGGGCTTTGCTTCGTAGCAGGCCTTTGATAAATGTTAAATTTAATTGCTTGCCAGTTTGTTGAGTGCTGAGGTGTGATTAGTTTAAGCCTAATATGTTGTAACTAAGAACTGTCATTCAGTCACAAAATAGAAAATTCTTTTTTTTTTTTTTTTTTTTTTTTGCAGTACGTGGGCCTCTCACTGTTGTGGCCTCTCCCGTTGTGGAGCACAGGCTCCGGACACGCAGGCTCAGCGGCCATGGCTCACGGGCCCAGCCGCTCCGTGGCATGTGGGATCTTCCCAGACTGGGGCATGAACCCACGTTCCCTGCATCGGCAGGCGGACTCTCAACCACTGCGCCACCAGGGAAGCCCAGAAAATTCTTTTATTCTAAAAATATATGAAGTATAAAACAAGGTTATAAAATAAGCCTAGGGGAGGAAGATTGTGACTTACCAGGAGAAACCTGGGTGTCCTGTTGATGCTGCATTCAATAGCTAAGTTTCAGTTCATGTTAATGTTTGAGTTTGAACTCCATGCTTAGTTGTTTTAAAATATTTTTTCATGGAACCTGTCCAATAGAGGTTTGATGAACAGGGCAGAATGCGCCATGTGAAATATGTTTCTCTTAGACATAGTGCACAGAATATAACGTTGAGGAGTGCATTGGAATACTCCTTGCTGGCCATTTCACTTCCCCATGGGTTGAGTGGGAACAGCCCTCTCAAAGCAGTGTTGCTCTATTCTTGGGGGCGTTGCCCTTCACAAGCAGATCTCTTGCGTTGGGCCTGTTGGAAACTCAGCTGCTCTTCTGATGGCCCTGTTCCCCTGGGCTCTCTCCTGCTCTTCTGATATGCGTGAAGAGCCCTGTCTCCTAGAAGACTGAACTTCGTGTTCTCGGTAGGCCATGGACCGATTCCAACAATCGCCCAATACAATTAAAACAATTTACTGCTAAACAAATTATTGTTGTACTTAAGAGACTACTTAATTTTTAAGTAATCTTAAATGAAGAGCTTTCATTTATGTTTGTTTCTAGAATCTGCCTGTTGCTCTAGGTACTCTTACTCCTATCTTGGTAAACCTAGAGATCCATGATTTCCAAGATAAGCTTTGTAAATATTACTATCTGTAGAGCCAAGAGCTATGTTAGGATTCTAGAACTTCTACCATCACACCTTATTGAGGACATCAAGGTAACCTCTGTATTTTTAAACTAAGACAGACATTCTCGACCTTCCCTTCAAAGTCATTCTGCTGTTTACCATCAAGGAATCCTTCCTCATATCTGCCTGGGATGCCTGTGACTTTGAACATTTTCTCAAAAAAATTTTTGTTCTTGTTTATTAAAAAGCTTCATTGTACTGCTGATAATTGAGCTAACATTTTAATAATTAGGAAGTCTCTGCTTTATCATCTTTACTTTGATGTCAAAGATTCATAAAGACTCTAGTGGAGTTGATGTTGCTCTTCCTGATACTGGCGTCTAGAGCTGGAAAGCCCTGGTTGAGCTTAGTGCCCTCAGAGGAGGAAAATGCTGGTGGGCCAGGGATCAGTTTAAATGTCTCAAGATGACATTCCCTGGGTCACTTATCTTCACTTGACTCTGCATGAATTAAAGGGCTATTGATAATAACAGTACCTAAGGTCACCACAGGTTCTTTTTTTTTCAAGTTGCTGACTTTCTAATGCCATTGAAGGACCTCAGGTGTTCAAAATAAAGGAAGTTAGTGTCACTTTTTAAGAGAGATTTGTGAATTAAAGTGCCATTAGAACCAGTGAACCAGATATTGAAAATTACTGAGGTTGTTACTTGGATGTCACTTTGTGGATGTCTACTTTGTATTTTAATGTATTTTTAAATGAAAATAATCACTTCAGTCTCTACTAAAAACAGGAATTGTATCAAAGTTAAGGTGGCCAGAAGTATGAGACAGTAAACACTAAAGAAACTGAGTCATGAGTAAAGTAAACGTATGAATGGTCAAGGCATCTTTGGTTAGAGTCTAAGTGCTGTTTCCCAATTCAGACTGAACTGGGAGGTGGTATGAATGGGTTGTTTTTTGTTTTTTTCCCCAAAACGGCTCACAGGGTATGAGGGAAATACTTAACTTGTCTTAAGACACTCAGGTCTTTAACTCTGAATTCTTACATATGTCTTGGAAATTAGAACTGATTTATTTCCTCTTGTGTGATACCAAATTATAATGCTTAAGGTAATTAGTAGTTCAGCTGAGGCATGAAAATACGTGACAATGTAGGAGACAAAAGCAGGTAGGATATTGGCAGTTTTCACACTCTAGTTTGAAAGGGTTGTTACTTCCCTTTCTTGGCTAAGCTGAGGTATGAATAAATACCGTAGCAGTGGTAACCACACTCTTGTTGTGTTTTATTTCTTCAATTACCATCTGTTCTTGCAGCTCTAGCTAAAGAAGATTCCCAAATTTCCAGCCTGATTTCCAGCACCATGTCTGGAGGTGGACATTAGTGTCTAAATTTGATTCAGAGGCTTGTGCCTTTTGGGCCACTTGACCTTGGACTCTCAAGGTGGGTGTGACTTAGAGAATACCAAATAAACACTCTGGAAACTGGTAATGACCTTTTGTTGTTGTTGTTGTGGGTTTTTTGTGTTTTTGTTTTTGTTTTTGTTTTTTTTTGCATTACGCGGGCCTCTCACTGTTGTGGCCTCTCCCGTTGCGGAGCACAGGCTCCGAACGCGCAGGCTCAGCGGCCATGGCTCACGGCCCAGCCACTCCGCTGCATGTGGGATCTTCCCGGACTGGGGCACGAACCCGTGTCCCCTGCATCGGCAGGCGGATTCTCAACCACTGTGCCACCAGGGAAGCCCGGTAATGACCTTTTGGGAGATTCTGTTAGATTGAGGGCTGACAACAAACACAGGTGAAAGAATGGAGAGTAACTGAGATGGTTATTCCTTTTTTCCACCCCCAAATCTATTCTCCACCCTCCTCTTGGGTGGACAGTGGTGCTGATTGTATCCTTCAGGCTTTCAGTTGGATCAGCCAGTGGGAGCACATGAGGAGAGCTGAAGGTGGGAGGAAAGAGATAGCAGACATCACGACCCTGCACCCTCCCTGCTTCTCTGCTGCAGTTTGAGCAGAAGCTGTGTCTACCAAGGGAGCACTCTGCCAGGTGGGCACTTCTCAGGGCTCTAGCAGCATGCTTTCCTCCCCTGGTGTCTTCAGGTCACTTTCTGCCTGAACATCCCCTGTTGGTTCCCTTCACCCTCCCTGCATCTTTGTAAGTCAGTCCTTCAACCAAGTCTCTTCTTTGGAACTCTGTAAGTTGCCTCTATGTAGTAATCAAGCATACATAAGACACCATTGATTAAAAGGCGTATCACCATTTTAGTATCAGGAACTAAATAGTGCATTAAATGTATGATAAGATACATCGTGATTTCGGAGAAAATAAAATTTGAAAAAAAAAAGACTCGGAATTGAGGGAAGCTTATTAAGTTACTGTTTTTTTTTATTGTATTACTAATACTGTAATAATTATCTTTGTATACAAACTTGCCCATATTCCAGGTTATATCCTTCGATACATGAGAAGCAGGCATTTTTGAGACTTGTTTCTTTCCGCCACATGGCTTTCTAGAAGGTTGGAACTGTCTTAGAGCGCCACCAGCAGTGTTAGCTCTTGTTTCACTGTATGTTTCACACTGTATGTGGACATTTCCAAAAACCTTTCCTAATTTGATAGGCCATAGAGATTCTTTTAATTTGGCTGTGAAAGTGAACATTTTCTAGTTTATTAACCAGTTAAAATTTTTTAAGTTTTTTTTTAATCTCCTTCACTTATTTATTGGTCTCATTGTTTTTCTTATGCATAAACCCTTTGTATTATAGATCAGAGATCAGCTTACTTTTTCTGCAAAGGGCCAGATAGTAGATACTTTAGGCTTTGTGGGCCTTGTACATTCAATCCCAACTACTCGGCCCTGCCGTTTTAGGGCGAAAGCATCAGACACTAGGAGAAGCAGTAGTGTGGGTGTGCTCCAATATGGACACTGAATGTGAATTTCATGTAGTTTTTATGTCCTGAAATAATCTTCCTCTTGATTTTTTTTTTTCCCACCATTTAAAAATGTAAAAACCATTCTTAGCTTATGGGCTGTGCAAAAACAGGCTGTGGGTTGGATTTGGTCTTTTGAGCTATAGTTTACCAACCCCTGTAATAGATGAGAACTCATTTAATTTTTGACCGTTGTTCTCACTTTACTTTTTAGATCAGCATTTCAGACCTGCAGAAATAGAACTTCTTTACATAATCAAGAATTTTTAAATTTCTGATCATTTGTCATTATTTTGAAACAGTGACTTTGTTAAAGAAGGAACCCAAAATACACACGACTTATTTTAGCTTGAGAAACTTATTTTTTTAAAGAATTAACTTTTATTCCTCTGGAATTAATTTTGATGTATAGTGGGATTCGGAGGTCTCAATTTAGTTTTTTTCAAGTAGCAAACCAATTGTGGATTGTTTTTGAATACTCACAGTTAATTTTAATTCCCCAGCTATGCTTTGGGTGCTTGTGATTTCAGCCTTGCGCGGTGATAACGTCCCCACTTTTCATTTATGTGCTAGAAGTATGGTACCAACTTGTGACATAAGTTCCACTTAGTTCTTGGCTTATCTGTTTTCCATTTGAGCTGGCATTTATAGGGTAGTCAGTTGGAACCCCTGTAGGCATAGTAAGTACATGTGGAAATAGTTGTTCTCTTAAAAAAAAGTTGGTTTTATATAGATATATATTGTTAAGAATGACAACTTAATCTCCCACACTAAGAAAGAAACGTTCCACTAATAGTTCATAATACAAAATATTATCTGTTAGTTTTTTGGTTTTTTTTTTTGCCTTTGGAAAATACTGTACTTAAATTTGTAAGTAAAGTAACTTATCACAGGATACCCTGTGAGGTTTGGTAGGAATTGTCTTTTATTTAGTTCTTAGAGGTGTGCTGAAATGACTCAAAATATAATTTGAGGATAAGCTAAAACCTCTTGCCCTGAAAACTGCAAAACCAAATTTTCAGGAAAGGCTTTCTTATTCGTAAGACTTAAAAAAAAAAAAACCTCAACTGTTCTCAATTCTCTTGACTATGAAGAATGGATTTAATGCTTTTATTTTCTGATAGCACCAAGTTTTTCTTGCTGAACCAAAATGTTGTTAGAGTGTCAGTGAGGGGTTTGTCTTCCTTTCCCACCAAGCTGTAATTTTTACAAAATCTGTTAAAATACCTTTCTGATTCTTTGGTTCACAGAAGAAAAACCCTGCTGCAGAAGCAGTCCTCTGATCAGCCTGTATTAGCAGTTTGAGTGTTCTTTCAGACTCAGGCATGTCTGTATGTTCAAGCTGAGTTGCCATGGTGCTGGGTGACATGAGGTGTCAAACCCCATACAAGACTTAAAGAGATGAGTAGTGCTTGGGATACAGATGACGGAAAGTACAACTTGCCAACGAGTTCTAGGTGAGAGGTTGAATGAAATGTCTTAATTGAGAGAGGAAGAACTCCATTCCAAGGTGCCTTGGGTTTAAATGAGATTCATTGCTTGATTATGCCCCAGATGGGCTGTTAGCTTCACTTGGGAAACTAGTTCCAATTTTGTGTCTCTACAATGGTCTTCAGCTACCATCTGGACAGATCTCTTAAAATTAAAATTAAATGTGATCTTTTGGCTTGAAATTTGAGACCTGTGTTTGTGTTTAGCTAGACTACAGCGATAAACTTAGAATTGTGTTCAACATCTCCCATCCTGTACAAATTTGGAGAAAAGTAGGGATGAGTAAAAAATCAGCAGACTCACTTGAAATGAGAGGGCAATGTGGAAATCTCCTTGAATTCCTGTTTGTAAGCCAAATTTATTTTTATAGGCCTTTAACGGAAGACAGCTTGTTCTTCTTTGGATAATTGACCCAGGCTTTGTCCTCCTCTTTCAAATCTGCTTCAACCAAAGACCCAACTGTGAGATGAATAGGAAAAATGAACTTGGGAAGTAAAAGAAAAAAGTTTCTTTTTTTCTTAGTGTGAAAGCAAAACAGTCATGTGGAATCTTTTTTTTTTTTTTTTAATAATTCTTATGAGCTGCTTTCAGAGTCAGAAAGTCATTGCTTAAGCATATTTGTCAATACAGAGAGTAAACGGGATTCTAAAGTCTTTAATGTGGTTTGTAAATGTAAGCCTTGTTGTTTAATCATGGCATTTCTGCAAAAATGAACTCCTGCGCCTGCATCTCACCCTCATTTCTTTTAGTGTCTTAGATCTAGACTAAGCATTTGAACAGCCATACTAAGTATTTCCACATTGGAAAATGAGAGGAACTTGGCTAGGTACAGTTCTGATTTTCATGGGAGGGAAGTATTTTTCCCTTTTTTGCTTTAGAAGTCATATACTGTGTACTTGCTATTTGGGCTGAACTGGCTTGAAAAGTCAAACAAGAATGAGTCTAGCTACTAAATTTAGGAAACTGATTCATCATTTCTTGATCTTATACAGTGGGCAGTATTGTCATTGACCATTTCATTGTTTCAACGCTTGCCAATTAAGAATGAAATCCAAGTCTGCTGTTTAACCCTCTATGGCTCTGATAATTCATTTCTACATATCCTGCTCATTTATGAAGATAAAGTATAACCAAGTGCCTGTAGGTCCTGGAATAGATAGATCCTGCTATGGGCAGATTTTGGTGCCTCTGCAAGTATTTCAGCATTTAGACATTGTCTTATTTCTTTTATTTCCCCAATTAAAAAGTATGTTTTCATTTAAGTCAAGCTTTAACTCCTGTCTCATCGACATTTTCCAAGCATCTTTTCAAGTGAGATTTAAAATAACTGGGAAGGCCTTCCCTGGTGGCGCAGTGCTTGGGAGTCCGCCTGCCGATGCAGGGGGCGTGGGTTCGTGCCCTGGTCCAGGAGGATCCCGCATGCCGTGGAGCGGCTGGGCCCGTGAGCCATGGCCGCTGAGCCTGCGCGTCCGGAGCCTGTGCTCCGCAATGGGAGAGGCCACAGCAGTGAGAGGCCCGCGTACTGCAAAAAATAAATAAATAAATAAATAATAAAATAACTGGGAAATGCCTTTTTGTGAGGATGTTCTTTTATCTTAAATTCATCCTCATGTGACATTTCCAGTCGCCGTTTGGAGTAGCAGTTGTTCAAAGAGCATTACCTAATTTCATCGTTTTAAAAAACTTGTGGGCCCCTCTGCCTACCACCCCCATCATTGTTTCTGAACCTCTCTTAATACCTGTCTCACTTAAGGGATCATAAGACCATGGAGGCGCAGTGTACTTGGCATGGTTAGTATTCCACAAATTTCTAGATTAACTGTATTATTTCTGTGGCTCACCCAGAAGACATCGTCATCCTTTAAAATTGCAATTAACACTGTTCTAAAATTGGCCGATGGAAGATGATATACCAAGGTTATGTATGTTTTAGATTGAGAATTACTTAAGCATGTTAGATTTGACTTAATCCTGCTTCACCTGGGATCTTCAGGAAGGAAAAGTGAGAATGTATATTTTTAAATTCATAAATTACCAGTGGAAGAACTTGGTGCTGGGTTTGGAGAATTAAAAAAAAAAATCACAAGCACAGATGGTTCACCTGGATAATTTGCGTGGAAACCAGATGGGCAGAATGTGGGGAGAGATTCAGGGAAATTTTCTGTGTAATTTGGCTTTCTCTTGGACTCTTTGAGCCATTTAGAGTAAATTGGGTTTTGGGGTGTCAGAATTACCTGCTGACATTGTATGTGAGCTTTCCAGAATAAACATTAAAAGGGAGAAGTTTAATTTTCCAGTATAAGACAATAAATAAACTGAGACGTGCTGGGGAAAGTGATAGAGCACTTCCAGGCTGTGAACCTCAAGTGACTTCCTGGCCAATACGTGCAGCTTATAGTTTTCTCTCCTCTCTTTTCCCTCCCCTTTTCTCCCTCACTTACTTCTGTTAGTCCTCCCATCCATCAAGGTAAGGTCTTTGGAGAACAGTGGCCACAGTACAGCATCTGTAAGCTTCTGGTTACCTTCTTGTTCTTCCCTTAGAGCTGGCATTGGTAAAAAGCCTCAGCCTATTTGTCTTGTGGCCTGAGAACTTGCCGGTGGGAGCCTGGTATTTAATCACTGTTGTCTCCCTGGGCTACATAAATGTCTGGTCTGTGAATGGGGAAAATTTCACATTATAGAGGCAGTGGACTGACTGGAAAGAATATGGTATTTGTAGTTAGACTAGTTATATGACTTTAAGCAAGATACTTAATTTCTCTGATCCTTATCTGTAAAATAGGAATAATGTCTAGTTCAAAGAGATGTGAGAACTGTAAGTTAAATAGGAAGTAAAGTGCTTTATACATTGCATGGTACACATGGTAGGTCCTCAAGAATACTAGTTTCTTTCCTGCCAGGCCTTAATAATTGTAATTTTGGATGACTGAATTCACATTCAAGTAATAATTTTTGAGCAATTACAGTGTAAGACTTTTCTAAGCTACGTGTTCATTTTATCAAGTTTAATCTTCTCTACATGACTGTGAAATATGCATCATTATTTCCAGTTTCTCAATGAAGAAAGAATATAGAGGATTAATTTATTTGAGGTCACATAGGTAGTAAGAGGTGAGGTTGGATGAGGCAAAAAGAAACTGATGAGTGTTATACAAGGCACAATATTGTACTTATTCTAAGAAAGAGTGAACCATCAACAAAATGAAAGGCAACCTATTGAATGGGAGAAAATGTTTGCAAATCATATATCTGACAAGGGGTTAATAGCCAAAATACATAAAGAGCTCTTACAACTCAATAGCAAAAAACCCAAACAATCTGATGGAAAAAATGGGCAGTCCACCTGAATAGACATTTTTCCAAAGAAGACATATGGATGGCCAACAGGTACATGAAAAGATGCTCAACATCACTAATCATCAGGGAAATGCAAATAAAAGCACCGTGAGATGTCACTTCACACCTCAGAATAACTGTCATCAGAAAGACAGCAAATAACAGGTGTTGGCCAGGATGTGGAGAAAAGGGAACCCTTGTGCACTGTTGGAGAGAATGTAAACTGGTGCAGCCACTGTGGAAAAGAGTATGGAGGTTCCTCAAAGATTAAAAATACAATTGCCATATGATCCAGCAATCTTATGTCTGGGTATTGATCTGAAGCAAACAACGTGAATTCAAAAAGATGTATGTATCCCTATATATTCATTGTAGCATTGTTTGCAATAGCCAACATAAGGAAGCAACCTAAGCATCCATCAATAGATGAATGGATAAAGAAGATGTAGGGTATATATATACACACACACACACACACAAAATGGCATATTATTCAGCCATAAAAAGAAGGAAATCTTGCCATTTGCAACAACATGGATGGACCTTAAAGGCATTATACGAAGTGAAATGTCAGACAGAGAAAGACAAATACCATGTGATCTCACATATAGGTGGAGTCTGAAAAACAAAACAACGTAAAACCAAGCTCATAGATACAGAGAGCAGATTGGTGATTGACAGAGGTCAGGGGGTAGGCAAGATAGTTGAAGAGGGTCAAAAGGTACAAACTTCGAGTTATAAAGTAAGTCATGTGTTGTAATGTACAGCATGGCGACTTTAGTCAATACTGTATTTTGGAAAGTTGCTAAGAGAATAGATCTTAAAAGTTCTCATCACAAGAAAATTTTGTAACTGCATGGTGATAGATGTTAACTAGATTTACTGTGGTGGTTATTTTGAAATACAGTTAACCCTTGAACAATGTGGGTTTGAATTACATGGGTCCACTTATTTTTTTCAATACAGTATTATGCAATCCATGGTTGGTTGAATCCATGGATGTGGAACTGTGGATGTGGAGGGCTAACTATAAATTATATACGGTTTTCGACTGTGCAGAGGGTCGGCACCCCTAACCCCAGCGTTGTTCAAGGGTCAACTGTATTTACAAATATCAAATCACTATGCTGTACACCTGAAACTAATGTTATATGTCAAATTCTATCCCAATTTTTTAAAAAGTGAAAATGACCAGATGACTTAGAAGAGCAAACAATTCTATTTGGTTTGGGTGGGAAACTTAGGAAAGGCTTCAGGGAGAATGTGTCACTGAGCTGGGTATAGAAGGAATGCGTGTGCTGTGGAGAGGCAGAGATGGAGCCAAAGAGAGAAGAATGTGATGGTCACAGAGATAGGAAAGCTTGGGTAGTGCCCAGGAGCAGCAGACAGCTTAGCTGGCTTTATGAGGCAGCCCCTGGGCACTGGTGCCGGGATCCCAGACCTGATATGGGGTTTGGGGGCAAGGCTTCCCCTGTCTAAGGCTGCGGTGTGGCCATGGCAGAGACTGAGTCAAATCAGAAGCCATGTGACCACGCCAAAGAAAAGCTGTGAACCTGACAGGGGAGTGGAAAGTGGCAAAACAGGACATGAGTGAGACTGTTTGAAGGAGTGGTTGTAAGGGGAACCTAGAGAATTCTCTGAGCCAAGGATGGTCTCTACTGTGTCTTTTTCATAGATGCTGGTGATTCTGGACGTGGGTGAGAGTAATTTATTCAGTGTTCTCTTCGTGGTCTTGACAACAAGTAGGAGACACAAGGCTGGATAGGTAACTTGAGGTGCTGGTGTTGGAAACATGGAACCCAGATGCCCGTGTCGAATTTGGACTTGGAGATTCTGATTGGCAGTTGAAAGCTTTTTGGGGGGTTTTGGGAGCAGGAAGTGGTGACAAAATGGCGATGACTCTTGAGGGAGATGAATCTGGCATTTGTGTGGGGATGGATGACACCGTTTTGATTTTTCAGACAGGCATTTGAGTTGGCTTTTATATCTGGAGGTGGAATTCATAAGGCTTTGCAGTTGATTTGGAGGGTGGGAGTTGAGGAAGGAGTAAAAATATGACCTTCATGTTTTTAATACTGGGTTTATTCATTTAATAGATATTTGCACAAGTTCTAGTGGCAGGCAAAGTGCTAGGTACTGTATACACGGTGCTGAGCAAAACTGTGTGCCTGGATAGGTGGGGAGGAGTAGAGGGAAAAGTGGCTCTGAGGTTTTGAACCTCTGTCATGGAGAAAGTGGTGAGACATTTACTGAAACAGGGCAGGAAGTGAAGAATCGGCTCAGAGGCCCCAGTGATGAAATTTTTGATGAGTTGAGTTTGAGGTCGATCATAGCAAGTAATCAGTTATAAAATGAGACATCATGGGCTGAGGTTGGAGATGGCAGTTGATGAAAGTGGATCAGAAACATGTAGAGTTTCAAGGGAAGAGGACAGAAGACAGGATCTTGTGAGCAAAGCTTACATTTTAGGGGGCAGACGGAAGATGCTGCAAAGAGGATTGAGGAGGAATCACTGTAACTTGTATTTTTCTCTACAGATATTTTCTTAGGCAGTTTTCAAGTTTCTTTTAAGGCTTTCGAACAAGGTTTCTTAACCTCAGAGCTAGTTGGGCATTTGGGGCTGGATAACTGCTGTGTTGTGGAAGCCTGTCCTGTGCATCGTATATAGCATGGTTAGCAGCATCCCTGGCCTCTCTACACATTAGACAGGTGCCAGTGGGTAGCATTGGGTAGCACTTTGTCCTCCCAGTTATGCTCATCAAAAATGTCTGCTGAGGGGGCTTCCCTGGTGGCGCAGTGGTGGAGAGTCCGCCTGCCGATGCAGGGGACATGGGTTCATGCCCTGGTCTGGGAAGATCCCACATGCCGTGGAGCGGCTGGGCCCGTGAGCCGTGGCTGCTGAGCCTGCACGTCTGGAGCCTGTGCTCCACAACGGGAGAGGCCACAACAGTGAGAGGCCTGCGTACCGCAAAAAAAAAAAAAAAGTCTGCTGACATTGCCACATGTGCCAGGGGACGGGCACAGTCATCCATCATTGCGAGCTATGGCTTTGGAGATCTGTCTTTTTTTTTTTTTTTTTAAATATATATCCCTCCCAAACCACAGCCAGGGAGGAATGATGGGGCAGACAATGACAGCAAAAGGCTTGAACCTTTATTGGGCTGTAGGTGTTCTGTGACTTGGTTCCCAATATAATCACCGAAAATCATTGGAATCTATACTGCGAAGTGGTTTCCTGTACTAGAGGAGGTGTGGTTTGCAAGACGATTTCATTTCAGCTCTCAGCAGGCCCGGGCCTGTAATGTGACTGTACGCTTGGACATTGGGGTCGGGGGGAACTTCAGCTCTGGAAGTTTGGGAATTTTATCAGTTTCAAAAAGTGTATTATTTTACAGAAGTCCCTGTGCAGTCCTTCAGTGTTTTTAGGAAAAACAATTCATTTCCATGTGTGTCCTAGCAAAGAAAGCAGACACGTGTCCTAATAAAGTTCCCCCAAAGGTGACGTTGAACACCCCGCCTCACTAAGTGAATTGACAGAAGAGGCACGCGGGGTTCCAGTGGTTTCTGTGTACTCAGAACACTACCTTTTTTCCTGTAGATGAGTTATTGGAGTTGAATTGAGATCCTGGCTGTCCATTGTGGATTCTTCCTTTTTGATCTTGAAAGAGGAAGAAGTAGTGTTGGGAGGCAAAGAGTGATAGCTTCATCAATGCAAGACATCAAAGGCCAAGTTCGTGAGGATGTCGGGAGTGTCCATGTTTTCATGTGAAACCTGTATTTTCAGGTTGCCTGTGGATTCGGGGGTACTTGTCGGGTCGGGTCGGCAGAGAGGAGGATGCTTACTGAAGTTGGGGCTTTCCTCCCCTCCGTGCAGTTCTGCAGGTGCTCCTCTTTTGCCTTGGACCCTCAGATTGATTTCTGACAGGTGCTTGATGAAGAAGTGGTTACTGGGGTCTGTCTGGCCTGCTAAGCTATTCATGGGGCTCAAGAAGCTGTCAGAAAAGAGAAGCAAACAGGGAAAAAGAGAACTATTTCTAAGTAGTTTCCGTTGTTGTGTTTAATCCTTCAAAAGCCCACAAATGCAAAGAGTTGTTCTCGTTTATAAATAGTGGTGAAAACAAGCGAGAAGTCGTGAATGGGTATGCTCTTAGTCAGCAGGGTGGGCTGGGGGCGAAGGTGGGCCTCAGCGGGCCGGGCAGACCCCCTGATTCCAAGTGGGGTTTGGGGGAGTAGGCTCTGGGGATCCTCTCTCTTAGAAAAGAACAGGAAGTGCCCGTTACACCTCTGGTCAGCGAATAAGATCTGGACTACCCTCTGAGTGTGGTCCAGCTCTTAGAGGAAGCAGATTTAGACCCCAACAGGGTTCTGCCTTCAAGACGTTGAGTGGTGTCTTCTAGTCCTTGAAGATAGGAGAGCGAAGAGGGAAAGGGGCGAGGTGGGTGGTTGCTTCCGCAGTGAGCTGGCCGGGCTCTCTCTGTTTTCCCTTGCACACCACTCTCTCATTCCCTCCTCTGTTTTTTGAAATAAAATTCTTATTGTAGAATAGTTTTAGATTTATAGAGAAATCGAGAAGGTAGTACAGAGAGTTCCCCTATATACTGCACCCAGTTTCACTTTTATTAACTTCTTACCTTAGTGTGGTACATTTGTCAGAATTAATGAGCCGATGTTGATACATTCTTTAATTAACTAAAGTCCATACTTCACTCCTTAGTTTTTACCTTGTGTCCTTTTTCTGTTCCTGGATCCCATCCAGGACACCATATGATATTTAATCATCATGTCTCCTTGAGGCTCCTTTTGGTTGTGACAGTTTCTCATTCTCAGACTTTCCTTGTTTTTGATCACCTTGACAATTTTGAGAAGTACTCATCAGCTTTTTGTAGAATGCCCCTCAACTCAGATTTGTTTGAGGTTTTTCTCTGATGGTTACACTGGGGTTATGGGTTCGGGGGGAGGAAGGCCACAGAGGTAAAGTGCCATTTCCACCACCTGTCAAAATTAACATGACTTAGCACTGTTGCTTTTGACCTTGTTCATCTGGCAGAGGTAGTGTTTGCCAGGTTTCTCCACTGTAAACTGTAACACGCCCACCTGCCCCCTTCCATCCCCCATTTGAACACTGCACAATTTGGAGGGACGTCACTGTGCATAGCCCACACCGAAGGAGCGGGGAGTTGGGCTCCAGTGCTTGAGGGTGGAGAATCTACATAAGTTATTTGGAATTCTTCTGCATGGGAGATGCATCTCTCCCTCCACTCCACCCTTTGTTTATTCAGTAGTTTATTTATGTCAGTATGGACTGGTGGATTTTTATTTTATCCTTTGGGTTATAATCCAACATTATTTTGTTCAGATTGTTCCAGCTTTGGCCATTAGGAGCTTTTCGGTTGGCTACTGTGTCCCTTTAGTGTACCCTTATGTTTTCTTTTCTTTGGAAGCTCTCCCTTATCTTCTGACACTACAGGTTCCTTTCTGGCTTTTTTTTGTGTGTGTGGTACGTGGGCCTCTCACTGCTGTGGCCTCTCCTGTTGCGGAGCACAGGCTCCGGACACGCAGGCCCAGCGGCCATGGCTCACCGGCCCAGCCGCTCCGCGGCATGTGGGATCTTCCTGAACCAGGGCATGAACCTGTGTCCCTTGCATCGGCAGGCGGACTCTCAACCACTGCGCCACCAGGGAAGCCCCCTTTCTGGCTTTTGATGTGCGCTTGTGATGCCTTCTGCCCTGTGTGGAGTAGTGACAGATCACATGCTTGATGGCCTGGAAGCCCAGGATTGGCTTCTGCTCAGCTGATCACTTCTCCTCACCTGTGTGACTCTCTTGTCTCTAGAATAAATTTACCACAAGTCTCTAGCTACAGAGTTGTAAAAATCAAATGAATGTAAGAGAATTTTACCATGTTAGTTACCAATCCATGCCCAGTATCTTTTTGTCATTGAAGCACATCTTTGACTTCATCTCTGGGTCTTCCTGCGGCTTCAGTATGTGTTTGTTGAATGAACCAGTGCTCATTCAGTGAATGCAACTCCTGCACTGCATTTTGTCAGTTGTTTGACCAATTTAATGGATATTAATTGAGGAGCTTTTCCTTTCCTACATAAACATTTTGTCTTCTGAGTTAATTATCTTGTATCTCCTCACTCCACATAGCATAGCATTGGCTCACAGGTACTGACTTACATCTGCTGAGAAGGAAAAAATGGAGAAAGTGGACACCAAACTGAATTTAAGTAGAAAAAACAAAAACTATAAATAAGCTTTTGGGATAGTGTCATTTCCTCGTTGTTCTTATTAGCTCAACCCTTAAAATGATCTCCATTACTTGTTTTTTTATTTTTTTAAAAATTTAAAGTTTTATTATTTTTTGAATTTTTAAAAACATTTATTTTATTTACTTTTGGCTGCGTTGGGTCTTTGCTGTTGCACACGAGCTTTCTCTAGTTGCGGCGAGCGGGGGCTACTCTTCGTTGTGGTGCGCGGGCTTCTCATTGTGGTGGCTTCTCTTGTTGCGGAGCACGGCTCTAGGAGTGTGGACTTCAGTAGTTGTGGCTTGTGGGCTCTAGAGCACAGTCTCAGTAATTGTGGTGCTTGGGCTTAGTTGCTCCATGGCATGTGGGATCTCCCAGGACCAGGGCTCGAAGCTGTGTCCCCTGCATTGGCAGGTGGATTCTTAACCACTGTGCCACCAGGAAAGCCCTAAAATTTTATTTTTTAATTTTGTTTTCCTTTGATAAAAAATTTTTTTGTAGTTTATATTGGCGTGTAGTTGATTAACAGTGTTGTTAGTTACAGGTGTACAGCAAAGTGATTCAGTTATATGTATACATGTATCTGTTCTTTTTCAAATTCTCCATTACTTGTAATCAAGGGCTTGTGTCATGAGATTACCAGTGATGGGCGAATGAATGCCTGTTGGGAACTACATAGAATTCTGATTAAGTAAGGGATTCAGAGGAAGTATATTTTGGGTATTTCATCTGTAAGTCATCCTAGACTCTCCATTGCAACGTGGTGGTGGCATTAAACACGGCAAAGGCAGGACGGAAGCCCTATTTGCATTGTTAAATCTAGTGAGGAGTTAGGGTGTGGTCAGCCAGTGTCCTAGAGGAGGTGCAGAAATAGATATATATTTATAAACACATATAAATATATATATTTTATATACAAATAAAAAAATTTTTTTGAGGAGGGCGAGATGGTCAGATGTGATATTTTCTAACATATGCTCCAAAGTAACATGAGATGGAGGATATTCCATGTTGATGTTTCTCAAAGGGTTGAGTTTATTTTTTTTATTTAATTAAAAAAAAATTTATTTTGGCTGCACCACATGGCTTGCAGGATTTTACTTCCCCGACCAGGGATTGAACCCGGGCCCTGGCAGTGCAATTGCCGAGTCATAACCACTGGACTGCCAGGGAATTCTCAAAGGGTTGAGTTTTGGATGACAAGGTAAGCGGGGTCCTCCCTCCACGTGACAGGCCCAGAGTGCTGAGTACTGTGGCCGTTGTTCATCCTCTTCCTCCCCCTTTTTAAAAAAACCTGTCAGGGATTCTTACTGGTCTTTGTTCATTCTTGCCTCTGAAGAGAATGGGTGGTAAAGGGCACATTTATATTCTGACATGTTTGGGAGAAAGGGTAGGTGCTTGGGAACAAAAGGTGAGGAGTAAATTGGTGGTGGTCTTGCTGGTTTGGGAAGCTGCATGTTCCATAGAGCATCTGGTTGCTCGTATGGGCTCTGGGGTTCTAGAAGTAAGTTCTTTCACTCCTTTTGCCAAAATGAGGTTGAGTATTACTATTAAATAGAAGGCTGGATTAGGAAGAGCTTGGGAAGCAAAGATCCTTCTGACATTCAAAGCATCTCTTTGTTTTTCTCTGGAGTGAGTTTGTCTTCTGTCCTCTCTAGGAAGCTGATCTGGTTCCTGTCCTCTCACTGACCAGCACCTAGAATATCAACAGAATGACTCATGTCCCCAACATCCTGTCCTTGTTCTGGAGAGAGGGAACAGTTTGCCTTTGGAAAACACAGTGCTCACCTCTGTGGAAAAACCCCAAAGCAAGCATTGCTTTGACACATAGTTGTCCTTATATGATGTCTGTGATTTTGTGTGTGTGTGCATGCGTGCGTGCGACTTCAAAAAAAAAAAGAAACTGTTGGGCTTTGCTGTATCTGCTGTGTGTGCCAGGAGATTGAGAATTTGGAAGCTTTAGCTGTGGGAAGGATTTTGGAGACCAGCTGGTCCAACTCCTTTGTATGGTTCTAGAAACAAAGGCCCAGTCGAAGCAAAGTCATTTGAGATCTGAAAACTGGTCAGTGATAACCAGGACTAAGTAGTACCCGGGTCTCCTGATTCCTGGTTCTGTGGCCTTGACTTTGTGGTTTATATTGCGATTTTGAACTGTTCATTTGGCTGCCTAGTTAGAAGTTCTGTCTTTGTAGAATGCTGCTGATGTTGGTGGATGTTTTTTTTTTTTTTAATTTTATTTATTTATTTTTGGCTGCGTTGGGTCTTCGTTGCTGCGTGTGGGCTTTCTCTAGTGGTGAGTGGGGGCTACTCTCCATTGTGGTACGCAGGCTTCTTATTGCGGTGGCTTCTCTCATTGCAGAGCACGGGTTCTAGGTGCGTGGGCTGCAGTAGTTGTGGCAGGTGGGCTCCGTAGTTGTGGCTCGCGGGCTCTAGAGCACAGGCTCAGTAGTTGTGGTGCATGGGCTTAGTTGTTCCGCGGCATGTGGGATCTTCCTGGATCAGGGCTTGAACCTGTGTCCCCTGCATTGGCAGGCGGATTTTTAACCACTGCGCCACCAGGGAAGTCCCAAATGTTGGTGGATGTTTAAAACCACATATAATATAGTAAAATCTTTAAGAATACATGGCATCATATATTGCTGTTACTCAGAAGCTAAGGGGATGGGGAGGGGTAAGAATTGTTCTGAGAGTCAGGACATTCTGTCACAATTTAGTCTCAAGATAGATGTTGGGCAATTCCTACCTCTTGGGACTTTACTCAGAAGGGGGCTGGATTAGACTGTTGCTTTTGCTGTTTCGAACTCTGAAATTTTTCAATTTTATATTTCTATAAAGGTATGTTATATATCTATCCAATGATGATACAGTATATCTGCAACGTGGGTAAATCCTTACTCATTAATTCCAGTATTATAGAACATGGACTTATGTTGTTGCCATGAATGTTGTTTTTGTCAAAGAAGGGGCTACCTCAGTTCCCACAGTCTTCTACCGTGTTTGGTAGTATTTGAGTGAGGAGAGGTACAGAGTAAGCTTGCCACTGGGTTCCTGTTAGACCTCTAACAGCTTAGAGGTCAGTTAGGTTCGAGGTGGTGTGGCAGCAGGGGGAGGAGCCACGGGAAGAGGAAGAAAGCAATCTGTGTGTGACTTATGGACCCATCATTTGATTTCCCATTTCAGGTGTCTTTTTTTTTTTTTTTTTTTTTTTGCTATACGCGGGCCTCCCACTGCTGTGGCCTCTCCCGTGGCAGAGCACAGGCTCCAGACGTGCAGGCTCAGCGGCCATGGCTCACGGGCCCAGCTGCTCCGCGGCATGTGGGATCTTCCCGGATTGGGGCACGAACCCGTGTCCCCTGCATCGGCAGGCGGACTCTCAACCACTGCGCCGCCAGGGAAGCTCCAGGTGTCTTAAATGCTGTGGTTGAAGATACTTCTCAAGTTCTGTATCCATGATACTCGGAGTTCCGTCCACAGCCCACACTTTCTCCTTTTAGATTCTGACTTTTATGATGGTAGTATAATTTTTGTCTGAATGGTATTGGAGATTGAATCACTGCTTTTGCCATTATTACTTCCATTTGACAGATGAGAAATGTGAGTCTTGGGGAGCTTAGGTAACTTGCCCTAAATTGTATAGCTGATGTCAGTGGGTCCTCAAACCCAAGTCTTCCTGACTTCAGGGTTCATGCTTTTATCCATAGTACCTTCCAGGTGCCACATTCTGCTCCATTTTTAGTATATGTTTCACTTATTTTCTTACTGATTTGAAGTTCATTGTTCTCTTTTTTTCACATTATTCTCCAGTGCCTGGCACAGGACCATAATGGAAACATTTTTAAATATTAGTGATTTAAAGGTAGTGAATGATGAACTGGAAGGAGAAAAGAAAGGCAGAGGCTTCTGAGTCACTTATTTATACTTTGTCACTTTGTAATCTTGAGCAAAAAAAAAAAATTCTCAGTTTCTTCACTTGAAAAAGTAGGGAAACTACTATTTGCTGCACTGGGCTATTGTGACATTAGAAACGGAGTACGTTAAACTCACTGTATAGTGCTTAGCACATAGTAGGTAATTAACGAGTGGTCTCTGTTATAGTTATGTTGCTGTTAAATTAATAAAAACCTGAGATGTTGCTCTCACTTTTTTTTTTTTTTTTAACCCCTTAAGGGTAGAGCATGTCATTTCCCCTAAATGCCTGCTACCCTCAGGGAGTTCTCAGTAACAGGATGAACATATCAACCATGGAATATGAGGGCTTAATGTTATCAGATACCATTTCTTTTGATGCCCTTTTCCCCCAGTCATTCAGGGAAAACGCATGTAGCCTGAGGCACTGCAGTGTGTTAGCTACAGCTCTGCCGGCTGATTCCTGGAGGGCCCCTCTCCAGGGGGGTGGATGGAGCTTGCATGGTAATCAGTCTCTTTTCTTCATGCTTTCCTTCCCTCTCACATATCTCAGTTCACTGGAAAAGTCCTCAAAGCTTTTCTTCTGCTGAAGTGTGGCCCAGTAGCCAGACAGTAGCCTGTGCACTCAATGGAGAGGAACCTATGTTTCTTCCCTTGTTTGTCAGCATTTTGGCATGTGAATGTTTATCTGACACACTGAGTCTGTTGACTCCTACTGCGGATGTCAGCAGCCATCTCTCTTCTGTGTTCAGCAGTCACTCGGGTTTACTTCTCACGGGTTGGGTTAGCCTCGTTGCTCTGTTCCATCTGTCTTAGAAACAAACCTGTTTATCGTACCTTTCCTTCAGCTTCCTGGGAGAAAGGGATTTTCAAGGCAGAGAAAAATGTATCATCACAGTAATGAGTTAATTAAACAGTCACCAGTGCAGTACCTGGCACACAATATGTGCTCAGTAGATGAAAGAAACTGGACAACTACAGTCCCTGTTCAATATTTGTGGTTTACAAAGGATGAGAGTTAGATTCAGTAACTTGGGTTGGAAAATTACTCTTTCATCTCTCTGAGTGACACCTGAGGATGGGACGGTGGCAGGGAATAGGGAGGGGTTTGGAGAGTTTCTCGGAGTAAGTGGATTAGTGTAGCTCCCAATTCAGAATTAGGTACATATTTGAAAATTACTTAACAGAGAGCCTTGGATTAGCTTCTCCTTATAGAGTACTTGACAGATATTGAATAGTTGTGATAGGTTATAATGCATACCACTTAGGTCTTTTTATCTTCAAAGAACTTAAAAAAAGAAAAAAACAAAACACTTTAAACAGTGAATCTACCTTGTGTTCTTTATCATAGCCTAATGTTCTCTTCCGTGTCTTTGTTGTATTATGTTTCTTAGGATGAGTGAGTCAGCCTTGCCGATTGGTTTATAAAACATTTATGAATTTAAAGTCTCTGGGGAGTGAGAATTGAAATGACAGAATTTGCAGCTTCACATTTGCTGGTTAACTGCTGGCTTAGCATTCTTTTCCTGTTTGTTTTTCCCAAGCTGTAGACTCTATCAATCAGAAATCAAATGAAATTTGGTAATTGTGTGTGAGTTTTGTGTTTTTTTCCTTGAAGTAGTTAGCTCTGACTGCCAGACTTGGGAGAAGTGCTTGCTGTGCAGTGATTTCTAAAGCCAGTCCTTAGCAGATGCTTAAAAAAAAATTAGAAGTTTGCCACTTAAGAACTTCATAAAGTTCTTCTCAGGCTTTTCAAGTCATGAGTCAAGAAGAAGCTTTGAGGGAACACTAGGAGGTACATCATTTACTTTCGTATCCCTTATTTCATTTATGTAACGAGATACCAAGGTGCTCCGAGGAAATCAAAATATTATCCCAAATGATTAACTATTTTCTGCCCTAACTCCACTGCCATTTACAAGGCCGAAACAATTCAGTTTCTGTGGAGGATTAGGAAAATGGCAGCTGGCACAAACAAAGGTGATATAATACCACTTATTCATTCATTTGTATATATAGCAATTTTTTTTTTTTTTTTTTTTTTTTTGAGTAAGGAGGTAGAGGAGTGAAGCAAAATCATGGCCCCTGCTCTGGACTAAACTGTGGTCTGAGAGCATTTTCTAGAAGCTTAAAAAAAGACCAAGGGCTGGAGCTAAGTTTTCCTGACTATGGAAGAAGTTAAGGAAAGGAGTGGATGGAGGTCATGGGAAGGGCTGTTGGTGGTGGTGGAGGGTTTTACAGTCTGTGGTATAGGCTTCCTGTTTCACGTGGGATGTAACTGAGAGTGTTCATTGAAGTTGGCACCAACAAGGCTGCTAACAGTGACTCTAGGTCATGTTGGTATGGTTCATTTAAGCAGAGATCAAAACCTGGTTTTTGACGATGCTGCTGGTATTGATGCTTTATTGAGGACTTAGCACGTGCCAAGCACTTTACATGCTCTTTCCCATTTAATCCTAACGATGACCGTTTTCAGGTGGTAGCTTAGAGCAGTAAATAATTTGCCCAGGGTTGTACAGTTAGGGGTAGAGCTTGGATCTGAAGCCATTATGCAATACTGCACCTGTAGGTGAAGGCAAGGTTCTCAAAGAAGAATTGAACCAGAATATATTTCACAGACAGAAGCCACAGTGTTTAGTAACAGATTAGGTGTGTGAACTTGAGGCCAAATGAGAAGGAGAAAGCTGATTTTAAAATTACAGTTTTGGAGAGAAAGCAAGATCATAGTGCTAGTGATGGGGGTGGGAAGACTAAGGGTCTGTCTCGGCCACATGTATGGACTCTTCTTCCTAGAAAACAGCCAGTAGCCTTTTATCTGTGTTAATTTCATCTTTGGCTTTAAGAAAACAGCTGTCACTCCAAGTGCTGGCTGTCAACGTGGAACACAAGTTGTGAGCACAGTGCTTTTGTGCCAACCTCCTGTCACACGTGGGTGTTGAGTGTAGCAGCAGACCAATACCCCCTTCCCAGTGGAGCCCAGGTTCACACATCACACCATCACATTGTCCTCTGACTTAGCTAACCTGTGCATCTCACTGCAGCAGGACAGTGATAGTCACTGATCAACAAGACCCTCCTTTGGAAGGGTGACATTTATTCTAATGTCTCCAGGCCAGCCCTTTTAGGACCATGAGGAGAGTCAGCTCTTGGTCACAGTTCATAGTGAGTGGATGTCACATTCTGAAAGCCATTGTGTTGAGGCCCCAGGATTCTCAGGCCTGAGTGAGCAACCTGTGGCTGATCAGATTTCTCATTGTCTCGGGAAGAATGCTGGCTAAATCTCGACTTCAGTAGTGTGATTTCAACAGTGGATCTGTCAAGGGCCTGAGCCTGGTTGACCACCATCTCTCCCTTGCCATGTCTGTACATGCATGGCTCTTGGATTCACTGTGAATCATTAAGTGTTTTTATTGCCTTCTTGCAAGCTTCTGTCTTCTTTTTTTTCTGGGTGAAAAAGTGAATCTTTCCCAATGAAGTATTTCCTTCATTAAAATAAGCCTCCCCTTCGGAGAGAATACTAATATTGTGTGCAACATGGCGTTATGGGCAGCTGGCCGGCTGCCTATAGATGTCCTTGTGCCCTTTGTCCAAAATGATTTCTTCCACTTGCTTGCTACAAAATCACCCAATGTACTGATAGCTATTAATCACCTCTAGTTAAAGAAGAGCAAGCCACCTGCCCCCCAGGTGGTCTCTGGATTACTTAAAGCAACACTCTCTTTAGAGGAAACATTTTCCTTTCCTTCCCTCCTCACCTCCACCAAATCTTTGCTATTAGGAGAAACATTTGAAGCCATCGGATAATTTGCACTTCCTTTCCTAAGGG
Organism: Mesoplodon densirostris; assembly: GCF_025265405.1. NCBI lineage: Eukaryota > Metazoa > Chordata > Mammalia > Artiodactyla > Ziphiidae > Mesoplodon > Mesoplodon densirostris. Next base: position 72,875,667 of record NC_082668.1, read on the forward strand.
ATAGTCAGCCAAATATGCTGTCCAGAGAAAATGAGATATAGGCAGGTAAGTTTTTTTTTGGCTGCGTTGGGTCTTCGTTGCTGCGCGCGGGCTTTATCCCTAGTTGCAGCGAGCAGGGTCCCCTCTTCATTGCATTGCGCAGGCTTCTCATTGTAGTGGCTTCTTTTGTTGCGGAGCATGGGCTCTAGGTGCATGGGCTTCAGTAGTTATGGCACGTGGGCTCAGTAGTTGGGGCTTTTGGGCTTAGTTGCTCCATGACGTGTGGGATCTTCCTGGACCAGGGATCGAACCTGTGTCCCCTTCATTGGCAGGTGGATTCTTAACCACTGTGCCACTAGGGAAGCCCCGGCAGGTAAGTTTTTGATAAGAGTTGAGAAAAGGAGAGAAATTTTGGGAAGGGAAAGTGACATTGTGTTCCCTAATAAAAATCAGAATAAATAGCAGGCGTAATTGGTTGTGTATTTGGTTATGTGCTTCAGTGAAGTGGTGAGTATTTGACATACCTACCGCCATTGGGATAGAAGAGTGTTGGAAGAGAGGTAGATGTTTGCCCAGGACAAGAAATAAACCCTTCCCTTAGGGATCTGCCCATTGCCCGCCTTTCACTCATAGTGCTCATTCATTTCTTTGACAGTATTCTTCAGGAGAGAGAAATAATGTATGAAGTCAGTCTTATATCCACTCCTTCCATCTTCCTAGTAGGCTCTCTGTATGGTTAACCCACTTTGAGCTAGGTCAGGGGCCAGCCAGCTCCTTTCTCCATTATCTTAGGTAGGATTATGACTCAGTTCATGCACTTGGGCTTGGTGTTGTCCCTAACCCTCCAGTTCCCCCTCCATCCACTCATGTTAAATCTCAGCCAATTCCCAGCACCCTGAACAGTCTCTTTTACTTGAAGGACTCCGTTGTGACCAAGCTCCTGGCAAGCTGAGCACATGGTGGTACCCTGTTGATGTCACAAGATAACCTTTGTACCCTTTGGACTTTGAGCTTTCAATTAAGCTTATAGCTAATTCCCTGGTGGACGTTTTAGGGGAGCAGGGTATTGATGCCCTACTTGTGTAGCTTTTGCGGTCGGGGGAGGTGACCCCCATTATAGCAGTCCCATAACAGGTCATAAAAACATCCCAAGTGGGCCTCCCTGGTGGCGCAGTGGTTGAGAGTCCGCCTGCCGATGCAGGGGATACGGGTTCGTGCCCCGGTCTGGGAGGATCCCATATGCCGCGGAGCGGCTGGGCCCGTGAGCCATGGCCGCTGAGCCTGCGCGTCCGGAGCCTGCGCATCCGGAGCCTGTGCTCCGCAACGGGGGAGGCCACAACAGTGAGAGGCCCGCATACCACAAAAAAAAAAAAACAAAAAAAAAAAAACATCCCAAGTGTCATTTGGAAGTCAAATGCTGGGTTACATAGCCTTTTGGGGGGGGTTAATCTCCTCCTTTCTAAGATTTCGTACCCAGTGATTCGTTATCAGCTTGACTGCTAACTGTAAACTTCCATTTCTTTTACAGTGTTACCACTCATTAAATTCTTTCTTCTTTGTCTCACCTCTATAAATGAGACTGGTTCTTGCTCTTTTGTATTGTCTTTGAGCTCATGGCAGGTGGCACTGGGAGCCCTGTGAAGGCCATCCTTGTGTATTGTTTTCATAAGCTAAATAAGGCACAAAAAGAAAACCAAAATATAGACTTTCTCCCTGGGCTAGAAGGGAAAGGGAGGACAGTTTGCAGTTTACATGTGAATCTTATTTGAGTGCCCTTCAGAAGAGAATATTTTCTGATTCTGTCTTGTCTTCTCTTCAGTCTTATATTTCTTCTTTCCTTCCTTTCCTCCCTGCAGGTATGTATATATTAGTTGTTTTTTTTTTAAATTAGGAGCAAAATTTATGCCAGACTTTTGTTAAATTTTATTTTAGTTTTAACTGTTTCCTGGATTAACTTATTTTTAGAGCCCCTATTAGTAAGAGACATATGTCTTTCTAATGACAATAAAACTCATATGGGGCAGGAGAAAGAAGGAAAGAATTTTCAGTTCTAGTCTGATATAAATTCTGTGGCTAAATGATTAGGTATTTAAAGATATTTAATCTCACATCAAGAAGCAGCAATTTTAGAACAGGCATTTCTAACAGATTCAGTTTTGACACATATCAAAACAAAGACTTTGATGGAAAATTTTAAGCCTGTCCATTTCCTCTGTCACTCTTCCTTCTTTTATATCCACTTCCTCTCTCAGCCTGCCTTCTTTTCCTCATTTCTATAGCTTCTCCATGCTCACTCAGTTGTTGATGTGTTTCTGTTCTTCTTTTTTTCTCCTTATTCCTTTTTGTGCAGAAGGCAAGACAGCCCTTGACTGGCCTTGGTACTGAGATTGAGGTGGTTTACATCTTTAGGGAAGGGATGAGGGATAGTCTTCCTAGTATTTCTTCATCCATAGGTGGAGTCCCTTTGTACCTACATAAGAAAAAAACAAAACAAAATAAAGCCCCTACCACCTCCACCAACATTTTCGGTAGCCAAAAATGGAGGAATTTGGATTGACCAAAGCCTAAACTTATCAGAATACTTCTAGCTAGTCACTGTATTAAAGAAAAACTTGTTTTTTAAAGGTGAAGAAATTAATCTCTTAAGAAGATGATGAGAGGGCCCAACTGGAATGGAAATTTATTTCCATGTTCTAGCTTAACCAAGTAATTAAGTGTGTCTAATGCCATCTGTTTGAATCATATGAACTTGCTGTTGTTATAGGTCAAAAATAGTTGAATAACAGCAATCTTACATGAATCAGCCCAGTGAACCTGATGAGGAAATGGAGACCCAGGAAGGCTAATCAGCTAATCCCCTCATCCTGGCCTCAACCCAGGAGGCAGTAAACTGAGATAAAGCTATTTTACTGGACTCTTTCTCCCTTTCTTCCTTCCAACCTTCCTTTCTCTTTTTCTCTTTCTTCTTTTCATCTATCTACCTATCTTGAAAGGTTAACAGATATAAAGGAATAAAGGGTATCTTTGTAGGAGAAGCTGTTGGGAGATCAAGATGACTGATACTTTGGGGGGGCGGGGTGAGCAGACAGCAGTAGGAACACAACCACTCAACACTCGGACAGTCACCATACCCAGATTTTAAGACAAGCCTGCAATAGAGCTAGCCTGTATAGAAATGAGTGTATTTGGTCACTGGTCATTTTGTTTGATTGTGTATGAGCCACATCGTGTTGTCCTTGAGGAGCACGGATTGTGCAATTTTTCACTGCATTCCTGGCAAGCTTAAAAAAAGGCTGCTACGATCTACTGCAGTTGATTGATGCCGGAAAAGTTTGCTGCACCTAACAATAGCCCTTCTCCATGACGCACTGCATTGATGCTTTTAGAACTCATTACTGCTAACCAAACAGTAGTGGTTTTATTACTGTACTAATGGAGCCTGGTACTTGGAGGCGGGGGCTTGGGGGAGGGGGAGAAAGTGGGGCAAGGATTGTGGGCAGGAAAAAAAGAATCCCTTTCCATGATTAGTGGTGACCCCCGGAAAAGTTGTTAGGCAGTTTCCAGTAAAACAATGTGATAATCTGGATACAATGCAGGGTTTAATATGCATATGCAAGGATGCACTAAATGAATTTTTCCTAGCAGGGAAGAACAAGGGGTTCCTCAATAAAGAATCAGCAAGACAGCAGAGCTTTCTATGGCCTTTTCCAGTGAAGTGATTTGCTTTCCTAACAGTGCAAGGAGGCGAACAAATGAGCTGTGAAAGATAGGGATGCTGATGCACACAGGACTCTGCTAGAAAACTTGGCAGGATCTTCATTGTGGGCAACAAGACAGAGCCAAGTGATGGCATCTATCCTCTTTCATGTTTTTTGAAACGTACTTGGGTCCTTCCTTTCTTCCCAAGTTTTGTTTTTATATATTATTTTAGTTGGGTAGCTTTCGGTTTACCTTTCATGTAGTTACTGATGTATTTGAGATTTTATCTACCATCTTACAATTTGTTTTCCATCTGACCTATCTGTTCGGTGTTTTTTGTCTCCTTCTTGACTTCTTTTGGGTTAAGCAAAAAGTTATTCCATTTTCTGTTTATTGACTTGTTAATTCTTTTTGCTCTTCTTTTAGTCATTATCATAGAGATTACAGGGTTGCATCCTTGACTTATTACAATCTAATACACACTCTTCCTTTTGTCTCTTTGTTTTGGTCCATTGCTTTCACTTGGAAAAGTTCATGACTCTTAATGAATCCACTGGCAGTGGGATGATGTCCTTATTTCCTGCTTGAATCCGTCCCATAGTAGCTCTTATTTTCTGAAATTACTTATAACTGTCATCAAAGCTCTCGCCCAGAATCATCTGCCCTTGGAGACATGCTCCAGGCAGCCCCACTGCTGGGTTGTGGCTCTCTAGAATAGGGATGGAAGCTTTCTAGTATCCCCGCGAGGTTGTCAGCTCTCCCACTGCAAGACCTTTCCTGTCCTTTGTACCATGATATCTGGCACACAGTAGATTATCAGTGGAAATCTGAATGACTAGGCTCCCAGAAACCAGATGCCAGGGCCCACCTCAGAGTCAGGATGCAAACTGGGGGGTTTTGGCTCACTTTAGATGAGCTCTAATCTTTAAAACTCTACCAGCTTTTACCAGTCTCATCTAGCTGGTTTGTTTCAGTTGAATCAAGCTTGTTCTTTACATCTTTTTTTATCTCTAATGTCAGTCTGGTTCATACACACACTACATGTCACCCATACTCACTCACTAGTTGCTACCTATAATAGTATTACAAAAATTTTTAATAAGGTGATAGAGCTCCCTGAGTATCTAGTAACTACCATTGTTTTTCAGGGACATGTGAGCCATATGCATGGAAATATTGTGTGGAAAGATCCTAGAGTTTCTCTTGGACTTGTTGAGCTTTGTGCCTGAAGCATATAAAATATTATAAAATCCCAGTACAAAATGTCTTAACAGAGAGTCAGCTGTGCTGTAGGTCAGTAATATTTCGGTTATTTTAAGCTGTGATAAGGAAAGCCTACAGCGGAGGTGTGAACCTTGTTGCCCTGTGGCAGCTTTCTGTCAGTTCTGTTATATTACTGGTTTTTAAAATAACCCCAGGGATTTATCATGATGAAGTGAAAACCTGCTTGTCAATGATGGAGGAGTTTTTGGATCATGCACGTTCTTTCCTTGGGGACAACATAGTCTGTGCAGAAGTAGCTTGAATTGTCAAGACCTAAGTTCACTGTCCAGCTCTGCCACAGGTTTTGAGTACCTGTGGGCAAGTTACATCACCCCTGTCAGCTTAACTTGTACAGTAGGGATAATGAAACTCAGCTTGTTGTAAGGCTAAAGTTATATATTGGTTCCTAAAAGTATTTCTGAAAACTGTGAGTCCCTCTACCTCTGCGATTTGTGCATGCTGTTTTCTCTAAGCGTTTTCCATTTGGGCAACTTAGGATACAGGCACCACTCAGGTAGAGCTTGCTAATATTGATTTCTGTACTTTTGAGGTAGGTGGTGGAAGATTGAAACCACAACTACTATATTGAGTTCAAGAGAATCTTTTCCCTACTCTTAACTATGCTGTACTTGAAATCTACTCCAAGGGTATTGTTTCAAATGAGCCAGTTTTGGGTTCTGAGATATGTAGAAGGCAGAGGGGAGAGAGAGAGAGAGAGAGAGAGAGAGAGAGAGAGAGAGAGAGAGAGAGAGAGAGAGAGAGCTGCCTTGAAGCACTGTAAACTTTCAGAGAAGAGTTTTCTCAAGATAAATTACCAAGAAGTTATTTCTTGAAACAAAGGCACCCGGTTGATGTGAATTGACTCTCTAGAGAAATATTTACCACCACTGCTTCTGCCAAAGTGAATTGTGGTCACCAGGGGCAACAACAGCAGCCGTCTTTTTCTAGACAAGTGCAAGTCCTGAATTCAGATGCCCCTTCCTAGGGCTGCCAGCTGGTCTGGAGTTTGGAGTGCAGAAAATGCATGCTCAGCGGCCGCTTCCTTGGGTGTTGGAAAACCCTATTTATTGGAGCATCTGCCAAACATGGATGGAAGAAGGTTTTTCAGGATTACAAAACTACTTCTTGAGAGACTGGATAAGTGGAGGGATAGTTGTATAGATGTTCTGCTCAGGACCCCGAGGCACTATTGAAAAACTGTTAGGTAACTAGGAGAGAAGAGGCAGAGCTGTTTTCTTCCCAGGTGCCTCTGTGAGAGCAGGAGAAGGATGGCGAGGCTAGGACACCGCCTGGGACAGGGTACGGGGTTGGGCGTACCTAGCGTATTCCTGGAATTGACTTTGAGCAGTGATGTTCACTTCATTTTTCAAAGCAAGATTTGTAGATAGTGACAGTAACTAGTGACTAGTACTTTGTCTTCAACTTTCATGAGGGATGAACTCATTTTCTAATTTCTATAAGAAACTGCACCTGTTTAGCCCTCACCATGGAGGGCTGACTGGATGGTGGGCAGAACTTCCATGAAATCTCAGTTTTTCAAGCATTTGAAGCGAAAGACTGAAGCTCTAATCGAATATGTTAGATGTGGTCTTCTCATTTCTCAGCTGCAGCCTTTACAGATGCATTGTGGTTGCAAGTGCCTGAATCCAGACTTGTCCGTGCTGACTTCTAGCCAATCCGACACAGCGACGCTTCTACGATTTGGAGGAGACTTTTGATGAGATGAGATTTTAGTTGCTATATTTAACTTTTAATTATACCCTATTGGGATAAGTTTTAATTTCCCAAGTGTTACAACCAAGGCATGAAAATGTGGGTCAAGTAAACTAACAGAATTAAAAAAAAACCCACAACAATATAACAAACCCTAAAATCTACCAGTGTGTCTCAGGCAATTAATTAGAGCAACCAGTGGTTTCTAACCTGTGTGAATGTTTCACGAGTCTGGAAAACTAGACTCAGTGTCTCCCACATTGGCAGTCTGCTTTCAAGAGGACTTGACTTGGATCTGTAGATCTGGGTAGTTAAGCCTTAAGGATTCAGGTATAGGTTGTTTTCTATGGGTATCTGCAGTGAATTGCAATCCTGTGTTGGCTGCCACGTCGCCATTTGTCATCCCAGTCTCATTAGGGGACTCAGAGTCATCTGAGCAAACATAGACACTCACATTTGACAGGTGTGAGTTTCCTTAAGCTAAGGAGAAAATATGTGAGTTTCTCTGTGAATCTGGATGATTCATATCCCTCTTCTGCCCCTCAGAGGCCAGTGATTGAGAGGTGACTAAGGTTTGTGTTGAACTTGTGCTTGAAGTTGCCAGATAGAAAAGTTCAAGATTCTGGCTTAACTGGAAGAGTTTAGGAGTTCTTTTCTGCGAATTGACACACAGAAAATTCCTTGGCTTCCTGGCAGCTGAATCTGCCAGCTGGGTAGACCGTTGGGGCAGGGCAACATCCTTGCTGTTGGTCAGTGCAGTGGGCTGACAGTGGGACCGAGAGGGCATTAGACAATAGTTCAGGGCACGGGGGCCGTTGGATGTGCAGACGCAAGTGTTCCTGTGATCTGTGCACGTATATCCAAGAGAACCAGGGCCTTGAGCCTCAGGACTGAGAGGCTGGCTCTCAAGGCAGAAGATTAGAAGAAAGAAAACATGCCACACATGATATACCTCCTCTCTTGTTCTGCTCCCATCTACGTTTGCTGCCATCACATATAACGTTACCTTCCATGCAGCTCATTGTGTCAGTGCTAAAATCTTGCTGAACCGGAACTGTTATTTTGAGCTGCCCCGTCTGTTTCTTTGTGCACCAGTGAGTGGGTGAATAAATGCACTGATTTTTAAAAAAAAATACAACAGCTCTTCGAACAGTTGGAACCTAGAAAAGTAACCCTTTATTATTCCATTGCTTTTCATCAGGTAATTTCCCTTCCCTCCTCATTTATGTACGTAGAATTTTTTGGCCATATTTTTTTAGTGTGGCAAAATATACATAAGACAAAATTTACCTTTTAAACTATTTTTAGGTATGAAATTCAGTGGCATTTAGTGTATTCACATTGTTTTGCAGCCATCACTACTGTGCATCTCCAGAACTGTCACCTTCTAAAACTGAGAATCTGCCATTAAGAAATAACTCCCCATTCCTCCCTTCCCCAAGCCCCAGTAACCTGTTTTCTACTTCTCAGTTTCTACGAATTTGCCTGTTTCAGGAACCTCGTATAAGTGGAATCATACAATAGTTGTCCTTTGTGTCTGGTGTACTTCACTTAGCATCAAGTCTTCAAGCTTCATCTAAGTTGTAGCATGTGTCAGAATTTCATTCCTTTTTAGGGCTGAATGATATTCCATTGTATGTGTATGCCATATTTTGTTTATCTGTTCACCTTTTGGGAGACATTTGGGTTGTTGCTGCCTTTTAGCTATTGTGAATAATGCTGCTCTGAAAATAGTGCTTCACATGTGTTTATGTTTCTGCTTTCATTACTTTGGGAAGTAGAATTGCTAGATCACGTGATAATTCTACGTTTACCTTTTTGAGGTAAATCTTTGTTTAGTTTTCCACAGTGATTGCACCATTTTACATCCCCATCAGCAATGCACGAGGGTTCCAATTTCTCCACATCCTTGCCAACACTTTTAATTTTTTTGATAATAGCCATCCTAATGGGTGTGAAGTGGTATCCCACACAGAATCTTGTGATTTTGATTTGCATGTGTGCATAAATTTTAAAAAGTTTCAACAGAGCATATATGTCATTTTGCACCCTTGCTTATTAGTTAATATTTTTATCATGTTTTGCCTTTAAATGACTGTTTTTAATTGCATTTTTCTGGATCCACCTGGAAGTTATCAGGTATCTGAAGAATTAGAATTTGAACCAACGATACAAACGTGGCCTTCACTACAGAAAGGGAAAAGGCAGAGTAAAAGAGTAGCCACCCCAGGAGGAAACTGAAGGGTTTCCTATGCCCATTTTGGGCCTCTTAGCAACTTTACTAGTAAATCTATGTGCTGGATGCTTCAGGATATAGGAGGGAGTCTGCTTGCAAGAAGCAAATTCCTGGTGAGACAGAAAGGGATTAGACCAGGGCAATGCCAAGCAACAGAGAGAGAGAGCAAAATCATCTAATTTATCATCCTTCCCCCAAGGCTGAGAGGCTTTTTTTTTTTTTTTTTGGCTGCGTTGGGTCTTCGTCGCTGCACACAGGCTTTCTCCAGTTGCGGTGAGTGGGGGCTACTCTTCATTGTGGTGTGCGGGCTTCTCATTGCGGTGGCTTCTCGTTGCGGAGCATGGGCTCTAGGCGTGCGGGCTTCAGTAGTTGTGGCGTGCGGGCTCAGTAGTTGTGGCACACGGGCTTAGTTGCTCCGCGGCATGCGGGATCTTCCCGGACCAGGGCTCGAACCCGTGTCCTCTGCATTGGTAGGTGGATTCCCAACCACTGTGCCACCAGGCAAGTCCAGGGCTGAGAGGCTTTTAAGTAGTTTGGGAAAACTTTGAAGGGGGAGGGAAAGCTTGAGAGTAATTTAAAAACTTGTCCCCTACAGGCCAGTTTGTTAAAAAACCAATTTTACCAAAAGGCTAAGGCTGTGATTAAGCAAAGCCTTTGAAAAAGAATCTTAAAATATCCCATTAGGAGCGATGACAGAGTATGGTTATTAAACACCAGAGTATTTAAATGAGAATCGTGAAGCAAAACTGAGTGCTTTGTGCAAAGACTAATTTGGTCACCAAAAATTATAGAAACTTTCAGAAGATACAGAGAATGCTTGTAAGGGAAATGGAACTCTTTGTAGAACTGAGTTTTAAAAAAAAGCTTACTTACGGAGCTTCATTTGTAAACATTTCTAAAACCAATTCTAAATATTACTTAAAATGCTAGTAGGAAAACACTTTTTTTACTGACTGCTTTTTAACCTGCGGTTTTTGGAAAGAAGCATCTATTTCTCAGTCTTATCTGAAAGAACCAGCTGTTAATCAGGTCCCTCCCAGAGACTGGATACTTGTCCTACAAGGCGGAGGTGACCGGGATCACACTTGACAATGGGCCATTGGGCATTAGTGGCGAGTTCATCTGTGTTTCAGGAAGTAGCTGACCATTCACCTGAGTCCAAACATTGCCAGACAGACAGTCAGCTCGGAGCTGCATAGTCATTCCAGTTGATTATGCGGAGATTTGCAGACTAGAGCAAAGAGAAGAATGAATTGAATGGGCCCGAGGGACTTTTTCCATGTCTGCATAATTCAGCTCCATGGCGGTGGTTACAGGGGGTTACTTCCATGGTAACAGTGCCTCTGTAAAGATACTTAGAAACCCACTGGTGGAAGGAGCTTGACCAGGTTCCTCTCTGTATCTCAGTTGTAGAGGCAGCATGAGATTGAGCTCAAGACTAGGCACGGGTTCCTGACTCAGGTTTGCCTGTTTTTGGCCTGAGATATCTGGTGTTGGTTGCTTCATCTTTCTGCAAGGTTTGCTGGCAACTGTCGGAGGCATCGTGTATGTGGATCATTTTGCAATTGTAGAATATGATAAGCATTGTTATTAGTAAGTCAAATAGTAAAACTGAAAAGAAAGAATAACTGCCCTGCCCTGCCCTCATCAACTCACTTCCTCTTTTGGCATCGCTTAGGGTTCTCTTGTCAGCAGGTGCAAAGCTCCCATTAAAGTCTTTGGCTCAGAAGACGTCAGAGTTGAATGAATGGCTTCAGAGTTCGAAAAATTCTTGGTTTATTATGAACCTTATTGTGGTTTACCTAATCACATCGCCAATAACGTGAGGTACTTGAACCAGCCATGAATTAATTCTCTTCCTTTTTCCGTGACAGTGTTAAGCTTCACAGCCTTGTCATGCTGTTTCTGGACAGTTAATAATGTGCAGCCACATTGGGGCATCAAGTCAGTGCTAAAGTGGCTGGGAAACTTGGGTGCAACTGTGAAATGTAAGTGTCCATTCACAGGACCAGCAAAGTGGGGGGCTGGAGGGGTGGCCGCTTACTTTGTGAAATCTACAAACATGGCCAAGAGTGCATGGTCGGTACATTAAGACTCCCTCAACTCTTCCTCTTAGGATTTCCCCCAGGTGCTATTCACAGGACCATTAATTCACCTAGAAACTTCTAGAAATGTAAGAGGACTCATTCTGCTTTCAACATGCCTTCCTGCTACTGACCCTCAGCTACCATGGAGCTCATTACCTTTTTTTTTTTTTTTTTTTTTTTTTTTTTGCTGTACGCGGGCCTCTCACTGCTGTGGCCTCCCCCATTGGGAGCACAGGCTCCGGATGTGCAGGCTCAGCGGCCATGGCTCACGGGCCCAGCTGCTCCACGGCATGGGGGATCTTCCTGGACCGGGGCACGAACCTGCATCCTCTGCATCGGCAGGCGGACTCTCAACCACTGCGCCACCAGGGAAGCCCGCTCATTACCTTTTGTACAGAGAGATTACTCAGGAATAATGTTAGAGGAATAGTGTAAGTGTAGGTAAGTGGAAAGGTTGAGTTGCCTTGTTATTTTGTGTGATGGTACCTTCATGTACATTTTATTATGTTTGTATGTAATTATAATGAATTGCTATTACTGCGTGCTTACCACGTGCCATACGTGAGGTGCTTGTCACTGATTGACTCCAATCCGTAGTAACACCTGCAAGATAGGTGGTTTTAATGATGAGGACACTGGCTTGAAAAGGTACAAATAAACTTTTTCTAGGCCAAGGAGGCTGGGTTGAAGTCACCTTCGTGTATCTCAGAAGCTTGAGCTGGCAGGTCATACTGTGCTGCCTCCCATGTTTAGGGGAATAAGCTTAAATGCAGGGAAATTACTTGGCTGTTGAGGCATGTGTTCTTAGTCACCAGGTGCTTAAATTGTTTTATGCTTGTGTGAAACATTCTTCCCAGAATCCGAAAGCTTCCTAGGGCTTCTCTTGTTCCCATGTTTGCCAGTTATTTAAGTCGTGGATACCCAGTTTGGGGAGGTCACAGGTGTTTATGCTGTCCTGTGAAGAGGTACCAGGAATAGGGGTTTGCGTCCTGGATTCAGTCCCCAGCTGAGTTCAGCATTTCGATTTCCATGATTTTGACTAAATAGTTGACTTAGGTGGATATGTGGTTGTTTTACTCTGCTTTAAAAAAAAAAAAACTGCTTTATTGAGGCATAATTTATATGCCATAAAATTCGCTAATTTTTAAAGTGTGTTAATGATTTTTAGTAGATTTGCAGTTTTGTGCCACCATCACCACAATCTAATTTCAGAGCATTTTCTTTGCCTCTAAAAGAAACTGTGCTCTGGTTGTCTCAGTTGTTAACTTCTCGTTTGGGGTACCCTCTTCTGATTTGAAAACTGGATTGATCAGGTTTTCTAAAAGCTGGCTATGAAGAGGAAGAAACCATTTTTAAAAATGATCTTTCAGTTTTAGCAAACATTTAATACAGCATTTGCCACGTCAAGCACTGTTCTGAAGTGCCTTGTGAAAGGTCAAGTGCTTTGTGAAGATCAACTTACTTCATTCATTGATTCCTTATAACACCCTTTGAGATAGGTATTCTTACTATTTATATCTTACAGATGAGGAAACAGAAGTACCGAAAAGTGAAATACCTTGACCAGCGTCACAGCACTAGTTAACAGTGGAGTCAGGAATCAGACATGTTATTCTAAACATTCTGAAGCACCTGATGAGACCAGAAAGAGTAGGGGAAGCAGGGGTGAGCCAGATGGATGGAAAGCATCAGAAAGAGTAAGCTAGTGTCCTCCAGGAAACAGTCAAGGCCTTTAGGCAGACCCTTGTCTTAGATGCCTTAGTGTAAGGTATTGAATTAGCCAGATAAATCTATCCTAGTGGTCTCTGTAGGATTCTGTCTGTCATCTAGGATTCATCCTTCCATTCACTCTCCCTTTTGCCTTGGTGTCACAGGGAGCAAAACATGTTTTCATGGACTTTGGTTTATGTACTGGACACCAAAGAGAGTGTTGTGCTAGGGGTTCCTTACCTGAGAGGGGTGTATGTTGGGGGGATTGGAGGTGGGGTCTGTGTTCTGGTGAAAAGGTCCTTGATGAGGATCTGAGACGCCTGGCTTGACGTGATCTGGGGGAGGAACTGTGCCCAGTCTGTTGCCCTGTGTCCTGTCCTTGGTCTGGTCCCATCACTCTTCTATTGCAAATGGTTATATTATGGCTGTTGGGGGTGTCCCCATTAACCTTGCTTACTTTGAAGCTTGGGACCCCTTCTTTGTTAAGGGGGTGGCCTCTGGGTCTCTCAGGGTACTAGAATTCTGGGGAGGCAAGCCTATAAGTATGGTAGTGATTGAGTTCAGCTGCCCACCAGAAACAAACTCTAGAAATGGGGGAATCTGGAAAATGCCAACCGTGGCAGTAATTTAGCCTCCAAGGGAAGATTGCCAATCTTATTTTTGCTTAGCGTTCCCCCGTGTCTTTAGGGCACAGAAAGGTTTTGGAAGTACTGGGTAGTATAAACTAGGAGACCCCCGTGCTGTTTGTGGTTTCACATTTATATTTAATAAATATTAATCGATGAGTGCATTCTGGTGGGAGAAAAATTTGGCTCTTCATACTTAATCTGTAATGTACTTGGGATTCAATAATTAATTTTTGCTCATTTCAAATATACTGGCTTTTGGGTGTTTTTTTTTTTTTTTTTTTTTTTGGTGGAAGGGGCTACCATCTTTTTATTCTGCTAGGTACTGCCCTCATCTTGCTGTCGGCAGATTTTCATCAGTTGAGGGTATCTTAACTTATTAAAAAATCACAAAAACATGCCCAAGAGGGAATCAGATAGTATGTGGAATGCAGGGTAATGTCGGAACTGTTTGAATGTATTGAAACTTGGAAAACAGCTCAACTTGAAACCCCACTGCTTTTTTTTTTTTTCCCTTGCACCAGCTCATATGGGTTTGTTTTGGGTTATAGACTTTAAAAGCAAAATATGGACATAGGACTGTACATTGACTGGGACTCAAATGAGAACATAGGTCTTAAGTAATTTCTATTGATTAGTTTTATAAATTCAACAACAGCAACAGCATTTGGGCACCTCTGTTGCATGCTAGGTGCTGAGAATACCTGAAATGTAATAAAAACCTTTTTTCCTGAGCAATGAGTTTTTAGTCTGGCTTCTCTGTCTTGCATTACTCAGCTTTCTGTCGAACTCATGAGCTAGGTGTCAAGCTTAGCCGTGTTTTGCTTGTAGAGATTAAGTAACATTGATGACGATGTGCCTTGGGGGAGAGGCCTTTCCTCTTGGTTATGCAGCCTCTGCTCTAAGACCGTAGGGGTCCATGGTACTGACTCACTAGCAGTGTGGCTTTGGAGTTTGAATTGTCAACCTTTCTGAACCTTCCTTATCTGAAAAAATGAAACTAATTGGTCCTGTGCTCTCACTGTAGCTCTCAGAGGGTATCTGTTAGAACCACAGTTTGGTCCAATGTTTGCTAGAACCTTCAAGTCCTAGGTGTAGAGTCTTGGCCTGACCTGTGGAGCAGCAGAGATGAGCTTTGAGAACTAGAAGAGGGAGGATTCAGGAGCGTGAAAGTCACCTCATTTCAAGGGATGGTGTGGATTGGGTGATGGGAAACTTTGTGGGAAGCTCTAGCCTTTGCCCTTCTGAGTTTGCACACAAATGAAATAGTTCTTTCAGGGTTTGTGCCTCACTTATTTAGGGACATTCTTTCGTAAGTGGAATGGGTCAGGCACCTGGTTTAAGAGACTTTCTTGGCATTTGCCCCTGCACAGATGCAGTTTCCAGTAAAGCAAAAGGCCAACCTATAGGATTAAGTTCAACTCCCCCTTCCTTTGAGTGGGCTTTCTTTATTAGCTCTGTGAGAGGCCTTGGTCATGCTGTTTAACATGAAGAGCTATTAGTGTTCCTTCTTGTGCAGTGGCGCTAGCCACCTCATGGATTGCCCTATAGTTTAAATTAGATGAAACTAAAACACTGATTATAGTTTCTGGTACTTGGTAGTTGCATAGGTAATTCTTCCTGCCACATTTCTACCCCAGACTACTTGCTGACCTGTTTCTTGGTTCACACTGACCTTTCTTTTGGTCTGTATGATTGTTCTGTCCCGTAGTCTCACACCGCCTTGCTCCATAACTCAACTGCTTTATATATGTGTGTGTGAATATTTACGTTTATAAAATATCTTCCCAGATTTGTAGAGGTTAGGAAGCTATCCATCCCTTTCTGTTTCCCATCATGTCTGGTATAACATGCATACATCAGACACCCACAGGGAATGTTGATCAAAGACAGCATTGGTGAGAGTGCCGAGTATGTAATGTTTGTTCACTTTTAACCTTTCAGGTGTCTTTTTTTTTTTTTTTTGCGGTATGCGGGCCTCTCACTGCTGTGGCCTCTCCCGTTGCGGAGCACAGGCTCCAGACGCGCAGGCTCAGCGGCCATGGCTCACGGGCCCAGCCGATCCGCGACATGTGGGATCTTCCCAGACCGGGGCACGAACCCGCGTCCCCTGCATCGGCAGGCGGACTCTCAACCACTGCGCCACCAGGGAAGCCCTGTTTTTTTGATATTGAGCTGCATGAGCTGCTTGTGTATTTTGGAGATTAATCCTTTGTCAGTTGCTTCTTTTGCAAATATTTTCTCCCATTCTGAGGGTTGTTTTTTTTTTTGTTTATGGTTTCCCTTGCTGTGCAAAAGCTTTTAAGTTTCATTAGGTCCCATTTATTTCTGTTTTTATTTCCATTTCTCTAGGAGGTGGGTTAAAAAGGATCTTGCTGTGATTTATGTCATAGAGTGTTCTGCCTATGTTTTCCTCTAAGAGTTTTATAGTGTCTGACTATACTACCCAAAGCAATCTACAGATTCAATGCAATCCCTATCAAACTACCAATGGCATTTTTCACAGAACTAGAACAAATAATTTCACAATTTGTATGGAAACACAAAAGACCCCAAATAGCCAAAGCAATCTTGAGAAAGAAAATGGAGCTGGAGGATTCAGGCTCCCTGACTTCAGACTATACTATAAAGCTTCAGTAATCAAGACAGTATGGTACGGGCACAAAAACAGAAATATAGATCAATGGAACAAGATAGCAAGCCCAGAGATAAGGTGACCATATGTGCATGGATTTATCTTTGATAAAGGAGGCAAGACTATACAGTGGAGAAAAGACAGCCTCTTCAATAAGTGGTGCTGGGAAAACTGGACAGCTACATATAAAAGAATGAAATTAGAACGCTTCCTAACAACACATACAAAAATAAACTCAAAATGGATTAAAGACCTAAATGTAAGGCCAGACACTATAAAACTCTTAGAGGAAAACATAGGCAGAACACTCTATAACAAAAATCACAGCTAGATCTTTTTTTTTTTGCGGTATGCGGGCCTCTCACTGTTGTGGCCTCCCCCGTTGCGGAGCACAGGCTCCGGACGCGCAGGCTCCGGACGCGCAGGCTCAGCGGCCATGGCTCACGGGCCCAGCCGCTCCGCGGCATATGGGATCCTCCCAGACCGGGGCACGAACCCGTATCCCCTGCATCGGCAGGCGGACTCTCAACCACTTGCGCCACCAGGGAGGCCCTAGATCTTTTTTGACCCACCTTCTAGAGAAATGGAAATAAAATAAACAAATGGGGCCTAATGAAACTTCAAACCTTTTGCACAGCAGAGGAAACCATAAACAAAGCAAAAAGACAACCCTCAGAATGGGAGAAAATATTTCTAAATGAAGCAACTGACAGAGGATTAATCTCCAAAATACACAAGCAGCTCATGCAACTCAATATCAAAAAACAAACAACCCAATCCAAAAATGGGCAGAAGACCTAAACAGACATTTCTCCAAAGAAGATATACAGATTGCCAACAAATACATGAAGGATGCTCAACATCACTAATCATTAGAGAAATGCAAATCAAAACTACAATGAGGTATCACCTCACACCAGCCAGAATGGCCATTATCAAAAAATCTACAAACAATAAATGCTGGAGAGGGTGTGAAGAAAAGGGAACCCTTTTGCACTGTTGGTGGGAATGTGAATTGTGAATGTGAATGTAAATTGATGGAGAACAGTATGGAGGTTCCTTAAAAAACTAAAAATAGAAGAAAATTTTGAAGCTGAAAGGAACTTCAGCAAATCTTCAAGCACAACCTGCTCATTTTATATATGTAGGCCTAGAATAGTTAAGTCAGTTTTCCAAAGTTCTGTGAGGAGTTAGTTGAAATAAGCAGCACAGTTTTCTGACTTCATTTTCTGGTGCTTCTTCATCCAAGAAAATCCAATATAGACCCTTATTAAAATGCTAAGTACTCAGACCTGTGAGAGCTTACTTTCTAGGTAAGAGCTCCATGTGCTACTGAAATAATGGGATTGGAGACAGACCCATTTGAAATCAAGTAACTGCAAATAGTCTTACAGTTTCATTCTATTCTGTGTTGCTGATTAATGCTAAGTCAGACTTAATAAGAATTTCCAGTGCATATATCAGAAATGTTGGTAAAATTCCTGTAAATGATAGTTATGGAGCATTTTAATTTATTACACAATATTTTTCCAAAAATTCTTCTTGAATTATTCCTTGGCTTAATTTCCAAACAGAAACCAAAAGTAAAAATGATAAGGAGTCCTACTTATTGATTGCACTGATGATACTCCTTATATATAATGGAAATAAAATAACAAAACTGTTGTATCCTAATATGCTAGAACCAATGAGAGTTTGTCACATTTTTACCAGGTACTTTATTGTGAAATGTGCCCCCCTCCCTTGACATGTTGAATGGCATTCTAGTTAGGGCATGTCTGTAATATTGGTAAGAGGTGTGAACCCACCCTTTAGGCTCATGTAAGTTAAGGTAATGCCTTTTGTGGTTTTCCATATTTTTCCAATGACTATTTCTTGGCAGTTTCCAAATGACTCCTTCCACCCCCATCTCCTTGGAATGAGTGTTCCAAGAAACAAGCTGAATAATCTCTGACTAGAACACACAGAGAGGGTTGCAAGGCTTTTTAGCAATTTTTGGTTGGAGGAGTCTAACTTCACAGGTTGAACATTAGCCTCTGTTAGCATTTGGTTATACCTTGTAGGAGGTTTATGGTAGTGGCACATCATTTCTAGGATGATGAAGTGTTTTTTCACCTACTTTATTGCTGTCAGGTAAAACAGTTTAAGTGTTATGGCATCTCAATATACCGAGGCCCACAATGGGCTTTGAGCTGTGAGTTAAGGGCTCTTCATTTTTGTGGCTGTCTGTGGCGGAAACACTCACCAGAATAGCTGTAGGCATTGGGAATAGCGGTGTAGCAAGGCGCTTCTGTATTTAGAAGACCTTTTAAGCATCACTAGCAGCACAGACAAGCAGGTAGTGGAAAGAGACCTAAAACAGCAACCTATCCCCCCCACCCCAACCGCCCCCCGCAGTGGTGGTTGCCTTAGCATCTTAGTATCTTCTGTCGCTTGTTTTATCCCTTCCTCCATTAGCATTTAGCCCCAAAGACAAAGGCCATGTTACTGGACACTCAGAGAGGCCAAGAATTGTTTGTATGTAAAATTTTTGAAAATTCATCCCTCACCTTATCAAGAAACAGGATGATTACATACTCAGCTTTGATGTGAAACGTGTTCTTTGATCATCAGTTAAGACACAGTGGTTCTGATTTCATTGGTCTGAAGCGCGGGGCCCAGGTATTGGGATTTTTTTTTTAAAGCTCCCAAGGTGATTCTAATGGGCAGCTGAAGTTGAAGTGTATTTTCCTCAGAAAACACAAAGAGGCGTATAAAGCAATGATATATTTTACATATGTCACTACTGGATAGTTTTAGAAAAGCTGTTTTGGATAGTTTTAGAAAAGCCTATATTCTAATTGTTAGTTTGAACTACGGTAAGGAAATATACTTAATGGTCGAGTTCATCACCTGTTCACATTTAGGTAATATTTCAAGACACCTAGAAGGTATTTGTAAGAAAAGTAAAAATTTAAGCACAACTGATCCATCTGAAGACACAAAAAAATCAAGCACTTGCTGCCCAGCGGTACGCTCTTCGTGCCTGGCCTCCTGGCCTCCACCCCACGGGGTCAGGTGGCATAGGTAGCAGGCCTATGTTTGTATCATAGAACCCCTCCGTGGACCTTTTCTTACCCTGGGTTGGGGAGGATTGTGTCAACCAGGTTTTTCTTCCACTCTGATGTTGGAAGACTGGAAACGGGAAATGAATCTGATTAGGCCTCAAACAAGCGTGAAGTGAAAACCAGTGCTGAAACCACTGACTCCTAAAATATATTATGTGGACGAGGGGGAAGACAAGCAGGGAAAAGTTATGGTTTAAAATCATTTGTTGTTTTCCTTTCTATAATTCTTTCTTTCCTTTCCCTCTCTCTCTTTCTCTCTTGTGCTCTTTCTTTCTTTCTTAGCAACATAACATCTCTCTTAAAAAGGAGATTAAAACTTTAATATGTGAAGGGAAGACACTTCAAAAGGGTAGATGATGAAAAAGAAGACTTCTTCCCCTTTTTGATACCAGTTTCACTCCTCAGTATTACCATTCCAGGTAGCCTGTGTGAAGCTTTTTTGTAAATCCTTCCAGAATTGGATATGTATTCAGGCAGGGCCCCTGGGATTGGATATGTGTATTACATTTAGGTTACACTTTGAATGACTCCCCCTGCCCTCTGTGGTTGCCCCATATGCAGAGTAAGTATACACTGCGTTTAAAACAAAACGAAATAGGATTTCACTCAACGTATTGTGCTATATCCCATGTCTTTTCCATCTAACAGTATATATAATGGAAACTTTGCCATTGTTTTTAAATGGTATTACTGGATTGCCATATTGCCAAATTACCCTTTAAAAGGTGGTACTGGTTTACATTACCAACTGTGTATGTCAGTAACTGTTATTTTCCCTCCATTCTTGCCAACTTTGCATTTTATCAAATGTTTGTCAATTGTTTGATAAAATACTCATTCCAAAAATGTTTTAAGTGACTTCTGTGTGCTCTATGCTGGAAAAGAACAGTAAATCAGAGGCATGCTTCTTGCTCTTATAGAAGCTTATGGTTTAGTGAGAGGGAGGGACAGAAAAGTAAGCAAATCACAATTTACTATTACTTTATGCATAAATTTAACCTGGAAACAAAGGGGCAGCTGTAGTAATCTGTATGGTTTAATTTAAAGCTAAAAATGTCACAGAAATAGGCCTTATTGCTGCTTATGTTGCTGCAGTGTTTTTCTTATTTGTAGTATGTTTTCCATTTGATATCTTCTTGTGTCTTCTAAGTAATCTCATCTCCGTAATTCAGAACCTTTTCCTTTCACTCCAGATACATCGAATATACAGTAGGTACCCAAGTCTTTAGAGACTCTTAAAACTTTTCTGAAATGATACCATTTTTATTCTTTTTTAGGGGGCTACTATACATTGTGTTGGGAAGCTGAGAAATATCTAGTAATCTATAAACAAGAGTTTATAGAAACCCTGTGTTTTAACTAAATTGTGTTTTATAATTCTGTAACATGGCTGTTGGACTTAAATCATTATGACGTTGGATGAAAATCAAGTTGTGGTGTAGAAAGTGTTCCTAGTTATTACAGTATGTCACATACAGCTTAATCTAATGTCTGATGCTATTTTTCTGGTCTGTCTAGAGATTTACCTAACGACTGTTGTATGAAAGTGGTTAAAGCCCAAGGCAGGGTGCAGTATCCATCCAGATGCACCCATGCAGAGTTGTCCCCTCCTGAGCCGATGCTCCTGCCTTCTGTTGCCTTTAAACTCCTGCTCCCTTCCTTTCTAGAATCGGGTTAAGGGCCTACTGTGAGAACTGGAGCATGAATTGGTAATAACATCCTGCCTCTAGTGATTCATTTTTCTTTTCCACACCCTTTCAGAGATAGAGGCTTTATCGAAATTTAAAGGGAGAAAAGGATAAAAGTTTAGTATTCGAATTTGCCAGCTTTTGCTGACTTGCTATGAAGAACTGTTGGCAAATCAGTGTGGCTGGTATTTGTTGACAGATCCCTTAGATGACCCACTTCTCTTATTTCTTTCCCTTCTAAGACTTTATATGGTGACTGTCTTCAACTTGCCTTCAATTTTGGTGGAATTCTCTTTCATTTTTTACTTCCTAAGCCTTTAGAAATTGATTCTTTAAGATTTGTCTCTGAATTGACACAGTAGGATAGGAATCCAAGACCGGATTTTGCTCCCCAGGGCCATGAATGCTATGTTAATCAGGTTGAAATGTCTATTTTTCCTCTCTGTAGTTTTCTTCTACCTTCTAAAATGAAGGTACTGGACTCGATTAGCTCTTTTTCATTCAGCTCAACAGTTCCATGCATGTATTGCATCTACGTATCTTTCTTGAATCTTTAAAAAAAAATGTGGCAGCAGATGTGTACTCTGAACAGTTGGTAATTTGGGGATTTTTTAAATACCGGTTTTATCAAACAATGACTCGTTATCCTCTCACTCGCAAATTACAGTGGTGTTTATTTTCCATGTGGGAGTTGAGAGATTGTCGTCTGCCTGAGATTAGGAAATGTCCTCACATTAGCCCTCTTTGGGTCTTGGGGCCATGCAATTCTTTGTCTATTCCTTGGCGAAAGGCACCCCTTTACCAACATGCACTTGGGTGTGCGCTCACTCCTTGTTAATGTTATGTTCTGGGCTAAACGAACATTGTGCTGCATGTGTTTTACTCAAGTCATATAGTTGAGGTGAAAGTGAAATATCATTTCCTAATGGCCCTAGGGATGGCTTAGAGCCCAGGTCTATGGAGTAGGTTGAAGATAGGAACGTTGTAGGGCAAGTTAATGTTTATATACCTACTTTCAGCTCCATTAATCCCTCATCTTTCTTTACAGGTTTGATTCAGGATTTATTTCAGCAAATCCTGGCATTACAAATCTCCAGGTTTTTTTTTTTTTTTTCTCATTGATGGTTAAAGGTGGACCTTAAAAATGCATTTCCCACACTGCCTTGCATCTGTTTTGAATGATTATGTTTTGTGTTTTGCTTTACAAAGGGCAAAGTGACTTTGGGGGCTGAAAGCTTAGCTGATTTTTTTTTTTTCTGGTTTCTGCAGGGATCTGGAAAATAGTGTTTTTTTTTAGGTCAATTATTATTTTCTTTATCACACAAAGGAAAAGAGATCACCTTTAGGAACTACTGCTTTAAATCATCTTCCTTGAGTGTTAGTTTTCTGTTGTTTCATCCAAAAATGGAGGAAATTAATCCATACCCTCATAGGCTCATTATAAAGTTCAGTTGAGATAATGGTGTGAAGACTTTGAAAATCATACTTAAGAGAAATTGAGTTAATGTAGCTTTACTTATCAATGTCTCAGTAACCTCAAATTAAAAAGGTGTTTTGGGGCTTCCCTGGTGGCGCAGTGGTTGGGAGTCTGCCTGCCAATGCAGGGGACATGGGTTCGGGCCCTGGTCTGGGAGGATCCCACATGCCACGGAGCAACTAGCCCCGTGAGCCACAAATACTGAGCCTGCGCGTCTGGAGCCTGTGCTCCGCAACGAGAGGCCACGATAGTGAGAGGCCTGCGCACCGCAATGAGGAGTGGCCCCCACTTGCCGCAACTGGAGAAAGTCCTCACACAGAAACGAAGAGCCAACACAGCCATAAATAAATGAATAAATAAATAAATAAATAAAAAATTAAAAAAAAAAAAAAAAAAAAAAGGTGTTTTGTCTACCAACTTGTTGACTGTGCACAGTTAATCCGAGAGACTCTGCTTTTCAGCAAATGGAGAAAGATTCATTTTTTTATGGAGATGAAACATATTCTATTCTGGCTGCCACAGTAAAGAAGCAACATGTTTTTGGAACTAATGTGATTTTGAATTAGTCATTTAAACATCAAATATATCATTTTTAGGTTTAGTCTCATAACTTGTGTTATTATTATGTAAAATTTGGAGTACCTTGACAAAATAGAAATTAATATGCCATGTGCTGTTTTAAAGATTAAATCTGAAAAATTAAATCTGAGAAGTATTTTGAATATTTTTGAGAAGTTTCCCTCTCCCCATCTGTATGTTTATGAAATGGGCTTTATGCTATCGTTTGTTATCAGTATTTGGCTAATACCTGTGTAGAAGGAAGTGGGAACCTCCTATGCTGAATATGTGTTTTCTTCTCGTAAATAGGGATCAGCGGTTGCGTTTTTTAAAGTGTCTGCGATGATTCAGTTTTCATTTCTACTTTCATTCTGTTACTGAGTGAGCATGTGAAAGCTTGACATGATTTAATCATTTTCTGATTTTGCAGTAATGCAAAGTGGAGCGGAAGCATCATGAGAATCATGCCAGTTTTCTTAAGGTTTGACACACCCATCTTAATTCACAGTATTGTTCTAAAGATGCACCAGGAAATACACACACACACACACACACACACACACACACACAGCCCAGTGAAACATCTGAAGGGACTTGGCTGCCTTCTGTTCTTTTCCTGTCTCCTCCCTTTGTTTTCCAGATGCATCAGCAGATGGCTGTCCAAAGCTCTAAATTTGTACCTTGCATGACCTTTAGCCTGGAGAAAAGCAAATCTCTTCTGGGAGTAGACTTCCAGGCCATCACCAGTAGATCTGTTGTCAATTGTCATAAATACATTCAATTCTTTGGCTGTTCCTTCTGACATTTACACAGCATAGGCTTTCTTGGGACTGTAACAAATTTAAAGATGAGTGAGATGAAACTGGAGAACGCTCCATGGTAGTTCCTGAGTCCTGCAGTGTGAGAGCATATAGAAGAAGCTTCAGTAAGCTTCTAATGAGGGCTGGCTTTAAAAGAAGCTTTCAGGCTGCCCGGCATTGTCTTTGGAGTCAGGCAGACTTGGGTTTGAGTTCTGCCTCTGCTGTGTGCTAGCCAGCCTTACCCTGTAGAGCTGTTAGCATTGAATTGAGGCCCTATGTATACTCACAGCCCAGAGCTGATCAGACCTAAGGGGTGCTCAGTAAGTGGTAGGTCACTTAACATCTCCTAAGAGCTCATTCTGAAATCTCTGTATTTAAGAACAGGAGGCTCTAGAACTAATCAAGGGAAGGGACGTTGTGTGCTACCAGCAGAGAATCAGAAAAAGAATCAAGCAAGTAATTTTATTAGCTCCTTTATCATCTATTGTGTAATTCATTGCCTTAGGCGCTTTTTAACTATTGTAACCCAACCAACAGAGAATGCAGGTTGTCTTAAAGCCGTGGCATGCCCTTGTTTGTGAGAACTCATTTTATGGGGAGGAATCATATAGGTTACATGCATCCATAGACAAAAGGCCTAAAGGTGAGTGAAGGAAATTGATGTGCTCGTTCTGGGGGAGAGAAAATAAACCCAACTTCTTCTCTTCCTGCCACCAGGCGGAGGGGTCGGCTGAGAATGGGAAGTCTTGTCTCCTGCAGGGGTTGACTCTTGATGTAGTGTAGTAAGGGTATCAAGGTTGGTCTGACCGTAAAGTTAAATGTTCCTGCGTAAGACGTTTGGTTGAGAGATGACAGGAAAAGTTGGAAAAAGTAAATCAGGTTGTGGAGGAAATAATGGCCTGGGAGTCCTCCAGGAAAACATGTCACCACGTTCAGTCGGCTATGACTGCTTGACTAAGCCTGGGATCAGAGGGTGGTGGTTAAAGCAGGGTCGGCATTTCCCCTCCTCTCACTGCTGTGTTCTTCTGGTCCTTCCCCACTGTTGGCTCCACCCTTCTAAAGAAAAAACTCTGTAGATGGCAGTGGGAGAAAATTAGTCTGATGTAGTCTGGAGAAAATTTGTGTCCCGCCCTACTTTCCCCTAGCTTTGAAAATCTCAAATGCAAGGCCAAACAGTGCATTATTACTAACATGATAGAGGAAACTGGTACTATTAATGTCATGAAGGAGAAAGCCCATTTTGAGTAGAAACAGAAGGATGTTTATGAGGGAAAAGTCGGCTGCTGGTGGCAAAACTGAGCAGTAGGAAAGTTAACTATAATCACTCCATTGAATTTTTTTAGAAGGACTCCTCAAACTGTTGGAAGTTATCTAGTAATCAGCATAGTAGCCGTTAACAAAAATCCGCTCTGACCTAGAGCGGCAGGGAAGGGAAAGGGTCAGGTATGTAAATTTTGTGCAGACCGGGTTGTATAGCAGGAAAGTATGTACAGTAAATTTCCATATTAGATCAGCCCCTTTTCACAGCCCCTTTTAAAATTTACAAATGCCAGGGGCTGTAGGTGGATGAAGGCATTAGGATTGTATATGGTGGCTCTTTGAAAACTGCATGTTTGGGGCTCATGTTTCTAGTTGCAGCTCAATCTGATTTTGAGATTTTAATATCTGAATCAAACTAGATATAGTGTAAGAATTAGACATTTGATCTCCTGCATCTTATCCAATACACAGGAACCCTAGTGCTTCCTCAGCTTTGACATGATCTGGATCCCTACTGGCCTTTGATTTTAGTTTGTGTGCAGTGATTAGGTGGCACCTTGGTGATGGTGGAACCTTCCCATAAAGCTGCAGGGCCCCTGCAGGACACAGCAATCGGTTTATTAACCAGCCCAAGCCCTGCTTGCCCCAGTGGGCTGGAACTTGGCTTTAGGTGGATGATTGGTTTGTTATTGGCTGTCATGAGGCAGGTAGGCTTAGCTCCTTTAATTATTCTTGCCACTTTGGGAAAGCATAAACTGCCTATTCAGAGATCCGGAGCCTGGATTTGAGTGGGAATTCTTTGGCCAGGCCAGCTGCAGAATTAGCATGGATGTGGTACTAATCCCTGGGACGGTCCCTCTGAGCAGTGCACCCACATGCCTGTTTTTCCCATCCAGAGTTCACAAGCACATGCTTAGCAGTGCTGAACAAGCTCTGGCACTTAATATCTAGGCTGCGTGGTTATGGCCTAGGAGGTTTGGTGCATTTGTCAGTCTCGAAGAGAGATCAGAGATGCAGTCTGGAGGGTGTTCTTATACTGCATGTCTCCAGAGGCACTAGAGTCATGTGGCTTCGATTTCTTTACTCAGATACCTGTACATACACACCCTTCACTGGGCTCTCCTCACACACTTGTTTAAGGGGAAATGGGATGGGTTATGTAAAAATCTTTTGGGATTTAAGTTCTCTATACAGCCAAGGTAATTATATTTAGATATCCCATATTAGTTATACCTGGACATCTTTTTCCAGTCCATTATTTGTGCTTCGGATTTGTTGTTACATGTGGTAAATTCCTAAGTACTATCACGGAAGAGATACTTTTCCGTACTAGTTAGTGGGATGTAAACTGTTGTTCGGTAGAACCTCAGAGACCAAATATAAATAGTTAAAAAAAAAGCACCCTAGATATCTTGAGAAAACTATAATTTGAAAAGATACATGCACGTCAGTGTTCATAGCAGCACTATTCAAGATAGCCAAGACATGGAAGCAACCTAAATGTCTATTGACATTTAAGATGAATGGTAAAGAAGGTATGGTGTATTATGTGCAATGGAATATTACTCAGCCATTAAAAAGAACGAAATAATGCCATTTGCAGTAACATGTATGGACCTAGAGATTATCATACTAAGTGAAGTAAGTCAGGCAAAGACAAATATCACTTTTATGTGGAATCTAAAATATGACACAAATGAATTTGTTTATGAGACAGAAACAGACTCACCAACATAGAAAACAAACTTATAGTTACCAAAGGGGAAAGGGGGTGAGAGAGGGGAAAAAAAAAAGTGATGGTGCATTGTGTGTCTGTAAAGGTGATAAAAAGAGGTGGGTGGGTTGATCTAGACTACGCCTCTTCAATATAGATTTTCCAGCATTTTAATTTTGTTCATTGTGGGATTGAGAGGTATACCTAGTTGGGACTGAGAGAAATGAAAAATAATTTAACAAACTAAGTCAGTAATGATGTCCTCAGTGAGTCGCTGTGCTATTTTAGTATTTTACTGTGATACTTGATTGGAGTTAGAGGGAGCCTGACTATTCCCTTTCTAGAAGTAAGCCAGGGAGCAGAGACTTAAAGAGGCTGCCGCCACCACATGCTTCCTCCACCCACTGGAGCCCCTAGATTGTTCCTTCCACATTCCCTTCCCTCCACTCTCCACTGTACCAGTGTGTACGAAAAACGTCCCTACCACCAGAAGACCTGCTTGGTTGTTTTTCCCTCTCATCTTTTTCAGTTAAGATTTCTCCAATAGAAGACACCATGCAATATTGCTATCCCACGCTTGCTAAACTCAGACCTTTCCCCCCTGCCTCACACCATTGCAAACCTAATACAGAAGTTAGGAACTGAATGCTCTCTGCTATACCGTGTCTCAGAATTTCACGGGCCTATTGTGAGTCTGCTCAAGTTACAGCTCAGTGTTGGTGTTCTTGTCAAGTGGGTGGGCTGACAGACTTCTTTCTTTTTCTGTCTTAGTGTCCCTTCAGCTTTGGACTCCTCAGAGTTTAGCAGATGGGAAAGAGCGGGTGAAGACACTGCACTTCTTTGCCACCTTTGCTCAGAAGTGGTGTACATCACTTCCCCTTGTTGTCTCTGGTACCGAGGAACGATCCCAGTATGCCACCTAGATGCAAAGGGCCTGGGAAATAGTGCCCTGGTTAGAAACCCACGTCCCAAGCTGACAGTATGAAGGGGAAGTAGGAATCTTGTTGGACAGGTTGTCCCCTCTGCCCACATTTATACATTCCAAGAATCTAGATTGGACAGTATTTGGGTATCACGGGCCTTGGCATTAGATTTGTCACTATATATCTGAGATGGAATCAAATTCTAAACTTCTTGGGGTGTATTTTACTATCTGCCATGCCTGTTTGCACAGGTTGTTGCAAATGAGAGAGAAAGCGAGTATATTGACAAGAGGAAATTGACTCTAGCTGCCCAGCAGTGGCATGATGACAGTGAGCCCCCTTTATGGTGAAAAAGATGCTCTAGCCCAGCAAAAGAATGACACTGACTTCATGAAACCTTTCCTGACTTGAAGCAGATTGCTGGATTGATTTAATGGGGCTTTTTTGAAAACAGATAAATCTTGATTATGCCTTTTTATAGTCTGTCAGTTTGTCTGAAACTCTTTGTGTAATCCCAGTGACAGTGAGAACAGCTAGGATACCATGGTCCATTAGTAAAAACCCCAAATTCAAACAGTAGAAACAAAAATGACACCGGAGTCCCCTCTTGGCCGTTCTTCATCACATCTACTAGAATCATATAGTTGGTCCTTAAGTATCATTGCCTTTTGGCCATTTCTTGGATTTATCTACTCAAAGAGGCCAATTTGAGACTATCAACTCAGTTCTATACCTCTCACATCTGTTGTAAAAGACATAGTAAAATGTGTGGGGCAGGAAAAATCCTTGTAAAATGTATACTTGAAACAAGAGAGCTGTCTGCCTCAAATTTGGCCATGACAAATGAGAGAGAGTTACATGGGCATTTTGGAAGGTGTTTTTAGTGAAGTTTGCCCTTGAAGTCTGTCTTCTGTCTTCTTAGTGCCAAAATGAGAAGGCAGAATGCCCAAATGCTAGCATTTGATACATTGAAAGGAAAGTGTGGATAGAAAGTGGGAAATGTGCTCAAATGAGACCACACAGACATGAGGGAGAATGAGGCAGCCTGTTCAGCATTGGGTTTCAGTAGAGTAAATAGGAAATGGTGTCATGCGTTGTTGACTCATCCTCCTTCTGGGCACAGTCATTCAGAAATCAAAAGCAATTGGCTTTTGTACAGCTTCCTCTTGTATCTAGAGGCAAAAGGGTCACAAACTCACAGGTGTGCAGGGGCCATGCAGTTAACCTAAGTGAGTGATGCAGGCTTGGAAGAGAGGGGTTGGGGGAGAGATCAAATCTTTGGAGGAAGGGAGAGAAAGTAGGTTTTTTTTTTTTTTTTTCTTTCTTTTTGCGGTATGTGGGCCTCTCACTGCTGTGGCCTCTCCCGTTGCAGAGCACAGGCTCCGGACGCGCAGGCCCAGCGGCCATGGCTCACGGGCCCAGCCGCTCCGCGGCATATGGGATCCTCCCAGACCGGGGCACGAACCCGTGTCCCCTGCATCGGCAGGCGGACTCTCAACCACTGCGCCACCAGGGAGGCCCGGAAGTAGGTATTGAAACTTGCTACAGAAATACAGGACCAATGTTGTCAGATCTTCAGATTGTTTAAGAGAAGCTGAGAATTTGGTTTTTTTTTTTTTTTTAATAAATTTATTTATTTATTTTTGGCTGTGTTGTGTCTTTGTTGCCGTGCGCGGGCTTTCTCTAGTTGTGGCGAGTGGGGGCTGCTCTTCTCTGCGGTGCGCAGGTTTCTCATTGCGGCGGCTTGTCTTGTTGCGGAGCACAGGCTCTAGGCGCGCGGGCTTCAGTAGTTGTCGCTCACGGGCTCAGTAGTTGTGGCTCGCGGGCTCTAGAGCGCAGGCTCAGTAGTTGTGGCACACGGGCTTAGTTGCTCCGTGGCATGTGAGATCCTCCCAGACCAGGGCTGCAAACCCGTGTCCCCTGCCTTGGCAGGCAGATTCTTAACAACTGTGCCACCAGGGAAGCCCGGAATTTGGGTTTTTTGAGGGAGGCATGTACTGAGTAAGTGAGTGAAAATTGATCTGCATGTCTTATTTGTCCTGAGATCCGCTTGGCTGTGGCTTCCATTTTAGTGGCAAGGGAAGCCATATTTGCTTCTGGGCATGGGATGGACAGGGAAGCCTCCCTGGTTTAGCAGCATGTTCTCTGAGTAAACAGTCAGGCTCAGTTTTTGCCATCATGCCCTCAGGGTGCTAATGTTATTTTGAATATACAAGGTTATAGAGCTGTAAGGAGAACCTGCTGTTATTTGATACTCTTTCATAAACTG
Organism: Mesoplodon densirostris; assembly: GCF_025265405.1. Classification (NCBI taxonomy): domain Eukaryota; kingdom Metazoa; phylum Chordata; class Mammalia; order Artiodactyla; family Ziphiidae; genus Mesoplodon; species Mesoplodon densirostris. The sequence goes on from NC_082668.1 coordinate 72,905,411, forward strand.
AAATTTTATTTACTGTGTAGAAATGCCATAATCATCAGTTGCCTGCACTTGAGTTTCTGGTACTTGAGATTGGGAATCAATAAAGAAGGTTTATTTGGAATTGAAAGCATAACCAGTTTAAAATTTCTTCAGTTACTGAAAAGAAAGTAAAATTAAAAGCGTTTAAGTTCTTGGCTGGTCTATAAAGTAGATGGAATTCAGTTTAATTTTTTGTGTATGTGAGTTGCCATAGCTAATTTAAGTGTTCTGGGCTTAATATCCCTATCTTTTTAGGAGGTTTGGCATTTAGGGGAAAAAATTTCCTTCGTGTAGAAAAAAAAAGGAAATTACCATGTAACATATGGAAATTGACAAAGATGAAATATAATCAGAAAGAAACTGAGTATTGTGTGTCTGTTTAAAAACTGCTAGTTTGAGGATTGAAAATCTAACAAACTATTCCATAAAAAATAAACCCTGAAAACAACTCAAGTCAGGAACTGAATGCTATGTTAGGTTCAAGATTTATTTTTCCTTAAGAGAAAGAAAAGTCTTTGTGTGTGTCTTTGTGCTTTGTTTTTCATTCTAAGCCTAACTTTATTTTATTTTACGTGATGGGTGTTGAAATTAAATAAGAAAACAGCTTTTAAAACAAGCATTTTAATTTTAACAGGTGTTTTGTTGAATGTATGAAAGTGACCTTTCTAAGTCATTGTCTCTTTCTGGGAACCTTCATCTGTAAATTGGGAATAGTTTCCTGTATCTTGCAGATTGTTCTTTAGCATTAAATGAGTAACTATATAATGTGCCTGTTGCAGTACTTGGCACATAATAGCGACTCGTTCCTTTTTTCAATGTCTTTAGGGTTAAAGATATCAGGGCACTGACTTCTAAGGAGGCTACTATACTGATCCTAGGTGGGGAAAGAATATAACTTGGACCTTTTTTTGGGGGGGTGGGGTCATGTTTGACTTTGTTTGCTCTAGTGTGCCTTGACTATAATTCTTATGCAGCATTGACCTCTTTCCCTAAACTCCTTGGAAGTTATAGGCATATAGTGGGTACTTAAAGTGTTTTTTACCATAAATAAATTTTGATCACATGCCTTGTAGATTTGGACAGAAGAGTTGGCATCTTAACCACTAGTAGAAAGTAGACGATGAACTTGCAATACTGCCGAGTGTATCCTCTCTACTGAGAACGTCTAAGGAAGAGGAGCAAGGTGAGAAGTGGGCTAGTAAGACCCTTGGGTCAGCCTGCCTTCCCAGATGGAAGAGTTAGGGCTTTATTGGGTATTAATGTGGCATTTAGCACCAAACTCAGCTGTGAAGTTGCTTGCTTGTTGGAAAAGGTGGAAAAGAGAAAAGTTTGATAAATGTGCGTGCCATGACTTTGTGCTTGCGAAGAACCAAAATCTTCCGCTTGTTAGTGTGGTTGTAAATACTGCCATGTCCTTCTTCTTGACAAACATACTGCTGTTAAGGACAAGGGAAACAGCATGACTGACTGTATTTGGGGTCAGGAATTCTTCCTTTTGCCTTAAAGTAAAAAGTGTTTTTTGGAAGGTCAAGTTGAAACTGTCTTCACAGGATTCAATTCTTGTCACATCCGTTTCAGAAGCCCTCCTTGATATGTTATCTGTAGTTCAAAACAATGACTAACTTTGTGGTTAAAAGACAAACAAAAAAGAATAATTTGTTACAGATAGAGCCATGTGGAGAATACATTCTTTATCAAGCTGTGAGTCCTTAGGGGAGAATCTGCATGTAGCAGATGCTGACGGGTTTTCATTCTTTACCTTTGAAGTGTTTTCTTGAGTCTTTCCCCACCAGAGATAGGAGACTACTTTTATGGGAATAATAAAAATACTATTATGGAAAGGTTATTAAATTCTTGTTTACTTAAATCTGAAATACGGCTAAATTTTACTAGCCAGAGGTAATTGAAATGTAAACTTCTCAGAAGGTGGGAATCAAAGAAAAACTGCCTTTACCTTGTTTTTTTAAAAAATAAATTTATTTATTTATTTATTTATGGCTGCACTGGGCCTTCGTTGCTGTGTGCTGGCTTTCTCTAGTTGCAGCGAGCAGGGGCTACTCTTCGTTGCGGTGCGCGGGCTTCTCATTGCGGTGGCTTCTCGTTGCGGAGCACGGGCTCTAGGTGCGCAGGCTTCAGTAGCTGTGGCACATGGGCTCAGTAGTTGTGGCTTGTGGGCTTAGTTGCTCCACGGCATGTGGGATCTTCCCGGACGACAAGGGATTGAACCTGTGTCCCATGCATTGGCAGGCAGATTCTTCACCACTGTGCCACCAGGGAAGTCCCATGCCTTTACCTTGTTTTTTTCAGAGAGGGAGATACCGGGAAGGCAAGGTCCTCTGTGACTTTTTAGAAGTGTGAATTCTGGAGCCTTAATCAACACCATTTAGGGACTATATAATACATACAGAGCACTAAATGTGATTATAGGTGATGACATTTTAGAGTTGGAATTGACCTTAGTTGTCATTTTATTCAACTTGTTTAATTTGAAAATGAGGCAATTGAGAAGAGAAATAGTTTTGCCCTTGAAGAAGTCAGACTATTTAACATTCATGTGTCTTTATAAACAGTCTTGAGTTTTATGGTGTAGCAAGTGATTGAGTTATGCAGACACAACACATTTAAATACTGAGGATCTGTGAAGTGATAAGAGGTTGCCTGATTGTAGGGATATTTACTAGGAGGAGTGAGATTTGAACCAATTTTAGCAAAAGGTGAGGGACTTGGGGCAGTAGAGTTAAAGCAGATGTAGGACTGTGATGGGAAAAGAGTAATTGGTGAGAACCTTAAAGTCCAATTTGAAGTGTGTGTATAATTTATAGGATCAGATATTGAGAGTGTCAGTTCTTACCACATAGGGTTTTTAAGCAGGAAATAGTGACTCGGGAGTTTTGTATAGTAAATCTTTGTTGTGGCAGATTTTTTGGTTGGTGAAGGGGGACAGGAGGACTGGATGAGGAACAGGTAACATTTTGACACCTGAGAAAGGAAGGAAAGAAAGTATCATTTGCCACCATGTTTAGATATAGGCAGGTAAGGTGTTTTTTTTTTTGGCTGCGTTGGGTTTTCGTTGCTGTGCGCTGGCTTTCTCTAGTTGCAGCAAGGCGGGGGCTACCCTTCGTTGTGGTGCTTGGGCTTCTCATTGCGGTGGTTTCTCTTGTTGCAGAGCACGGGCTCTAGGCGCGTGGGCTTTAGTAGTTGTGGCACATGGGCTCAGTATTTGTGACTCGTGGGCTCTAGAGCACAGGCTCAGCAGTTGTGGCACACAGACTTAGCTGCTCCCTGGCATATGGGATCTTCCCAGACCAGGGCTCAAACCTGTGTCCCCTGCTTTGGCAGGCGGATGCTTCACCACTGCGCCACCAGGGAAGTCCTCTTGGCCTCATCTCTTGATCATTTTACGTGTTACCAGCTTCCTCAGTGTGCCGTATTCCTCTCTCTAGTCATTTTCCATATGCTGTTCCTTCTGCCAGGAATACCTTTCTCATACCCCCACCCGTAGACTGACCGATTATCTGTTCATTTGTCTGTTAAGTCCCTATTTACCCCTCATTTCTCATATTGGGGGCAATTGTTTCTACAATAAATGATACTGAAGAATTGATCTTTATTGTAGGGACAGTCACAAGCCACTGGAGGCTTTCAATCAGGAAAGTGACGTAAGCAGATTGATATTTTAAAGCAGTGGTTCTCAAGCTTTATCGTGCGTCACAGTTTCCTGGAGGGCTTATTAAAACACAGGTTACTGGGCCCCACCCCCAGAGTTTCTGATTAAGTGGGTCTGGGGTGGAGCCTGAGAATTTGCATTTTTAACAAGTTCCCAGGTGCTGCTGCTGCTGCTGTCTGAGGACCCCACTTGTAGAATTATCCTTTTAGAGGGACCACTCAGACTGAAATGGGAATGAATGGGGCTGGATGGGCAAGACAGGATGCAGGGAAGACAATTTGGAAGCTGTATCACTATTTCAGATGAGAAATAAGGATATGGGGATGAAGAGAAGAAGACAGTCTGTCAAGAGATGCTTAAGAGATAGTGATTGCTTACAAATGAGAAACGAAGGAAAAGCTGAAGCCCCGGTTTCTCACAAGGGCAGCCAGGTGGATGGTGGTGCCATTCACTAGAAAGCATACAGTGATCAGATTTTTTGTGGGCGGTCAAGGGGCAGGATGGTGATGAGATTGTGTGCCTTTGAGACATCTGAGTCGGTTGCTGGGACGCTGCCTTAAGCTCAGAGGGGAGTGATACTGCTGATACTGATACATCTTTGGGAGTCATCAGTGTGCGATTGAGAGCTGACCCGTGGGAGTAGACGAGATCCGTAGGAAACTGAGTACGGAGAAGAGAGCCTGGGACAGAACCCTGAGGGTCACAGTAATCAAGGAAAGCTAGAGGAGGAAGATGAGGAGCAGCTAGAGAGGTGGAAAAACGCAGGGGTGGGGCTTCCCTGGTGGCGCAGTGGTTGAGAGTCCGCCTGCCGATGCAGGGCACACGGGTTCGTGCCCCGGTCCGGGAAGATCCCACATGCCGCGGAGCGGCTGGGCCCGTGAGCCATGGCCGCTGAGCCTGCGCGTCCGGAGCGTGTGCTCTGCAATGGGAGAGGCCACAGCAGTGAGAGGCCCGCGTACCGCAAAAAAAAACAAAACAAAACGCAGGGGTGTGCACTGCTTTCTCTCCTGGAGGCCAAGAGATGAATGTGGTTCAGGAGGGAGGGGTGTAGAAACGATGTCAAATGCTGCTGGGAACGCAGGAAAGTAAGCACTGAGGAGGGTCTATTTGATTAACAACATGGAAGTCCCCCATGCATTCATTCAGTGTTGACCGAGCCTGTTTGGGGTCAGGCTCTGTGCTAGACACACACATGACCTAGATTTTTCAATGACTGGGAAGAGGCAGAAGCCAGACAGCACTGGATTTAGGAGGATCAGGACAGAGACGCAAACAGTCCTGCCATGTTCTCCTCTGGCAAAGCCACTGGAGGGAGGTTTCTCACTGCTGCTGCTTCAGGGGCCTTTCTGGAGGATGGAGAAACCTCCCAGGAGTCTCATTGAATCCCTCTCTGCACAACTTGGACAGAGCCAATTTATATGGATACCTTTGGTCCCGGTATGTCAGAATCTCATCTCTTTAGAGAACCAAAGAGCTTTGCTTGCTCCAATCTGTGTTTCACAAGGTGCCTGGTGAAAACAGTAACTTCAGCAGCTGCCTGTAGCCACATCTGTTTTCCATGGACCCAGACCTGGCCTGTGTGGCCAAGTTGGGCAACATTCACCATGCTTTCCTTTTTACCCCAGTTCTCTTGATGTTTCCACTGTGGAATCCAGTCATGCAATAGATACCTGGAGGCTATAGGTTCTTGAGATCCAGCCAGATTCAGAATTTCACTTTTGGGTCCCTCAGAATTAGAGAAGCCATGGCAGTCTATAGGTTATAAATTAAAGTTCAGTTTAAATGCTCTAGACCACTGCTGCCCGCTTGCACTTTCTGTGATGGTAGAAACGTTCTGTAATCTGTGCTGACTGATATGGTAGCCACAGCTAACTGCATTTTAAATTTTATTTAATTTTAATTACTTTAAATTTAAAGTGAGAGAGTGACATGTGCTTAGTGGCCACCATGTTAGGCCAGCAGTTCTGAAATTTTTGGTGTAGAGCAGAATCGTTAGGAGGGCTTGATAAAGCATAGATTGCTAGGCCTTGAACGTTTCTGATTCGGTAAGTCTGGTTAGGGCTTGAGAGTTTGCTTTTCTAACAAGTTTCCCAGGTGCTGCTGTTGCTGGTCTGGGGAGGATCACCACTGCAGACCTGTTTCCAGCGTTTAGTTTTCAACTCATTAATACAGATAGCAATGCCATCAGCCTGTCCTCAGGGCCCTGGTCAGCTAGTTGACAAGAAGCCTAGGACCTCCCCGCAAACCCACACTAGATCCTTTTTCCAAATCACAGCTCACCTTTCAAGCTAACTCATGACACTTTCTGAGCTGCCACAGTGGCTGAAACAATGGCCTTCTGGGGAAGTTCCAGCGTTGAACAGACTTTGGTTTTCATTCCAGCTTTATTAATTCATATTCTAACCTTGTAAGAAATTAGACCATGTGTATGGTGTATGTAGAGTGTAATTTTGTTTTTGCCAAGTTCATACTTGGCGTTATAGTGAATGATTTCTGCATTCATTCTGGCTGGCTGGACTGGGCTCAGATGAACTGTCCCTAAAATCCTGTTTTAACCAGTAACCTTTATTTTTAAGCAAATGATAGTAATTTTTTAATACTCAGAAATGCTATGAAATAAAATAACAGTTTCTATAATAACTAAGCATTCTCTTTTGGGGGATTGCTTGTAAAAAGATCCTTCTCATAATACATGTTGTGTTTACAGGTGACATGACATGCTGTTTGAAATTCTCTTTAGAGTACTGGGTGGGGGAGGGTAGATGAAACGAGATTGAAAAATGTTGATGATTGTAGAAGGGCCATGGAGGTGAGGTATACTGCACTGGTCTCTCTACTTCTGTGATTGTTTGCAATTTTACGTAATAAGAAAAAATGCTCTTAGAGAAGCTAAATATAGCATTTTTATGAAGTACCAGGTGAATAGTTGAAGCAGAAAATGAAAAGTAGTTGTTGGTTTTCCTCTAGGGAATTCAACTAGAGTAAAAATTTTAATTTAAATGGAAGAGAATAGCAGTTGCTGCAGTGTAGGGCATTAAAGACCGTCATTAACAAAGAAACTGCAGATAAGTGAGTGAGGTACTTCGTGTGTGTGTGTGTGTGTGTGTGTGTGTGTGTGTGTGGTATTTAAGGAGGGGGAACTACACCCTTGCTAATTTTTCTGCACACCACCATAGATAACTCTTCTTACAGACATACATCCCCACACAGTGGTGCTCACTTTGATGTGTCAGAGTTTTCCTTCATTTGGACAAAGGTAAACTTTTTTTTTTTTTTTTTTTGCGGTATGCGGGCCTCTCACTGTTGTGGCCTCCCCCGTTGCGGAGCACAGGCTCCGGACGCGCAGGCTCAGCGGCCATGGCTCACGGGCCCAGCCGCTCCGCGGCATATGGGATCCTCCCAGACCGGGGCACGAACCCGTATCCCCTGCATCGGCAGGCGGACTCTCAACCACTTGCGCCACCAGGGAGGCCCTAAAGGTAAACTTTTGAAAAGTTTTAAAAAGAAGTCGGGGAGGAGGAGAGGTGGTGGCAGATCATATCACAGGAGTTTGTAGGCAGCTAAGGCTTCTTGGATGGCTGGGTTTACATTTTTCCAGTAGAGTGATGATACTCACCCTGAAGGGGGAGAGGAGAGGTTTTTTTTTTTTTTTTCTAAGACTTTTCTTGATCTTCAAAAGGCTGTATGAATAGATTCAACTTGTTTTTGGATTAGGAAATGGTCTTAGATTTTCTTTAACTAGATGATAGTTGGAGTTGAGTATTTAAAATTATCTTGATAATTATAGGGAGTGGTTTATAAAATAGCTGTGAGTGTCACGCCAGTTTATAGTATATAAGCTAGGCCTACTCTTTCCCTTTGGTACAGCCAATTTGTCTTCCATCTTTCCCCATTTGAAATGTCCCTTTAATGCATTTCCATCCCATTTCTATCCCTCATCACCTTTACCGCCTAGTTCAGGCCATATCACCCTCTGCCTCGATTACTGCCCGTAAGTAGTGCCCTGTCCCCTCTCCCTCCTTCTCTCCAGGGATTTCCCTTTTCTTTGACTGTCTTCTGTACTTGGACCACGTGATTCAGCATTCATTTGCTTTTTTATGACATGTGCACCACCTTTGTTTTCCAATTATGCAGGTAGTATGCCTGTGTATAACAGTGGGATATCTCTTACAGTACCTGATACTGCTGGTATTCAGTAGAAAATATCTGTGAAATCTAATAAAACTTCCAGGCTCTATTTTTTAAATGATTTTTTATTTTATATATTTTATTTTTATTATTTACCTGTAATTCTATAGAGAATACATTTTTCAAAGGTGGCATCTTCGTCAGTATAAGGCATTGCCTCCAAGCCTGCAGGTTGTACTAGTGGTTGTAAATGCAATTCTAGACCTTCTCCTATACCTGTTGAATTCATTGAAACACACCGTTTCATCTGTAAGGGACCTGCTTCAAATGAATATTTTGTAGCAGAGATTTTTGCACCTAGCATTTGGAGCTTGGGGAAAAAAAACATATAATAACAAAAGGCTGTTCTGTATTTGATTGTTTTAGGGGTCCTTGGTGTTTAAGTATTTATTGCTTGATTTCATATTTTTGGATAATACTATTGGTTGTATTGCTCTTTTTTTTTTTTTTTTTTTTTTTTCTTTTTGCGGTACGCGGGCCTCTCACTGTTGTGGCCTCTCCCGTTGCGGAGCACAGGCTCCGGATGCGCAGGCCCAGCGGCCATGGCTCACGGGCCCAGCCGCTCCGCGGCATATGGGATCCTCCCAGACCGGGGCACGAACCCGTATCCCCTGCATCGGCAGGCGGACTCTCAACCACTGCGCCACCAGGGAGGCCCTGTATTGCTCTTTTATGGAGCTACTTCTAAGGGAGTGTGCAAAGCATTAGTCAACAAGTGTTTATACCTGCTTGGGCCTGATATGTGTGTATGTGTTTGTGTGTTTTAAAGGATGTGGCACCTTTGTCTCTTGCATGGAGTTTTAGTAATGTTCATACAAGAGTAACATAAGAGAATCGCCCAGGGACACGAAATGTGAATTGTTAGAACAAGCCTAGACTGCCCCTCAGTCAAACCAACAAGACCAGGAGCTTGCTCAGGAACCTCTCCTTTTTTGACTGATCTTGGAAGGACAAGCAAAACGTGGAGTACAGTTCTTGGAGGTTTCCTCTTTTTTGGGGTTTTTAGTATGATGTAAGAGGAAACCTTTATACCTTGAGCATGCTCTCGGAGCCTGGATGCATTCACCAAAGCATTTGTCCAACACCTCAGTATTAAGCTGTGCAATTCTCTTGAAGCCTTGCCCTGTTTTCAGTGATGAATTTAGAAGTAGGCCCGTGACCACTTGGGTAAGAAAAATTTTTGAAAAAAGTAGATCCTTGGGGAGTGCTCCTTTGATAAGATCTATAAGCTTGCCCCCAGAGAACTGATTCAATGCACGTGTCTAGATTTTCTCTCTCATGCTCTTGTCCCTTGAAGAGTCTGAAATACAGAATTGTTTAGTGCTTTTAAGCCTTGCTCTTTAGCTTTGTGAGGGAAAAAAATGAAAGACCTGTGCCTGACAGTGGCACATTGAAGCCTCAATGTCGCTGGGTCAGATGGCACTCAGTAGTCAAGTTCCACATTGAACTCACCAGTCAAGGGCACCAGAGGTGGGGCTGTCAAATGTGTCTCTTTTTGTGAATGCTTTGTGCCTCTTGGTTGCTCGAAAGGACTAGATGCCATCTATTTTATAGACATATATCTTCCCTCCCTTTTTCTTTCTTTCTTTTCTTTCTTGTTTCACCCTTTGGTTTCCCTCTCCCGAATGATGGGATGTTTATTGCAGGAGGCCTCTTAGGTGTGTAACCTTTAAGCTTAATCCATGGTTATATGCAAGGAGCAGACTCTCTGCCTGGTACTACTTTTTCCTCTCTCTCTCTCTGTTTTTTCTTCACTCTTAGGCTTTGGGATATAAGATCATTTTTCAGGATTTCCCTGCCATCTTAAAGATTTCTGCAAAATTAATTAACAAGTGTAGGATTTCTTAGTTCCTTTTTTTTTGAATTTTATTTTTTATACAGCAGGTTCTTATTAGTTATCTATTTTATACATATTAGCATATACATGTCAATCCCAATCTCCTAATTAGTTCCTTTCTTCACCCCCCACCCCTCCCCAAATAATCTGTAGTTTTATGGCAGGACTGGTGGGGCTCCCAACCCTGCAGGGAAGGAAGCCCATTAAGGCTTTCATGGTAAATGTCTCTTTCAGATGTTTGAATTTACCTGCTGTTAGCTTCTAGAGCTGAGGGAAAACCTTCCAGTGAGGTCCACACCATTTGGGTAGGACTTTGGGGTTGCACAGAGCAAATGTTCTTTCTTAGGTCTTGTTTTAATTGCCTGGTCACCTAGTGCAAATAGACTTTTTAAAGAGTTGTGGCTTTTTAGAATAGAGGCAGTCATTTAAAAATCCAAAGGCTTTAAAAATGAAATTTGCTCATAGAAGAAGCTTCTCTGATACGGTGTCGAACCTATTTGCTAAAGTACATTTGATAGACCACCTAAAATCCCTGTATTTTCCTACAGTGGTCTAAAGAATTATCACCACCCAGGTGTAGACTTTTCCTCATTCAAACGTATTTCAAGGCTGAGTGATACCCTATTCCATATCTACCCATTGCCACTTCTGTACTCTTTCCTCTAATTTTAAGGCCTCTATAGCTGTAGCTCTTTCTCAGTTACCCATGTGGAAATAATCTAATCTTGAAAAACGCCCCATGAGGCGGTTCAATAACTAAGTGCTCAGGGAGTAAAAACTAATTTTAGTATTTGCTTTAGCAAAACAGTTAGACAAATATACTACAGATGGTTATCTACCTTTCAAAACCAAATACATAAAACCTGTATTAATCAGAACTCGCAGTTAAAGTCACTTTTTTTTTTTTTTTGCTTTGTGTTGATAGGAAAGAGAAGATATCAGAAAAGCTGAAAGAAAGGTTTAATAAGAACTCAAGCTTACTTTAAACTAGTGAGGTCGTGAAGACATGACCAGCTTAAATTTTTACTTCTGTGGTATTCTACAGTGAGAATTGATTGGATAGTACCTTAAGGTTCTACACGCTTTCCATATATTGTAATTACGATAGCTAGAAACTTTGGTTACACGTGTTGTTGTTCTATTTAAGGATGAAGGCCCCAAATCTTTTCTGCTTTTAACTAGATTGATTATTCAAAAAACCATTCCCCTAAAACTTTCCTGTTAAAAAGTGATTGGTCACTTTTCATATCCGTAACACCCCATAGCACACACATACATAGAGTTAGGCCAGAAAGCAGTCATCTTCAGCTCTCCCCCTTTCGCTGTCCTCCTCCCCCACCCCACTAATGAATAAGTCAGCCCCGAGTCTCCTCTTCTGCCTGACTTCACTGTCTCCTGCCTGAGATCTCACAAAAATCTCATAGCCAGTCTCTGTCTTCAGCCTCTACCTCTTTGCTCCACACTTCAAAATCTTTGACTGTTGTCATGCCAAAAAACAGGGCAAGATCATGAGCTCTGGTCCCTGCTCTGTGTGTCCATTGCCTATGGTGAAGGTTTTCAAAGGTTCTTCTCGGATGTGGCTGGGCCACTGGGTTCCCAGGTTGTCGTTCCCCCTTCCCGCCTCCTCACAGCTTCAGCTGGAGCAGCTTCACTTTTGTTCTGCCTTTTGAACTTGGAGTAGGATTTTGTTGAACAAAATGTTCCAGGACTTAAGAAAAAAAAAAAAAAAGGTTTGCAAACCACGGGATCAGATAACTACGAAAATGCTGCGTCTTCTCCCATATTCTGCCGGAGGTGCTAACTTTGACTTTTGGCATTCTGTTTTTTTAAGCTTCCAAAATACATTGTATGTTTATGTTCAAATTGCTCGCAGTTCTCCAGTTCATGGGCTCATGTTTATTGAGTGTTTTTTGTGATTAGGGCTTTTATGCATATTAATTTATTCAATCTGTTCTTGATTGATGTCGGTGCTATTATTTAGCACCATCTTATGGATGGGGAAACTGAGGCACGGAGCTGAGCTCTCTTGCCCAAGGTATTATAGTTAGTAGGCGTAGAGCCAGGATTCTGAGCTCAGAGACCTCCTGCAGAATCCACACTCAAACGCTCGGCGCATTAACACAGTGACGTGGCTTTTAGGGACTTGTCTGGAAGAAGCACAGCCATCAGACACTTCTGTCTACAGGCTGAACTTTCAATTTGGGGCTAAATGTATCCTCACATTATTGTTGAGCGTAGGCCTGCGTGGGGCAAGTCGGGAGTGGGCAGAGGGAGGAAGCTGGGATCAGGAGGTGCTGGGCCACAGAGTCGGGAAAGCAGAGGCCACTGGCCACCTCCCCCCAGCCCAGAAGGACTCTGGCCAGTGCGCTCCCCAGCCTTGATCTGAAGTCTCTGGACCATCGATTTCTGAGGCCAGGTCAGTGCCCATGGTCCCTTGACCCAGTGTAGGGCTCCCCTGTGCCCTTCACTCTGTTCACTCCTCGGTGCGGAGGTTTGCTGTGTTGGTCGCTCCAGGTGTTAGGATCTTCTTTCCTCTCCACGTCCTCAGAGATGGTTAAGGGGCTCACAGACGCTGAAGGAAAATCTCTGATCGTTGAAATCAGATTCTCAGGAGCATGGCTCATTGAACCACCAGAAGCACCACCAGACAGGCTGGCAGAAGGCAGCCTCTGTGCCCAGTGCCCCTCCTGTCTTTGGTCACATTTCAGAACGGTCTGTCTGTCTGTCTGTCTCTCTCACACGCGTTTTGCTCCTGGGGGTCACCACTGGAGCACAAAGCCAGGCTGCCACTTTATTTTTGTGGGCAGAAGCCACTACGCAGTGGGTTGATGGAGCAAAAACTTCTTTACAAAGACAAATGTGGGTTGGTAGGAATTTGTGCAAAAAAAAAAAAAAGTCTTTTAAAAAGCACTTTTGTAATGGGACAAATGTGACTGCTCATATCGTTCCCACATGGGCCCTTTAGAATATATTTTCTCTACACACACACACACACACACACACACACACACACACACACACACACACACACACACACACACACACACACACACACACACACACACACACACACACACACACACACACACACACACACACACACACGTATCAATCTCTTTCTCTCAGGTGAGGGGCAGTTTGAGGATGTGGGAGAAGTTATGGAGCAACTGTTTTAAGTGCAGAGGAGGGTCTGCCTCCGGCCCAGGGCTGTCTTTGCAGACTGTTTGTGGGGACCAGATGGGAGGGGTGTTGTGCCAGGTGAGCTGCAATTAGTGGTTGATTGCAGGCTGGGGAAGCAGCAGGGCTGGGTTCTCAACTGCTCAGTCCAAGTATAAACTAGAGGTTAGCCTCAGTGTGGGGCAGGATTAGGAAGAAAATATGGCAGGATGAAAGGTCAGGATTGGATTCTGGGACCTGGCTGACCCTGTGTGATCATGAACAGACTCCTTAATTAGGAGCCATTGCTAAGAAATAACCCTTATGTATATATTTTAAAAGAGCTTTCTCTATCGCGCCTGAAAAGTGAATTACTGGATATTATTAACACTTGGTGGGGAGGGGTAGGTGTCTAGAATCATCAGCCCTTCCTCCCAGAGGAGGGGACAGTCCAGTTTGTCGATTGCAGGATGCTTGTTTTGTTCTTTTCCTCCCCTGCAACCCAGCCTTCTGGCTGTTTTACTGCTTATAAGCCTCTTTGTTAGAGGAGGAAACAAACAAAAGGAGTTAAAACTCATCGTCTGGTTTTGCTTCTGGTTGAGCAGCTTGCATTGAAGGTTAGCTGGGTGGGTCAGGAGTGTGGAAGGTGAAGATCTGAATGATCCGTGTGGGTTATCGATTAGTTTAGACTGGTCTGCCCTTGTGTCCCTTGCATGCTCTCTTTGGGGATAGAGCCATTAGGAGCAGAAAGTGAAAAGGGAGATTCTTTGTAACAAAGAGACAAGGCATGGGAACAGAATCAGAGACTACACATGTCTAAAATGTGCTCTCCAGTAGCCAAGAAAATGGTTTCAAAAACTTGAACGATAGGAAAATGCAATGAAAAATACTTAAGAAAGCTTATATAGCCCAGATACTGTGTGGCAGGAAATGAACAAGTTAATAATATTAGAGTTGGTTTTTTCTTTGTAGCTGGGAAGAGGATATGCAGTAAACTGATAAAGACGGCTCACTTTCAGTGTTTTCTTAATCTTTTTTGGTCTTGTATTAAATTTAAGACTGTAGACTTATCACTAGTTCTTGGAGACACCTAGGTGAAAATCCTCACACATCATGTTGAAAATATCTCTTTGGGTGGGTGTAACGTTTCACTTGAAAACGAACTGTTAAAATCCTGTGGGATCACAGGTAACAAATAGAGTGCAAAAGGCACAGAGAAAGCTGGGTTTTGACTGCAGATGCCTTCTGAGCCTTGTCAGATGGCAAACTTGGTCTTGCTGCTGCTGCCATCCACACAGATTTGCTCACTGCTGGCTTGCTGTGAAAGAATGTGGGCATTAAGGAGATCCCAGGAGCTTTTCATTAAGCTCAGGCTCCCTGTCTTCAAGGGCCACTGAATGATTGGAACTTTAATCAGCGTGCATGAGGAAGAGACCTAAGGTGGGTGTAAATGCCATTGAATTAATCAGAGCAAGGACTGACCCCGGGGGGGGGGGAAGCACTCCCCACCTGCAGCTGTTTCTACTGGGACGTAAGAAGCAGTGTCCCTCAAGGAGCTCCGCACCCTGGGTAGAAGCTTGCATCCCATGCTACTGCAGGGTGGGAAAACCCTATCCAGATACCTCCCTTTGAAGTAGAGAGATGGTTAAGATTCTTCAAGTTTTTGTGGGGAGTCCTTAGATACCCCCTAGATATGGGGGTAGAAGCTGTTGCACACAAAGGGCCTGGTATTCAAAGCCCACCTCAAAGGTTTTCTCTTCTGATGAGATTCCCTGGAGGGGACCCCTGGAGTGGGGAGACAACTCTCCTTTTATATGGACAGCCAGAAGGGAGGCCCAGGAGGGAGGGCGAGGGGAAACCTTGTACCAGAAGGCAGAGAGAAAAGAAAAAAAATGAAGCGGAGAGGAAAGTGCACTTAAAAGGGATGGGAGTGGGGATTTACTACCTTTTAAAGGCAAGAGGAAGAAGGTCTTAGGGAGAGAAAACAAATAAGGAGATGGGATCCAATCAGATGAAGTTTTTTTAAGGAAAGGATGGTGTTAAAGCAAATCTGTAGACAGAAAATGAGGGCAAGCACACTGGTGGAAGTGCCAGAGAAGAGTTCCAGCTAGTGTATAGCAGAGAGGGAAGCTCGTGTTTGAAAATGAGGCAGCCTCGTGCTTTAAAAGATAGGGCCTTTTAAAGGTGGGGACATCATTGGGAGGGGGACCATCGGTATATTTCATGTCATAGTTTTCTTCATTGGATAATGCCCAGTAGGCTCCCTGTATTTTGGGGCATCATGTGTATTGATTGATGCCTTTGAATGTAAAGGCAGAACATTAGATAAATGCAGGAAGGGAAGGTTTTGAGATGAGGAATGTGGAGAGCCAGGAACTTTGTTCTTCTTTATCTAAGCTCCCTGTAGATCTGTTTCTTTGGTAAATTCCTGTATTAATCAAATTTTCTTTCCAACTATCCTATGAATAGAAAGAGGAAGACTTCATTAACCTCATTTCTTAGAATCATAGATCTGGTAAATGAGGTTTGAAGAAGTCCAATAAATGAGTGGCTCCATCTCTTACCCTTCAACGAGTCAGAAATAAGAAGAAATACCAGAATGTTGTATTTAATACATTGTGTGTACACTAGATTCTGGAGAATGTGCTGAGTCAAGGCTCCTTTGTATATAGTATGCCCTTCAGCTTACTCTTGCTACAAAGAATTTAGAAGTGGTGATTTTGAAAGCACTTGCCAGTGGGGAATACCATTTGATGGTGGTTTCGTTATTAAAATATTTTTGAGTGACACTGTTTACTTGCTACCATATTTTGGTTATGATTAAAGGTAACTTTTAGTGCCTAAAGAATGGAATTGGCTATTAGTCAGAGTCTGGTAACATCTGAAATAAATTAGAAGAGTTGTGGGCAAGAAATGAAGAAGCTGTCAGAGTTGGATAGGGTAGGAGGTAACTTTGAGAACTTAAGACTTGTCTCAATTTATTCATTAAGCAAATACTATAGACTAGGCACTGTGCTAGGACTGAACAAAATAAAGGTGAATATAGCACAGTTCTTCATGGAGCCCATGATAAAATGGGGTGACAAGCAGGAACAGATGCTTGCTTATTGATTGATTGATTGATCAATTGTAGTATAGTTGATTTATAATGTGTTAAAGGTGTAAGTAGAGTGGTTCGATTACATGTATTCTTTTTCAGATTCTTTTTCATTATATGTTATTACAAGGTACTGAATATAGTTCCCTGTGTTGTTTATCTTTTTTTATATAGTAGTGTATATCTGTTAACCCCAAACTCCTAAGTTATCCCTCCCCACCCCTTTTCCCTTCGGTAACCATTAGTTTGTTTTCTGTGTCTTTGAGTCTGTTTCTGTTTTGTAAATAAGGTCATTTGTATCATCTTTTAAGGTTCCACATATAAATGATATGTGTGATATTTGTCTTTGTCTGACTTACTTCACTTAGTATGATAATCTCTAGGTCCATCCATGTTGCTGCAAATGGCATTATCTCATTCTTTTTTATGGCTGAGTATTCCATTGTATATACCACAACTTCTTTGTCCATTCAACACAGATGCTTTTAAACATTACCATAATTGTAGTGATATGGACTGCTCCAAGATTTCCCACTATTTTTGGAGAAGTGACAGAAAGGAAAAAGTCTTTTTCTTTTTTTTCCTCTCGATTCTGAAGATCTTTGTTTTCTTAAAAAATTTTTTGAATTTTATTTATTTATTTTGTACAGCAGGTTCTTATTAGTTATCCGTTTTATACACATCAGTGTATACATGTCAGTCCCAATCTCCCAATTCATCATACCACCACCCGCACCCCCTGCTGCTTTCCCCCCTTGATGTCCAACAACCCCCTTGGTTGTTCTCTACATCTGTGTCTCCATTTCTGCCCTGCAAACCAGTTCATCTGTACCATTTTTCTAGGTTCCACATATATGCGTTAATATACAATATTTGTTTTTCTCTTTCTGACTCACCTCACTCTGTATGACAGTCTCTAGATCCACCCACGTCTCTACAAATGATCCAATTTCGTTCCTTTTTATGGCTGAGTAATATTCCATTGTATATCTGTACCACATCTTCTTTATCTGTTTGTCTGTCGATGGGCATTTAGGTTGCTTCCATGACCTGGCTATTTTAAATAGTGCTGCAATGAACATTGGGATGCATATGTCTTTTTGAATTATGGTTTTCTCTGGATATATGCCCAGTAGTGGGATTGCTGTGTTATATGGTAGTTCTATTTTTAGTTTTTTAAGGAACCTCCATACGGTCTCCATAGTGGCTGTATCAATTTATATTCCCACCAACAGTGCAAGAGGGTTCCCTTTTCTCCACACCCTCTCCAGCATTGGTTGTTCGTAGATTTTCTGATGATGCTCATTCTAACTGGTGTGAGGCGATACTTCATTGTAGTTTTTTTTTTTTTTTCTTTTTGCGGTATGCGGGCCTCTCACTGTTGTGGCCTCCCCCGTTGCGGAGTACAGGCTCCGGATGCGCAGGCCCAGCGGCCATGGCTCACGGGCCCAGCCGCTCTGCGGCATATGGGATCCTCCCAGACCGGGGCACGAACCCGTATCCCCTGCATCGGCAGGCGGACTCTCAACCACTGCGCCACCAGGGAGGCCCTTCATTGTAGTTTTGATTTGCATTTCTCTAATAATTAGTGATGTTGAGAAGCTTTTCATGTGCTTCTTGGCCATCTGTATGTCTTCTTTGGAGAAATGTCTATTTAGGTCTTCTGCCTATTTTTGGATTAGGTTGTTTGTTTTTTTAATATTGAGCTGCATGAGCTGTTTATATATTTTGGAGATTAATCCTTTGTCCACTGATTCGTTTGCAAATATTTTCTCCCATTCTGAGGGTTGTCTTTTCGTCTTGTTTGTAGTTAAGGAAGAAGTCTTAAAGCTGATATTAGGGGAAGGTACACGAACTAGAGTTGGGCCTAACTGCCCCTTCCTCACACCTGTGACTTTAAAATCTCTAAAACTAGTGACAATTACACAGAGTTGGGAGTCTGTATTCAACTCAAGAGATCTCTCCATAACTGTTTGTGGTGGGTGGTTATAGGCCTGAGAGGATGGTATATAGTGAAGGCCTTGGTAAGAAAAAGGATCAAAAGATGCATTAGTTTTCTGTTGCTGCTGTAACAAATTGCCACAGACTTAACTGCCTTAAAACGACTCAAATTTATTATCTTACAGCTCTGGAGGTCAGAAGTCGGACGTGGATGTCACTGGGCTAAAATCAAGGTGTTGGCAGGGCCGTGTTCCTTCTAGGCTCTAGGGGAGAACTTGTTTCCTTGCCTCTTCCAGTTGCCCTTGTTTCTTGGCTCTTGGCCTTGTTTCTCCATATTCAAAGCAAGTAATGTCAGTCTGAGTCCTTCTCGTGCTGCCATCTCTCTGTTTCTCTGGCCACAGCCTTGAAACATTCTCTAACTCTGAGCACTCATGTTGTGCATTGGGCCCATGCAGATAAGCCAAGATAATCTCCCCAACTCAGGGTCCTTAACCTTAATCATAACTTCGGAGTCCCTTTCACCATGTAAGGTAACATAGTCACAATTTCTGGATATGAGAGTGTGGACACCTTTGTCTACCAGAAGAGGAGGCCTGACTTCTTTCCACTGTGCCTGTGGTTCTTAACCAGGGTGAATGGGCCTCCAGATTAATTTTCCTTCAAGCTTTTATACCACTGCCATAATTGCTAGACAGTCCTCTTTGGTAGGTCATTCCTTGGCTCAGAATACTCCTTGGCCAGACATTCAGGTCACTCCACAGGCGGTCCTTAATCACCCCTTCCCATCCTGGTCCTGAGCGAGAACTCCGTGTTCTGGTTGGATGTGTTTATTTGCTGTTGCCCTCTGTCCCCTGTTCCATTCTACACATTCCTGACTCCACGCCTTTGCCTGAGTTGTCCCTGCCAAACCAGACTACCCTCTTTTATCTCTGCCCGTCCTTCCTATAAAATCCTGTGACATTGATCGTCTTTATTCCACATTTGGAGTTTATCATAATACTACTATTTAACTTTTATGTGAGTGCATTTGATCTTCCCATATAGACTAGTCATCCTAGGGTGCTTGTTAGAAAGGGAGCGTCCTGGGACTTGCCCTGAGAGACTGATTGAATGGCCTGGGATGTGGCCCAGGGGTTTGGCTTTTTAACAGACCCTGTGGGTGATGCTGATAGAGGCAGCCCACACGCAACATATGCTGGGAACTCCTTGAGAGTGGGGGTGAATGATCTGTCCTCTCATAGCGGTGGATGTCATGTTGTCCTTGTAGGGGAAGATGATGATGATTTGTGGAAATGAATGCCAGTTTTCTGCAGGTGAGTTTAGAGAGGAAGAGAGGGTCTTGTGGGAAGTGTGTAGTAGAGTTAAGGGCACCAAGCTGTGCACCATCTTTTTGGAAAGTTCAGTGATGGACAGAGAGTCAGTCTGTGCACCCTGGTGGAAATGGGTAAGATCAACAGTACAGCTGTGATTTGGAAATAACCTGTTAACATGGCAAAATTGCCATACCTCTAGATTTACTTTATTTTAACTTGTCTTTGTTTCAGGGACCCAGCCTGATGTATCAAAAGCAGAAATTTTGTTGTGGAAAAGACTTGAAAAAGGAAAGATGGCTACTTCATGGGAATATTCAGAGGGAACTCTGCTTTTAGTGCCCATTCTGATCACTAGTTCTTCTTGATGCCTGGAATGCAAAGAATACCCAAAAATCTGAATTCCCACTGAACCAAGCATTTTTGGAATGAGGCCCTTCATGAATATGCCATGATTTTAATTTCTGCTTTTGTTAAGATTGGAATGGAGTCTTTGTTATTTTACATTATTTCCTAGACCTCCTGGAGAATTTAAATCCAATGAACGGATTTATTTTAAGAGAATTGATTTTTGCCTTTTCCCATTTTGGGGGATCTTATAGCATAAACTGAAACTATTAACAAGCTAATGAAGCAAAAATATTTTTTGTTTCTTTCAGTGTTCTACTTCTCATTAATTTTCTATCAACTTTATGGCAGAAAGGGAAGACATCAATTTTTATTGAGAGTAGAGCTCTAAATAACTAGCTATTTTAGAGTTCTTATTATAATAGGAGTCTACCCATTGTAAATAATTAAATGAATTTAACCTGGATCAGAAGAGGCAGTATGAAAAATAACAGATGTTTCTGTGAGCTGGAAGCTGTCACAGAGGTGATATACTTGAATTGGAAATTACCAAAATTTCCTTCTGCTTCCCTAGTCACCAGACAAAACAGAAGCACTTATATTACTGTCTTTTGTTTAAAGGAAAAGAGCTATGTTTTAAGATGAATTGGGCTAGGCACTTTACTAACAGTTTTGATTCCATTTAAGCCAGTTCTCTATGTGCTATCTAAATTTTAAAAAGATTCCATAAATTGAGTAAGTCCTGAAAATTCATTCTTTTTTCAGTGGGCTCATTTGCCTATCTGATGGTCATTTCCTCTTCAGTTGGTTCTGTGATGATTTCTGATTCTGATTGAACTAATAACCCTGTGGGAATAACAGGGGCAAGGAGGAGCATGTGCTGTGCATCTAGAGCTAAATTAAAATACTGATAATTAATGCAGTTGTTTGGTTTCAAATGCTTCAGTTTCTTTTTTCTTTAAAGCAGCAATTATGTGTACAGTGTCATTCTAGATGAAATAAAATGAAAGGCTGAAGGAAGTTATCACTAAGTCATTCCTGCATACACTGTTTCTTCTGGATGGAAATCTGCATTTTGACACAAAGCTCACAGTTAAAATTCACTCCTGTATAACCAAACTTAGGAATGATCAAGGTATTTTGGCCTAGTATTGAATTAAATTGAGTCAATATTTGTGTAATATCTTTCCTCCCCACAATGGCACTCTCTGTAGAAAATAAGAGAAGAGTAATGTAATCCTTGCCTTCAAAGAATTGATAATTTAGAACAGAACTATACAATAGGAATATTATGTGAACCACATAACTTTAAATTTCCCAGTAGCTACATTAAAGGATAAAAAAGACACAGGTGAAATTAATAATGTTAAAAATCCAGATTTTTGTTATTTTAATTGTGTATTAATATAACCCACAGTATCAAAAATATTATCATTTCAACATGTACTCAGTATAAAAATTACTAATGAGATTTTGCATTCTTTTAAAAATACTAACTTTTCAAAATCTGGTGTTTGATTTATTTTTAAAGCACATCTAAGTTTGGATGCTAAATTTTTGCTGGAAATACTTGATCTTTATTTAGACCACAAAATTCAGAGTCGAAAAAGTACAGTCACATACTAAAGTTGCCCAGTAACTGAAGTGAACATCTGTTCTATATTTGAATTAAAAATTAATATTAAAAGTTCAGTACACCAGTCCCTCTAACCACATTTCAAGCGCCAGTAGCCCCATGTGGCTCGTGGCTACTGTACTGGACAGCACAGATTTAGATGTTGAGACAAGACTTTATGCACCTTCAATACTTAAATAATTGCAAATGGTATGTAATTAGAAAAATGAATCCCTGTGTATTTGTATTTGATAATTAAGAGAAGTGTGGGCTAGAGCAGTGCTGTCCAATAGAACTTTCTATGATGAAAATGCTCTATATTGGCACAGCCCAGTAAGGTAGGCACAGCCTAGTAAGGTAGCCGCTAGCCCTGTGTGGCTTTTGAACACTTGAAATGTGGCAATGCAACTAGATACTATATTTTAGTTTTAATTAATTCAAAATTAGATAGCCACTTGGGGCTGGTGGCTGCCATATTGGATAGTGCTGCACTAAAGTCTCATAAATGAGCGTGAATTAAGATAGGCAGTGAGAAAAGGATAAGACATTACTGAGTGGGGAACAGCATAGACCAGTGGTTGCCAAACATTAGTGCACATTGCAATTACAGGGGGATCTTGCAAAAAAAAACCCCTGTATTCACCTACCACATCCAGACATGTTGATTTAATTGGTGTAGGTGACCTAGTTATTAGAATTTTCCAAAGCTCCCTAGGAACAGATCTGTGCTTGCATTATGAATCTATTTTCTCTTCATATCATACATAAGTTTGCTAGAAACAAGCACAAATAAAGAAGAAACCAAATCAGTACCTGGTATTTTCTAGGTTCCTAAGACTATTGAACATATACTCCTTGTTGATCATACAAAACCCTGTGCATTAGATGGAACAGAAGTGCTTCCCATTTGCATAATAAAAAGACTCAAAGGTTAGCTCACTTGCTGAGAGTCACATAGCTGGGGGGGCCGAATGTTGTGTCTTGAACCTGTATCTTGTGTTTCTGCTGCCACATGAGCAGAGCAATATAGAGTATCCAGCTTCCTCCAATTCACGACTTGTTTTCTCTCTCTTCATAATAGAGCCCTTGTGCTTAGATTTATAAAGAATGTTTCCTTTGATATTTAGGAAAAAAAATCTCATTAACAATTGGATGTTTGTAGTCCAACAGATTCATGATCCTCTAAAGAGCACTGTGCTGGGTGTTGGGAGATCTCTGCTCTTTTCCTAGTACAACATATGAGCTTGATGACCTTAAGGCAGCCAGTTAGTTAGTTGGTGCATCTAATTTCTAGTTGCCAGAACAGGAATTATCAAACCTGCCTGTTTTATAACTTAAAGGCTTGCTATGAAAATAAAGTCATTGCCGTGAATGAAAGACTATTTATACTTCTGTAAATTGTCCTTGAAATGCTTATGAGAGTAAAATACTTTTTTCCTTCATCCTCTAAATAATAAAGAGCATTTTTCATTTTCCAGAGATGAATTAACTCAACCCTCACAGCAGCCTTGGGAGATAGAGCTTATTACCCCATCTTACTATTGAAGAAATCGACATTCAGTGATTTGTCCAAGGTCACACATCTTAGGAGGGGCAGAGCTGGGATTTGAACCGAGGTGCTTTTGCTCCAAAGCCTGTGGTAACATCTGCTCCAGAGAACTAAGTTATATCCTTGTGGCCTGAGTGCAGTTTGCCTTCAATAGGGTACCTACTGTGTTCTATATTAGTGGTACGAAGAGGTGGCAAGATTCATTAGTGACTTTGAAGTTCCTGTACTTAGGCTTGAAATAGATGGTGGCTGTTTCCTCAGTCTCCAGTAAAATGTGGATAAAAGCATCTTTAGAAAATATTGCTCTTCATATGGCTCAGACTTTAAGAGCAGTGAGCTTGCTGTGCAAAGGCAGCTTTCACACTGTCCCCTTCCCTCCAGCTTTTTCTAATAGGGATCCTTGGAGATACCAGTACCATTCATCCAGAATTTAATTTGAATTGAATTAGTTAATAACTAATTGAATATTGTTTTCCATTCTCTCTGGCTCCTCCCCCTTGGAGAAGGGTATTTTAAATCTACAATTAGGTATTTGCCTTCTATGATGGTTAAAGTTCAAATACTGTATGTATTTTCTTTCCCCTCTCTTTTGCTTTAAGCCAAGTCCTTTTTGTTTTTTAATTTTATTGGAGTGTAGTTGATTGCCCAGTCCTTTTGTTATCTTCTACTTTGGCTAGCTTTAAACATGTTCTTCTTTTAGCTTTATAAGTTTTCTAAAAGCTTGATGCAGACATTTCTTATTTGGCTCCCGTTCACTGGGTATGATCATTTTCAAGGTTTCTGTCGCTCCTTGGGAATGCATCTTTATGAACTCAACTTTGTCTACTCCAGTGAAATTATTTGGGGGAAAAGGGAGCAGAATACACTTTCTAGAAGGTTTCCCCTGCTATTCGTCTGTTGATGAGCTTTTATTATTTCCATTTCACTGTCCTTGCCCCTAGAGGATAACCTTGGATCTTAGCACAGACTCTATTGAGTGTAAAATGAGTTAGCACAGATGAAGCGGAAACAGATCAGTCCACAAGGAGGATGTTCAGACGCTAAGTCCTCTAGTTCAGTGGGGTTGAAAAGCATTTCCCTAAGAGCCGCTCTGGGTATTGCCTGTCCTATTTTGTAGAGAAATACACTACCATGTGCATGCAGTTGCTGTTTATGCCTTTGACATTTGTGCTCAGTTCTGTGAGGGATGCAAAAAATGTTCTTATCCCGGCCTCAGGAAGCCTACAGAATTGGGAAGATGACCTTATTTGCTAGACACTCATCTAGCTCCTCTCTGCTAGGCACAAGATGTACAAAGGTTGAAAAAGAGCCACAATTGCTACTCTCTTTGCGTTTACAGCTTAGTAGAGAAGTCCTCCATGACCTGTGTAACTGTGATCAGTACCAGCACAGAAGAGTGAACAAGAAGCAGTGAGGGCTCACAGCCCAGAACAAGTGGTAAACTCCGTCAGAACAGTCAGGGAGACTTCACAGAGGTGGAGTTGAGCAGAGTTTTGAAAAGGTTTCCCCTTAGACTTGTGGGACAGGGCATTTTTGGAGGCAAGAGCACCATGTGCAAAGGCACTGAGGTATGTGACAGCCTGGTGTGTTGGAGAAGGTACCACAAGAGTAGGGGAAAACCTTACGTATTATTCTGTATGTGGTAGGCAGTACAGAGGAGCCCAAGAGCAAAGCTAGCCAAATCTGGAAATATACTGCTGGAATTGTTCCAGATCAGCAGGCTGCATGGACAAAGTGGTTAAAGTGGGATAAAGGCATAGGATAGGAAGGAATTTATGGAGGTAAGGGGAGACATGTGGCCCTTTTAGTGTCCTGAACGAGTCTTTTAGATATGAGTTCAAATACAGCGCTCTATTTTGATTGTTTTTGCTCCTCTTTCTTTAAGGACTTGTTTATTAACTTCAATCCCAGGAATTATTCCAGATTGTGACAATGGATCTATCCTCCCGCTGCCCAGATTAAACAGTTTGCTTGCGTAGGGAGCAGAAAGCTCAGCATCGTTGACTAGAAGTACTGGCTTCTAGTCTAGTCTTCCTCTTCTAGAGGCCACATTTCTTCCATGGAAGAATGATGTCAACAAACTTATCTTAATGCCCGGGCCCCAGGACACTAGTGGCCCTGTACCCACAGCAAAGGAAAGGGGTTCCCTGGAATTTCCTTTCTGTTCTGGGAACATACAGGTATGATAGGAAGACTGTCCTTGATGAAAGCATCAGTTAATAGTGGAGATGAGGGTTTGTAACAGGGACCAGAATGACTGCTGGGAAGGTTGCTAAATAGAGAACTATGGTTTGTTGTTTTCAACAAGCAACTTGGTGTTGTGGAAAAAAGCACTGGACAAGGGTTTGGGAACGTTGGGATCTAATCATTGTTTTATCCTAACTAGTCCCATGACCCAGGTCTTTCTGAGCCTTAGTTTCCTAACAGACAAAGGAGGAAAATAGAGTTGGAAGAATCTGAAAGAGCATATTTCTCTATGAAATAGTACAGGCAATACCCAAGCAAGCCTAGAGAACGACACAGCACTTTACAGTTTGTGAGCCCTGACTGACTCCTGTCATTTGACACCTCCATCTGGCCGCCCTGTGTGCCATCTGCCTGTGGTGAGGGAGGAGATACCCCTCAGTGAGCCGGGGCTGGACCAGCCTCTGGGTGACTCCCTGTTCTGCAAACTACCTTATCTTGAAGAAAAACGTTTTCACTACCAGTGAAACTTAATTTCTTCAGGATTTTCTTAGACTGAGATGATTTCGAAAAAGAGTCTGGAATTCTGTTTTCTCTCTTCACCATTTATAGCCTCTCTATCCCCAGTTACCACTTGAGTATCTCTAAGTAATGGTAGATGCAGTCTGGACCACTTGGGAGTGAGTCATCAAACTGAGAGTCCAGCCAGTAAGTGGAGTTCAAGTGTTGAGCTGAAGTCACCTCATGAAATGAAAATGGCCCTGGGCCATTCTGTTAACACTTGGCCCCCTTTGTCCTTCTCCCTCGTAAGACCCCTCAAGTATTCCTTAGCGTTGAGGGGCAGTGGGGAAAGGAGGTGGTGGAGCAGACAGTCCGATAACTGTGGTATTCCTGAAGTCATATCTAAAGCATTATAAATGTGTACAGATTTCCTCCTTTGGACTTGATAGAAGAGATCTTCTGTTCTCAGCTTGATCCAAAGAAACAGCAACATCTGCTGTTCCCTTGAGGTGCTGTAACGGGAGGCCAGCAGTACTAGTCACATCTGTCTGTAGAGTTGGGTTGGTGCCGTTGAGTCTGTGGCTTCTCTCCCTGAGTATCAGGCTGCTCGGGTTGTGTCTCTGAAGTTGCTGGCGCTGCAGAGGATTATTCCTTCTTCTTCGTCCTGCTCCTCCAGCCTGGGAAGCCTCACTTCGAGCCAGAGGGGCCAAGTGAGGCCGGGCTGCTCCTGTCATGAGAGAAGCAGTGGTGTGCTTGTCGTCACCCCTATACTTAATTCTTCCCTGGACTGACACCCACCTTACCTTAACCCTTGAGGAAGCCTGGTGCCTGGGTAAAATGTCGTGTCTCCTTTTTTCCTGGTAATTCGGCTCTTTTTCTTTTCTCAACAAGAGGCGAGATCATGGACCCTGCCCATCCACTCCACCACCCTACTCTTTTTTCCTGGAAGTGCTAGAATATTTCTCTATGTGCTAATAAATCTGCTCATCAGTAATTCTTGATGGATTGTCATTCCTTTTGGCAAACTGAAATTACAGAAACACAAAAATCTCAAAATAGATGTAACCAGACTCCTCAAACTTAATAAAGACCACATGTGCTTACACTTGGAATTTAGTTTGTTCTGTTTGGTAAGTGGTACTTCTCCCACTCTCCTGCCTCTTCCCTGCCTCCCTCTTTTCTGCAGATGGAAGGCTGACAGAGCTTCTCCAGTGACTAGTGTCTGTGTAGTTATGCTGCATCTTTTTTGATCCTGTGCACCCTGTTTTGATTGTGTACACATTATTTTGTGGAAGTTGTTAACTGTATATATAGGGTCTGTTCTGCTTGGCGTTTTGCTAGTGAGAGAGCTGTGGTCTTTTTCCGGTGTGTGTATGGCATGTGCATGTGCAATGGGTTTAGCACTTTACTTCTGAGAGCGCTTTACTTCTTGGTGAAAGGTGGTGCAGACCAATAGCATTTTTTTATTGGGCTCTTAATGTGTGCTGGGCACTGTGCTCAGCTATGTGTTTTAGCTCATTTAATCCTCAAAATCACCTTCTTTAGTGGATACTAATCATCATCATCATCATCATCATCATCATCATCCCATTTTCCCAGTGAGGAACCCAGGACACAGAGAGGTTAAGCTACATGCCCAAGGTCCCATGGCTAGTGGTCTGGATTTTAAACCCAGGCAGTAGGCTCCAGAGCCCATGCTTCCCCTCAGATCTAAACTGCTACTCTTAAATTGCTAACTCAAGTTATCATGCAAGGAATTGATTTAGCCCCTGAATGAGAAAACAGAGAATAGTCATGGCTTTAATTTAACAGTGATGTCTTTATTTGAGAGATTCTGCAGAATTCTGACTTCATTACTTCCCTTGAGGACTTTTATTAGAAACAACTTTCCCTGATATATAATGAGATTCCTGCCTGGTTTCCTCAAGAGTAAGTTTGCATAGATCTAGAGCTATGCTATCCAGTTCAGGAACCGGTAGCCTCATGTGGCTACGGAGCATTGAAATGAGGCTGGTTTAACTAAAGACCAAATGTTTTAATTTTATTTCACTTTGAGTAATTTAAATTTAAAAACAGATACCCAGTTCAGTTAATGGAAAACTTTATGTTTGGAACAACTTTGGTATGTGAATCTACTTTTTTCAACTGTATGTTTTATGAAATCTAAACATAAATCAAGTATATCTGATGAAAACTTAGCTTCTGGGTTGGAATGTGTTCTAAGTGTAAAATTCACTCAGGATTTTGAAAACAAATTTTGCATTCTCTTTTCATATTATCTCATTAATAACTTTTATATTGGTTACATGTTGAAATGATCCGCCTTACTTAAACCAACATATCTAAAATATTATTCTTAAAATCAATTTCACTTCCTTTTACCTTTTGATGTGGGTACTGGAGAATTTAATTCCATATGTGGCTCATATTATAATTCTGCTTGGCAGTGCTCTTTTGGAGCATCGATGTGAATGCTCCCCTATAGAATAATATTTTGCTAATGCAAGTGCTTGAAAGATAATTAGTGAATGGGTAATTTGTTGGAGCTGTCTGAGAGTATTGATTCAGTGGGGAGAGCTAATGTAACCTGATGACTTTTGTTGCAATTGGTGTCTTATTTTAGGATATAAATGAAATAATAATGATACATAATAAGCTAGGCATCACATGTGTAATGCTTTATGGCCTTTTGAATAAATTACCACTTGGAATATCATGTGATAAAATTAAGGTGAAGAAATTTAATATGAATCAATTACTTTCTTGGTCAAGAGGAGTTTCCTGTTTCTGCTGTGAGCTGAATTTCACTGTAGCACCTGATTTGTTTTTCCTTCCCTTTGACCCGATTTGGCAAGTAAATGTATGAAGCTCTCATGGCCAGCCTCTTCTGCCTTCTCCTACCTTCTCCCCTGCTGTTCGCCAATTCTCTTGTGATCTGAGAATCCCTACACACATGCTTTTTCAGCCCTCCTTGTTATCATGTGTGACGCCTAGGAGGCAGGTAGACAGTGTCTCTTGAATCAAAGTTGAGTGTGTTGCCTTGGGAAGCCATACGCCCTAAGTGATGACGCAGAGCTGTTTCCCTACCTCTCCTCAGTAACTCTTTACCTCTGACTACTCTTTTCTAGCCGTGTTGGTCAGTATGTCTTTTTCTACATGCCCTCTAAATGTTTGTATGCCCTGTATGCCCTCTTCTTCCCCATTTCATTTCTCTCTCATTCTCCACCCTTCCTGAGCTTTCCCACGCACTCTCATAGCCTCAGCTCCTTTTGCCTGGGTTCCCAGTGGCTGGTCAAACTGGGGGGAAGTGCTGAACCTCATGTGTCCTTGTACTCCTCTTGGAGGGACCAACGGTTTCAAATTCTATGCTTAATTGATCATGCAATTTAAAGTCAGAAAATATGTATTCTTATGTTTCCTGCTCCTTTTTTTTCTGGTCATAATCTTTTTTGCTATTAATGTCTCAATCCTTGAATTTCTTCCATTGTAAAATGGGAGAAGTATTTGCATCCAAAGGATATCCTGAAGCATCACTGCACCATCCTAGAGAACCACAATGAACCTGTGACACCTTACATTTGGCTCTGTGCTGAATTTCAGATTAGTTACCTGCTGTTGGATTTGAAACAGTGCAGTAAGTCGAGACACTGAATTTACCGATGAGGGTTTATTCCTAATAAGTTTTTGAAGATGAATATCTTAATTTGCCTGTTTCTTTCTTCTTTCCTACCCTTACCCTTGCTTTGTGTCTGCATTATTACTTTAAAAGTTTCAGGTAGATGTGAATAACTCTTAGCTTTAAAGATAGCCTTTTCCCGTCCTTCTCATA
Source organism: Mesoplodon densirostris (assembly GCF_025265405.1). Classification (NCBI taxonomy): domain Eukaryota; kingdom Metazoa; phylum Chordata; class Mammalia; order Artiodactyla; family Ziphiidae; genus Mesoplodon; species Mesoplodon densirostris. Next base: position 72,934,651 of record NC_082668.1, read on the forward strand.
GAGGATGAAGGTGGCTATTTGATAGGTAGGTGGTATCTGAGGCAGAATAATGCAGTGTGTAGGGCATATGCTTGGAAAGTGGAGAGACTTGAGTTCTATTTCCATTTTTGCTTATTCAGTCATGGTGTGAATTGAGCATGTTCCTTAATCTCAGATGATATATATCTCCCTTAGAACACGTCTGTTATGTAGTAACTGGTCAGTAAATATCAGTCACTATGATTGGCTGTTTTCTTAGACCATCTCTTGAGATTTAGATGAAAGTATTTGAAAGGTTGCTGTTTATGTCTTGTCAACCATAGTTTACAATCAAGACATTTTCCTTAGGTGTTAAGAAAGCAGAGGAAAAGCTGGTGAAGATGGAACTATTGATAAAGGAGATAGAAAATTTCTTTTTTCTAGATTAGAAACTGTAGATAATACTTTATAATGAAAAAACAATCCCTATGGACCTGTTTTCCTCCTATGGCCATAATAAATACAGTCTTGCCAGTAAAGGTTTTTATAGTACAGTCTTCTCACAGTGCCACTTCTAGATTCCCTTTGCAGGCTTAATTTCAGATTTATATGCAGCATTTGAGTTGTATTATGGAATCAAAGTGATTATAATGGTCATATACAGTTCCAGGGAGGAGTGAATCATACGTTCTGGTTATTACGTGAATGGAAGACTCAAGAGTTCAGTTAGCTAATTTGACATCTAGTTGGAGAAACTGTAATGAATACAATTCTCATCTGAAAGTGGGAATAGAGCTGGAACTTTAGAGCTGCATGTTCTTTTAATGAAAGCTGTTAATGTAATTGTTTTTTAAAAGTGAAGGATTGGCTTCCTACTAACAGTTAACTGGCCTTGCCCTTGGTTTCTCATGGTATGACCAAACCCTGTTCTGTGGAAGTGTTAGAGAATGTTTGGCTTCACATAAGAGACCTCCCTTTCATGTCTAAAGAGGCAAGGAATGTAACTTTAAGTTGTTTGGAAGGTTTAATTTTCCAAGTTGTGCCATTAAAAAAAAAAGAAAAGAAAAGAGAGAGAGTGTGCAGAGAAGTCCTGGAGGCTGTTGTCTTAGTTTTTATCTGAGCTTGCCTTTCATTTTTGCCCTTTGTTCCATTTGAACATCCAAGGGATGTGAGCTTAACTCCCTTGGCAATTGGGACCACATTCTGCCTTCGGGAAAATGCAGTTACAAATCACGTCTTTCACTAAACAAAGTGAGGCTGTTCAGCCCCTCATTTTGATCCTCTGAGGAGTGAAAGGCTGTTTACATTGAGCAAGTAAGATATATTTATTCTTCTGGACAAAGAAAGCCAAATTATTTACCAGAAAGCTCTTTAGTTTCCTGTACCTAGCACTTGACTGCAGGGTGCCATAAAAAAGCAAGGGACCAAAAATAAGCAGAAGAATGAGCTCTCAGTACAATCCACGTGGGTGTGGAGGTCGGCGCCTGGGTTTGGTTCTGTAGCAGCCCTGCTCCAGAGCGGGTGCCAGCATTTGTTTCCTTGTGGTTAGATTTAGAAACTTTTAACCCTGTCTTCTCACACTCCCTGAAATTTATAAATAGGAACCTCTTCTTATGCTGTATCACTTGGAGGCCCGTTATTAGTTAGTTTGGGGTTCTGAAGGATGATGATATTTTGGGAAATAGTACTCTTTACCTGTGACATCGCCAGGTCGTTTCTTTGAGACAAGGAGCCCACCTTGGCATGTATTTTAACCCAGTGATTCTCAAACTTAGCTGCATAATAGGAGCGCTCTGGGGAGCATTTGAAATTTTCAAACACCGGGCTGTGCCCTGTACTGAGCCCATATTGACTGATTCACAATCTCAGGAGAGCGACCTTGGCATCGAGATTTCTTAACGCCCCCCAGGGGATTCCAGAGCACAGCCAACACTGACAATAGGTCATCAGATCTGCTGTCATCTAAAGATTGGGTTGTGCGCTACCCACTGGAAGAAAGATGAGTTTCCTTTCAAATACAAAGTGACAGTATAATAGCGACATTCTTATGATAATATGGTCAAGCTGAGTGATTTCATTGCTCTGATTAATCTAGCCTTTCTACATTACAGTAGTGGAGGCTTTATGAATCAGACATATCATAATCTTCCTTTATTGAAATAGGAACCTCCCAGTGGTGTCCTGAAGTGTCTTCAGTTACCTGATGTAGTACCTTCTAATTCCTGGTAATAAAAGATCAACAGGCTCTCGATGTCCAGTTAGTGCACGTGAAACCACTTCAGTCACCTATATCTCAATTTGTGTTTTTTTTGTACAGGTCTGCAACCCTGTATTGGTACGTATTTCAGATTAAAAGCTTCAGAAAAGAATTTTTCTTTTACAATAATTCATTGGTTGGCAGAGCCTGGCCAAACTTGAGCTCGCCTGGCAGTCACCCTGATCTCAGTCAGCTAAAGGGAAGCTACTTACAGTCTCGATTTATCTCACTTGGTGTGCACATTTCTTCTGCTACTGTTTTGACTACTGTTTTAACCCAGACACCACTGTGAGGGTTAAGGAAGACATGGCACTGTTTGTTACTTTTCTAAATTCTGAAAGAATTGTGAATTCTGAATTCCATTTGACTCAGATGAGGGATTGTGGATCTGTGTCGTGTCGTGATTTATGGCATTCTTAGAGTCCCCTTTGCAGTCACACAGTTTGCCTGTGCCTTCCAGCTCTGCTACTGATTATGTAACTTTGGGCAACTTACTTGACCTTTCTGAGCCTCGGTTTCCCATCTATAAAGTGGTGCAAGTGATAGTATCTGCTTTAAGGACTATTGTGAAGATTAAGAGGAATAATGTACATAGAAGTTTAAGGAAGTTGCGAATACCACAAGTTCCTCCTTTGGGAACTATATATAATGGCACATGGCAGAGCCTCAAATATAGGTTCCTTCTAGGTGAGGGACCACTGTGTATTGTAGTGAGACCCAGTGAAGTGTTTTTTTTTTTTTTTTTTCAAGCTGTACATCAAGATTAGATCTTGGAATCTATGTAGTAGGTTGTGATCTTGTGACCACTTTGGTACAGGAAAGAAATACAGTAATAGAATAAAAAGAACTTGTGCCTAGCATAAAGTCAAGGTGATTTTTGTGTGTGAATTTTTTTTTAATACCTGTACATTTGTATATGTGTGTTTTGAGTCACCGTCCTTGAATTGTGGGGATGGAAAACAAACAGAGTATATAGGAGTCCCCAAACTATTGTTTGTGGTCTGCTTTTTGGTAATGTACTGAGAGGTCTAATACATATGTAATACTCACATGGTGATTCAGAGAATTGAGAAAATTATGGGGATGATACGAGTCGAAGTTCCTTTTGCTTATAATATCCAAAAAATCAAGGCCAAAGACTGCATTTTGTTTCTGACTGTCTGAACAGTTGCTTTTGCTCATTTCATGCTGCATGTGCAGTCCCAGCATTGAAACGTCTCCATAGAAAATATTGACATTACTTCTCTGTTAGGAAACTCTTAGTGTAAGAAAGGCACATACTGAATTTCTTGGACCGTGAATATTTGTGTATTTTATCCCATTTGGGATTTTCTGCCCCTCAGGAGTTTGTTTCATCACAGGCCAAATTTACTTAGAACCAAACCAGGGAACTGTCTTTGCTCTTGTCCCATCTTGCTTTCCCAACCAGAGTGTTATCTTGTGGTCGTGTCCCTATGCCACTCTACTTCGAAATCAGGAAAGGCCATTAGCTCTGTGACTCACAGTTCGTTTTGGTCTGAATGTTGACTGAAGAGTTCTACCTCTAAATGCAAAGCATTTTAATTAAGTGGAAAATGAGCTTAAGTAACTTGATGTAACTAAGATGTAGTCAGCACTTATTTCAGATGCATGTGTAGACTGAGCTTTGTTGACAAGGATTAATGACCATTAGTTGGGTCTGAGTGGACCTATGTAGCCGTGGAGCTTTTACTTAACAGTTCTTGATCTGAAGGCTGGAAAGCAGAGGAAAACAGTCACAGCCATTTGAAGGGGTGTCAAGTGTTGTGTTATGTGTATCACTAAGTTGACTGCAGGGATTTTTGTCTTTTTTGGGGGCTACATAACATAGTGGGTGGAATAAAAACTTGGAGCTTCACTCCTACAGCTTACTCTCTATGGGCAAGTCATTTAATCTTTTGAAACCTGTTTGTTTATCTATAAAATGAAGGAAACTCTATGTACATAACTCACCTTGAATAATTATGCGAAAGTGAGTGAAATCATTTTCAAAAATTGGTAACTGCTATTCAAATGTAAAATGCGTGGTGATAGAATACTGGAAGTTTTTTGAGATAGTATTTGTATCTGATTCATCTTCACATCCATATAAAATACAGCTAACATAATGCTTTGTAGCTGTTGAGTAAATTCTGAGATGTTAGTTTGCCTCTGAATGACTCTGAAAGCTGTTAGTTTTATTTCTCTTTATAATTTTTAGATGTGAATACCAAGAGGATGAGGATAGATGTTCAACCTCTTAGACTGAGGTATTGACACTGAAAATGGACTCAGTCTTAGATTTAACATCTTGGGTGATTATACATTTCTAGAAAGGCCAACTATCCCTTGAGTAGGGCGCCTGCCATGCCAGGGTTTTGGGGGGTGGGGTAGTCCCTTCTTTTTTATAAGCACAACAACAGTTCATTTCAAAGTTTCTGCCTTAAATGGTACCCGAAGGAGACTGTAAATGTTGTCAACAACGTGGCTTCCTTTCAAAGAGTCTTTGGTGGCAGCTGGTTGAAATACCCCAAGCTTTCACCATTCCAGGAATGGCTGTACTTAAAAGACCAGCTATCTTTACTCTTTGGTGATATATTTTTATTAGCCATTTGTGTTTGTTTTCTATTTGTTTTCCCATAAAGGAAAAGTATTCCCAACATTTTATAGATGAGGGATGGAGTTTGACTTGCACAAAGGTCATCCAGTTCCTAAATAACAGACTCTACAAGAACTCTCCACTTGAGACTGAACACCCTGTCTGAAGTTAGTCTGACAGATGTTTATGGGGTTTTAGAAATATAATAATTGTGCTGACCATGAGATCCTCACCTCTAAGAAGTAAGAGCTCATGGGAAGAGGTCTGGGCTGAGAGGTGAGTCCCTTGTCTGACTAATTTGGGGGCAGAATTTCTTGTCTGGGAAGTTGCACTGATCATTTGTATAACATGCTATTAACCTTTGGAATCTTCAAACAGCACAATTATAAACACCATTTAGTTCCCAAGACATGAAAATGCCCCTGGTTAGAAACAGAAGGTATGGGAATGCTTAACTTTTCTGAAAAGATATGGCAAGTAGCTTGATACCTCTCAGAAAGTTGGTCATGTTGATCCTGCACAATTAAGAAAATATTTCGCTGCCTTAGTTAACAGGGATTAGAGGCCAATAGTGAGCTCCTTAAACCCACAAAAACTACCGAATAGTGCAGGGAACTCTATTCAATACTTTGTAATGACCTCTATGGGAATAAAATCTAAAAAAAGCATGGATATATGTGTATGTATAACTGATTCACTTTGCTGTACAGCAGAAACTAACACAGCATTGTAAATCAACTATACTCCAATTTAAAAAAATTAAAAAAAAACTTACTAGAGAAAAGTCTACTCATCACTAGCTTTTTCACTTGTGGAACTAAAATTTTCCATAGTAAATTCTGGGATGGGTGGGAGCTAAAGAAATACCCATGTGAACTAGGAAAGTCTCTTCACCATCTGTAAAATGAGGGGTTGGGATTAGAATACCATTGAAAAATCTCCCAAAGAAAAACAAACCATGGTGTCCAGATTCTGGTGCTGGGCTACTCACCCTGTCTTGAACTTGGGTATTGATTCTCTGATTCCTTTCAGCTTTCCTTGCTGTAGATCTGAGATCATGACAAATTAGGGTCTCAGAAAAAAATTAAAAAGGGCAATAAACAAGATTGGAGTCTTGAGCAGATTGTTGATTGATTAGGTTTTTGGAGCCTCTCAGTTCCTGGCCACTCCAAATAGGTGGGGTTCTTACGTAATTTTACACTGATAAAATTTTTTAAAAAGGCAGAGGGAAGCAGAAGATGGATGTTGAATATAGGTTGGACAACAACAATATAAAAATGACTTGGATCCTTTATAATTATGGTCTGACATGGTTCCAGTAAAGGTGTCGCTTTGGTTAAATGAAGTGATGCATGGTGTATATATACACACAAAATATATACATGTAAACATAGCAGGTTCTAAATTTAATGCCCCATTGTTGATTCATACCTTCATACCACATGTAATTTTTATTGAGTCAGCACAGTCTGCTAAACCAAGCCTCAGGAAACTTGAACCCTTGCTTAAACTGGTCTAAACACTATTGATAATTCATAATTGGTGGTTAAAAAAGTTAAAGTAGAACCTTTGTTTGCCAAATTAAAGCTTACACAGAACCACAGTATATAAACTACTTAAAAACAAAACAGTTCTACTTCCCTAGGCTCGTTTAGGGCCTTCAGGGGACCATAAGGACTGAGGTTACATTGTCTAAAAAAACCTGATGGAAATATCTCCCAGTTGTCATTATAAGGAGGTAAAATACACCAAATGACACAATTACAAAACATCATTCCAGTAGTATGGTGTTGAACTGTTTTTGTTTTTAGTATAGTAAGAACTAGTCCTCTACATTGAAAACCATGTGTGTTTAACATTGCATGGTTGGAACAAATATCCATTATATAAAGGCAGATTCAGCATGAGAGTGGAATTTCAGGAAGTTTTATTGCCTTGTACTTACTGATAAAAGTATCATAAAGACAAAGATGAGGGCTTCCCTGGTGGCGCAGTGGTTGAGAGTCCGCCTGCCGATGCAGGGGACGCGGGTTCGTGCCCCGGTCCGGGAAGATCCCACATGCCGCGAAGCGGCTGGGCCCGTGAGCCATGGCCGCTGAGCCTGCGCGTCCGGAGCCTGTGCTCTGCAGCGGGAGAGGCCACGGCAGTGAGAGGCCCGCGTATCGAAAAAAAAAAAAAAAAAAAGACAAAGATGAATTTTACTAAAAAGTTCATGTGGACTAAGTAGAAAGACCAGATTAAAATATGTGGCCTGGTGGATTTTAAAGCAAATATAGTAAGTAAAAACCGTTTGAGTCTGAATATAAGGCAACCCTCAAATAAGGCAGTATCCTATTTTCTCAAGAAGGATATCCAGAGTTTTGAGTTTGAATATATAAGCTTCTCAGAATATAGATAAAACAATGGAAAGTATATTAAGGGTTAGGTATATATAAAATAATACACAAAACACATTAATTTAGAAAATCTGCATTTTCCATTCTGTTTTCATGAACCTGTTTTATTTAAACTGTCTGACATGTGCTTCAACAACCAAGTTTTTCATCACCAGAACTCCTCCTATAGTTCTAGAGTACCTCATCTTCATTTCCACCTAACTTTTAAAAATATGGCACTTTTAGAGTCTGTATGATGTTGTCAATTTTGCACTAACCCTCCGTTTTTTGGTTTGTCTTACAACTGGCAGATTCATGGATCATGGATGCTGTAGATTAGATTATTTTCATGTCTCTCCTCTCTCCTCTGCTAGGTGACTTACATTGTATAAGAGTATTTTTCCTGCTCCAATGATGTTGGGCTTGGACTGTAACCTATTTGGCCAATGGAATATAAATTAATATGATGCAAGCAGATGCCTTAAGTGTAATTGGGCTATTGTGCTCCTATGATTGTCATGAGAAAAATATGCTCCAGCTAGCTATTGCCTCTTCAGCCTGGATCCCACAATGAGTCAAGCCAGGTGGTGTAGCTGACCCTGAGCAGACAGACTCACATCTTGAGGATACATCAGACTACAACTACCTGTTGGCCTAGCAGATCTAATCTGAATACCACAACTCACAAATTGAATAACATTCTTACTCTTCTTTTGTCTGAATTAGAACTACGAGTTGCACCCAAGATGGTTTACTTAGATAATTTCTGTATCAAAAATAACTTTGGGAAAGTTGACCATCTACCAAGGGCTAATTGGTCTGTGCAGTGACCTAGGATTCGTGATAGTAGGCATTTTCAAGAATACTCCATACAGCCAAACCAGATGTATGCAGTTAAAAAAAATATTGCCAGACTTGAGTGTACTGTTCACTTTTCCAGGGAGACCTCCAGAGGGTCTATGAATAGGAGCCTGGTGTTTTCCTCCTGGATAACTCATTTTTGAGCATAGTAGAAACAAAATTTTGACTTTAGTGTTAGGCACAGTTTCAAAGTCTGTACACGTTCATCAAATTTTGTAAAATACATGCATGTATACCCAGGAACATCTCCTATATCTGTTGGCAGGTTTTAAGCATATGTATGTGTTTCTGCATAGCCAGTCTGACTCTGTGTGGGTGTTTAAATAAATTTACTGTATGTACTCTTTTATTGCTCTCTAAAGAAAACACTACCTGTATAAAAAGTTCAGGTTTATGTTTTTAAAACCTTCTTTTCAGCGGGAGCAGTTCTAGATAAAATACCTCTGTCTGCATTTATCTGCCTGCTTACCCAGTTTACTCAAGAGATTTAGATACCCCAGTAGATAATTTAATTGAAAAAAGCCAGTTTGTTCTATGTTTTCTTAAAATTTTGATATTTAACTGACCAAATTTTGACACTCCCCCTCCTTCATAATTATCCATTTCCTTTCATATGATTAACTTGCTCATGCCTCTGACTAATGTAGCACTGTCAACAGCCAAAAAGCAAGATACTGGCCTTTTTAATAGTACTTCTCTACCCTGGTTTCATATGAGTTACAAGCGAGGAGCTTTAAAAATACAGTGATGGGGCCTCCCTGGTGGCGCAAGTGGTTGAGAGTCCGCCTGCCGATGCAGGGGATACGGGTTCGTGCCCCGGTCTGGGAGGATCCCATATGCCGCGGAGCGGCTGGGCCCGTGAGCCATGGCCGCTGAGCCTGCGCGTCCGGAGCCTGCGCGTCCGGAGCCTGTGCTCCGCAACAGGGGAGGCCACAACAGTGAGAGGCCCGCATACTGAAAAAAAAAAAAAAAAAAAAAAAAATACAGTGATGGTCAGGCTCCTTCCCTAGAGATTCTGATTTAATTGCTAGGGCAGGGCCCAGGCATTGATATTTTTAAATAAAACTTCTCAGGGGATTCTAACTTGTAGTCAGAGTTGACATCCACTGACATAGATACCTTCCTGCAAACTGTATTATCTAAACTAAGCAATTCAGGTTAGATATCTGTTTTACATGTAGGATTGTCCAGTTAGGTCATCTCTGTTGTTCAGATCAATCTGATATTGTCAGATCTTCTAGGGAATTAGCATCATGTCGAACCAGTTTTATTTATATCCTGTTTTCAATCTACTGCTTTTGGACCATTCTTGGTAGACTGATGGAGGAAAATTAGTTGCATAAATAAAGCCTTAATGCTAGTCTGGGGGATCACTGCCTTCCTTTATGACTCCATTCCGCCATTTGGGTAATTCCCAAATGGTAATCCATTTGGGTCCTATACGTAGGACCTTGTTGTTTAAATCACACTGCCTCAGCCAACTTTACACAAACTGATTTCAATTGTGAACTTTCCTTCACCATGGAGAGGAGCCCAGTGGATTCACTCAGGTGACCTCAGTTACACTGAGCACAGTAGAGCCTTGTTAAGGACCCAGGAGGCAGCATCTTACCTTTCTCTGCCAGATGCTTATGTAAACAGTCAATGACAGGTCACTGTGGAAGTCTCAAATACCTAAATGAATACTAAGCTTTGAAAGGAAGAAATACAAAGCCTTAGCATGTGTGTCTTTTTTTTTTGTAATACTTAAATCCACAGAACTGTAACTGTGTATTTTCTTTTACCTTATAAATCTTTTTTAGAAGAGGATAGGATTGTTTTTCCTCCAGTTAATATTTGTCTTCTGGTTACAGCCTAACTGCATGTACATGGATTCCTTTCCATTCGTATCTGAAGCAGCATATTTGTTCCACAAGTAGTAGGATTCATACTATACAGTAATTAGTGATAATGTGACTCACTGAGTCTTATTCATTCTTGCTCTTCTCTGACTCTCATCAGCCTGGGGGGAAGTTTATGATCATTTTTTTCTCTTTGTAGCTTTAAAAAATGTTGATTTTGTTTTAAAAAGTTGTTTAAAATTGAAGTATAGGGGCTTCCCTGGTGGCTCAGTGGTTGAGAGTCCGCCTGCCGATGCAGGGGACACGGGTTCGTGCCCCGGTCTGGGAAGATCCCACATGCCGCGGAGCGGCTGGGCCTGTGAGCCATGGCCGCTGGGCCTGCGTGTCTGGAGCCTGTGCTCTGCAACGGGAGAGGCCACAACAGTGAGAGGCCCACGTAACTCAAAAAAAAAAAAAAAAAAAAAAAATTGAAGTATAGTTGATTTACAATGTTGTGTTAATTTCTGCTGTATAGCAAAGTGATTCAGTTATACATATATAGATAATTTTAAAATTCTTTTCCATTGTGGTTTATCACAGGGTATTGAATATAGTTCCCTGTGCTATGGAGTAGGACCTTGTTGTTTATTCATCCTGTATGTAATAGTTTGCACCTGCTGACCCCAAACTCCCAGTCCATCCCTCAGCAACCACCCCCCATAACCCCAGGTCTGTCCTCTATGTCTGTGAGCCTGTTTCTGTTTTGTAGATAAGTTCATTTGTGTTATATTTTAGATTACACACAGAAGTGATATCATATGATATTTGTCTTTCTTTCAGACTTCAGTTAGTATGATAATCTCTAGGTCTGTCCATGTTGCTGCAAATGGCATTATTTCATTCTTTTTTATGGCTGAGTAGTATTCCATTGTATATATATATATACCACATCTTTATCCATTCATCTTTTGATGGACATGTAGGTTGTTTCCATGTCTTGGCTATTGTAAATAGTGCTCCTATGAACATAGGGGTGCATGTATCTTTTCAAATTATAGTTTTGTCCAGATATATGCCCAGGAGTGGGATTGCTGGATCACATGGCAACTCTATTTTTGGTTTTTTGAGGAACCTCCATACTGTTCTCCATAGTGGCTGTACCAGTTTACATTCCCACCAACTATGTAGGCAGGTCCCTTTTTCTCCACACCCTCTCTAGCATTTATTTGTAGACTTCTTTTTTTTTTTTTTTCGGTACGCGGGCCTCTCACTGTTGTGGCCTCTCCCGTTGCGGAGCACAGGCTCCAGACGCACAGGCTCAGCGGCCATGGCTCAGGGGCCCAGCTGCTCCACGGCATGTGGGATCTTCCCGGACCGGGGCACGAACCCGTGTCTCCTGCGTCGGTAGGCGGACTCTCAACCACTGCACCACCAGGGAAGCCCTATTTGTAGACTTCTTAATGATGGCCCTTCTGACCCGTGTGAGGTGATACCTCATTGTAGTTTTGCTTTGCATTTCTCTAATAATTCGTAATGTTCAGCATCTTTTCATGTGCCTATTGGCCATCTGTATGTCATCTTTGGAGAAATGTGTATGATCATTTTTGTAAGACTGGATTTGATGGGTTTTGCATGTAAGACCATGTGATGAGGAGTATAGATTCTCAACCTAGACATTTTGGATTTGAATTCTGGCTTTTCCACTTAATTGCTGAGTGACTTAGGTAGGTTTTTTTTTTTTTTTTTTTAACTTCTCTAAGCCTTATTTTCTTCACCTACAAAATGGGGATAATTGTACTTAGCTATTTCATAGAGTAGTAGTGACAATTAAATGTTATGCTTCAAAGCCTTTGAAAGTTTCTGGCAGTCTATAAATGTTGCTGCTGCTGCAACCTCTTCCTGGTACTGTTCCAGTTATTACTCTTTTATAGTCTTCTAAAACATCGGGTAGACTGAGGTCATTGATGAATTATTAAGAAAAAGAATCAGCTATCTTTCTCTAAGCCTTCTTTTGTGAGTTTTCTCATGTGGTCTTCTGTTTCATGAGTCAGAAGCATATCTCTCCGTGGTTACAGGCTCACTGAGGGTACGAATCTTTTATTCTATTTGAAAAAAAAGAAGGAAAAAAGAAATCCATCTCTCCCTGCCAGGGGATGCAAAATTTTTGTGTCAGCTGTATTTGAGTATATGAGGCTATTAAATATAAATCTTATGGTATAATCCTATAGCAATAGGAATTCCATAAAGATCAGACAATGTTTCCTCATGATACATTAACTTTAAAAAGAAATACTTAAAATAACATCTTGGTGTGGCTGAAAACTGGAAGCTTAATTCTCCAAGTTCATGTCTGTGTCATTGTAGTCACTGACTGGAAAGTCATTGTTGCCTTTAACCAGAGGAATGTGCTGAAACAGTAGTAGGTGCTGGTTAAAATTAGAATCAACTATTTCCATAACTGGAACTACAGACAAGTTAAAAAAAAAAAAAAGTGACAGCTCTACTAGTTTTTGCTTGTGGGTTCAAGAGGTTTTCAACCCAGTTCAGCTAACTACGATTGGATTCTGTCCCTGAACTTGGTACCTGACATGCATGGCAGACTTCCTAAGCCTAGTCTTGGAAGCTCAGAACTCTTCCCAGGGACAGACAACTCCTTAGGAGTTGTCATCAGGAGCTGAACAGCAGATGGCCAGTCAGACTGCTGTCCTCTGCTGTGTCTGTTGTGCCCTCCCTCCCTGACGCTGAGCTCCAGGGAAGGATTCCGCTTTGACATTATTTGCACGTAATAGCTCATTACTGTGTCCACGCTCTCCAACTCTCCTTTACTAGCAGAGAGCTTGCCAAGGCTTCAGCACTGTAACTGTACACATGTGTTTCTAGACTCCTTACTATAGGGATTGTTCATCTCTTGAAGCTATTTTTGTAGCTAATAGCTAATAGCTACAAAAATTTGGTGACTCTTGAGAAATGCATACACAGACACTTTTCCTTGCAGAGGGGGAAAAAACTACCCATGATCCAGGCTCCTGTTTTTGTGTCAGGAAGATGCAGTTTGCATGAGCCAGACGCTTATGATCTATTTGTAAAGGGTGCAGGTGTTCATCACTGGTGCTTAATGTATCCGCAGAGTTGGGGCCAGATAATGGATCCCCTACACTGGGCACTTGTTTTGAATCAAACTATTGCCAGAAGCTCCCGGGTAAGCAATTTCTAATGTAATGGCTCCAGTCACTTCACATGTGGTTTATTTTGGCCTCCTTCCCCCCTCACATGCTGAATTTTAACAGTGCCACTGGTGTGCAGGTCCAGAATTTCTCAGTTTTTCCATCAGATAACCAACATTTACAAAATGACTTTAAATATTTGCTTCAGTCCTGGGTCTTGGCACCCAGTACGTTTTTCTTGCTCATGTAATTTTGAAAGTCCGTGTTGCTGTTTTCTCAATGAACAAGCCTAATTAAAAAGAGAGATCAATGGCTTTAGGGTTCAGGCTGTAAGCAGTGATGCAGAAGAGATTTGCTTAACTGAAGGAAAACAAGATGTTCTTAGGGAATTGGGAGTCTCTGGTGCATTAATGCTTCCTGTCTTGAAAAAAAAAAAAAAAAAGCTGGTTGTGGAAGAGTGTCTTTCGGTTTTCCTGGTAGCTTTTGGACATGAGAAATTCTCATGTTCAAGGTCACTCACCAGTGGTGGAAGAATACGTATTTGATGTTTGCTGTTGGTTATTTTTATTTTTAAACTAAAATTATTCTAGAATTTAAAATATTCCGAAATGGGCAGTTTTCAGCTTAAAAGTGAGAGAGAGTGTGTGTGTATTTGAAAATTTGTCTGATGGTTGTTTGAAAACTGAAAATACTTCCTCCATACAAATAACTTTATAAATGTAAAAAAAAAAAAAAAACCCAAAAAACCCCAAGCATATTTAACTTAAGTGTGGTAAGAGTATTCCATTAAGGGGAAATTCAGTGAGTCTTTGAATAAGGATATTGTTTTCTGGTTGGGATGTGGGGAGGAGGGGGCTTGGGGGGTGCAGGGAGAGGCTGCATTTGCCTCACTCTCTTAAGCAAGAGACTACCCCACCCCCATCCTACAGGGAAGGAACAGTTTGAGAGGAAGCTTAGTGAATTCACTGCCAAGAGAAAGCTTTACAAACATATTTATTTGCTTGTTAAACTACACCCCAGGCTGTGCAGGGACATGGGACGAACATGCAACTTTTGAAAGAGTATATAAAGGTAGGAATTTATTGTGTAATTGGTACACTTCTCATCTGTAGGAATAATTGCTTGATTTCATGGAAAAGGCATAGATATCTTGAAATCTAAGATACAGGGGTAGCAATGGGTCATGCTGGCCCCATGGTTACCAGGAGCCCAGCTCAAGTGGATTGCTGTCCTGCTTGACCTGTGTCAGCTCTGCCTGTGTGATCACCTTTCAGCTGTTTAGTATTTGCTCCCCTTCTGGAATCAGCAAATTGCTGTAAAATTAATCTAATTTACAGGATGTTCCCTGCCACACTGTATGCTTGTGTGTGTCACAAGACTCGAGTTTCCTGCCACTCTTAATTAAAGGAGAACTTTTTATGTTCTTAACAATATTTGGTGCTCTCTTTACATAGCTGGGGCTGGGTAATAGAGAGGTGGGCACTGGGCTCTAAGTGTTTTAACTCAGAAATCATCTTTTGGTTATTATGAACTGTGCTATACAATAAAACCTCAATTAGTTGGGACTACTTGGAGAAAGGGCAGTTTCTGGTTAATTGAATTTTCTCTGGAATTGAAGGTTAAACACTTTATCTTTTCTCAGTCCTTACTATTAACTTACTTTCTTTGGCTTTTGGAACTCAGAGGTCAAGACTTTGAAAATGGTTTCTTTGAGTTACTTTTTGGAACATCCTTATGAGTTACGAGTCTTAATGTTCAGCCTTTATTTTCTACAGAGGTTGAAGAGGCACAGGGTGTGGCTCCTGAGTTCTGTAAGTTTTTTTGGGGTGCGAATAAATCCCTTTTTGTGTTGTTTTGCTTTCTTGTGTCTTAGGTTCCAAATGAAAAAGCTATCTCACCACACCCAGCATCAGTAGGCCTAGTTATTTATATAATCCTGTTGTTTGAGGGTTTATAGATATTCTAGCAAAATATAATAACAGAAATGAGTTGTCAATAAACTGCTTAAACAAAAAGAATAAAATACCTAGGAATAAACCTACCTAAGGAGACAAAAGACCTGTATGCAGAAAACTATAAGACACTGATGAAAGAAATTGAAGATGATACATACAGATGGAGAGATATACCATCTTCTTGGATTGGAAGAATCAACATTGTGAAAATGACTCTACTACCCAAAGCAATCTACAGATTCAATGCAATCCCTATCAAACTATAAATGGCATTTTTCACAGAACTAGAACAAAAAATTTCACAATTTGTATGGAAACACAAAAGACCCCGAATAGCCAAAGCAATATTGAGAAAGAAAAACGGAGCCGGAGGAATCAGGCTCCCTGACTTCAGACTATACTACAAAGCTACAGTAATCAAGACAGTATGGTATGGGCACAAAAAACAGAAATATAGATCAATGGAACAGGATAGAAAGCCCAGAGATAAACCCACACACATATGGTCACCTTGTCTTTGATAAAGGAGGCAAGAATATACAATGTAGAAAAGACAGCCTCTTCAATAAGTGGTGCTGGGAAAACTGGACAGCTACATGTAAAAGAATGAAATTAGAACACTCCCTAACACCATACACAAAAATAAACTCAAAATGGATTAAAGACCTAAATGTAAGGCCAGACACTGTAAAAGGAAAACACTCTTAGAGGAACACATAGGCAGAACACTCTATGTTATGAGTCACAGCAAGATCCTTTTTGACCCACCTCCTAGAGAAATGGAAATAAAAACAAAAATAAACAAATGGGACCTAATGATACTGAAAAGCTTTTAAGAGCAAAGAAAACCATAAACAAGACGAAAAGACAACCCTCAGAATGGGAGAAAATATTTGCAAACGAAGCAACTGACAAAGGATTAATCTCCAAAATACACAAGCAGCTCATGCAGCTCAATAGCAAAAAAACAAACAACCCAATCCAAAAATGGGCAGACGGTTTAAGTAGACATTTCTCCAGAGAAGATAAACAGGTTGCCAACAAACACATGAAAGGCTGCTCAACATCACTAATCATTAGAGAAATGCAAATCAAAACTACAATGAGATATCATCTCACACCAGTCAGAATGGCCATCATCAAGAAATCTAGAAACAATAAATGCTGGAGAGGGTGTGGAGAAAAGGGAACACTCTTGCACTGCTGGTGGGAATGTGAATTGGTACAGCCACTATGGAGAACAGTATGGAGGTTCCTTAAAAAACTAAAAATAGAACTACCATACAACCCAGGAATCCCACTACTGGGCATGTACCCTGAGAAAACCATAATTCAAAAAGAGTCATGGACCACAGTGTTCTTGCAGCACTGTTTATGATAGACAGGACATGGAAGCAAGCTAAGCATCCATTGACAGATGAATGGATAAAGGAGATGTGACACATATATACAATAGAATATTACTCAGCCATAAAAAGAAACGAAATTATTTGTAATGAGGTGGATGGACCTAGAAACTGTCATACAGAGTGAAGTAAGTCAGAAAGAGAAAAACAAATACCATATGCTAACACATATATGGAATCTTGAATGAATGAATGAATGAATGAATGGTTCTCAAGAACCTAGGGGCAGGACAGGAATAAAGACACAGACGTAGAGAATGGACTTAAGGACACAGGGAGGGGTAAGGGTAAGCTGGGATGAAGTGAGAGAGTAGCATTGACATATATACACTACCAAATGTAAAATAGATAGCTAGTGGGAAGCAGGTGCGAAGCACAGGGAGGTCAGCTCAGTGCTTTGTGACCACCTGGAGGGGTGAGATAAGGAGGGTCTGAGGGAGACTTAAGGGGGGGTGATATGGGGATATACATATGCATATTGCTGATTCAGTTTGTTATACAGCAGAAAGTAACACAACATTGTAAAGCAATTATACTCCAATAAAGTTAAATAAATACATAAACAAACTACTTAAGATATTGATTTTTCTTCAGTGTGAGTTAGTTGTATTTGCTTTAATAGGCTGTTGAGTAGTTCTGTATAATCCAGACAATAAATGCATGCAGCTATTTAGCAGGCCCCTGCTCAGTGCTCTTTATATACCATGTTAGGGAGTTTTAATGTCAGTAATGATGTCAGAGCATAAATGTATCAACCTCTGATAACCTTTGCCTAAATCTTATTTTCTGAAAGCAAGGGAAACTTGTCCCTGAGGGACTTTGTGGTCATAGCAGTTCTGATTTCCTTGTTTGAAATATCACTAAACTTGCCTGCTTTTTTCTTTTGCACTTAAAAAGAAATTTAATTCCCAAAGTTAAAGTACTGCCATTTTCATTAATCATAAGTTACAGATATTTAAGAACATAGAAATTTTTCCTGGAGATAGGTAGGGAACTTAGGTGAAAGGATTGCTTTAATTTCATCTAAAATCTAATACTGATTTTCAAGTATGTCATTGAGTTGAATGTCCTCAGATAAAGATAGAGTTTACATCATCTGTTGATAATGAGTGAGAGCTAAAATATTAGGAAGTAAGCTAAAGGTAATAGTTTATATTCTAGATTTTGGCTTATATAAAAATGGAGCCCTTTTCTAATGGTTTCTCCCCTTAGTTCTTGATCTAGTCATATTGTAACTATCAAAAAATAATCTTTAAAACATACCTGAGAAAAATCTGAAGAAGATGTAGTAAAGGTTAAGATTTGACAAGCGGTTAGTCAGGGATCATGGGGGATGCATTCAATTCTCTATACGTATGTGTGTTTGAAACATAATAAAAACACTTTTAGGTGAATCATTTCTTTTAGAAATGTATTTTTTACATGTCTGCAAAAGTGTTTTATTTTAGTACTGTGAAATGAATGGACCGTATGCTGGGTCTTGTTGGGGTTTGTGATTTATAGATGTTAAAGTAAATTTCACACTTTCAAGATGAAGCAGTCTATGTCTATCAGGTCTTTATAAAACAACTTGCCTGTGGGTGATAGTAGCAAGTATCATCTTATTATTTGACAATTGAGGGCAAGAGAAAGGCCAGGCTATTGGTGGAACCCCTAGAGCTAGCAGGTCGGCAAATAAGCTTTTTACTTGCTTGAGCCAGGTTGTATTGTTGGCACTGAAGTCTTGGTCACACCAGCAACACTTGCTCAATCAACAGTGCTGTTTTTCCAAGACAGATGCCGGTCATACAAGAAAAATGAGTGATATTAAGATAACACTCAAAGAATTTGCTCATTGCCTATCTACTTTGGATCCAGAATGCATTTATATTTATATATATACACATGCACACACATATATACACATATACATATACACATATATGCATATATATATATTTTTAACAATCTTTAAAAAAATTTATTCATTTATTTTGGCTTGCCTGGTCTTAGTTGCAGCATGTGGACTCTTAGTTGTGGCATGCATGTGGGACCTAGTTCCCTGACCAGGGATCGAACCCAGGCCCCCTGCATTAGGAGCACAGAGTGTTACCCACGGGACCACCAGGGAAGTCCAATGTGTATATATATTTTTAATTGCAGTACTTTCTTGTAGTCTATATAATTTATCTCTAAACCTAGTAGCCAGATTAATGCCTATGAGTTAAATTAGATTGGCTTGAAACAATCTGCAGGATCTTCACACAAGGTTTTGGTGTCAGTTGGAGAACGAGGTGGGGGACTGTGGATATTGTGGAACTCTGTAGAGGGTGGATGGATTCACAATGCATCCACTTACGTGGGTTCTCTCTCTTCTTCCCATTGAACAACACAAAAGGAATAAATCCATAAGAAATAGGAAAGGAATCCTTAGAGGGCAAGAAATACTGAGGAATTTCTGGAAAATAGTTGGCAGCTGGGGTCAAAGAACACTCATGATATTCCTTCCCATAAAGAGAAGAAGAGGCCGTTGGAGAAACAGGAAGCAGTTTCTTGTCAAACCCCAAACAGTGTGTGAGTTCAGGGTGCACGGGGAGGGAGTGGAGTGGTCAGAGACTGGGATGGTGAATGGTAGAATCTGGGGGGCACTTGCCCTCCCGCTCAGTAAGGAGTTGTTGTTGGATACTTGCTCTCAGGCCAAAACCATAAGAAGATCTCTCCAACTAAAAGAAACTCTTAGGGGGTGGGGAGGAGGAATAGCAGGTGTTTTTCTTGTAGTGGGGAAGAATTGAAGGGAAAGGAACGGCAGCAGCAAAATAACTCCTGGCTGTCAAAACCGATAGAAAGGGAAAAGAAAGGCAGCGTCCCCAGAGGAAGGGGATACTGCACCTGCAGTTAGGCCTGCCTTATTTGGCAGTTCTGGGGCCCCAGCTTGTCTGTCCTCTGCTTCATGCCTTCTAAGTGCCACTCTAGAAGAGTCTGTTTTTCAGCCTGCCCCTTGTAGGGAGGGGCCAGCTGTAGAAATGCCTTACACTACTGTGGAGGAAGCCCTCCCCCGGCTGCCTGTACCAAAAGGGATGTGACGTTTAAGGAAAATGAACAGCATGGAAGAAGGACCAAGATGAACACCACAGCTGACTGACCCCAGAGCAAACAGGATAGCTGTGGATCCTCTGTGCTTCCTGTGTATCAACCATAATGCTTGTCAGGGCAGAGCAGAGGTTTTGGGGAAGGATGCCTGCCACACGATCTCCTTTGAGGAGGTGGGTGTGGGAAGTGGAAACTAAACTTCTTACCCCTATGCACTGAGGTTATTTTATTGATTACAGTGAACATTTTAAACATGAACACGTTTCTAAAAAATGCGTAGTTTGCATCTTGAGCTTAGGAGAGAGATGATGTTGTGAAGATGACCTGCCAAAGATTCTATTGTCAGAAAAGTTTGCGTGATGGATAGTTTTAATAAAAAAATTTTGTTAGTCAAAATATACTGAGAGTTTTAGTCATAGGAACTGAAAATTTTACCACTACAGGATATAAAAACATGTCCTGTATTTTAGTGATAAACCACAACGAATAGAATGGGTTTTAAATTAGCATCTTGTTGCTACTTATGGATAAGTGAGGAGAGTGTGTGATAGACCCTTTTAGATCTCCCTAATTTAGAAAACCAGATGCCGTATCTCTAGTTTTGCCTGTTAGTGGGGGAGATATAAAACTTGTACTAAAAATGTCTTAAATTGTTAATTTTGCCATGACAGATCTGATGAAGAAACTTACAAAAAAGGAAGTGGGGGAGGAATGGGTGCAATGGAATTAAACATAAAGCATCAGTAGGGAATGAGTTAAGTGGTTAGGGCAAGGAGGGGTTTAGGGTTTGGGAGGAAGAGGGAAAATAAAATGCAGGTCTGTGGTGTTTATATTCCTTTTTTTCTTTGAAAATTAAAAACTTACTACCACCCTGCTCAGGCAGATTCTGTGAGGACTTTACTACCACAGTTTATGATGTACTTGAACATAAACTTTCCTGGAAATCTTTGGCCTCTGAACTGACCTGTATTTGAGCTAAGAGTGTAAGGGCTCTGGTACATGCACAGGCCACAGATGCGTCTCTTCAGCTTTTGTGATCCAGATTGTGTGTGTGTGTGTGTGTAACTTAGAAAACCTGTTGATTCCATGCCATGGTGATGAGCCACAACCTACACTTGGGAATCACATTCGGCCTTGCCTTCCACATTGGAGAAAACTATTTTCAGGAGACAATTCCTAGGCTTGAAAATAAATAAGCAAAAGGAAAATCATCAGGCTCCAATCAAGTTGTTGATGGACCAGTGTGTGAACAGAACATCAGATTAAAAAAAAAAAATTACTGATGGGTGGGGATGGAAAGGCAAATGTGTTACGTAGCTGGCCAAGTAATATCTGGCTGTATCCAAAAGTGGAAAAATCATCGTAAATGCATTGCATTATTTTTATTCCTTCCATCTTGCTTGCCATTTGCTTCAAATAATGCTGCTGTTTCTGGAGCTCACTGTGTTGCTCTATTGTACTGCTCAGGGGAGCCCAGGGAGGTTTGGTGGTATTTGTGCTTGCCTCCTGCTCTCTCTTGGAAATCACTTGTACAGTGATTGTATTCTCATCTCCTCCCCACCTCCATACCCCCCCATTTTTTTGTGAAAAAAAGCCAGTAAAAACTAGTGTCTGGCAAAGAAGCTGTCCTGATTTAAGGAGGAAGTTCCCTGGATTTATGAGCTCCCTTTTCTGCTCAAGTATAAACTGGAGAGAGAATTTGCTTCACAGTTATTCAGGGGTCAGGGGCCGGGGTGGGGTGAGTAGGGGCACTGGGATTACTGCTTAGGCCGGAAAAACATTTTGCATCAGCTGAGTGCTGCTGGCCTGCCAGGATGCTGTTGTTTTCTATTCTGATTCAGTTTTGGGAAAGGACAGTGGGTGTGAATCGAAAGCTCTTGTCCTCTTGATCGTTCACCAGAGTTAAGCCCCATGGGCCACAAGAAATTCCATTCTCGTAAATCTCACCTGCTCATCTCCCAAATTTTGCTTCGTTTACCGCCTTTCCTTGAAGTATTTTATCTTCATAATGACTATTAAGAGTGGTTTTTAAAATGAACTCTGTAATACAACAGAATGATACTGATCTAAAGTACGTATGTCTACTTAATAATTTATGTATCATGAAAAGCAAGCCACTGTTTTTTGTTTTTTTTTGTTTTTTTAAATGGAATAGGGAGTTAACACTTCCTATTGAAGGGGTTTTGAGGATCAGTGGTTTAATAAATTCTGGTTTAGGGATGGTCCTGCCTATTTAAGTCATGGTCATTGTGTAACACATCTCTTCATTCTGCCCTCAGAACACTTTCCTTGCTTTATGTAATTTCTTGTTAGAATAATCTCTACCTTCAAAAGCAACTGGGATAGATTAAATCGAAGCTCATGGTCAGCCTATAAAATCAGGAACTTCATTTCGGGGAAGATTTTTTTAAGATCACTTGCTAAAATAGCAGAGTATCAGAAATATTTCAGTAATGCTTTTTAGCAAGGAAATTAGTTCAATATTTTTGGCTTTGTCATCGCAGTAATAGATATGCTCTGTTGTCTTTACAGTTTTGGCTTTTATCAGCTGGAGAACAATTTTAGTTTAAGTGCTTTGAAATGACCAGTTTTTTCATCCATTTTAATCTAATGCTTTGTAAGTGGGATGCTCAAGTACAGAGTGGAATCAGGAAAATCCTCTTCCCCTTATCTTTCACCCTCTTCCATAATTGTGTTGTCTTAATCAGCTTTGAATCAGACAAGAAACTAGTATTTTAAAAGATCTGGTATCTTAGCATTTTTGGGGTGTTAATCATCCCTTGTTCCTACTGACACTAAATTTTTCTCAGGACCTAAACAAATCAGATATTGTTCCTTTACTTTATTGAACTTCCTAATTAAAATTTGTTTTGTGCTTCCCTGGTGGCGCAGTGGTTGAGAGTCCGCCTGCCGATGCAGGGGACACGGGTTCGTGCCCCGGTCTGGGAAGATCCCACATGCCGCGGGGTGGCTGGGCCCGTGAGCCATGGCCACTGAGCCTGCGCGTCCGGAGCCTGTGCTCCACAACGGGAGAGACCACAACAGTGAGAGGCCTGCGTACCACACACACAAAAAAAGAAAATAGCTGAGATGTTAGTGACTGTTCTGTTTTTTTTCTTCCCTATCACATTGTTGTGCAAGATCATTTCATTGCCTCTCTAACAGTTTTCCTGAAAACAGAGTCAACAAGAATTCTGTACCTACTACTGCCCAATTTGATACCAGCCATAATCATGGGTAGCAGAGTAGATGTCTATTTCCTGGCTTTAAAGAATGTATAATCTTGTTAGATTAACAAGAAGTACATTGTGAAGTAGTGATTAGATGATTAGAAGCAATTAATGATTAAAATAGGCTTTGTAAGGATAGGTTATAGATGGTATGGTGCAGCCTGTAAGAGCTACAAGAATTTCAAGAAGGCTGAGATTGTTGTGCAATTATGGAAAGTGTTCTGGAGAAAGAGGAAGTTGAGAGTTGGAACTATTTTCTCACCGAATTTGTCCTCATTTTAAATTGAGCATTTGATAGGCTTCCAATTTAATATCTTTTTCCCCTTTTACATAATGCCTGAGAATTCTGAAAATGTTCTTTATAAGGAAAGATAGCAGAGTCTTTTAAAACTCAGCTGTCCTTTCTAGAAGAATGTGTACTGGGGAAAGAAAAGAAACTAAGGTGCTGATAAAATGAATGGTCTCAGTCACTTCTAATTTGGGCGTGTAAGATAGCTGGCAGTCAGAATCTTGAAGTTTTTCTTAGAAATCATAAATACGCATTTCAGGTATCACCAAATCATTTGGCTTACACGGTTGCTTGCTTGGTGAGGACACAGGCTTGGTTAAAAACAAAAGAGAATACACACTGTTGCTTTATAAGAAAAGAAAGCCAGCTGAAGTTCCTGGTGAATTCTTTTAACCATCTACCCCAGGAGCAGATGAAGCACTGGGTAAGTCAGACTGAACCGAATGATAGATAAACAAGGGTCAGCCAGTGTGACGCAGGAAGAAGGGAGCCATCTTCAGGAAGCTGTGAGCTTTTCCTTTTGTAGGGTGTTTTGTTGGACCAAAATTATAAAGGGCCATTGACCTCTGTGTTGTTGTACTTCCTAGTTCACTGTCAAGATCTGACCCCAAATAACAAGTGTCTTTTTAGAAACAAGAGACAAAGCTGATAAAAAGCAATCAAATACAGAAGGAGCCTGATTGTAAAATAAGGATTATAAACTGCACAAAGTCAGATGGGAGCCAAATTTGTAGGGAAACTACCACCATGATAATAATGCTGCAGTGTTTTCGGACCTGATGTGTAATTGCATTTCTCATGTTTCAGTAGTGTTTACATTTGGCTTCAGAAACTCATGGTATTAAACAAAAACTTCTTAAATTGCTGCTAGCTTCTCTCCTTCTAGAGAGAAAGGATACTAATTTCACCTGAGAATTATCATTTGGGTTTAAGTAACAGTTGTTTTAAAGATGTTAACCTCATTGCGGTGAACGAGTTTTTGTCCAAACAATTGCACGACGATTTCAGAGTGAAATTTGATTCAGAATGAAAAGTTTTATGAAGTGCGCTTCCTCAAGTCCCTCGGCTCTTGTCAAAGAAAGTCCTAGGTTATCAGCCTGTTAGAACAGTGACGTGGTATGCTTTGGGCTTCTTGGCTCTGAAAACACATGATCGGGGCCATATAGATTTTATTTATTGATATTTGACACATACTTATTGTATACCTATTGTGTTGTAGATAGTGTGTGTGGAACACATGAGTCACTCCTACAAAGTCAGCTCTTTTGTTTTAGCTCATTTTGATGAACAGAAGGAAACAATTTGTTCTGAGGAATACGTGGAACAGTTGGGAATTTTTCACTGCAACACCTTATTTGGCTGTGCTGTCTGCCCACTACTTTTATCATTCTATACAAAGTCTCCTAATGTAAAGGGGAGTTCAGAGTTCTTTTAGGAAAAGCTTGTATTAAAAGCAATACTAAGAGGCAGCAGGAGAGCCATTCAGGGTTAAAGAATCATTGAGTACCACTGTCATTCCAGGCAATTCCTTTGAGGTAAGGGGAACATATCACCTGTAGTTTTATCATGTTTCTGCTCTGTGAAGATCACATTACCAGACAGAGAGACTTTGACGATTGATGAGATAGATGTTCATGCCCTAAAAATCTTTACCTCCTAGGTGAAGTGACAGGACAGACACATGCACCCCAATACACACATGTGCATACACAAACACACCTGTAGGCAGCATATACTAAATGCCAGTGGACCAAGATGCTTTGTTTAGTGTTTTAAACGAAAGATTGAGGACTTCCCTGATGGCGCAGTGGTTAAGAATCCGCCTGCCTATGCAGGGGACAGGGGTTCGAGCCTGGTCCGGGAAGATCCCACATGCCGCGGAGCAACTAAGCCCGTGCGCCACAACTACTGAGCCTGTGCTCTAGAGCCCAGGAGCCACAACTACTGAGCCCACATGCCTAGAGCTGGTGCTTCTCAACAAGAGAAGCCACTGCAATGAGAAGCCTGCGCACTGCAACAAAGAGTAGCTCCTGCTCCCTGCAACTAGAGAAAGCCCACGCGCGGCAATGAAGACCAAACACAGTCAAAAATAAATAAATTAAAAATAAGTAAATAAATAAAATAAAGATGGATACGGGTAGCTGCTCTGAAGCTATGCTACTTTTGCTCATTAATTTTAGCATCCACTGATTCCTTGTCTGAAACAGTTTTTGCTGTGGTGCTTGCCAAGTAGTGAGTTTTAAACTTCCATCATCCATCCTTCCTTTATTACTTGGAGTTCTACCATGAGGAAGAGCTATTCCTTCTCCCCTCATTATTTATTCAATTATTTATATCAGTACAGACTTGTGGATGTTTTTCTATGAGTTATAATCTGTTACTGTCATTTATTTTGTGTTGCTCAGATTGTTCCAGATTTGGCCATCAGGAGCCCCTTCAGTTTAGCTCCTGTGTCCTTTTGACATAAACCCATCATTTTTTAGGAGCCATTTTTAACTTTGTGACACTTTAAGATGTTCCAGGCTCATCCTGAATTTTTCCTTCTCCAGCCCTGGGATCAGCCATTTCTCCAAGAAGCTCTAGTTCCTTTTATTGGAGAAAGGTATAATATATAGAAACCAAAATACGGGTGCTAGGTATGTCCATTTCTATTGAGACATCATTACTTCTAGGCCCTCTCAGCAGATGGAGTTAGGAAATATATGTGTATACATATACATGTGTATCTATGTATCATAAACTACAGGGTTCATTCTAGCTTTCCCCCTTATTTGTAACTCCTTTCTCTGAAAGAAACCTGGCTTTCATTAGCCACAGTATATTTACTTATTTGTACAATCCTAAACTACACATAAAGTAGTTTCAGAATGCTAACATATACTGCTGGGAGAAAAAAATTTACTCACTAGGATACAATATTTGTGGACAATTTCTTTTCAGCATTAGAATATTTAGTCAGACTAGTGTTTTCCAAAGTTATTTGGGTTAGTTCTTCTCTACCCACTTTGGTGGGCTTTTGTTATTCATTTATAATACAGTTAGGTTCACTTATTACTGTTTTGATTCCTGCCAAATCCTAGTTGGTTTTAATTATTTATTGTTAGGCTATGTGAAATATTGCCTTAGTTCTAGGAGTTGTAATTATATAAAAAGTGTATTCAGAAAGTGTAATTTTCTCCTCATCCCTTCTACCTCTTTCCCACTCCCCCATTATTTCCCCCCTCTTTCCCACCCTTTCTCTATAGGTAAATAATCTCATTACTTCCTAGCTTATCCTTCCTGTATATATTTGCACAAATTAGTAGACACATAGGTATTTCCTTATTTCTTTCTTATATGAAAGGTAATATATTTCCTGGTTTTCTATTGCTGCACAAAAATTACCATAGACTTAGTGGCTGAAAACCACACAAATTTATTATCTCACAGTTTCCCTGGGTCAGGGGGTTGAACATATCTTAGCTGGGTCCTCTGCTCAGGGTCTCACCAGGCTAGAATCAGCATGTGGGCCAGGGCCATGATCTCAGCTGAGGCCTGGGGTCCTCCTCCAGGCTCACTGGTTGTTGACAGAATTTACTTCCTTGTGATTGTGGGATGCAGCCTTCATCTCCTAGAAGCTGCCCACCACTCCCTGGCACATAGCCTTCTCTACACATACTGTTGGCCTCTTCAAGTCCAACAGGAGTGTGTCCTTGCTGCTTTGAATTTTTCTGTCTACTTTTTTTCTCTCACTGTAGAGTCTAAGGGCTTGGCTGATTAGATCAGACTCACCTAGGATAACCTCTTTCCACCTTTGCCATATAATGTAACCTAATCACAGGTGACCTTCTATCATATCCCTGATTTCTGCTCACACTCTAGAGGAGGAAATGCTAACAGGACATGTGCACCAGAGAGCAGGCGTCTTGGGGGCTCTGTTAGAATTCTGCCTTACCAGGTAGCATACAGTAGGTACTCTTGTGCACTTTACATAATATAATGAGATGTTATGAAAAAAGAATTGTTATATTTGCTATGCTTCTCTATGTCGTGTATTGTCTTTGTTCTTTAATTTATCAAGATTATTTTTGGTACTTAGGAAGGTCTGAATTTCTGTTCTAGTGGATGCCTTTGTTATATAAAAAGAAAAAAAAAAGCCCCCAGCCACTGGTTTCTTATTTAACATTATATTATCCGGTTTGTCAGCTTTTAATGGTATTCTTTAACTCTTACCTATCTCCTGTACAACAATCAAGGAACTTCATCTGTTTTTCCTCTTTTACTCTACCTTCCTCCTTTTTTTTTTAGTTGTATTGTTTCTATGTTGATACAACATACAGCATTATTACATTAGTCTTCCAGATCTGCATTTCATTCTGTGTTTTCAGTTTTGCTGCTGGCATGGTTTTTGTGACTTATTTTTCTTTTCCTTCTGCATAATTTTTGTAAAATATATGGCTATTCTTATAGCAGGAGTGTTTTCCCCCCTCTTTTTCTTTAAAATCTTGAGAATACTGAGTTTTTGAGATGATTAAAGAAAAAAGTACTGAAAACAAACAGGTAAACTTACCTGAAAGTTCAAAGACTCTACCGTTTATGTGTGTTATTAAAAACAAGGCAAATTGTCCCTACTTTAGAAAGAGAAGGAATGGTTCCTTAATCAACTTAATCAGTGCAGATATTTGGCATCTTTGTAAACACAGAGGGCCTAATGGTGAATATATGGCTTTCTGTTAGGCAATAAGCATGAGGGAAGGGGGACCTTTGGCTATTTATAACCCAAGCAGGATGGGAGGAACCAATGGCATTCTTGCAGTAGAAAAAGTGAGAGTTAATAAACAACTTTTCTTCTCCAGGAGCTTGGTAAGCTATGTTTCCCATTAAGCCTGATTAGGGAGTGAATGTCTGCCCATTGGAGAATATTAGTGATGATAGTGTAGACCGTAGAGGATCAGTATTCAAGGTGTACCTTCAAGCTCACTGGAATTCAATAGCTGAAAAGCTGTTGAAGTTCAGGAAAATGAAATGAACAAATGAATGGTCAGAATTTGCACTGATAGAATTTTCTAAATAGTGGTCAGGAATCCTGAAGATGACTGCTTGGAAGCCTGGCCTCCTGGTCTACAGGGCTTTGACTTGCTGTTTTGGAGGATGGCCGAGTGTTTGCAGTGTTGGGGTTCCTGATGTCCAGGACTTTATATAATACAGCTCTAGAATTTTTCATAACCATGACTTAGTTAATAACCAAAGCCACCTAAAATCTACATCAAAGAAATCACTAGAATGGAGAGAACTGAGAATACCTAATTTGTGAAAGGATTTCCTGACTTGGTTATAGATCACTCTGGCCCTAATACAGGCTCTTTCAAACCTGAGTTGGTTCTAATCTATTTGAGGAAGCTTGGGTGCGAATGAGTTTCTACCAGTGGATGATGGGCAGATTTGGCCATCAGCCTTCCAGGATTGTGATTCTAATAAGATTCTCTTCTGTGGCACAAGCCTAGAAAATGTGTGATTTAGAAGAACATATAGTTGTGAGCATATATTAGCTGGCAGCATACTGAGTTATAAGTTCTTGTGTTTGTTATTTTGGTAATCTGGCGCTTTTGGTTCTCTTGATACTGGTTTCTGGAGAACTAAGTTGTACTCTGTTACCCCAAACCCAACTCTGGACTGATTACAGAATTCATCTGAGTTTTACTGCTGCTTTCTCTTCTGCACAGTTGGGATAGAATTGTGACCTCTGAAGCAATGTCTAATGTTATTAGAGCTCACACGATGTTAATAAAAGCAGAACAGTAAATCAGACAGTGCTGACCTCAGAGCAGGACCACTTGGGTGGGGAATTTCTGAAGATAACATGTTGTTATAGGCAACACCCAGAGGAAAATTGACAAACTGTGATAATGATCGTTGGATTATTTCTGGCCCACCAAGAGAGCCAGAGAATGAGAACTAAATTGTCCTCTCAAATAAACTTAAAGAAATCAGTCTGATGCTCTTTCTGCAACACGTCTTTTATCAAAAAGGAAAACAGATTGTTGTTTTCCTGGCAAAATTGACTTGGGGGATAAACTTTATTGTATATCCCCTCCTTGTTCCCACTTAGGTCCTGAGTACCTTGTTAATAAAACCTTCCATCTACTCCCTCAAAACCTTTCCTCAGAAACCACCTGAGGTTTGTTCTGCTGAAGAATCAACAGCCACTGAATGTTTCAAATAGATCCCGTACCCTCTGCCATACCTCAGGCCCCTAACAATGGCTTAAAACAGGGATAGAAACTCTACAGGGATAGGGTAGGTTCCTTAAATTGGTAAAACTGTCTGGATTTAAGACAGAAGGGAGTGGTGGGTCCTTGGTAAGCCAGAGAGTAAATGCCCGACCATGGGACTGGCACCACTCAGCATTAGCGTACGCTGGCGAGGCAGGCCAGAGTCGCAAGGCCTTCCAGATGTTTACGAGAAGGCAGAAATTTGGTTTCTTACATGAAATCTTCCACATCTCATAACATTTCACAGTTTTAAGAGTTTTGTGGGTGATAAAAACACCTCTTTAGGTCTGCATTGCCCCTGCAATCAAACCACGTAGGTAGGTAGTTCCTAAATAGAAGTTCATGGTGTAATATGCTTTCTTAAAGCTAAATTTATTTAACTCAGGACTTTTTTTTTTTTTCTGAGATTTGTATCCTTACTATATTGTTGATGTAAGAATGTAACTGCTTTCATACAATGACTGGGTGGGGGTCTGGGAAGAAGGAAGCTTTTCCCTACATTCAGTGAAACCTTCCTAAATGGTAGCTTGGAAAATGTACCTCTGGTTTTTCTAAAAGACATGGTTTGTAACTTAAAAGCATAAGTCTTTATGAGCTGATACTGAGGGCACCAGGTGGGTTGATGGACACAGTAACCAAGGCTCTGTTCATTTTTTCAAATTACCTTGAATGAGCAGCCAGTACAGAGGCTCCAGCCTGAACCAGTCAGCTTACTCTGATGCCTGAGAAGTGAAATCCCTAGGCTGTCCAGGGTTTTGAGTGAGAGGGCTTTAGGAATATTTACACAGCAATGAGCAAAGAGCCTGATTTGTGTTTCTGGCTTTAACAAGTTGAATATTCTGTTTCACTCTGTATACATTTGTCTAGCTTTTTTTTTTTCCTTTTTCTTTCTTTCTTTTTGAGAGATTAATTATCAAGACTCCATCTAGAAGGAAGATTACCGTGTGGGTCTTATGAATGTGTGTGCTGTACTGTTTCTCTGTTGACGTCCTGTGCACCCTGTGATTTAGATATTGGCAGCAAGGTATGGTGTATACTTTGAATGTGATCCAAATGCTCTAGGTCATTTAAATTTCATAAGTTACGGTTTCCCGAAAGAGAAACTGGTGAGTGTATATCATAACAAGTATGGAGAAGAAGGTATAGGATTAGTTTTCACTATTGTATCCCACCATTTAAAAGTAGTCCAGAGTAATTCTAAAATCAGCAAAGGCAACAAAATATTGGTGCCTTAACTTTTTACCTTTTCTTTCTCATACTGAGCTGTGAGGTAAGTTTTTCTTGTGGCAATGAATATTTGGGTTATTTCCCAGGTTTGGAGGAAGGTGGTAGCAGTGAGAATTTTGTTTGAAGTACATGTTTACCTGATTCTCTCTCGCTATTTGAATACGGGATTGTTTCATCCTTGGAGCCCCCACTTGTACAGAGCTCTAATGGAAACCTTACTAGTGAAAATGATTACGATTTACTGAATAATTTTTAATGTGCCACTCGTTGTGCATGAATCTAACCTTTATTTTTCACAATGGCCCTATGAGTAAAGAATACAGGATAGGATGGTCTCCAAAGACAGGAAGAAATACTTCCTTTATTTACAGTGAGGAGAGGGAAGAGGAGGGTACAGCTGTGTGGTAGGTTTGTACATTTCATAGCAGGAAGTAGAGAGAGTTCTGGTGGAAAGGCCTTCATTCATTTCCTTTGTGAGGCATAGCGGGTGAGGCTAGATTGACGAGGGAATGAGGAGAGGGGACAGAGGTTTGAAGAGACTGGAAAGGGTTAATGCAGTGTGTATGCAGAGTGAGTTGGCCAGAGAAATGAGGACGGTTGGATGGGCAGCGTTGAGTGCCGTTGAAGAGTGGTGGTTGTCACTCTGTAGTGAACAGGTTAACCTGTTGGTGGTACCCTGTAGCAATGCTGCTTACATACCTGGATGGGCGGATTTGGTAACCAAGTTTGTCTAGATTTCGGGGTTGGTTAGGTGGCTGTGCTGAGAAGACAGCTAGTGGAGCAAAATACTTTAGTGTGTTACCAAGAATCTGGACCATAGATTCTCATAAGGAGGGAACTGCAGATAGGAATGAGCTGATGGGGTTCTTGACTAAGGATCTGCAAATTTGGGGAAAGTATGATAGTACAGAAGGAAAAATCCTTAAAATAAGAGCCAAGATGCTCCCTTGCAAATGAGTTTCTACCCTTGCTTCTGGGAGGTGATCTGTTTGTACATTTTTCACAGTGAAGAGCTGTTGGTCCATTTCTGATTCTTACTTACTTTCCCCTGGTTCCTCCTATTCACATGCAGGGAGACTTCCTAAAAACCTGTCTGTCTCCCTCATAACTGTTTCTTATTTTATGCTTTTTAAAAATACAAATGCAGGGGAGGGGGAAGGGTGAGTGGGACGAAGTGAGAGAGTGTCAAGGACATATATACACTACCAAATGTAAAATAGATAGCTAGTGGGAAGCAGCCGCATAGCACAGGGAGATCAGCTCTGTGCTTTGTGCCCACCTAGAGGGGTGGGATAGGGAGGGTGGGAGGGAGACGCAAGAGGGAGGAGATACGGGGACATATGTATACATATAGCTGATTCACTTTGTTATACAGCAGAAACTAATGCAGCATTGTAAAGCAGTTATACTCCATTGAAGATGTTAAAAAATATATAAATGCATTCATGCTCAAAACTGTAAAAGAAAAGAGTAAATGGGCTATGTACTGAATCTAAGCCTCTCTGTTATGCACGGAGGCCCTGTTTTTTAAAAAAATCATATCTTCAAACCTTATGTATATGAGGATTCCCCCAGAGATTTGCAGGAGGTGTGGATTCCTGGGCTTGGATCCCAGGGCTCCTCAGTTGGTACTTCTGGGCTGGGGCCTAGGAGTGTCCATATCTGCATGTTCATACTACTGAGGACATTCAGGGAAATGCCCCTGTTATTTACCTTCATCTTAGGCCTTAAATGTGGAAAGTACTAAGTTGTAGGGAAAAGCAAGAATGAAACCAGTGAATTAACTTTGTCTTGAAATACTGTCACATTTGAAGCACAGTTGAGCAGAAATGGAGTGAAGATATCTCATGATATTTCCCTCTATTTAGCTGAAATTATTTGTAGTATTTTTGGCCTGGGTGTTACGGACAGTCAGACATGAGTATGCTTATTCTTTAGGAGTCTGTATTTTACTAAGTCAAATCTTTAGGAGTCTGTATTTTACTAAGTCAGAAAAATTTTTTTTTCACCCTGAGGCATGAGAGGTTTTGTGAGGAGAAAAAAAAATCGTTTTGTCTTTCATTTTTAGAGAACAGGAGACAACACGAAAACTTTCCAGTCAGTGAATTTCTTGGAAAGGAAATAAAGTGTTGGTGTATAAGAAGTGTGTTTTTGTATGAAAAAACAATTAGGATTTGCTTAAGGGCAAGTTGGAGAGTTAGAAGAAAAAAGATTGGTGGAATTAGTGAAAAGATCCAATTGCAGTGAATTGGATAAATAAAGTGAAATATGAAAAACCTTTGAACAAATGAGAATTTAGAATAAATTGCTTTTCTTGGGGTATTTCCTTTAAGTAAAGCCAAGTTATTACTTGACTTATTGTTATAGATTATTATTATCCCAAATCATTAATTATTATTAACAACTTATTAAAACCTGTGTAGAATGTGCAAAGTGCAGAGCCTGAGGAACTCATCAGTAGGTCTGGCCACTGGAAGTACTGATTCACTGTTTACCCCCAGTGACTTCAGAGTCACAGGACTGCAGGATTAGAAGGAGGATACTAGGGGTCATCTGGTCCCAACCTGGTCTTCTGAGTGTCTGCTACCGGGTTTTTTAAAAACTAAAATCCAGTCTTACAATTTTCACTCTTGCTTAGTTCCAAATAAACAATCATATCTTAATTTCTTCAGCATGTAATTGTTCTTTAAGATAGGGTGGCCATAAATTAATCTTCCACATTGGAGTACTTTTAAGAGTGAAAGGCACTGTTAATAATTATGCCAGGACCACAGGGCTTTCTGAATAATACTCTCTCACAAAACTAAGTTCTGTGGTTTTTGAAGCACAGTGTTTAGCCTGAAATATTTCTTTAGAAACTACATGTGAAAAAAAAAATGATCTAGGGCTTCCCTGGTGGCACAGTGGTTGAGAGTCCGCCTGCCAATGCAGGGGATATGGGTTCGTGCCCCGGTCCGGGATGGAGCGGCTGGGCCCGTGAGCCATGGCTGCTGAGCCTGCGCGTCCGGAGCCTGTGCTCCGCGACGGGAGAGGCCCCAACAGTGAGAGGCCCGTGTATTACAAAAAATAAATAAATAAATAAATAAAAGATCTAAAATGAAGTTTGTTTACGAGGGTGATTAGGGTGATACATATCATGTGATACTTCGTTTACATGGAACCCCCAGAGAAATCTTTTTATGATAAAACTTTATCTAGTTGAAAAAATTTTATGTATATTTTTCTCGTCAACTTCACATATATGGCTCAAGATGAAAGCTTAAACTTCTTTATAGAGGTTCCTTTTATTGTAGAATACCCCCCAGAAGGCTGTCATCAGGTGTGGTAGGAGGAAAGCGTGGATGTCATCTAGACCAGAGGTTTCCACACTTGATCGGTTCACAGCGCCTTTGGTGTCTCCGCAATTTTTCATGGTGCCTGAGGCCAAAAGGAATACCTATGGTACTCTGTTTGATAAGTGTGTATATCCAAGCAACTTAATAAGTGTTTATGTCCTAATAGCTTAGTGGCTGTTTGAGAAAATAATTACATGTAAATTGAAAGAAAAATACTTTCACTGTATTCCTTAAAAAAAAAGACACACAGTTACATATAAATATGATGTATGTATCTGTGGGGCACTGCATGACTTCTCTAACCTTGAATTCCGAGTCGATACTGTCACTGTCATTTCCTGATGAATTTCCATTTTCCCCAAGACTTGCTTTCTATCACAGCAACTGCTAAAAGAAAATCAACTTGGCAAAGGTACGCCATTATGGGAAGGAACATAGTGCAATTAAAATAAAAACTGAGCTACTTCAGGGTAGTAGTGGTGTCAGTAGAGTTTGAGTTTTGTTGCTTCCTTCAAAAATTTAAAATAATTCTGCCGTTTCCCTGTGGGATTGTCATAGTGTGTTGGGATGCTCTGGCACCCAGTTTAGGAACCACAAATATAGACATTTCTCTTAAGTTCATCATTTGGACTACTAGCTAAAATGCATTGTATTTATAGTGCCAGAAAGTCTTACAAGTGTGTTGAGAAGCTCTCAAAGACACTGTCTTTGGGATGCATCCATCTCCCTCACCCCCCTGCTTGAATTTAGTTGTATTGGATTCTGGTACACATAGCTACAAGTTTATTGAACCCTTATGTCAGGTACTGAACTTAATGCCGCATTTTACATGTGTTCACTCATTGAATGTTTAGTTTTCATAGCAACCCTACTGTATAAAGCCTCTTCTGTCAGCCTCCTCTGGAAATAACCCTGGAGTAGATAGCATCCTCCTTTTACAAGTGAGGAAATTAAAGTTAAAAAAAGTTAAGTGACTTGCTAGTGAACATACAGCAAGTAAGCTCACTTCTAGGGTATAAACTCAAGTTCTATTTTTTTTTTTTAAGCTCTGAAGGCCAGTCTTTGTCCCCAGCCACAGTCTCTTCCATAGACACCACACTGCTGTCCATGTGTCTCCTGCTATGAGAGGTATACATGTTTCACGGTGACCCTAACAGGGAGGTTCTTCTGTCCTCATTTTCAGAAGAAGATGCTGATACTCAGAGAAATTTATTTACTTGCCAAAATGAACTGCTAGGAACTGGAATTTGAACCCAGACCTCAGTAATTCCAACCACAAAGCTTATTATTGTTATCTATAGGGATGACCAGAAAACACTGTAAAGTCTTGGAGTTTTTTCAGAGTCATTAAAGAAAGATTAAGTTATGATAATATGGCTTTTGTGTTCATATATTTTGATAAATCCTATTCATTTTAAAATCATGCATGGTATGTGTGGCACCTCTCTATTAAACAGTGTCTTTATTGGCCAACCATGTGGAATAACAGAGAATATATTGTGCTTACCATTTATAAATATATGTATAGAAGAGAAAAAGGGAGAATGAATGGACCTATTTGTCAGTGGGCCCGCTGGCTAGGATGCAACATCGCAGTGGCACAGGCCTTACAGACCCCTGAGCTAGGAGCGTGTGTGGAGGGCTGCATCTCAGGACCAGGTTATAAAGATTCACTTAGGAAGTAAAGTAAGTACTAGGTAGTTTTTCAAGTCACAGATTGGAAGTTCTCTTGATCCTGTCACTTCTCCTTAAAGCTTAATATCCAACAGTGGTTCATTTACACTGGAGTTCACGTGGAGTTGAATTCCTCTCTGGAAGAAGACAAATCCAAATCAGAGTTGCGCTCCAAGTTGGCAAACTCTTTGGGTGGAGATTACTGAATAAATTGTATTGCTTTACCCCTGGGATCCTTAGGACTTGAACCTGAGGTGTAATTTGCAGTAGGATAAATTGGTTCACGGTGACTTGGGTATGGTTTATCTCAAGTCAGGAGAGTAGAGTTGTTACAGAATGTAAGAATGCAAAGATTAAATGGCCACTGTCATTTTGGCATTTTTCCCAAATACTTCTAGCTCTCTTGGAGAAGCATAACACTGCTTTGTAGGAAACAGAAAAGTATTTACATCCAGAACATATTGAGGGGGTGTGCTGAGTTCAGCAGCCAGGGTCACGTCCCCCAGGCCTACTGTTGTGGTTTACCCAGCTGAGAAGCACAGGGGATCCATGCAGTCGGATCCTCCCCACCCCTGCCCCTCCGCTTCTTCATCCCTCTTGCTTGTGTGCTTTCTCATTCTTCTTTCTCGCACACACCCAAGTCTAGCACTTAGAATTGAGTAGTGCACACCCTGGGGGCTGCTTCCCAGAAATCCGTTGTCTATAAATGCAGGTGTTTGCATTCCCTGGAAGGTGTTTTGTTCTTGTTGCTTTTCTTCGTGCATGCAGTGCAAATGTGACCATTCTTCCTCATTTTGGACTGAGACCAGATCATACACAAGTAGCACTTTATGCCTAGAACATATCGCTGTATTGTGAGAATATAAAACCAGGAATAAATCAAATGACGTGGATCTTATTTCACACTCTCCTAGTTGGAAACAACAAAGATTGAAAACCTACACCCCACACAAGAGATACCTCTTCCCCAGTATCTGAGAGTTCATGTTTGTAATATATGATTTAGTTCAGCTGTTTAATAAATACTCTATTATTTAATGTCATAGTTGTTTTGCAGTACATGTGTAAAATCTAAAGTACCATATACCAAACATCAGAAGGTTTGGGTTTGGCTGGTACTTTGGGAGTGTTTACTTAACTCATGGATGTTTGTTAAATGTTTTATGTGTCTGCCCATGTCCTAAGTACTGTAGAAGATATCACAGTATGCTGGGAAACTTTCCTTCTCATTGGAGAAAAAGCATACACGTGTGAAATGGTAGGACAACATACACAATCATGTTTGGTCCCCAAA
This sequence comes from Mesoplodon densirostris, assembly GCF_025265405.1. Lineage (NCBI taxonomy): Eukaryota > Metazoa > Chordata > Mammalia > Artiodactyla > Ziphiidae > Mesoplodon > Mesoplodon densirostris. The sequence continues at coordinate 72,971,412 of NC_082668.1, forward strand.
ACAAGTACAGTTGACCCTTGAAGAAAGCCGGTTTGAACTGTGTGGGTCTACTTATACAAGGATTTTTTTCATAGTAGATACCACAGAATTACATAATCTACAGTTGGTTGAACCCATGGATGCAAAACCACAAATGTGGAGGGCCAATTATAAGTTATACATGGATTTTTGACTGTGGGGAGGGTTCCCTCCCCACCCCACCCCTTGAATAACTGTGTTATTTAAGGGTGGACTGTAGTACTGGAGATAATACATAGAAAAGGCAACTCTAAGCATGGTATATGGAAGACCCAGGACCTAGGTGGAGATGTAGATTTTGGTGGAGGAGTAGGATGGAGTAGGGGCTGTAGAATGGGCAGATCAGGTACCAGCTGGAGGATAAGATACATTTTGGACCTTTTAAATATATATATTTAAATATATATATATATATTTACTTTATAGGATTTAAATAGGCATTGTTGGTAGTATTCTATAATATTTAATAACCACCTGCAAATAGATGATGGCTGAGTCTGACACTTCTCTTGTGGCCCTAATCTTTTATTAGTTAAAAAGAAGGTAGAAGATTTTGGAGGAGTGATGTCTTTAGTTTATTAAAATATGGCTTGTGTGGCTGAGAAGAATTCGGCATACAATTGTTATGTACCACCTGAGTGTTAGGCTCTTTGCTGGGGGCTGGGGCTATAAAGAGGACTTCTGTCCAAGGACTTGCAGTGTTGTAGGGGCAGGAGGATAAATCAGTAAAGTAGAACGTGACCAGTGGAACCCTCAAAACGATTTTGAAGTTGTTGAATGTTTTTATTCTTACTGTCAGTTATTTGGGGAATTCTTCCGTTTTTATGACAGTTAAGCGCTTTTAAAAAATTTAAATAGAAAAGTCTCCCATTAGGCATCATGTGTGTGAATTAACTTGCTGATTGTTGGTACCGACCACAAAAATACCAGCAGCATTAAAGTAGTGCTTTTTTTTTTTACTTAAAATCAGTACAATATTTTAATAGTAAATAAAGGCATTTAAATAGTAATTCAAAACAGTAAATGGTGTTTTGCCCACACATTATTTTACTTATTAAAGTCTTTAAATTGGTTTATCAAGGTTTTTTTTTTTTTTTTTTTTTTGTGGTACGCGAGCCTCTCACTGTCGTGGCCTCTCCCGTTGTGGAGCACAGGCTCCGGACGCGCAGGCTCAGCTGCCATGGCTCACAGGCCCAGCCGCTCCGCGACATGTGGCATCTTCCCGGACCGGGGCATGAACCTGTGTCCCCTGCATCGGCAGGTGGACTCTCAACCACTGTGCCACCAGGGAAGCCCAAGGTTTTTTTAAATTTATTTTTTAACAGTTTTTTTGAATTAACTGATTTATAATAATCTGTACTTAAAGTAGTGCTTTTAATACCAGGAGGTTGTTCACGTTGACACAAAAGTTTACTTGATGGTCTTTTCCACAATTATGGGATAAGGACCAAAAAGCTACCTAGCAGGTTAATGAGGGGAAAATCAGGAGCAGAACAGCCAAGACTCGTCTCATGTCAGAAGCCCTGCCATTCAAGACTTAATTTTCCTGCTTGTGTTGACGGGGCTTGTCTTCAGAGATGCTATGAATCTTTTGAAATAGGGTCTGATGAACATTTGTTGTGGTGAAACCTAAATTGTGCCAGTGTTGTTCTGGTTGTATGGATAGTGTTGAGTTTTATTTCCTACCATGTCGTCTTCATGCACTGGTAGTTTTATTTTTAGGTTTTTCAGTAATTTAATCTTAGGACATTGTCTAGTCCCCCAAGATTTTCCATTTCCTACTGTAATTGAATTAAGTACTAGCTTTTATCTGTTTAAATCTACAACATATGAAATGGAAACCATGCATCTGATCATTGGCAGTGAGATGCGGACATGAAAATTTTGGAGTTTGGTGTTGCGGAAAGAGGGAAGCTGTGCATTGGGGGAGCCAAAATATTGTCAGCCAGAGTATTAGTTTTCCGTTGCTTCTGTAACCAATTACCGTGAACATAGTGGCTTTAAACAACTTAATTTAATTATCTGATACTTTTGTAGGTTAGAAGTCTGACAGGGGTCTTACTGGGTGAAAAGCAGGCCCTTTAGCAGGGCTCCATTTCTAGAAGCTCTAGGGGGGAGTCCATTTCTTTGCCCTTTTTAGCTTCTAGGGGCTGACCATACTTCTTGGCCTGTGGCCCCTTCATCTTCAAAGCCAGCATTGGCTGGTCAAGTCCTTCACATTGTATTACTCTGACTTCTCCCCCTCTGACTCTGGTCTGCCACCTTCTACTATTTTTTTTTTATTGTGGTAAAATATCCATAACATGAAGTTTACCATTTTAACCATTTTTTAAGTGTACAATTCAGTGACATTAAGTAATTAACAATGTCATGCAACTATCACCACTACCTGTTTCCAAAATTCTTCATCACTCCAAACAGAAACTCTATACTCATTAAACAATCATCCCCATTCTGCACTCCCTCCAGCTGCTGATAAGTCCTAATATACTTTTTGTCTCTGTTTTTGCCTATTCTACATCTTTCATATAAATAGAATCATACAGTATTTGACCTTTTGTGTCTGGCTTCTTTCATTGAAGTGTACATTCAAGGTTCATCTATGTTATAGTATGTATCAGAATGTCATTCCTTTTTGTGGCTGAATAATATTCTGTTGTATATATAAAATATACCACATTTTGTTTATTCATTCATTCGTTGATGGACACTTGGCTTGTTTCCACCTTTTGGCTATTGTGAATGATGCTGCTGTAAATATTGGTGTACAGGTATCTGTGTGAATCTCTGTTTTTGATTCTTTTGGATATGTTATATACTTAGGAGGGAAATTGTGTAGGGTTAGCTGTTAATTCTGTGCTTAACTTTTTGAAGGGCCACCACACTGTTTTCCGCAATGGCTGCACCATTTTACATTCTTAACAATAATGTATATACAAGGGTTCCAATATCTCTATGTCTTCACCAACCTCCTGTTTTTAAGAAAATTATTATACTTCCACTTTTAAAGACCTTTGTGATTACATCGGTTCCCCCCCCCCGCCCACATCTACAAATATCAGTTTAATATGTAAGGAAACATTCACAGGTTCTTGGAATTAGTGAGGATATCTTTGGGGGCCATTGTTCTGTCTATGACAGCAAGTCTGCCCTTAAAGTTGTGGCTATTTACAAATGAAGAGCTATAGAATTGAGGCTGTAATTTTTGGTCACAATCATGGCAGAAACCTTTATTTTTATTTTTAATTTTTTTAAATGGAAACTTTTAATCCTAATTGCTTTTCTTTTTTAATTTATTTAATTTATTTATTTTTGGCTGTGTTGGGCCTTCGTTGCTGTGTGTGGGCTTTCTCTAGTTGCAGTGAGTGGAGGCTACTCTTCGTTGCAGTGCGCGGGCTGCTCATTGCGGTGGCTTCTCTTGCTGCGGAGCACGGGCTCTAGGTGCACGGGATCTTCCTGGACCAGGGCTTGAACCCATGTCCCCTGCATTGGCAGGTGGATTCTTAACCACTGCGCCACCAGGGAAGCCAAGAAGTCTTTATTTTAAATCAAAGGATAATCTTTTTCCTGTTATCTCAAAAGATGTGATATTAGGTGAGCATAAACTTGAACTGTTTTCTTCCTTTGATTATCTACATCGTGAAATGGAAGAGCGTGAGGCAGTTAAGTTGCGCCAACCTTGAATATGGAGCCCAGGTTCAGTAATCTTCTGGAGTGATTGCTGTGAAAGGGAAGAAGCGACTATCGATGATCCTAGTGATCTAAGAAGGGAAGTGGAGGCTTGCTGCTGGGAAGGGGTTGGGGGAGAAGGAGGCCAGGCTATCGGGGGAATTGGGCAGGGTGAAAAAATATACTTGTTTTAGGTCAGCAGGTGATAGAGATACCATTCTTATGGCTTGATTGTGATGGAATCCAGCTATCTAATATGTTGCAATTAATTTGAGTTCGGTATCTTCAATTCTCAAAACGTTTTTACTCTAAGGAATTTTATGTCATAGGATGTTGATATTTATCAATAGACCAAGAACCCTTTCTCTGGATTTTGACTGTGCCAGCAAACCTTATATTCGCTCTTATATTGTCAAATGATTGCCCATGAAACAGTTTTCTAACATCTTAAATGTGGCCTCTTGGGTAACTCCCCATCCGACTACACAAGTGTGTGCAGGTGGACACTTCCTGGAATAGCAGTTGGCAGACAGGTGGTAAACAACTGCGTTCCAGAAACATGTCAAGGAATCAGATATCAGGTCTCTCTAATGGAAATCAGATATGAGGTTTGAAAGAGCTTGAATGAGTGTTTCTTTCCATTTATTCCCTTTGTGTTTGAATATGGTAAGAATCTGTATTTCAGGAGTTGGCATGATGGCCAGAGGAGGAATGTGTGGTTTTGGCATCTGCTGGGTTTTGAATCACTTAAGCTACTGATATAGGGAGTAGCAGAAAGATGGGCCACAGGAAAACTTGGTCTAGACTACTATAGTTATGCCCTCCTATTCTGTAGATAACATGGGCTCTCCCATCCACTTCACCCTTATTGATGATGCTCTGACCTTGCAATTAAATATAAATAATATGAACATATATATACAATCAACACTTTACTAAGGGTAGTGAAAGTGTGATTAATTTAAAGCAGTAGGTAATTCATAAGCGACTTCGGGAAATTTTTGTTTTAGTTTGTGTTTATCGGTAAAAACAAATGTGTAAGTTTGTAGAGGTTTATTATTTTACAAATAAAATGAATTGTTCTCTGAATACAAAGCCCCAAGTCAAGGAGGAATGGTGGGGACAGTGGCAAGTGCTGGTACTTATTATTATGGTATAAATAAACTTGTGTAGTCAGGAAGGATGGAGGCTTACTGAAGTAGGAGGAGAGCATAATAGTAATTCCATGTATTCCTTAAAATGATAATAACAAGAGTAGCAATGTCAGACATGTACTGAGTGCTTACTGTGTGCAGAACTTTGTGCTAACTACTCTACGGGCATTATCTGATTGGATTTTCTAAAATATATGTGCATACGTGCACGCACACACGCGACAGATATAAGTGGGCTTTCTTTCTTGATAGTGGGAAAAGAAGGCATGTTGGCCCAGATTCTTTTTCTGTCTCTGGTAATAACCAGTTAAACGAACTTGAACATTGCCTTCATTTTCTGGAGTCTGTTTGGTCACCTCTAAAAAACAGAATAGGACTAAAATATCACAAGCTTCCAGCTCTGTACTTTTTCGATTATAAAAATGTTATGGAGGAGTCCTTTGTATTTAGGTCAGTCCTAAAAGAAAGCCTTCCAAGAAAGCAGACTGTAGCTAAAATTGTGAATGGGAGATAAGAGAAATGTGTCATTCTCACAGGTTCCCCAGAAAGGACAGCTTTCCAGTCAGATTTCATTTTGAAGATGTAACTAGATCAGGGGGCAGGCTGATTTCTCTTATTGTGGGTTTCGCTGGCACATGAATGATATTAATACCCTCAATGATTAAATAAAAATAACAGTGACAATGAAAGATGACTGACTGATGCTTTGCTTTGGGGAACTATTTGGCTGGCTGCCTGAGTCCTGTGCCAGGAAAGAAGCTGACTGTATTTCAGCAGCATTCTCTAGGCTAGGAGTATATTAAAATTTAGGATGTCAGGTAGTTGCTTGGAACAAGAACATGGGGCATGGAAGGAAATGGCTTTGGGGTTAGTTGAATGGAGGGGTGGATCATGTATTGAATTTGCAGCCACCCTCCCGCTGCCTCAGATGTTGCAATTTTAAGTGAACTCATAGGAGAATTGGTGCATTATTCAGTATCAAGTGACTCAACTTGATGTCCCAATTATGGTATAAGGAAAATTGGCAATCTGGGAAGAATTAACAGAGGAGGAGCAACCCTTTACCTAGTGTGATTTGAGGTCCCCAAGGTTGGCTTTTCCTAAACATTTCCTTGGCTGATGATTTACCACTGCCTGTCGAGTAAATTTGAAAGTCTGTGCTCTGGTGTCCAGGACCCTGCCTTTCTAACTTGGTCTCACAGGACCCACTCCTTACCCTCTGATTTACTCTGTGTGGTTCGCAGTCCTCTGCCTTCTGTATTCACGCTATATTCATACCTCTGTTCACCTAAAATAATGAGAATAATAACATCTAATATATTGACTGCTTTCCATGTACTTACTCTATGCTAACTACGAGCATTATCCAATTTAATTTTTCTCAAACTTTGTGAGACGGGTAGGATCATCACCACCATCATCATCCTTCTCGTATCACCACCACCATCTCCATTTTTTTCGAGTGAGGAAACTGAGGTTTAGTTTAAATAATGTACCTAGGATCGCACCCCAAGTGGCCCATCTTCAGAGCCCAAATATTAAAAACCATATTATGCCGTTAAATGCCAATCTTTATGCTCTCCCCACACATCCAAGCCCAGTCCATAGCATTTCTTGCTTTCCTTAACAAAAAGTAATGGCTTCTTCTCTGCAGTTCGGTTATATCACATAACATGTTCACTTGTGTATTGGTGTATTTATCTTCTCTCCTTCCGCATCATTGAAGCCTGAGTTTACCTCATATTTGTATCTCTGCCTTCATTTGATATTTTATAGGGTTTATTAACTGTTTGTGAAATTGAGACAGTCAGTACCTGGCTATCTACAGATTTGATCCACTAACTTTGGACGGGGACGTGTTTTGTAGTTTATATTTTTAAAGAAATTGAAGGATTCTGTTAAAGTGCCAGTATTTTGTCTGAAAATGTTAATAGCTTATTAAAAATATTAATAAATATGTGCAGTTTCACCTTACCCTTGCAGGCGAATGACTGTGTCTCTGGTTATTCAAGTAGAATTGTTGGTATGCTTCGCTCAGGTCATATTTTAGAAACATTATAGCTTAAATGTCAGGGAAATAGGGTGATCATACAGACCTCTCTTTTGAGCCTTGGTATTTTTCACCTGTCTCCTGTGTGGAAGAGCTACTTAACCTTCCTGCCCTTTAGTTTTCTTCTCTGTTGAATGGAGAAGATAATACCTGCTTGTCATGATTTTAAAGCAGATTATGTTGGATAATGAATGCAAAGAGCTTAAGGGCCTGAGATGTATCAAACCGTCAATAAATGTTACATCTTGTTGTTTTTAACCCTTAGCTTGGATTCTGACTGGATTCTGACCTTCAGTTTTGAATTTCATTTACTGGCTTTTTCAACTCTGGACTTGCTTTGTGATTCAAGTTATGTGGTCCAAGATCACCAGTAATAAGTGATAAAGTCAAGGTGGAATCCAGCTAGTCTAACTCCAAAGCCCAACTAGTAAATCCCTGCCCCACACTGCCTCATTAAATGCAGTTCTTTACTGCGCTGCCCAACCGTCCAGTTGGAATCCATCACACTTCCTTGCTTTTTGTAGCAAAAAGTAATGGTTCCAGGGAGTGGGAGAAAGGGGAGTTAATCAGGGTATAGAGTTCCAGTTCTGTAAGATGAAAAAGTTGTAGAGAACTGTTACATGACACTGTGAATTTAGTTAACACTACTGAACTGTACACTTAAACATGGTTAAAAAGGCAAATTTTGTATTATGTGTTACTTACCACACATTAAAAAAAGAGTAATGGCTCCTTCATTTGAGTTCTCGTAAGTGTCTGTACCTTTATCATTCAAGAACTGCCATTGGAGGTCTCAGCTCTTACTCTAGTGCCATCTTTTCCCTACTTCCATAAGCAACACTGCTTGTAAAGTGTATGCAGGTGAGGTTGTGTAACAGAAGAGTTTCCATCGTGGAGTCTGGTGACTTAATACTTGAAAGCTTTAATTTAGAGATTATAAGAACAAAACTATATTACATAAGGTGTATTTGATATGATTCACTTTCACTACTGTAACTGCATATGGCTCTGGGTTTCTCAACAGGAGCCTTGAGGATATCAGGGGAAAAGAAGGATATTTTGCAAGTTTTTGTTGTTCCCATGAACCCAGGACAAGAGCTGAGACCAGAAAACTCTATTTCTAGGGCATGGGTTTATTTGGTTCTGAATGGTTTGGATACCTTCATTCTGCTCTGTGTTGTATATGATAATTCATCTATAAGTATCACTTCTAATGTATAGACTCTCAGAGACTCTTTTAACCATAATTAATTTCTCCATGAAGCACCCAGGCACTTGCATATTCCGTTGTTATCGAGTCATTAAATCTTCTATTTTTAAAAGTTTCTAAGATAGAAAGTGCATTTAAAAACCATGTAAAATAGTATAGGTAAGGATAAAACCAGAATATAGACCATAAAGGTAACTACCCCTTGGATTAGACGAATTATTACAGTTGATACTGATTTGAGTTTACTGGCAACAAAAACAAAACAAAGTGCAGGTTGCATGGTTTATTATATGTGACAGAAGAATGCCTAAAATATTTTTCTTTTCAAGGAAATGTTGCTAGCATTGAACTTGAAGATATTTCCCCCCATGAATTCCTGTTTGAAAGATAATTATTAGTAAGTAATAGACATTGTCATTGACTGAGGTTTTATAAGAAACAAATGCTCTTAAGTGTGTAGACTTTGTTAGTAGCTGAAGCATAAATGCTAAATCAGTGAAGATATTTTCAGACTGAACAGCATGACTGAGTTAGTTTGCTTTTCATTGATTGAGCAACTTGTTTAGTGCCTACTGACTGCCATGTACTGTGCCTGATATTGGGGGTTAACAAAAGAAGTTGTCCTTGAAGTATTTAGTCCATGGGGGAATTCAGGTAGGCAAACAGATGATTAGGGTACAGTGTGTGTGGTGCTGTAAAGGAGAGATGTATACACGGCTGTCAGAGCCCAACGAGAGGGTACGTTTTCTTGGAGTAGTTGGGAGAAGGTTCTAGTGATAAATGATATTTGAGCTGATTCTTAAAGTTTGCCAGGTGGAAAGGAAAGGGACATTCCTCACAGAAAAAAAAATGCTCTTGGATGATCTAATTTATTTGAGCTAGGAACTTATACAGTCTAGAAAATATATAATTAACATCCACTAAACTTTTCAACTCAAATATCATATGTCTTCAGTGGCCTTTTGGCATGTACTTGAGTGCAGCAACTTCGTGATTAAATTCTCTCCTGTGCCTTCAGTGCAGATATGCTGGAAGGTGGTCAAAGCCCAGTGCTTACATATTGGATGGATTGACAGAGGAAAGGAAGGACAGGAGAGCCCTGTGTCAAGATGTCACTAAGTATGGATGAGGTGGAGTTGTCACTGTGTTAGGACAACTTGCAAGTTGTACATTTTCTACCAGATAGAAGGGCAATCCATTTTTATACAGGCAGTAATAGTGCCTGGAAAGAGAGCCAATGGTTTCCTCAGAAAATAGCTTGGGCTCTTAGGAATTACCTGCACAAACATTTAGCTTGGACTCCAGAGGCCTGCCCTTTACAGCACAAAGGGAATGAGTTCCCTCTAAAAAGTCTACGGGCAGTTCTTGCCAGCTAATCACAACAACCCTAAACTTTAACCAGGCCTCTCTGCAGGGTCTGATTTTAGATGGAGCTGCTTCCTTGCGGTCCCTGTAGAATTATTAAGCTGGGCAATGTACGCCTGAACTGCTCAGAGGCTTGACCCGTGGAAGGGGTGATTTTAGATGCTTGGTGAATGATTACCAAGTACAGTTTTAGTTTTGGTGTATTGATGCTGAATAACTTCTCTGACAATAACTAGTCATCAGGTTCAAAAAGACTTCTTAAGTCTCTTCTCGTTCAGAAAGATGCAGACCCTTCTTCTGACCTTCAGAATTGTGTACGTACTTGCCTGCTTGACTGTTCTCTTGGATGTTTCCTAGCTATCTTAGACCTAACCAGGGCCATTTAGAAGTCTTATTCTTCACCACCTCCTCCAGATTTGTGCCGCCTTTGCAGTGTGCCCCTCTCATTAAGGAGACCAGCATTCACCTAGTGACTCCAGGTAGAAGCCAGATGTCCTTCCTCAGCCCTTAAGTCTACCCAATCAATTTCATGTCCTGTTTCTGACATCTGTCCACCTACTTCAGTTGATGTGCCATCTGCTTTGTCTCAGCCACCACCATTCATTTGAACTACTGCCCTGGCCTCCTAACTGGCTCCCCTGCTTCCACTTGTGTTGTTTCTAATCCGTTCTCCATATAGCACCCACAGCAATCTTTGTAACACTCGCCTGTTTATGTCATCTCATGCTTACAAGCCTTCACTGGTTTCTCACTGCACTTTAGGTCAAAGGAAAAGTCTTTACTCCAGTCCTTCGTGGCTGAGCATGACATAGCCTTGACTCACCTCTCCAACTTTATCTTTCCCTCATTCCTTCTCTTTTACTTTCTCTCCAGCCACACTGACTCACTTTCAGCTCTTTGTTTTTTGTTTTTTGGGTTTTTTTTGCGGTATGTGGGTCTCTCACTGTTGTGGCCTCTCCTGTTGCGGAGCACAGGCTCCGGACACGCAGGCTCAGCGGCCATGGCTCACAGGCCTAGCCGCTCCGCGGCATGTGGGATCCTCCCGGACCAGGGCACGAACCCGTGTCCCCTGCATCGGCAGGCAGACTCTCAACCACTGTGCCACCAGGGAAGCCCACTTTCAGCTTTGATGTGTCCAGCTGTTTCTTACCTTAGTGTCTTTTCCCTGTTTTCTCTGCCCCGAATGTTGCCATCCACTCTTTACCTTGCTCACCTCTTCTCATTTCTAGGTCTTATCTTAATGTTACCCTTTCCTTGAGAGGTCTTTCCAGATGGTTCAATCTAAAGTTGCCCTCTGATAACCTCTGTCAAGACTTATCAAGAGTTTGAGAAGATTAGTTTGTTTCATCTTTACCTCTCTTATTATAATATGATGCTCCATGGGGACCGTATCTGTTTGGTTCCCCACTGTGCTGTGGAACACAGTGCTTGTACAAGGGTGGTGCTTCATAAACATTTGAAAGAAAGACTGTTTTATTAAAATAAAAGTTGGTCCAAAAGGAGCATCTTGGCTTTCTCTTTTCAGTAACAACAGGGCCTGCATCTAATTTCCGTAGCAGTGTTTGCAGACTGCTTCTGCATGAATGTCTTGTGGAGTAGTAACAGAAGGTCAGTTATTTGCAATTTTACTTTGCTGCAAAAAAACAAGAACAAACAAACAAAAACCAAACAAAACAAACAAAAAAAATTGGAGGCATTTTTAGTGTTTGTCCTTGGAGTCTAACAGACTAAGTTTAGGTCCTGTTTTCTGTAAAGCTGTCCAACCTTGAGCAAGCACCCTTAGGCCTGTTTTCCCATTTGTAAGATGGGGAAAATTGTATCTATCCCATGGGTTTGTTATGAAGATTAGATGAAATTGTGTATGCAGACTGTCTTATACAGGGCTTGGCACCTTGTAAGAGGTCAGGCATTCTTTATCTTACCTGTTTATGCCATGAGAGATTAATAAGGACTTGGAGAAAAACTCATTTCACCTGCCTTATTATCTTATTGTTCTTATTTAATGCATAATCACACCCATGGGCACTAACATGAGGGTCAAATTCAGTTTAAGGGGAAATGATCCATCTCTAGGGTGCAAATAAGCAACGATAGACTGGTTATTTAATGGTCAGTAATGTTGGGCTCCCTCAGAAAGGCACACATGGAATTCTCCTTTGCTTTATCCCAGGAGTTGTTGCTGAACATTATAAAATTGTAATTACAAATAAATACAAGTAGTTATTTTCTATTCTAGTTCAAGTAAATATTACATGGAGATAGGCCACATGAAAATAATTTTTCCCATTTCACATTATTTCTATGGAGAAGCCTTGGCAGTATCATTGAAATCTCTGGGGTCCAAAGATTTTCTAAGTATGTTGTCAGCTTTGGGGGTTATTAAAAAATTAATATTCTGAAGAGATTATTAGATTCAAATCAGTAAGTGGGATATCTACTACCTACTTAGGCATACCAGTCTGGATGCTAGATTGAGCTCTGGGGAAAATGCTTGAGTTATATCTATCAAAATCATCGAAGGTTAATTCTCTGCCATTAAGTCAGAATAACCCACCCACCATTGCCTCTGTGAAATTTGTTTCACTGGATGACATGAGACAGTACTGGTGGCAAGGGGAACTGTTTCTCTGTAAGTACAAGTCCTCCAGAGAACTAGGGGCTTGAGCATTATAAGTTCAAGACCTTTGAATTTGTCTACTCGAATATTCACCCACGCAAGGGGCTGTATTGTTTATTATGAGATAGGCATGATTTAGAGTGTTGATCTAAGGGGTTAGGGCAGTTAAACATGTAAGACGTTAGTTGAATACTTGGCTCAGTTGTTTAGAGCATGGGAGCTTTACAGGAAGACCAGGGGAACAGATAAGAATTCCTTCTGGCGCTCTCTCACTCTGCCATGTTCTGTACCCAAAGATCTCACCTCAGTCCCAAGCCAAGTATCTTGAAAATGTGTATGGTTGGTTATTTGGGACATTTGACTAATAACATATGTATGTACCTGGGAAAATCATGATCAGCACTGTAGAAGGCGTGCTGTATTGATGGAGGAGGGTTTTATGAAGACCGATGTCTAGACATCTTTTAGCTCATGGTACATTTCTCACTGCAAACCCAACTTCATACACCAATATAGCTAAACTGAGAACTGAGGTTGCTGATGGTAACATATGTCCTGAAGGAGTGCTGTCGTCTCACAGAGGGAACAAAAACCAGTTGCACTGTTGTTTTCTTTACTTTCATCTGTTCTTTTACTCATAGTTGTCTAGCAAAGTGAGTCAAAGTTGACGCTATCTATCAGTAGTTCTGTTCATTGAGTTTTCTTTTGGTGTTTTCTGTTCTGTGTCTGGTGGGGCTGTAGTGCTTTAAAAAGAAATTGGGGGACTTCCCTGGTGGCACAGTGGTTAAGAATCCGCCTGGGGACACAGGTTCGAGCCCCGGGCCGGGAAGATCCTACATGCCGTGGAGCAACTAAGCTCGTGTGCCACAACTGCTGAGCCCGTGTGCCTCAACTACTGAAGCCCGTGTTCCTAGAGCCCATGCTCTGCCACAAGAGAAAACACTGCAGTGAGAAGCCTGCGCATTGCAACAAAGAGTAGCCCCCTCTCACCTCAACTAGAGAAAGCCCGCGCAGCAACGAAGACCTAATGCAGCCATAAATAAATAAATAGATAGATAGATAGAAATTAAAGAAATTGAGAGTACAAACCTCCAGTTATATAATAAGTCATGGGATGTAATATGCAGCATAAGGAATATGGTCAACAATACTGTAATAACTTTGTAGGGACAGATGGTTGCTAGACTTATTGTGGCAATAATCTCATAATGTATGCAAACGTCAAGTCATTTTATAGTACACCGAAACTAACCTCATATAGTACATCAACTATATTTCAGTTAAAAAGAAAGGGCTACTAGGAAAAGAAAAAGAAAGGAAGTACTGGAAAGACTGCCAAAGAGAGCATCTGTGCTCCCAGTTTGGGATGGCCGGGGAAGCAAGGGACAATAAAACACCCTGGGGGCAGGAAACTGGACATATGGTCTTTTGAGGACTTTTCCAGGACTGATTTGTGATTTCTAAGGAAACTTTGGTAAGGATATAACAAAATCAAGTTCCCACTGTCCAAAATGAAAGACTCTTATGCCTGGGAAAAAAACTGGGCCAATACCTTCTCAGTAATAACCTCTGACCTTTTGTTGAGGAGACTGGGAGCCTGCAATTAAATGAAGAAATAAGGCATTATCTTTCCTGAAATGCAAGTCTGTAGTTCAGAGCAGACTACCTCAGTGTCCCAACATAGGACTTCAGAGTCTCTCTCCTCCCATTCAAGCGATTTGTTGTTTAAATGACTTGTATAGGGTGTTTCTGTTAATCAGATGCTAGGATTTGAAAAGTCATTAAAGAACCACAGTAGTATTCTTTGGTCTGCCAGTGAGTTACCCATTAGCAGTCTGTTGTGGAATGTGACATATTTCTTCTCTTTTTTTCTCACAGAATGCTATGAACCTACCCCCTGACAAAGCCAGATTACTGCGGCAATATGACAATGAGAAGAAGTGGGAACTGATTTGTGATCAGGTAAGAAACATTGATGCTTTTTTTCAAGAAATAATGAGAGAAGAGAACCGGATTTCCTCCCTAAATATATCAGACTTTTTTCAGGAGATGCATGAATTTCTGTCTTGTGATTTGCCTTCCTGTTGATTATGACCAAAGGAAAAGTTAGAAAATGACATTTTATTCTTGCATTATTTTAATTCTCTACTTTATTTTTAAATGTTTTTTAGTTAAAATTTCTGGTAACTCTGGTCAAGTGGACAAATCAAATTCAGCTGATCTGTTTTTCTATTTACCTTACATAGCAGTTTATGCTTCTTGAATAATGCAGGTCCTCTAATTTAGTTGGCTTTCTTATTCATGTGTATTGATGTTTACTGATGCAAGAAGGTGAATTGTTTATAAAGAACCATTGCTTGGGCTGATAAAAAATTATTTCATATTATAACAATTACCCAGGTGTTTTTATCATTAACTCATAACAAATTTAGACTCTTCAGAGAGATATATAATAAAAAGGGGATTTCTCCATTTTCTGTCTCTCTACCCTCCAAATTCTACAGTTCAAAGGCCCACTGGTAAGACTCTGAAGTATTTCCATCTAGTTTTTTCTTCTGTTTTTGTTTTTTAAAAACAATATGTGAATACCCATACATACTCTTCTGCATCTTGATATTTTCTTCAGTATGGATGTCTCTATGTCATTCTTTTAAAATAGTATGTAGTATATTATTTTAATTGGTAGTAATTTTTTGGGGACTTCACTCCTGGGCAGGTACAGGCTAATTGTTTAAAGCTTAGAAGGCTCACCCTGTAAAGTAAAGATAGGCTCTGTATATTATATATTAGCTCTTTTATTTTGTGCTATGAGTGTCTTCAGGGTGGTCATGTACCCCCAACCCCTTGCCACCCTGGAAATTCTTGGTAGTGTTGTAATTTCCTTCCAACCCTTTGGTCTCTTCTGTGGGACAGATGTGTCAGGGGAGCAGAGGCATTTTCTGTTCCCCAAAGGTAGATGGTCCATGTTCCCTAAGGAATAGATACCTGCAGTTTACATGGAGCTTCTGAAGTGCCCATTGTGTGTTGCTTTACTTTAGCTTCTGAACTAAAACAATAAAGCAGTGGTAGGGACATCATACTCTGTTCTGCATGCTATATTGAGCACCACGAGTAGATACAAGCTGAAGAGAAAGCTTATTGCTTATAGGACCATGATGCAAAAGAATAAAACTTTGCTGACACAGTCTTCTTCCTTGAGACTTAATTTTAAATGAGTATTACCTAAACCTATTACTGCCAAGAGAAATGATTTTACGATAGTGAACAAATGGTATAAGGGTAATTAGTGTAAAGGAAAGGTAACCACACAAATGAGAGAGGTCCAGGCGTGGTGAGAAATCCTGCGTATGGGGATTCCCTGGTGGCGCAGTGGTTGAGAGTCTGCCTGCCGATGCAGGGGACACGGGTTCGTGCCCCGGTCCGGGAAGATCCCACATGCCGCGGAGCGGCTGGGCCGGCGCGTCCAGAGCCTGTGCTCCGCAACAGGAGAGGCCACAACAGTGAGAGGCCCGCGTATCGCAAAAAAAAAAAAAAAAAAAAATCCTGTGTATGACAGGTTGTGATGGAGCACAGAGCTCAGGCAAAGGAAGGTCTTCTTGGGTGGTGGTTTGCATCTCCAACATGCTAGAAAGGGAAGCCTGCTGATGATGGACATTTCTAACAGCTGTGCTCTTCTCAGCCCATAAGTAGCTTCATGGAGTTGGTGATGGGGTCTAGCGGGGATCTTGAGGCAGAGGGAGGAACAAGTCAGTTATCTTGATTATGTTTCTGATTCTCAAATCCTCAATGTTCAGGTTATTTTTGCCCTTAAATGTTAATATGCCAGGATGTGGAGAATTGAGCTACTTCATCGGTTCCTTTCTGGTGGTGACTTTCACACATGCTGACAGCTGCAAATGGAAGTGGCTCCATCAGTTCTGAGGCGGCATGTGTGATTTGTTAATAATAGGGAAATAATCATAATAATTATTATTGCCAGTAACCAACATTTAATAAGCAGATTTTCTTCATAAGAGTTCTGTGTT
Organism: Mesoplodon densirostris; assembly: GCF_025265405.1. Lineage (NCBI taxonomy): Eukaryota > Metazoa > Chordata > Mammalia > Artiodactyla > Ziphiidae > Mesoplodon > Mesoplodon densirostris. The sequence continues at coordinate 72,987,520 of NC_082668.1, forward strand.
AAATCTTGAAAGCAGTCATACTTATTAACATCTCCATTTGACATACAGGGAAAACTGAGACTTAGAGATATCATTGCCGAAGGTCACATAGCTATTATGTAGTAAAGGGGCGTACACAGTCTGATCCTAGAGAATATGTACATTCTGGGGTCTATACCCTTAACCACTAGCTCTTTGCTTCCTTCCTTATAAAGTGCTCAAGTTTGTGAATGATATACTAAAAATAAATTTAAAAATACATGTTATCTCTGTTTCTCCAACTTGCATTCTGGCATGCGTTCCTGAGAGGGAGAGAAAGCTGGGAGTTGTTAGCACAGGCACTAAGCTGCCATTATGGTGAACTACCATTTTTGGTTAACCATTAGTCATTGTGAGAATTGTGGCCAGCAGAAAACTGGGCTTTTTGTCACATGTCATACACATGAATATCATTTCTCCTATGTATGTTTGTGAGGGAAAAGATAAAAACCATGAGCTGAGAGCATTCATAATGTAGTATTTATATGGCAAATATAATGTATTGGTGTTTGTTGACTGTTTATCTGTTACCTACATGGACCATGTCATATATATATTTGGTACCTATCTATATCTGTCAGTGGTACCTAAACTGATAGACACTCAAAATACATTTGTTTTTATGATTCCATTTATATGAAATGTCCAGAACACAAAAATCTGTAGAGACGGAAAGTAGATTAATGGTTGCCATGGCCTGGGAGGGGGGATGGGCAGTGACTGCTAATGGGTGTGGATTTCTCTTTAGTGTGACAAAAATCACACTAAATTACATAAAAATTACTATAAAAAGACTTTTTGGGAAAATTGGGGATATTTGACTTGTGACTCCCAAGTAATTATTAGATGATTCCAAGAAATTATCATTGACTTTGTTGGGTTTGGTTTTGGTACTGGATGAAATAAGAATCTGTTCTTACTTTTTAAGAAACATGTACTTGTGCAAGGATGAAATGATATGACTGGAGTTTGTTGTAAAATACTTCATTGAAAAAAAGTGGTAGATAAAGGAAATGTGGAAGAACCTTTAGTTGTTGAATCTTGGTGAGATATGTTGAGGTCTATTATAGTAAAATCTCAACCTTTGTGAATTTTGGAAAATTTATAATATAAAATTTAAAAACAAAGATATTTGCTACTTAACTACCTTCATTTTTTTCCTCATCTGTAAAATATAGTTAATACTAACATCCTTAAATTATTTTGAAGATTGGAGGCAATATATGTACAGTACGTAGACTAACACTAGGCATATAGTAAGTGCTTCATAAGTGGTAGGGCTGCTTCTGCTGTGGCTGAGGGGCCCAGATATTAAGTATTAGAATCATGATTATTTTCATTGTCAACTTGTCTTCAAAAGACTCAGGGAAATTTATTGTTGAATCAATCACCATATGTTCCCCAAACATACTTTGCGGTTTGAATACATGGTGCATGATGCTGTCAGGAAAAGCCACAGCTATAGATTTCAGTCCAAGAAAACATCAAGGTGAACCTCTCTTTTGTGGAGTCTTAAAACAATGATCGTGGTGTGTTGTCATTGCTCCCTGACACACAACCCATTCCCTGGCCCCTGTTGCTTTGTGCACAAATAGCGTACTAAATACAAATATTAATTTTATTTCTTTTAAAACAAATAACGCAGATATATTACCTGTTATCTTAAAATATATGTTATACGCAAGGTCTGCAAAGTAAAATTGGATATTAAAGAAATTTAATTCTAAAAAGAAGTATGTGAACAAGAGTGTTGGACGACCCAGGGAGAGATTATTTCAGGTTTCAGTTCCATGAAAAATTATCATGTGGACACTGTGAATCATGGAACTGGTCATGTTTCTCCTTTTTTCCCTTGACTGCTAGAATGCTTGGAGCCAAATCTGTGGTCTTCCCTTACCGAGTATACAGTATCTTAGTAGCCTACGTTTTGTTTACCAGCCTCATCCATGGCTTCATCGAATTTTTCCTGCCCACATTTCCCCTCCACATCGATTTCCTCACTTAAAAAAAAAATCTTGTATGAAGCTGTAAAGTTTCAGAAGTCTTCTTTTTGAACAAGATGAACATAAAATATATCAGCATTATTGGTGAACAAAAATTAAGTTTGCACAGATAACAATACTAAAATTTTCTATCTGCTGTGGGCATTGTGCAAATCGGTGCATCTTATCTGTTGTTTTCCTTTAAGGCAGCATATAAAGGGTCAGAATAAATGCTTCATCATTATTCACCTATGAATTCAGTTGAATACAATTCACCATTTAATTAGAAGCATCAGTTTTTTCATAGTTTCATGTGGTTTCTGTTAAGTGTGTCACTTATTTTGTAAGTATTTAAATATGTCTCTTCCACCAAGAGCAAGTTACTGAAGGGCATGGGCCATGTTTATTGATGTACCTCCAACACCTTGCTTAGTGCCTGAAACATAATAGGTGCTTATCGTAAGTGTGTTGAATGGAAGAAAAAGCTAAATGTTTGGGAGACAGTGGACAAGGAGGAGAAGGCAGAAGGGAGAAAGAGGAAGGTGGAAGACGTAGCCTGGAGGTAGAGGTTTGCTGCTTCTTTATTCTGTTCACCTTCCTCTACCCGTTGGTGTAATTTGCTTGTGATAAGTGAAACTAAACTTCACTTCTCAATTCTGGAAACTACAGTAAAGAGGGCAGGGTGCCTCATGTAGATAAGAAGGAGTTTATATGGGCATATCTGCAATGAAGCTCCGTCTCCACCTACCCATGGTCAACTGAAAATCCAGTTCTTTGGCTAATTTCAGGAGCAAAATAAAAGTTTAAGAGAGAAAATCCCAAAGAGCTTTCTACAGTAACAGTATTCCAGCAGTATCCTTTAGTCCTTTCCTAGATTACTGCATAAATATAAAGATGACCTGTGCTTCCAGTGGGTCTCGAAGGTTAGACATGGGAGAACCGTGTAAGTCTGTTCTGAGTGGGATGATAGAAGCCGAAGAAAGAGGCTTCCCTGCTGGGCTTTGGGCAGTATGAGGTGTATCCCAGGGAACTTATTTCTGTGCTGTAGTAAGTGGGCAGAGTTCCACGAGGACATCCATTCGAGGACTCAGTGGGGACACAGAGGCTAATTTTATAATAGATGAAATGACAGTGTGAGAGTAAAAAGCTGGAAATACTAAGTTCTTTTGACAAACGCAAATGAAAACTCACAAGCTGTGTAGCAATAAGAGGGCTCTTTCCATGGTCTTTATATCTATGCAGAGAGGGAAAGCCCTTGCTCTCACTCTGGCCTCAATTTTCAGTGCTCTCTGAACACAGACCCTGTGCTGCACTGGTTGGCTTTGGGGTCTTGGCACTTTCCCACAAGTTAAGGATAAAGGTTGCATATAGGGAGCTTCAGAGATCCTGGATGAATTTAAGACTTTCAGATCATTATATCTGGAAGGGTTGTTAGAGATCATTTATTTCAAGCCACTCTTTAAATTCTTCTAAGAAAGAATACTTAATGCATGCTTGTCAAAAAAAAAAATTAACTGTATTGGATCATAGGAAGTAAAGCAGAAATCCTTTTACCTTTCCTGCCTGTTCACTAAACTCCTTATTTTATAGATGACGAAATGGAGGTTCAAGAGCATAAATGACTAGGCCAGTGCCAAGGCCACCCGGGTTAGACAAGAACACCAATTCCAAACTCCAGTCATGAGCCATTTCAATTATTAGGGACCTAGAAACAATCCATTGAAACCAGAATTGTAGTAGGTAAGGGGCTATCACCAAGGCTTCATTCTATGGCTTCTCAGGTGATGTTGGCGTGGAGGGAATGGGGTCTGTAGACCTTAGCGGTGGTGGTGGCTTGGTTCGTAACTGTGCCTCAGCTGAATAAGTGGAAGTGGTTAGTCAAAAATTCAGGACATTGTAGATGACTAACACTGAGGGGGGTAGATTCCGCGAATGTAAGTAATCCCGTCCCAAAATGTTAGCAGTGCATACCTGAGCTGGGTCAGAAAACTCCCCTGTGGCTTTGCTGGTGATGGCACCATTTGTTTTTTTTTTTACAGGGGGCCGTGGTTTGGCACGGCTCGACCTTGCCCCCTAATGGCTGGCTATTGCTTTGCACTGTAGCCTCGTGAGAGATGGGTGTCTTCCCTTTGCTTGTATAGCATGATATGGGAGAAGGAGATTAAAAACAAAGACAAAAAAGGGGAGAGTGAAGAGGTGGCAGAAAATCATACCCACTTAGATCAGATTGCAGCTCTCAAGGCTTGGCATGTACGTGTCCTAGTCAGGAAAGGGGAAGGCCCTTGCTGCCACTTAGCCAGAGCTGAGCCAGGCCAGTGGTACTAAGATACTCCAGTACAGTGAGAGTTGCTCTTGTCTTTTCCCACACAACTGACCCAGACCACTTGAATGTATCTAATCATTAAGAATATAATTATTTTTAAACCCTTCACTTACTTTCTAATACTATTTCTTCTGAAAGACAAGAAAGTTACTTACTGGATAGCTTACTAAGCCAATTTGCCACTGGAATGAAATTTCCTAAAATATTGAAGAGCACACATATATCTCTGATTTTTTTTTTAACTGTTCATGTTTTTGTGAGCCAGTTAGAGCTCTTCTCTGCCAGGTAAGCAAATATTACTGGATACTGATAAATTATTTCTTGTAGACCATCAGATTCAGCTAATGAGGGCTTGTCCTTGGAGCCCCAGGGGAAATAAATGAGTCGTGACAAGGGAGGGTGGGAAGGATGGCTGTAGCCTGCTTCCGTGTCAGCTGTCATGTTAGTCATTGGAGCAGTGTATGGGTAGCATAGATAGTGGGAAAGAAGCAGAAGGAAAAGATGGTGATGCAGCAGTAGCCTTCGCCTTGCTCTCACCCCTCTCCTCTTGCTCCAAGACTCCCGATTTAATCTGCCTTTAGCCTCTATCCCCCAGTTCCAGGCTTTGATTCTACATTTAGCCCAGCTCACTTCATTGAGGCTTTCCCAGCTGTCGGGACAGCAGACAGCCATCTCCCTGCCCTCTCCCCCTTATTCATTCCTCTGGCTAGCTGACATTATTACTATATTTAATATTATTTGGTGTTAAGTTGTTTGCATTTTTACTGTACTTCCATAGTTCTGTGGTATGTTGAAATGCTATTTAGTTTAAAATCATTATTAGGTTTGGGGATCTGTTTAATTGTTTTTAAATTCTATCTTTCAAACCCTTAGTATTTTTCTTTCATCGTTTTGATATTTGGTCTTTCCCTTCTGTGTAATCCTCCTTTTGACTGTGCGTTAGTTGGATTTTTTGTTTGGTATTTTGTTTTCTAGTTCATCTTTAAAAAATTCACTATGCATCTTATAAAAATGAGAATTTTTCTCTTGTATCCAAATAAAGTCATCACAATTAAAATGAGTAATAATTTCTTAATATCGTCTACTGCCCGGTTCATATTTCTCATTTTTCTTAATGTTCTTCCCACCTGGTTTTGTTCAAACTAGTCCAGAATCAATCACACACTACATCTGGCAGTTATGTTCTTTAAGTCTCTTTTAATCTAGAACAGACTTTTATTCATGATGCTCATATAGTAAAGTGACCAGGCAAGCCATTTTGTAGGAAATCTTGTTTCCTGTATTTACCTGATTGTTTCCTAGAGGTGTCTGAGCTCCTGAATTTCCTGTTAACCAGAAGTTAGATGTAAAGATACGATAGATTGATGTTGAACGTCTTTGTCTGGAATATAAGAGACAAATAATGTCTGATGTCTCACCATTAGATAATAAAGGTCAAAGGATCAGATGACAACCTGATTCCTCTGTTGTATGTTTTTCCCTTAGGCAGAAGGGCGTCTGTGGAGTGTTACTTTGGCATCATATATACGTCTCGTTACCTATCAGCCTTGTACCTAGTGAGTTTTAAAACCAATTGATAATTTTTGGCTGAATCAGTTTCATTAGGAGTTGCAGGAAGAAAAACAAACCCGATTTTCTAATTTTATTTCCCTTCAACATTAAGCCAGCAACTAGAGCTTTCACCTGGTGCTGGTTTACCCTGGAATTAATTATTCCTGTAATTCTTTCCCTCAACTGTCATTTTTCAAAGTAAGGGCTTAGTTTAATAGATACCTCAAAAGGTGACCAATGTTTTCTTTAGCTTCCTTTTGTGAATATCATCATGAACCCATGGATTTTCGTAGTCAGTGTGTCACAATCAATAGGAGGTTTTTTTGGGGGGGGGGGTGCTCACATTAACAACATTTTAACATTTGGGAGCTCCTTCATGCTGGCTCCTCTCTCCCTTTGACATGACCCTATTAATCCTTACAAGCTTTTTGTATGGTGCAAAAATCATTTCTTCAGCTTAACTTGTACTTTCCTTGCACCTGACCTAGAATAAGACATTTCTTCAAGGAGCCCTATTCTTTTTCCCAGGGGATGGTATTAGAAGTCGTCATATTATTAGGTTGTCACAACTGCTGGGTGAATTTGTGTCTCAGTTTAAGTGTCTGGACCTTGAAAATGTATGTCTAATCATTATGAGTTCAAATTGATATTTCCAAATCAATTTTTAATATTAATTCACTTATTTTTTTGATTTTATAATTATCACCTTTTTTCATTGAAATATTTGATTCCTAACATCAATTATTTGTCTTTTCCTATAATGTTAAAAATTTCAAAATAACAACTACCAATATCATTACTAACTAAAATATTACTAACTAAAGTTACTAGGTGAAGGATAAATTTTTTTGTACCTTTGTGTCCTCAGAATGCATCCTATTAAAGATGTGCCGAGCACTGTCATTTAAAGTCACTTGATGTGGATACCTTTTCTGTTATTAACTTCCAGTATAAGTTAGAGTAATGATAGATAACAAACAGATGCTGTGTGAGATTCCTAGGGCTGTCATAACAAATGACCACAAACTCCATGGCTTAAAACAACAGAAAAGGTTTTGTCACAGTTCTGGAGGCCAGAAGTCTGGAATCAAGCTGTCTGCCAGGCTGTGTTCCCTCCAAAGGCTCCAGGGGAGAATCCTTCTTGTCTCATCCAGCTTCTGGTGTCTACTGGCGTTCCTTGGCCTGTGGCTGCATAACTTCAGTCTCTGCCTCCATCTTCACATGGCCTTCCCAAACTCTTCTCCTTGTATCTGATCCTTCTCTTCTGTCTCTTATAAGGATACTTGTCACTGGGTATGAGCCTTCCTGGATACTCCAGGGTGATCTCATCTCAAGATCCTTAACTTCATTGTATCCACAAAGACCCTTTTTTCCAAATAGGGTCACATTCACTGGTTCAGGGGTTAGGACATGGACAAATATTTTGGGTTGGGGGACACCATTCAACCCACTATAGATGCCAAGACACATAATGATTTACAAAACAAGCTTGTCATTCACATAACAATCCAAGTTGGTATTGTTGACAATTGGAGGTTAAATTACACAGAATTAATCAGGGATCCACTTGAGGCTGTTTTCAACATAAAGTTTCAGCTTTGCAATCAAAGGAAGAAAGAAAATGCAGGTGGACACCTGGAGAGTTTTTTTGGGCCAGGTTTGAAAGTGGCATGTGTTATAGTCTTATTTTTTTGGCTAGGCCTGCCAAGGAGGATGAGAAATGTAGGCTGGCTGAATACCCAGGAAAGAGAAGAAAGTGTTAGTAAACAGCTAGTCTCTGCTATGATTACTAATTTTGATAGTCTGATAGTTTCATTTGTTTTAGATTGTATTCAATTTTAAAATTTGCCTTTATTTATGTATTCATTAATTTATTCATTGAATAAGCATTTAGTTGTATAGGTGAGGGAAAGCAAAGAGTAAAGTGAGAGAGGGTATGGGTCTGAGTTCTCCCAAAACAGATACCTCCTGTGATACTTGGAGTCTGGAAAGGATTCTAAATGGTTGATAGTACCAGTCTGTTCTGAGTTCCAGCAGGGGGCCAGGCCAGGCATGAATTGGCTTTGGGACATGCATTCTTGCCAAATTAAAAAAAAATTGTCTCTGAGTTATCTTCTCCTTGAGATTTTTTTTTTAACATCTTTATTGGACTATAATTGCTTTACAATGGTGTGTTAGTTTCTGCTGTATAACAAAGTGAATCAGCTATACATATACATATATCCCCATATCTCCTCCCTTTTGCGTCTCCCTCCCACCCTCCCTATCCCACCCCTCTAGGTGGACACAAAGCACCGAGCTGATCTCCCTGTGCCATGTGGCTGCTTCCCACTAGCTATCTATTTTACATTTGGTGGTGCATATATGTCAATGCCACTCTCTCACTTCGTCCCACTTACCCTTCCCACTCCCCATGTCCTCAAGTCCATTCCATAGGTCTGCGTCTTTATTCCTGTCCTGCCCCTAGGTTCTTCAGAATCTCCTTGAGAGTTTAAAGGGACTGTTGTCCTTTTCTTGAAGTTGCCAAACCTGAGTTAGTTGCTATTAAAAAGAAGACAAGTTTTAGTTTCTCTCCAGAAAGCAAGTTTCTCTTCCATTAAGACTTACTCCAGGCCTCCAATTTCTTGATTCTAAAACGCTGGAGAAGCAGTGAGAGGAGCAGATGCCAGCTCTCTATATGTTGAACTTTCTAGAGTTTAGTATCTCTGGAGACATGTAAAATTGAGTCTGAACCCAGAAGTGAGTTTACATCTTTCCTCTTCCAGAGGTTCCCTTTGTCATACAATTTTTATAGTGGGGAGAAAAGATGCTGGCCTATCCCACAGGGACTGAGAGAGGGACAGAAAATGGGGAGAAGGTTAGCTAAACAAGGGGGGAATTATTCCTTTTTAAAGGAATCCTTTTTGGCAGCTTGATGTAAATGCTGTCTCAGAAATGCTATTCGGCATTAGCAGCTAGAGCAAGAGGCCTGGGGCTCAGTCTGATATGAAGTTTAGGTTATCTTTTGCCAAAATGAACATCGCATTGCCTGCCTTCCTGCCTGGTAATACAAATGGAATTACAGATCCCCCGAACCCCCCTTAAAACAACTAAATTGCCTGAGCTGACCCAGACAACTTGGTGATGCTGTTTGAAATAAACTTTATTGTATGATCATCTTCTGTAAACTTGGGAATGCTGTTACAGGAAATGAAGAATCAGATAGCCAATTTGAGGCATACAGGCTAGACTGAGATTGACCTTTGACGCTATCTTTCAGAAAATAATTTAAATTATTTATTAAGGTGTAATAGCCAAGAATTTCGACTAGGTAATACAAATACTACTTTATGTTGTTTTAACACTTGGATATTTAACTCATCATCTTTGCTGTGGAAGGCTGTTTTAGTTTAACTTTATTAGTATGGCTTCCTTCCTTACAAATTCAACAAATTCAATAAAAACACTTTAAATAGGGGAAAATGATGAACTATGAATAGGATTAAAGAAGCCAAATTAATATTAAAGAATGAATTATAGGATGTTTTGATTAGGAAAGACCTGTTGAACTAAAAGAGACTTTTGCTAGTCTAAATAAAGGAAATCATTTGGAAAAGTCTCATCAAAAGTTATTTTCAGTCTGAGAGCTGTAATGGAACACTTGGAAAGTTGTCCTCTCCTCTCAGACTAGGAAAATGATTTCATATTCAGGGCCTGAAGAATGCTTCACGGCCCTCCAAGAAACTGTGGCTGTGGAATGCATCTGACATGCTGATTTTTCTGCACTAGTCTTAAGTGCAGAAATGGCCAACTTTTAAAGTTGGGAATGGAGAAAGGGGAGTTGCATGGTATTAACTGTATGTTCTTCCACTATTCAGAACTCCTCATTGACTCCCTGTTGTCTGTTCTGTACGCATTAGCTTATTATTTGACATCTGCCTTTGTCCTTTCCAACTTACCGTTTAGATCCTTTGTGCCATTGCCTTTCATAAACTGTGTTACTGGCACCCAGCTAAAGCCTTGAAGTTGCTGGCACATGTCCTGTGCTTCTCTGCCTTTGTTCCCATGTTCCCCGATGTGGATGTCTCTGACTCCTGCCTCTCACACCGTCCCAGGATATCTATATGCTGCCTGTCCTTCAAAACACAATTCAAAAGCCAGTTTCTTCAGGGAAGTTCCTTTGATCATCTTGGTTGGAAAGAGCCTTACCTTTCTTTGAACTTCCAGAGGATCCCATATGGCTCTTATCATATTCTGCTTTGTATTACATAAATGTCTGTTGTATCTCAGAGATGAGATTTAATGCTTTGGCATCGAATTTGTTTCGTTTTGTGCTTTTTACATGGTGTCTTGCATAATGTGTTCTGGATGAATGGAAGAATGAAATGACCAAAAAAAAAATTTTTTTTTTTTCACCTTGACATTTTTCATGTTAGTGCCTGGAAACAGGAGACCTAAATGTGATAGCAAGATTTAAGATGTTCAGAGGCAGGGACTTGTCTAGCAAAATGTTTTCATCCAATAATAACTGCAGGGATCCTTCTAAATACTAGCACAGCTGGCACTAGCTGCCTCTGGTAGTCGTTAGACAAAATTAGAGTCCCATCTGAACGTGATTTCTTGGCCATCAGTTGTTATAAGTAGGTAGAGTCTTAATACTTTTTCTTCATTTTCTCTTAATTGTCCTCTTCTTTCATATGCATACTTTCTGTAGGTGGGGTAGTCATCTGGCAGCCTTTCCAAAGTGTCAGAATTTGTTTTTTTCTTTTTGGGAAACATGGAATATGCATTCCCTTGGGGACTTTGGTACTCTCAATTCCTGGGGGGAATCTGGCTCTGTTTGCATACATTTTCTTCATGTGTGTATAAGTTGTTGCCGCTGTGAGAGCTGAGATGTTATGGCTAACCTTATTTTCCCTGCTTAGGAACCTGGTTTCTGGTCCTGGCACCTCCTCCTCCCACACATGCACTCTTTCCTGGCCTTTGCTATATTGTGTAAATCACTTCACTTCTGTCTATATACAATATTAATGCAATATTTTATTTTTGTCTTTCCTCCTCCTCATCTACTCTTTTCAGCGTTCTCCATTTTAGAAGGTAAACCCTTGGAGGACAGAGATTATTCCTGTCAGTGTAGCTCTGAAGAGCATTTAGCACCAAGCTAAGTCCTGCAAATTAGTACTCACTAATGACAATGATGCTGGTTGTAATTAGAGCTCATTTAGAGACAACAGTTTGCTTACTCAGCCTTGGCGAAGGAAGGCCAACTACTTTCAGCTTCTAGGAAGAAAAATCAAGCTTAGTGAGCTTCTGTGCACAAAAGCAAAGCCCTTTGAACTTTCACCATCTAAATTTATCACAGGAGCAGAATAATGAAACATTAATAATGGTATAATGATGGTGACGTCTAATTCATCCCTAAGGGTGTTTAAGCAGTTTGTGTAGCTTTGCTTAATCCACTATTGAAATAGAGCCAGTGACCCTGTGACTTTCCCAAACAGGGAAGAAACTCAACACTAAGTGTGTCCCCCACAAGCCATTCATTTCCCAGAGACTCACTATAATTTCTTTTCTTAAACCTCAGACTATGAAGATATAAGATAAACTTGAGTGAAATTCTGTTTGAATTTGGAGCTGCTTATCCAAGTAGAATTTATGGAGCAGAAATGCCTATGACATACTTGTTGTAAGTCCAGCCAATGCCAAAATAACCTCAGTTAAGTAATTTCTCCTGTAATTATACACATGGATAGAAAGGATGCAAAGGATCAGAAATGTTGTGCTAGATGAGTGGAATGTCCAGTTCCAAATCTTTATGCAAAAAGGCTTTCAATGACAGTTTATTAGATTTAGGTGGGGAAAGGGGGGTGTGGAGGGAGGCCCCAGAGAAACAGTTCAGCTGGTCAGAAAGGAACCAAGACTGCCTGCCTGTGTCTTATAGAGAAGGCCATGTTGTAGCATAGCTGAAGAGTTCCATGTACTGTGACTTGCCCAACAAATCTAGCACTTCCCTGTCACAGCCCTTCATTTAAGCTCCTTTTAAGAATGGCCTGGTTTTCTTTTTTAAAATTTTTATTGGACTATAGTTGATTTACAATATTTTGTTAGTTTCTGCTGTACAGCAAAGTGAATCAGTTATACATATACATATATCCACTCTTTTTTAGATTCTTTTCCCATATAGGTCATTACACGAATGGCCTTGTTTTCTAATTTGAGTTGCCGTAGATTTGAACCTTGGTCATTAAATGGAATCCAATCAATGCTTTGTTTTTTTCCTTAGCTGCAGGGCTGGCCTGTGTATAGGCAGAGTGACTTTCCTAGTGGCCAGTGGGGAGAGGGGAGGCTGGTGTAAGCCTTAGTGGATTGAGTTAATGAGAAATGTATGATTATGGAAGGCACTGGCAGTTTCAGAGCCGTGAGAGGTACAACACAAGCTTAGCAGCAAATGTCCTTTCACTATGACATGAGTTTGGCTGACATATCTAGCACAGAATCCACTGGGTGTATGCCTTGTACAGAGTGTTTACAGTCTCTCTGAGTACTTTTAAACTTTAAAAACTTACTCGTAATTTATGTGAGAAGTGACTTGTATATGACATTTAAAAGAAGTTTAATTCTTTGAACATTATTAAGGACTGGGTGCTGAGTATTCATCTACATACTGAGACTCAAGGAAAAGTAGAACATGTTTTTTGTCTTTTAAAAACTTACTCTAGGCTGGAACTCCTGGCTTGGGGTCTCTCCCCTCTGCTGTCACGGAGCTGCCCCAGAGCCCAAGGGGAGGGTGGCCTCACTGAGGCTGCCGGCTCTGGAGGGGGCCCCCACTGGCTGAAGCCGTGACTGTCCTTGGGACCGGGAGACAGTTCCCTAAAATCTGGACCTCGGAGGCCACCTTTATTCACACAAAGAAAGGATTTTTCCATGTGGAGGTCGACATGTCAGAGTTTTGCTTTGGGGTTCTGTCTGTTCTTTTTTTTTTTTTTTTTCCTTTATTTTCTTCCTTTTCTTCTGAGCCATGTGGCTAGCAGGGTGTTGGTCCTCCGGCCAGTGTCAAGCCTGAGCCTCTGAAGTGGGAGAGCTGAGTCCAGGACATTGGACCACTAGAGACCTCCTAGCCCCACATAATATCAAATGACAAGAGCTCTCCCAGAGATCTCCATCTCAACACTAAGGCCCAGCTCCACCCAATGGCCAGCAGGCTCCAGTGCTGGACGCCCCATGCCAAACAACTAGCAAGACAGGAACACAAGCCCACCCATTAGCAGAGAGGCTGCCTAAAGTCACACTAAGTTCACAGACACCCCAAAACACACCACTGGACATGGCCCTGCCCACCAGAAGGACAAGATCCAGCCCTACCCACCAGAACACAGGCACCAATCCCCTCCACCAGGAAGACTACACAAGCCACTGAAGCAACCTCACCCACTGGGGGAAGACACCAAAAACAATGGGAACTATGAACCTGCAGCCTGTGAAAAGGAGACCCCAAACACAGTAAGTTAAACAAAATGAGAAGACAGAGAAATATGCAGCAGATGAAGGAGCAAGGTAAAAACCCACCAGACCAAATAAATGAAGAGGAAATAGGCAGTCTATCTGAAAAAGAATTCAGAGTAATGATAGTAAAGATAATCCATATCTTGGAAATAGAATGGAGAAAATACAAGAAACATTTAACAAGGACCTAGAAGAACTAAGGAGCAAACAAACAATGATGAACAACACAATAAATGAAATTAAAAATTCTCTAGAAGGAATCAATAGCAGAATAACTGAGGCAGAAGAACGGATATATGACCTGGAAGATAAACTAGTGGAAATAACTACCACAGAGCAGAATAAAGAAAGAAGAATGAAAAGAATCGAGGACAGTCTCAGAGACCTCTGGGACACCATTAAATGCACCAACATTCAGATAATAGGGATCCCAGAAAGAGAAAAGAAAAAGAAAGGGTCTGAGAAAATACTTGAAGAGAGTATAGTTGAAAACTTCACTAACATGGGAAAGGAGATAGTCAATCAAGTCCAGGAAGTGCAGAGAGTCCCATACAGGATAAATCCAAGGAGAAACATGCCAAGACACACATTAATCAAACTATCAAAAATTAAATACAAAAAAATATTAAAAGCAGCAAGGGAAAAGCAACAAATAGCATACAAGGAAATCCCCATAAGGTTAACAGCTGATCTTTCAGCAGAAACTCTGCAAGCCAGAAGGGAGTGGCAGGACATATTTAAAGTGAGGAAAGGGAAAAAACTATGATGAAGATTACTCTACCCAGCAAGAATCTCATCCAGATTTGATGGAGAAATTAAAACCTTTACAGACAAGCAAAAGTTAAGAGAATTCAGCACCACCAAACCAGCTTTACAACAAATGCTAAAGGAATTTCTCTAGGCAGAAAACACAAGAGAAGAAAAAGACCTACAAAAACAAACCCAAAACAATTTAAAAAATGGTAATAGGAACATACATATTGATAATTACCTTAAATGTAAACGGATTAAATGCTCCAACCAAAAGACATAGACTGGTTGAATGGATACAGAAACAAGACCCGCCTATATGTGGTCTACAAGAGACCCACTTCAGACCTAGGGACACACACAGACTGAAAGTGAGGGGATGGAAAAAGATATTCCATGCAAATGGAAATCAAAAGAAAGCTGGAGGGCCTCCCTGGTGGCGCAAGTGGTTGAGAGTCCGCCTGCCGATGCAGGGGATACGGGTTCGTGCCCCGGTCTGGGAGGATCCCATATGCCGCGGAGCGGCTGGGCCCGTGAGCCATGGCCGCTGAGCCTGCGCGTCCGGAGCCTGCGCGTCCGGAGCCTGTGCTCCGCAACGGGGGAGGCCACAACAGTGAGAGGCCCGCATACCGCAAAAAAAAAAAAAGAAAGCTGGAGTAGCAATTCTCATATCAGACAAAGTAGATGTTAAAATAAAGACTATTACAACAGACAAAGAAGGACACTACATAATGATCAAGGAATCAATCCAAGAAGACGATATAACAATTGTAAATATTTATGCACCCAACATAGGAGCACCTCACTACATAAGGCAAATGCTAACAGCCATAAAAGGGGAAATCGAGAGTAACACAATAATAGTAGGGACTTTAACACCCCACTTTCACCAATGGACAGATCATCCAAAATGAAAATAAATAAGGAAACACAAGCTTTAAATGACACATTAAACAAGATGGACTTAATTGATGTTTATAGGACATTCCATATCAAAACAACAGAATGCATATTCTTCTCAAGTGCTCATGGAACATTCTCCAGGATAGATCGTATCTTGGGTCACAAATCAAGCCTTGGTAAATTAAGAAAATTGAAATCGTATCAAGTATCCTTTCCGACCACAATGCTACGAGACTAGATATCAATTACAGGAAAAAAATCTGTAAAAAATACAAACACATGGAGGCTAAACAATATGCTACTAAATAATCAAGAGATCACTGAAGAAATCAAAGAGGAAATCAAAAAATACCTAGAAACAAATGACAATGAAAACACGATGACCCAAAACCTATGGGATGCAGCAAAAGCAATTCTAACAGGGAAGTTTATAGCAATACAATTCTATCCCAAGAAACAAGAAAAATCTCAAACAACCTAACCTTACACCTAAAGCAATTAGAAAAAGAAGAACAAAAAAACCCCAAAGTTAGCAGAAGGAAAGAAATCATAAAGATCAGATCAGAAATAAATGAAAAAGAAATGAAGGAAACAATAGCAAAGATCAATAAAACTAAAAGCTGGTTCTTTGAGAAGGTAAACAAAATTGATAAACCTTCAGCAAAACTCATCAAGAAAAAAAGGGAGAAGACTCAAATCAACAGAATTAGAAATGAAAAAGAAGTAACAACTGACCCTGCAGAAATACAAAGGATCACGAGGGATTACTACAACTATATGCCAATAAAATGGACAGCCTGGAAGAAATGGACAAATTCTTAGAAAAGCACAACCTTCTGAGACTAAACCAGGAAGAAATAGAAAATATAAACAGACCAATCACAAGCACTTAATTTGAAACTGTGATTAAAAATCTTCCAACAAACAAAAGCCCGGGACCAGATGGCTTCACAGGTGAATTCTATCAAACATTTAGAGAAGAGCTAACGCCTATCCCTCTCAAACTCTTCCAAAATATAGCAGAGGGAGGAACACTCCCAAACTCATTCTACGAGGCCACCATCACCCTGATACCATAACCAAAGATGTCCCCAAAGAAGAAAACTACAGGCCAGTATCACTGATGAACATCGATGCCAAAATCCCCAACAAAATACTAGCAAACAGAATCCAACAGCACATTAAAAGTCTCATACACCATGATCAAGTCAGGTTTATCCAAGGAATGCAAGGATTCTTCAATATATGCAAATCAATCAATGTGATATACCATATTAACATACTGAAGGATAAAAACCATATGATTATCTCAATAGATGCAGAAAAAGCTTTTGACAAAATTCAACACCCATTTATGATAAAAACTCTCTAGAAAGTAGGCCTAGAGGGAACCTACCTCAACATAATAAAGGTCGTATATGACAAACCCACAGCCAACATCATTCTCAATGGTGAAAAACTGAAACCATTTCCTCTAAGATCAGGAGCAAGATAATGTTGCCCACTCTCACCACTTCAACATAGTTTTGGTGGTTGGAGCCACAGCAATCAGAGAAGAAAAAGAAATAAAAGGAATCCAAATTGGAAAAGAAGAAGTAATACTGTCACTGTTTGCAGATGACATGGTACTATACATAGAGAATCCTAAAGATGCTACCAGAAAACTACTAGAGCTAATCAATGAATTTGGTAAAGTAGCAGGATACAAAATTAACACACAGAAATCTCTTGCATTCTTATACACTAATGACAAAATCTGAAAGAGAAATTAAGGAAATACTCCTGTTTACCAGTGCAACAAAAATAATAAAATACCTAGAAATAAACCTACCTAAGGAGACAAAAGACCTGTATGCAGAAAACTATAAGACACTGATGAAAGAAATTAAAGACGATACAAACAGATGGAGAGATATACCATGTTCTTGGATTGGAAGAATCAACATTGTGAAAATGACTCTACTACCCAAAGCAATCTACAGATTCAGTGCAATCCCTATCAAACTACCACTGGCATTTTTCACAGAACTAGAACAAAAAATTTCACAATTTGTATGGAAACACAAAAGACCCCAAATAGCCAAAGCAATCTTGAGAACGAAAAATGGAGCTGGAGGAATCAGGCTCCCTGACTTCAGACTATACTACAAAGCTACAGTAATCAAGACAGTATGGTACTGGCACAGAAACAGAAATATAGGTCAGTGGAACAGGATAGAAAGCCCAGAGATAAACCCATGCACATCTAGTCACCTTATCTTTGATAAAGGAGGCAAGAATATACAGTGTAGAAAAGACAGCCTCTTCAATAAGTGGTGCAGGGAAAACTGGACAGCTACATGTAAAAGAATGAAATTAAAACACTCCCTAACACCATACACAAAAATAAACTCAAAATGGATTAAAGACCTAAATATAAGGCCAGACACTATAAAACTCTTAGAGGAAAACATAGGCAGAACACTCTATTACATAAATCACAGCAAGATCCTTTTTGACCCACCTCCTAGAGAAATGGAAATAAAAACAAAAATAAACAAATGGGACCTAATGAAACTTAAAAGCTTTTGCACAGAAAATGAAGCTATAAACAAGATGAAAAGACAACCCTCAGAATGGGAGAAAATATTTTCAAACGAAGCAACTGACATAGGATTAATCTCCAAAATATACAGGCAGCTCATGCAGTTCAATATCAAAAAAACAAACAACCCAATTCATAAATGGGCAGAAATCCTAAATAGACATTTCTCCAGAGAAGACATACAGTTCGCCAACAAACACATGAAAGGATGCTCAGCATCACTAATCATTAGAGAAAT
Organism: Mesoplodon densirostris; assembly: GCF_025265405.1. NCBI lineage: Eukaryota > Metazoa > Chordata > Mammalia > Artiodactyla > Ziphiidae > Mesoplodon > Mesoplodon densirostris. The sequence goes on from NC_082668.1 coordinate 73,005,351, forward strand.
GCAAATCAAAACCACAATGAGGGGGCTTCCCGGGTGGCGCAGTGGTGAGAGTCCGCCTGCCGATGCAGGGGACACGGCTTCGTGCCCCGGTCTGGGAGGATCCCACATGCCGCGGAGCGGCTGGGCCCGTGAGCCATGGCCACTGAGCCTGCGCGTCCGGAGCCTGTGCTCCGCAATGGGAGAGGCCACAACAGTGAGAGGCTCGCGTACCACACACACACAAAAAAAAAAAAAAAAAAAAAAAACCACAATGAGGTATCACCTCACACCAGTCAGAATGGCCATCATCAAAAAATCTGCAAGTGGGCCTCCCTGGTGGCGCAGTGGTTGAGAGTCCGCCTGCCGATGCAGGGGATACGGGTTCGTGCCCCGGTCTGGGAGGATCCCATATGCCGCGGAGCGGCTGGGCCCGTGAGCCATGGCCTCTGGGCCTGCGCATCCGGAGCCTGTGCTCCGCAACGGGAGAGGCCACAACAGTGAGAGGCCCGCATACCGCAAAAAGAAAAAAAAAAAAATCTGCAAGCAATAAATGCTGGAGAGGGTGTGGAGAAAAGGGAACCCTCTTGCACTGTTGGTGGGAATGTAAATTCATACAGCCACTGTGGAGAACAGTATGGAGGTTCCTTAAAGAACTAAAAATAGAACTACCATAAGACCCAGGAATCCCACTACTGGGCATATACCCTGAGAAAACCATAATTCAAAAAGAATCATGTACCACAGTGTTCATTGCAGCTCTATTTACAATAGCCAGGACATGGAAGCAATTTAAGTATCCACTGAGAGATGAATGGATAAAGAAGATGTGGCACACATATACAGTGGACTATTACTCAGACATAAAAAGAAAGGAAATTGAGTTATTTGTAGTGAGGTGGATAGACCTAGTGTCTGTCACACAGAGTGAAGTAAGTCAGAAAGAGAAAAACAAATACTGTATGCTAACACATATATATGGAATCTAAAAAAAAAAATGGTACTGATGAATCTAGGGGCAGGACAGGAATAAAGATGTGGACATAGAGAATGGACTTGAGGACACGGGGAGGGGGAAGGGTAAGCTGGGACGAAGTGAGAGAGTAGCATTGACATATATACACTACCAAATGTAAAACAGATAGCTAGTGGGAAGAAGCCGCATAGCACAGGTAGATCAACTCTGTGCTCTGTGTCCACCTAGAGGGGTGGGATAGGGAGGGTGGGAAGGAGGTGCAAGAGGGAGGAGATATGGGGATATACGTATATGTATAGCTGATTCACTTTGTTATCCAGCAGCAACTAACTCACCATTGTAAAGCAATTATACTCCAATAAAGATGTGAAAAAAAAATAAAAACTCTATCTAAAGCAAGATGAGTACACTTATTACATTGTAATGAAAAGAATAAGGATTAGAGACTCAAAAAACTTGAGTTTTAATCCTTGATCAGGGGTGGGGGGGTGTCCGTGTGTATATGTGTGTGTGTGTGTGTGTGTGTGTGTGTGTGTGAGATTTAAGGCAAGTCATTTACTCTCTGAGCCTCAGTTTCCTCATCTGTAAAATGGAGTTTAACATCTAATTGGCAGATAGGGAAGCTTGAGTAAGTTAAGAGGCCTAAAGAATATGGTAAACTGTAGGGCTTCCCTGGTGGCGCAGTGGTTGAGAGTCCGCCTGCCGATGCAGGGGACACGGGTTTGTGCCCCGGTCCGGGAGCATCGCACATGCCGCAGAGTGGGCTGGGCCCGTGAGCCATGGCCACTGAGCCTGCGCGTCCGGAGCCTGTGCTTCTTAATGGGAGAGGCCACAACAGTGAGAGGCCTGCGTACCGCAAAAAAAAAAAAAAAAGAATATGGTAAAGTGTTAGTAAAAGATAAGTTAATAATGTTTGAGAAAGAAGGAGTGCTGCCCCAGATGAAAGGGTAATTGTGCTCCTGGGCTTTTATAAATTAAGTCACTTTTAGCAATGAGAAGTTTTCTGTTCGTTACCAGAGAAATTGAATTCCTAAGACTCTAATTTATTAAACTGTTTGCAAATGACACAGATGCTTCATGAAGATTTTAAGGTCTGTTCTTCCTTCTCTTTCCTCCCACGGTTTTTTCAGTGCATTTTGTCAGCATAGTGTCCTGAATGTTCGGAAATGGCTTTGGGCTTGGTTCGTTGAGTGTTTTTGGAGAATAATTAAAACCCTCAGGGCCATTTTTATTTCTCATCCAGAAACATTTCATGAATAAAGTTTGGTCACACAAAGATATAAATGGCAAGAGGTCAGAGTGGTGATGATGCTGTATGATTAGATATTTTGAAAGAAATTTGTATTTTTAAAGCTCTTTCAGATCGCTTTTCCATCCCTATTGACAAATCACCATGATTTATCCCTAAGAATAGTATTTCTATATAACTTAACTCAAGTTAGGGGCTTAATCTAATTAAGCTACGCTTATCAGTGATGTTGGACAAGCAGGTAACTATTATTATTATTGAAAATAGCACGTGGGGTATGAAGCAGTCCGAGAAGTGAGGATGATGGAAATCTGCCAGCCAAGGCAATTTTGGGTTTCAGTGAAAAATCTAAAATTCTAATACTTAGAGGAAAAAATTATTAATTTAAATAAGTATAATGCCAATAATCCATCCAGAGTTCTTCAAAATAAATGTGTTTTGGCAAGGTGCTGGAATTCTCCAGTGTATTCCCCCAAATGTTTCTGTTGTCCAAATGGCCATGTTGAAGACAGATAGACTGAAAAGGTTTGGTGCACCGGGTGCTGGATTTCTAACTCAAACAGTAGCTCCTTTTGAGATTAGACAAGCAACCCCCAAGTTTTAGGAAAATAGTTGGGGCTTTGTATTTTTCCTCCATAAGAGTTTCACTTAAATCCCTGGAGGTAGGTGCAGTTTTTGGAGAAGTAGCTACGATGTATGATGTGTTTTAAAGCATCCATTTTCTTCATTTTCTGTTTCTTGGAAATATGTTAGTAAGTTACTCGCACACGTGAAGAAAAAATGCCCAAAACACAGCAGCAAATGCTAAGCACATTTGAAAAAGTGTGAGTTTATTAAATTTAGACCTTGTCCATAATTTCAAGGGATTAATTATAAGGAAATTAATCAAGTCAGCAGCAAATGTGTCTATTTGAGAAAGCCCCTCTGGGTGACCACAATCTTAAGTAAGAAACAGAGAAAGCTATATTTATGACTGTCAAAAATGAGATTTTACTAATTGAGTGAATGTCAATATGTTATATATGCTAGTCAGCCAGATTTTGTTTTATTTATTTATGTATTTATTTTTTGCTGCACCATGTGCCCTGCGGGATCTTAGTTTCCTGACCAGGGATCGAACCCAGTCCCCCAGCAGTGGAAGCGTGGAGTCCTAACCACTGGACTGCCAGGAAATTCCTTAAATTTTGTTATTTTTAAAGGAATAAATATGGCTCTTATGGTGTGAAGACATTGCCTGCAAGAACAAACATTAGAAATCTCTCAGTAACTGTCCACAGATTTCAAATTTTAGGTACTCAAGCAAATGCTGCATTAGCCACAGTTAAAATTTATTGAGTTTCATATGTTAGGAACTTTATATTTAGAGGTAGGTAGTATTTGCTGTAGTAGAATGGAGCACAGTGTGAGTTGTCTCTGTCATGGGATTTTTAAAAATTGGGGTAATTGGGGCTTCCCTGGTGGCGCAGTGGTTGAGAGTCTGCCTGCCGATGCAGGGGACACGGGTTCATGCCCCGGTCCAGGAAGATCCCACATGCCGCGGAGCAGCTGGGCCCGTGAGCCATGGCCGCTGAGCCTGCGTGTCTGGAGCCTGTGCTCCGCAACGGGAGAGGCCATAGCAGTGAGAGGCCTGCGTACTGCAAAATAAATAAATAAATAAATAAATAAATAACCATATATATATATATATATATATATATATATATATATATATTAAAAAAACAATTGGGGTAATTGGATTGTATTATTAAAAAGCATTTTATTTATATGCCAATATATCTCTGGCATCAACTGTTTTCATACACAAGGTTGGAAATAGTAACTGGTTTCTAGATAGCTTGTCAGTTCATTTTTTGGGGGACTTTTTGTGATTATTTTAGCCCTCAGCTGGGCTATTGCTAAAACCCTGTGGCCGTTGGATCCTATCTGATCCCTTAGTAAAGTGATAGTGTTTGTTTCAAAAAATTAGGACTTGGTACACAGACACAGTGATGGCGCCAGAGATGTCGAATATGTGTGAATCATTAATTAGAAATTGCTTGTGGGATAGAAAATTGGGGGGAATAATTAGAAATAATAAGCTGACCTTTTTTTAAAACAGCTCCGTTGAGAGATAGTTTGTATACTAGAAATTTACCATGATCATTTTTAAATAAAGGGGAAGTATTGATAGGTGTCTCACTCTAAGCCACTTTCTTTTATTTTAGAGTAGTATTAAACAATAATAAAATATATATTTTCACTAACAAGATGATCTTTTTTTTTTTTTTTTTTTTTTTTTTTTGCGGTATGCGGGCCTCTCACTGTTGTGGCCTCCCCCGTTGCGGAGCACAGGCTCCGGACGCGCAGGCTCAGCGGCCATGGCTCACGGGCCCAGCCGCTCCGCGGCATATGGGATCCTCCCAGACCAGGGCACGAACCCGTATCCCCTGCATCGGCAGGCGGACTCTCAACCACTTGCGCCACCAGGGAGGCCCCAAGATGATCTTTTGATAATAGTAAGATGATCTTAAGCATTTCTAAATCTGTAAGTGAACAAGGCTTGAGTGGACTGGGAAGAATGTTGTGGTTCCTTGTGTTGGAGAAATACAAATTTATATGGGATAAACAAACGCTTAACATACTGGCCAATTGTCAGTGTTGTGAAATACTAAAAAATTCCATTCTAGCATAAGCAATAATCAGGTTAAAAAGAATTACTAGGAAAACATTTTTTGAGTTGTATGCAGAAAAGTACCTGATAAGAATTTTCCTGATTTCATGACAAATCTTTTTTTTCCTTTTGGAGCTGCTTTATGTAAACTTTTTTGGTGTGTTAAATATAGCGTATATACAGTAAAGGTTGTGAAACCTAAGAATAGCATAATAAGTAATATAAAACCAACATCCGTGTAACTACTTCTAGGGTCAGGAAAGAACATTGCTGGCCTCTCAGGATCAATCTGTATCTCCCTTCCCCTTCCTTGGTCCTTGACTATCATTTTAATGCAAATCTCCCCCACCTCTTGTGTGTGTGTGTGTGAATAAACCACCTATATATGTGTCCATAACAGTTAATATTTAATTTTGCCTCTTTTGTGAAAGAAATCATTTGTTCTTTTTTGTCTCAACAATCCATCCACATAGAACCATGCAATACAGTGTGTTCTTTTTTATCAGAATGTCATATGTATCATTATATGACTCTAATATAATACTTACCATTCTATAGTGTGGGCCTTTGGATTTTGCCCAGCTTACTACTGCTTATTCTGCTTTGGACATTATGGTCTGTAAAACCTGATACACGTGGGCATGAGTTTCTCAAAGTGTGGTCCCTCCATCCACAGTGCCAGCATGAAACTTGTTAGAAATGCAGATTCATGGGCCCCACCCCAAATCCACATTCAAATATCACCTTGGCATATATGTGTTATATGTATATGTGTGTATATATATATATAGTATATATATATATAGTATATATATATATATATATATATATATATATATATATATATATATACTATATGCTTATTTCAGTGATTGTGTCTTTGTTCACAATACTTTGAAGTCTTCTGATTTGGAAACTGCCTTAGGAACACTTTAATGGTCACACACATGCACACAAATACACACTCACCACAGTCTCTGAGGAATAGACTCATTACTCATTTTTGAAACAAATTAGTTTTATCTAGTTTGAGACAAATTTTTGGTATTTTCAAAGATAAAATAAATATTCAAAAGAAAAAGATTTGCCAACACTGAAGATATTCAAAGAATATGCAATAGGTGGAAGACCTGCTAAAAGAGGTCCCTGAACACAGGTTGGGCAGAACATTATTCCCAGAAAGAGAGCTGCAGAGCCGCACCGAGAAAGCAGGTCAGACTCTAGAGTTGGGCAAACATGGGTTTGAATCTACTTGTACCCCTGACTTGCTGCATCATCTTAGGGAAGGACTGATCTGCTCTGAGTTTCAGTTTCCTCTGAAACTGAAAAGAGGGGATAAGGCAAAGAGGGGATAAGAACATCTCTAAAGATTCAAAACCAGTGACTCTTTGCAGGGCTACGGTCATGCGGCAGATGCGTTTTGGCTTTGGGTCAGCAGTATAAATCTGTGTGAATAGGGCTGACTGTCATGCCTTCAGAGCTTTCATGCTTTTTACTTTACTTTCGTGCTTCCTGCAGGAACGATTCCAGGTGAAGAACCCTCCCCATACTTACATTCAAAAGCTCAAAGGCTATCTGGATCCAGCTGTTACCCGGAAGGTAAGATGGATTCCACTTTGTGTTGTTGCTTCCTCATTAGCAGGCAGAATCCTCCTGCCCTGGAGGAGACCTTCCTTCCTCTCCATTATAGCCTCTGCCGGAGCTTCCGGGGAAAAAACCTTGGAGTTGTTGGAGCCGGACAACATGAAAAGACAAAGTAAAAAGCCATCCTCGCTTGAGAATGTGTTTAAAAGTACTTTCCTGAGTTGGGAGTCATGTACCTCTGATGGTTATTGAGTTGCTGCCATTTGCAATTACACAGGGCGGTAGGTTCAGTCCAGAGGTGATCAGGCCCCCAGAAAAACAGGCCTAGCAAAGGGAATACTTGTCTTTCATGCCTTGGTGCATTTCCAGAGACCTTGAAAAATCACTGGGGCTTTGTCATCCCAGCTGTGCACTCACATCCTGTGTTGATGCTTTTAGCGGCTTCCCCCGCCCCAGCCGTGCCCCTGGCCCCAAGAAGGTAAGGAGAGAATAGCTGATTCCATTCTCAGCGGACTCTCTCCTTTTACAAACAAGCCCTGCTTTGTGCAGCCACACAATTGGTTTAAACTGATGCCTTGTGGTAAAGCATGTAGCCTGGCACAGCCCTGGGGCCTGGATCAGTCCTGGGATGTCTCAGGGCAGAGCCGCCCTTGCTCAAGATGGATAAAGGGCTAGTCACCAGACAGCACTTGTTTTTCGGTTGACCTTCCACAGCTCCTGCTTTCAAGGCTGCCCTGAAAATATCTTGAGCTGAATTCCCTCTGTTGTTTCAGTGTGTGACTCATGAGAGCAGAAAGGCACAGTTTTCCTAGTTAGCTCCCATTTCCAGGGCTCTTGGCTCTGAGATATATTTTTTAAGCTCCTTTTTCTGCATCTTCTGCTTACATTCTAAACACCGTGCCCACCCCCCGCCGAAAGAAATCAAGTAAAGGAGAACAACTATTATTTCCTTTTGGACGTTTCCTGGCCCTTTGTCCTGTAGTTACTATGCAGACAGGCGGAAATAAAGTCTAGGAGTGGTGATGCACATGGGTTGTGGACCTTTGCTGTCGCCTAGGCGCCATATGTGACGTAACCTCCTCTTCTAAGAATGTACCTATCAAAGTATCCTAATACCCTCCTCATAACTACGGCACACACATTTCTTTTTTTAAAAGAGCTTCTGTCAGGTCTGCTAAGTGAGACAGCTGCTTAATTCTTAGTTTCTTTCTTGTCTCCCTCCCCAAGGATATAGCACCTTTCAATTTCATCACATTAGAGAGGGTTAAAGGAAGGCATACCCATATACACAAAACACAACCCAGAAAAAAAAACCCAGGCTATTTCTTTTGCACAGGGGCAGCAAGATTCTGTATGAGAAATATTTTCAGAAATCCCCCAACTCGTAAACCTTCTGGCTGGACAGCTCAGACCCAGGATTACGCACGCTTATCCTGAGCTGAGTCTGGCAGAAATGCCGTATTCGTACACAAGACTGAGAGTATACTCAATGTCCCAGCCCCTGACAATTATCTCGACATTTGTCAAATTCTTTAAAAAAGGAAAATACGTAAACTCTTAGAGAGTGCTTCTTAGACTCCAGCCTCAAGCCCCATGGGGAGGAAGATGGTTGGAGAGAAGAGGCGGATTCTTCCTGGCCCAGTCCCAGTTCTTCCTCGGAACAATTATTCCTGGGAATGTAAAATGAAAAACAACAACAAATCAGCTGCTCAGAAAGTGTTTTGCTTCCTCGCAAATAACTTCATAAAGAGGCCCAAGACAAAGGATGTCTGTCTGGGCTGACCTTCATTCCTGAAATCTCTGCCCTAGCCGTGTGTATTCACCTGAATGGCCGTGTTTGGCCTGCGCCTCATCTTTCAAGATCAGTCATTCAGCTTTCAGAAAAAAATAAAATGGATGTTGTATCAACCATCCCTGCTTTAGTAAGAGTTCTATCAGGAGCTGGCGGTAGGAAATGATCTGTTCCACTCACCATAACTGTCATGCTTAAAGCCTGGAAAAAAAGGAGATTTTGCTTGGAGTAAGACATGGCTTGCAGTTAAAATGAGTTTACGATTCTCAGCTGAATTAGAGTCAGGGAGAAAGAGATTTCCAATCAGGCTTTCCATTTTAGCCAGACAGTCTAAGCTGAGCAGTTTACCCTTAACTGCATCTGGAGTCCTCAAGCACTTCATTCATTAATCTTTTGTTCACATTGAATTGAAGATACTTAATTTGCTGTCTTCTAAAAAAAATTTCTTAAGCATCTTCTATTTCGATTTTCTTCTAAGTAGTTTTAAGTGAAACCCTGTAGGGCAGGGAAGGAAGAGCCTAAATTAGATATCTCTCCAAACCAGTCTCCTTATTTAATACCGGGAGGCTCTCAGTCTGTGTTTTGGGGGGATGTGCTCATGTCTGGCATGGGGAGAGGCGACAGGCCATGAAGAAAGGAGTCTGGTCCTCTGTGGGCCCTGCGGTTGTGAAAGAAACCCTATTATACGGGTCTCCAGGGCTCAGCTGTCTCCGTGGGCTCTTCCCTGGGCCTGCTGTGTACAGAGAGGGCTGGGGGAAGGGTGAACGCTGCTAATAAGTGGTACCCAGCTCTTGTTCGCTGGTTCCCACAGTCGCACGATTTCCCTTTGAAGTGTTTTAAAGCATTCTGGGTGCGTTGTACAAGTGCAGAGTGTTGGCAGCCGTTGATTATGTGTTAGGGAAGTAGATGCCAAGATTTCTCTGCGGTCCAAAGTCCACCAGCTGAAATTCAAACGGTTGCCAAGAGAATAGAATACAGGGCGAAGTCAGTTTAGTTCTACCTCAGTTTTCCTGCAGTTGCAAAAGTGTAGTGTCTCGCAGTAAATGCCTAATAAATGTTATCGGCTATTGTTGTCGCCTCTCTTATCTCAGTGTTTTGAGTTATTATGTTTTGATACATGCCTCTTAGTCCTTCAGCAGATCCTCTTTCACACCGTCAGGTCCTCCGTGCTACACTGGGTGCCCTTGTAGCTCACAGTGTATGTGAGGGATGACCTTGCCCTGAGGAAACATAAGGCTCAGTTAGGGAACCAGCACAGGTCGGCAGGGAACGAATCGGAACTATGCATAATGCGTAGCTAGGAATGCTGAGTCTTTTCCTAAAGGCCACATGTGCAGACAGCCCAAGACTTGTGACTCTGACATGGGACTGGCCCCTCTGGAGCATCCAGCACACCTGGAAATGGTTTCCTCAGCTGTGCGGCCATAGACCCTACCTCATTGGCAGTCCTCATTGCCGGAAGGCTCTCTAGGAAGCGCTGGGCTTGGATGTCCCTCCAACCTATGGATGACTCTTTGTTGTTTCTTAAGCCTTTCTTGACAAAAGAGGGGGTGGCTCTCTTTTTTCATGGTATCAGGGATGCTTTTATTTCACATATTGGGGATGCTGCACACCTGAGAAGGTCTTTGGGTGCTTCAGGAGTGGCAGTCGGGAAACTGAGACTTTTTGCTCTGGTGAGAAGCAGCTGGTGGAGAAGTAAAGGGTCTTCAGAAGGGAAGAGGGTAGCAGGAGCCCGTCAGTGCTGAGCAGGGGTCCAGTCTTCCCTGGGGCACCCGGGCCTGCCTGTGGCAGGGCTCTCCACTCCCCACATCCCGGAATCCTCCTTTCCAACCTTCCTCCTGTCCTTCCTGTCCTTGGATGCCTTTCTCTTTGGAGCTGGATGACCCTGTTCCTTCTGCAGTCATGGGAGCAGAGGAGAAGGGTCCTTGATATCCTGAGCCAGGATTCTCAAAGGCTTTTCCTGAAAATAGAGTAACCTGAAGGTGGTTTTGGTCTCTAGCACAGAGAGCATAGACCTCTTCTCAGAAGGCATTGCACATCAAATGGCCTTCCAGACTGGCCTAAGACTTTAGTGACTGTCAAGAAATATTTTTATAGGAAATTGTGTTCCAAAGAACTCGTGTGCAGTGCAACCCAGTGATCCCTTGGAGATTATTTGGAGTCGAGAGGATAGAGAAATGAGTACATTTACTATCAGAGGAGGATTCACTGGGGCAAGGGAGACCTGAGGGAGTTCTGGGAGGACACGTGGGATTTTGATAGGCAGGGGAATGAGGAAGGACATTCCTCAAGGAGAAGGGAGGTGTCTAGAGGAGGGACCTTCCACGGGAGGTCATGCAGAAAAGAACAAGCATAGTAGGTGTGAGATTGCCACCTTAGAGAGGCCTGCTTGCAAGTTTGGTTCTCGGTTGTCAACTGGGGACCTGGATTTCGGGAGAGTTCCCAGAATTCCCTGTTAATAATGACTCACTGTGCCCAAACTGTTGATGCCAACTGCATGGTTTATGCAGAATGCCGGTTTTCCTTTTGGGAGGCTGCACTTTTGGTATGTGCTAGGCAGAGAGTGCTCAAGTGATGAGCCCCCAGTAAAACCCCCAGCCACTAAGTGTCTAATGAGCTTCCCTGGTTGACAGCATTGCACGAATATTGTCATTTATGACTCCTATGGGCGAATACTCTTGGAAGCTTGTATCTGATTTCCTCTGGACTTCACCCCACGCACCTTTTCCCTTAGCTGATTATACCTTGCATCTTTTTGATGTAATAAATCCTAGCGGCAAGAACAACTATATGCTGAGTCCTGTGAGCCCTAACGAATCATTGAAACGGGTGATTTTAGGGACCCCAACATAGGTATGTCAGTGAGTATTGTTGTATTGTGGGGTAGGGAAAAAAATAAGCTACTTACTCAGAGATACTTAGTACATGAAATAAGTCATTTTCCCCAGTCCTTTCACATAAGCTGACTGTTACGATGAGAAAAAATTGTGTGCTTTGCAAAAAGAAATGTGTGAGAAGCCCACTTTAGAAGCAGAGGTATTTTTATATTCTGTTAAACTTATTACAAGTAAGCTGCAGTTACAGCACTTGCTAAAATATGTTTTGTGAGAGTATGTGTTCTTGAATTACAGAAATTCAGACGGCGTGTTCAAGAGTCCACACAAGTGCTAAGAGAACTGGAAATTTCTTTAAGAACCAACCATATTGGGTAAGTGTGCCCACTGAACATTTTAGCTCTAAAGCTTTTGGACACTTTACAAAGTGACTGAATCATATCCAAAGAATTAAGCTTCCTTACTGTTCGTTATTAGTTGAGACTGAGGTTTAGATGGGTGGAACCTTTGTTTTAGTTCTTGAATTGCTCACTGTGCAAGAATCAGAAGCAGGACAGACAGTCCTTGTTTTGGGATGTTCATACTAATTGTAAAGTTCTCTGCTTGGATGCAGTGATGGTGTGTGTATAGTGATTCCCTGGGAAGTCAGGAACCCCCAACAAGTCATGTAGACTGAGATCCTGGAAGATCTTGAAGCCTTCCCTGGAGGTCTTTGACCTGGTTACTTGAAGCTGCTTTATTCTTTTCTCAGTTCCCTGGCCAGAAGGGGACAGAAGCTGGAGTGGTGTCACTTGACATACCCCCTTGCACTTAGATACTTCATTCTGAGTCTCTTCTTCCTACATCCCCAAATTTCAGGACCATGAAATGTAAATCCACACTGGAAAGTGAAGTTTGGGGAATCTCTGCACTAAGCATTTCGAAGAGTTTTTCATACAACAGCATGGTTGCTTTGCCTCAAGCCAAGTACAACTTCATTACACACTCCCTCCCTCCTGAGATAATCAGAATTGTACAGTACCTTCAAATAAGATGGTTTCTCTCTAAGGCAGAATGATGTCAGTATTTTATTTTATAGCTTCAATTCTTCCTAAAGTACCTATTTAACATCTGGCGATCATTTAACCCCTCTGGAATTTGATTCTTTGAGATTTGCAAGGGAAAGACTGTAGACTTTAGATCTTTTAGAATTGTCCCCTGTGATAGGTCTATTGGAAATGAAGTTTTACATATATATTACATTTTTGTTTTTCAGCATCTTTGTAAAATAATTACCTAAGTAGCAGTTTACTTCTACTTCTGAGTATGTTTGGTATAAGCCATTCAAAGGTTATTTTCTGCAGTTATTTCAGAATAAGCTTTTTTAAGTCATAGAAATGCAAGGTTAATTTATAGCTCCATAGCCTGGGTGAGAATATTCATTTCCTTAAGGATAATTTCACATGTTTGGCACCTTGAGAATGAAATATTTGGAAAATGAACTGATTCTAATCTAAGGTTGATAATCACCCTTGTCCCAGAAAATGGGCTATAGAACAGTGGCTCAGAGTATCATGAAAATAGAAGTGGAAGAGAAATTTAGGATTGCCTAGACCCTCGTTTTCCAAATTAAAAGAATTAGGGACCAGAGAAGGTGAGAGACTTCCACAAAGTCTACAGCTGTAGAGCCAGCCAGACGTTTTGTTCAAAATGCGATGTTCTTTTTCTTATCTAGCCTAATCTGGCAGCTCTTTCCTTGAAAGGAAATAAGATAATCGGGACTCTGAGATCAAAACAATGAGGCTTGCCTATTGGGGCTGAAAGTGGTGGTGATTTAATATAGCTGGGCATCCAAAGCTTAGGAAATTCAAATACTCTCCAATATTTGTGGATCAGGAGCTAGATTCCATTTGGTAGGGTCCAACCCCATACTGTTGGCACTTCTTCTTGACTGAAAATGGTGGCATGAGCTGCAGCCAGGATTTCTACAAATTGTCAGAAAGCATTTCTTGAAGCATTGCTGAAATAATGTGAAATTGACCATCAAATACCAAGGCAAGACGATCATTTCCAATATAAAGTTGGCTGAGTAGAAAAGGTCTGGTTGGGTGGAAGCCAGTGCAAATCTGCAAGCAGTTGGAGTGGTTTGCTGTTTAGGATACTCTAGGCATGTTGAAAGATTCTTGCATTTCTTTCATCTTCACCAGCTGAAGTTTCCCCTTGTCTACTACCTACGTGAGACACTTGGAAAGCTTTGGCTTTAGCAGCACAAAAATTCATGGAAGTGCATTGTCTGATTGTATGAAACCAATTATTGGCATAACCTTATATGGAGTGAAACCACACACCAGGATTTTGACCTGATTTGCCTGTCCTGAAAACCCAAACCTGAACTGGACTTTTCTTGATGGAAACTAACTGGCTTGACCGTATTTGATTGGGAAAACTTCTGAAGAATTACTAAATAATGTGAAAGTAATCAATTACTACAGTGAGGAATTCTGGGAATGCAAGGTGCTGCATAGGGAATCCTTAGATTTTTATTGCACTCTTTGGGGTACCATATTAGAAAGGTAATTGGGTGCCCATTTTCCTTAGGGAAAGAGAGATCTTGGCTCATATTTTTGCCATGCCCCTTTATCAGTTATTTGACTTAAGTAAGTTACATAAACTTTCTGTATTTATCATGTGACCTAAGTTAACTTCTCATCTATAAAATTAGGATAATAATACTTATCTAACAGGAATGTTGTAAGGATTAAATGAGATAACTTATGAAAGACCTAATATAGGGTTTAATACATAGTAATTACTCTCAATATATGATAGCTGTTATTTGTTGTTATGCTTGTTGAAAATAATATTATATGTAATAATTATCGGACAGTGTTGTGTAATATATCCCTAAGGAAAGCCATGCAGAGAATGTTACCTTCTCTGTCTAAAAGTACCCTGTTACCTAGGAGTTTATGATTTGCAGAAATTAAAAGGAAGAATTACATTTAAAATCTACTTCTCTTTAAAAAAAATATTTTTGGCATATGCTTGCATTCCAAGGTTAAAATCTGGGGCTTTGCTGAAGTAACATTCCAAGCTACAGCTTTGTCAAGCAAAAGGGTCAACCTAAAACTATAAATGGAACAGTCTTGTGAGAAAGATAATTAATTTTGGGGGGGAGCCAAATTGAAATAAGGATTGGACTAGAAATAATATCATTCACTTACTCTTAGGAACTATAACAGTTGAGGAGAATTGGATTATGACTAATCCAAGCCCTTGCGATGACTTGAAATACCCTTGAAGGGAGCTGAGCACTGTTAGAGCACATTGACTTGGCTGTGCTCTACTGGGAGACGGGCGTTGGGATGACTTGGCTGTGGGGTGGTAAGATTCGAGGGGCGCTGGCGGTTGGGACAGATTGGCGGATGTTAGTCCATGAAACTGAGGTGTAGGCTCGCTCTCCTTGCAGGTGGGTCATTTGAGTAAAACTGCCTATTATGATGGAAAATTACTTTTCATCCTGAGTGCAAGGTCATAGACATCCTGAAAGGTGCTTGCTTCACTGTATCTCGGTGGGGGAGATGAGAAGAATGGGCGTGAGGTGACAGGCAGGAGGTGCAAGTTGGCAAGGAGAGGAGGAGATCTGTAGAAGGAGGAAGATGCTGGGGAATGTGCAGTGAGTGTCTTCTCTGGGGTTTAACACGTATATGTGTGCCTCAAGCTACCCTACGATTAATTCATCCTTAGATGGTGCTTTTTGGAATCCTCAAGATCATAATCATTTAGTCATTTATTAAGCACTGTATTTGCTACTAAGCACTGTATTTGGTAAGTTAAATGTATTATTTCTTACAGAAGTCTTTTTATTATTGCCCTTTTCCTCTGAACCTCCGTTTTACAGATGAGGAAACAGAGTCCACAATTAAATATCTTGCTCAAGTCCACACGATTGAGAAGCACTGAGGTTTGGACCTGGAGATGTCCAAATCTAAAGCCTGTTATCTAAACCAGCAGTTCTTAAATTTTTTGATTTCAGGACTCCTTTACTGTCTTAAATTATTTTGAGCCCCAGTAAGTTTGTATGTGGGTTTTATCTATTAATGTTACCATATTGGAAATTTAAACTAATAAATTTTAGATATGCTTATTTAATAAAATTTAATATTTATTTAACAATAAATATTTAATGTAAATATATAAATATAAAATAATAAACATAATATAGCACAAATAACATATTTCATGAAAAATAACTATTTTCCACAGCAAAAAAAATTTAGTGACAGGGTGGCATTGATTTACACGTTTACAAATCTTTTTACTGTCTCACTAATAGAAGGCAGCTGGATTCTCATATCTTTGTCTGCATTCAATTTGTTATGATGTGTTTTGGTTGATGTATAGGAAGAAAACCTGGCCTTACACAGATACACACTTGGAAAAATGAAGAGTTTTTAAGTAACCATTTCAGATAATTGTGGCTATTGTTTGATATTACACCAAAATTTAAAGGTGTAATTTCTTAAAGTTAGTTGCAATGTATTGATAGAATCTGAAACCGTATCAGTGAGCTTTTGTGTTCTGTTATGTCGATACTAAAATCCATTGTGCTGTCTTTCACTTTGAATGGGTATTTCTAACCATGAATACTTTTTAACATCATGAAAAAGTCATTTGAAATATATTGTTTCACTGAGTTATCCCGATCTTTCAAACATCAACACATTTTATTCTATAATATAAAAACAATCATATTTGTTAATAATCATCAGTGTCATCAGAATTTACTTTAGGTATTGGGAAGCTGTCAGACTCGTGGTGGTAAATACAAGTGTTCCAAAATTCTAATTTTTTCGTTTGTAAGCTCAGATTTTATCATTGACAAAAAATATTGTCAGTTCTTTTCCTGAAAATGACAGGCTCACTTCATTCACTTTTGAGAATATCTGCCAAATACCCAAGAGAGAATAACCACAATGTGTCTGTCATTGGACATTCCATTTAGAAAATGGCTGGGTCAGTTTGCAGCTCCAGCAATTGCACCAGTGCTTTTCCTCAAGACGGCCGTGGTGCTTGGGCAGGCAGCAGAAGTGCTATATGTGGGCTTTCCATTTTGTCACACAGAGAATGAAAAAGACGTATATTCAAGGAGCAAGCTTTAATAAAGTCAGTAATATTTAGCACTTCACTAAGGACAGGTTTAAGTGAAGCTGACTTTTTTTCCCTTTCTGAGTGCTTGGGGTGAAGAATACAATAAAAAGGTGTATTGTTTGGTGGTAGCAGTTTCATTCACATTTCTTTTGTACCATCAGTGCAAGTGTCAGCACAGTGACAAAAGCGACTACTTAATATTTGTATGAAAATAGGTTTAACTTCACAGACCCCTGAGAGGGTTCCAGGGACTCCTGGTGGTCCATGGGCTATACTTTGAGAACCAGTCTGAGATGCTGTCTCACAGAATAGATTTGGAAGCTGATGAGGAATCTGGGTGATGTTTACCTTCTATCTCTCGCTTCTTGTGATTTTTTTTTTCATGATTTGTCAGCAACTGCAGTTCCTACCGGATGCCTGTAGTATCTCTAAAGGAAACTGGCAGAGGGAATTCACCATCTGTCCATTCATCTTGTGTATCTCGGGTCTGTTTTGTTGTTTGATCTTAGAAATTTAAAGCCAGTAATGTCCTTTGAGACTTTATTTTCTAGATGAGAACGATGAGGTTCTGAGATTTGGGAGGCAGAGAGAAAACAATAGCAATTTGGAAACAAAGCTTTGACCTGTCTACAGTAAAACAGTAACTCTTGGCACTTATATTTAGAGCCCTTCCTTGAATAAGTTTTTTTTTTTTTTTTTCCAGAGCTATTTCTCATTATCACTGTGCCTTCCAGCTCCTAAGCAGTTGATTTGGAATTTGCGTAAATTCAAATTTACAACATATGGTAATTACATCGAATCTGTGAGGTACTCAGTGATGCATGCTGTCAGAGTCAGAAATAATTCTACTTTCCAAAACCTGTAATCACCCAATTTGAAACTGTTTGCATATTGGCACTATATTAAAGCGTGTGTAGCATGCGCAGAGGTGAAAATGGAAATTTACTATAGGAACCCTCCATTTATGATATGTCATGATCATATACATAAATCTGCAGAATGGGGCATCCATTTTTTTATGCCTTTAGATTAAAGATACTGCTTGGAAAGTTGCCCGTTTTTCATCTCTACCTATTTGATTTCCACAGAAGTTCACTCTCGCCTCTGTTTTCTCCTATACAGAATATCCTAAGTGAGGAAGGGATAGGGATTGAGAGGACAAGAGGAAAAGTGAAGGCTGTTCTTTTCTTGTAATCCATAGTCTTTTTGCTGAGATGACTTTACTAACCTGATACCACTTGACAAAGGGAGTAAGGTAGTCAGCTGTGATGGATCTCTATCTTCTTCTTTCCTAAACCACCTGCAGGGGTTTGGGCCAGAACAGAGGCCCAGGGAAGATCTCACAGCTTAGAAAAAGAGGTTAAAAATGAAATTAAACCTCTCAAAGGCAGGACGTGTTACACTGTCGCCTACTTTTTAGAAACTGAGCAGCCGGCTCCTGACTTTCACTTTGAAATGAATGAATGAATGAATGAATGAATTTATAAGTAAGGTTTTATTTATTTTATTTTTGGCTGTGTTGGGTCTTTGTTGTGGTGCGCGGGCTTCTCATTGCGGCGGCTTCTCTTGTTGCGGAGCACGGGCTCTGGAGCGCAGGCTCAGTATTCGTGGCGCACGGGCTTAGTTGCTCCGCGGCATGTGGCGTATTCCTGGACCAGGGCTCGAACCCGTGTTCCCTGCATTGGCAGGCGGATTCTTAACCACTGCTCCACCAGGGAAGTCCTGAAATTTATTTATTTATTTATTTATTTATTTATTTATTTTGCGCTACGCGGGCCTCTCACTGTTGTGGCCTCTCCCATTGCAGAGCACAGGCTCCGGACGCGCAGGCTCAGCGGCCATGGCTCACGGGCCCAGCCGCTCCGCGGCATGTGGGATCTTCCCGGACCGGGGCATGAACCCATGTCCCCTGCATCGGCAGGCAGACTCTCAACCACTGCGCCACCAGGGAAGCCCCTGAAATTTATTTTTAAAGTGCTTTCACTCAAAGTCAGCAAGTCAGGACAGGGGCACTGATAAGGGTGCTAAATTGAAGTAAAAGCCAATTAATAGGTTTTATCATTGCATGAAAATATATGCATATTAGTACTTTGAGTCAAGAGAAATGTAGCTCTGACTGTATTTGGCTATTTCCTACTATTTCTTCCTTCCTTCCTTCTTCTTCTTCTTCTTTTTTTTAATATCCATGAGTTATTTGCCTACTCTCCAGTTTGTGGCTAAACTAAGTGAGATGAAGGTGCTAGCAGGTCCTTAGGATGTTGTGGGTCATCTCTACATTTTAGAGGCAGTGTCTGGAAAATCAACCTGAAGGAACTATAATGGCTGTTTTTCTCAGCTCCTAAATTAGAGTGTTCTTATGGGTCACTGAGACAGAATATGTGAAACCAAGATTGCTCTGAAAAATCTGGACCCTGTGGTTTTGTGCAGCCACCAAGGAGGGCTAGTTTAAATTATGCAGTCAGAACCCATAGATCTGACCAATGGAGAGGCCTCAGGCTAAGAGGCTTGAATTTCAAGAACACAGCTAGTCATCCGATTTGATAGTGAGTTCTAGCTTTCTTCAGTCTCCTACCAGTTTTAAAAGGGAATTTTTTTTTTTTTACCATTTCTAAGCTTTTAATTATCAGCACTTAAAAATGTCCAATGTCTTCTGAGACCTAGCCATATAGGGAGTAATTTAAAATAAATCAAATGAAAATAAGGATATAGAAGTAGATGCTGTGAGAGCGTGTATGTGGTGGTGGTGAAATGAAACTTCAGCCTCTCCTAATAGCCATCCCCTTAGTTCTGGTCAGCTCTCATAACAAAGCCACTTCGTGAGACCCAAAAGGTAGTGTTTTCTTTGCCAGTGTTTCCACTCTAGGTCTCTCTCTTTTTCTTGGGGGTCACGTGGTTTGTGGGTTCTTAGTTTCCTGACCAGGGATTGAACCCAGGCCCTTGGCCGTGAGAGCACGGTGTCCTAACCACTGGATGGCCAGGGAATTCCCTAGGTCTCCTTTAGATTAAATGTTATATACTTACACGTGGCTGTGTTAAGTGCATACGTTTTTGTCACAGCCTGCCTGAGGCACTTGGGGGAAGTACGAGGCAAGCTATCTACTTTTTCCATCTTACTGTCTTCTGGAACTGCCTGAAGACCTGAGGTTACATTATGCAGGTGATAGGATTAGAAGAAAGGATGAGCTGGAGGACAAAACAAACAACAACCACAAAATCCCCCTAAAGACAAAATTTTAAAAATAGTCGTTCTGAATCCACCCGATTTTTTCCCTTCCTTTAAGACAGAAACCTCCAGGGACTGCTCATTCTTAAAGACACACGGTAGAATTGTCCCACTGTTGTTCTAATAGCTATCAAAACTGGTTTCAGTAGGAGCCATCGTGTGCATAGCTGGTGGACCTTGTTGGCTTGGTATTCCTGGCGGAAGGCAACCGCTTTGCAATGCTGTTGGCAGATATACCCCAAGATTCATTTCTGTGGTAGAATAGCACAGCTTTTTACTTATTAATTCTTGGAGTTTCCAACCCAGTGAAGGCTTGATGGGGTATCACATGTTCTTTGAAGGTGGATGTCCTGGAGGAAATCTGTGACGGGGGTAACAGGTGTTTATCCTTAGTACCTGACCACTCTGCTCCATCTTCTAGGCGTTGTTATGAACAAATAAAAACGTGTAAACATTCTCAGTGAACTGCACTCAGATCCACCATTCAAATACAAAGTGGTATCATTTTAAAGTGAATTTTAAAAAGCAAGGTATTTGTCATGTCTTGGCTTTGATGATGGTGTGTGGTGCCTGTGACTTTTTAAAAGGTTTTAACATTCATGGAAAAAATTAAGCAAGTCATTATCCCTATTGAATTTCCAGAAGCCCATAAACACTGGTCTCTCATTGGCTAGTTGAGTGTTTTCTACAGCTTAGTGTGCCAAGAAGGAGTTGAATGTGGATTTGGAATCCGGCCTGGATTTCAGTGGTTACGTTGTCATGTCCCTAGTCTGCCTGATTCCCCGTGCAGTCTTGGCTCCTTCAACAAGCAGGCTCCAGATCAATTATGGTGGAAAAAAAGGACAGTTAGCAAGTTCCTGCTATAGAAAGTTTCTTACAGGTTATCGTCAGTTTCCTAAGCAGTAAAATACAAGGAAGGCACTCATACACTTTTTGACCCCTCGTTGCTCATGCTGAAATATTATGGTTTTCTTAGTTGCCATATTTAAAAGCTCCTACCTCATGTGTTATAGTCTAGGCCTTACTCCATAGTTCCTTTCAGGCAGTGAATGTTTCTGGTGGAAAAAAACAAGTTTTCACTGTGTCCTTTTCATGGTAGAGCATGCAATGAACTTTGCCAATGATTTTTTTTTTTTTTTTGAACAGATGGGTCAGAGAGTTTCTGAATGAAGAAAATAAAGGTCTTGATGTTCTAGTAGAATATCTGTCATTTGCGCAATACGCAGTAACGTAAGTAAAACTTGGCTTGTTTCCTTTTAAATTTTATGTGGTCACAGAAGTTGCATCTCAGTGGTAAAAGTAGGTACCACACTGAGGGGAGACACCCAGAAGCAGATGTGGTAAGATTTAAGGAGATTTGTTTATATTCAAGTAACTAAAAGCAAATCACAAAATTGTTGTTAGAAATGCTTTTAAGGCAGAAATAAAACAGGGGAGTAAAATCACCCTTAGAGGAGTGCTTATTTCAAAAAGAAGTGCTTTCTTTAGTGCTCAAGTTATGTATATCCATATGGTAGAATACTCTAGCAATTATTGGAAGAGGTATATTATATATTGTTGAGTGAATAAAGCAAAGTACAGAGGAGTGACTCCCTTTTTATTAAAAAAAAAACTTGTATATGTATATTGGTAGGTGCTAGTAAATACAGAGAAAATGATTGCAGAAGTAGGTACCAAACACAGTGGGAGTGAAGGAAGTGGAGTCAGCAAGAGGTTTTCCCTTTTTAATTTATATGTATTTGTATTGTTTTGACTTCCCCTTCATAGGGGGAAGGCGAAAAAAATGGGGCAGAGCAGGAAAAATCATTTACTTATTTCACCTTTCCTTTGTTGATTCATAAAGTTTTCTCATTTGCTAGGCTTCTGGAAAGATTTACAACAGGAATGAATAGTGTACATTTGAATGAGACGTTCTCTTCTCCACATTTCCTCTTTAATCAAAAACTATTCCAAAAAAAAAAAAAAACTATTCCAGTATCCACAGATACACTCTCACACACACAGATTGAGGAAATAATACTGTATTCTTTTAAAATTATTTATTTATTTATTTTGGCTGTGATGGGTCTTCGTTGTTCCACACGGGCTTCTCATTGTCGTGGCTTCCCTTGCTGTGGAGCACGGACTCTAGGCACGCAGGCTTCAGTAGTTGCAGCATGTGGGCTCTAGAGTGCATGGGCTTCAGTAGTTGCGGCGCGTGGGCTCAGTAGTTGCGGCGCATGGACTGTAGGGTGTGCGGGCTCAGTAGTTGTGGCTCATGGGCTCTAGAGCGCAGGCTCAGTAGTTGTAGCACACGGGCTTAGTTGCTCCGCAGCATGTGGGATCTTCCCGGACCAGGGATCGAACCCGTGTCCCCTGCATTGGCAAGCGGATTCTTAACCACTGTGCCACCAGGGAAGTCCCAATACTGTATTTTTAATTTGATTGGAAGACATTTTAGCCTAGGTGGTGTCTTTTTTCTTCTCAACTCTTCTTTTCAAAGAAGGAACTTGTTTTTTATATTGCCCTGCTTTAAGATCTAACCAGATGTTATTTTATAATCCTCATAGCTTCCTGGAGAATTTGTGAAGAGAAAACTATAATTTTTCCTACCTTATAGCTGCAGAAAGTAAAGTGTTAACTGAAACTGGCCTGATGAGTTTCAGTTTTGATAACTCTTATATATGATATGGAATATAATAAAAAAAAACCCAGTAGATAAGTTCTTATCTTCCTGAGAAATTTTCCTCTGAAATATAATTCTAGTTTTTATAGCATACTCTTCCAAACGTTGTTCCTTATCTACCTCCATTACATCGAAAACTGCTAATCTCCCTTACACTTTATATTATATGACAAAACAGAATAGAAATATTATCCTGTTGCATATTTTAAAATCTGGAAGAATATTTATTGAGGAATTAAGGAAGGGCTAAGAAACTTCAGGAATAATGGAAAAGAATTGCATGCTGTTTGTAATATGTTTGCTGTAATTAACCCTTTACCCCATCAGGATAGAATTTGTAAGCCAGCTTTCCCAAATGCACCTACACTCAAGACCAATGGGAAAAGGTAGTGCTACTCTGAGGGAATTCTTCTGGTCTGCAGTCCAAGAGCAAAGACAACAAAAGATCAGAACTCAGAGCTTTTGGTTCCTAATCTTCTACTTTTTTTGGGGGGGTGGGGTGGGCATTAGCTTTACATTCTTTGCTTATTAGTTTTATTTTTGTTTTTCTTACAAAATTAATTACATGAAATTTTATACTTTAATTACATGAAAAATTATATATAGATACATCATTTATGTACATACTTTCTTAAAACTAAATGGGCTGAAAAAAATTTCTTACTATTCCTCAGCATGTGACAATTTTCTAGCTCATGTAATGTGAAATAACAGACTCATGTGCCTTCTCTAAAACAGGAGCTTTCACCAAGGTGTGTGTTTCTTTTTTTCTGCTCAGTGAGAGTCCGGGATGAGCTGAGAGGAGCATAAGGATGCTGAACAACTGAACATATGGGGGCTGCAGAGTGGCTTGGTGGGAGGTGTAATGACATGAGTGATCTTGGGATGCCCCCTAGGCTTACCTTTTCCAGTGTCAATTATAGGCTTCTATTTTTAGTCCTTAAGGATCTGTTTGATTCCTCAATTCCACGCCTTTTCTGTTCACTGCTTCCTGTATCCTAAGGAATGACAGAATTGTTAGACCCATTCAATGACTTTGTGCATCAGTCTCTGTTACCTGGATTACAATTTAATAAATGGAGAGCATAATCTAGTTTACAGATGGTAGTTCTAACCAAATATTTAATTTTGGCAGTCATATACTTGCTATTTCCAATATGTATTGTTGATGTTTTTTTCCCATGATATCCTCCAATATCTTCCAGATGCTATTAATTATAGCTGCATTCTGTTTATTTTCTGTCTGATCAGGTGTTGCTTGATGGAACTACGGGTAGAAACAGTTGATAAAATGTATTTTTGAGACAGCAGAGCTACTGGCTTTGGAAGGGGAAAAATGCACAGAACACAAAGGCCTGTCTGTTTAAAAATTCCTAAAATTATACAAGAATGAGCAATTTAACTAGCCATTTATTCTAACATGGTTAACATGAGTAATAACCTCAAAAAATGTCAGAGAAACAACAGCCCTACTTTAAAGAGCACCACATTGGGAAGAGATTCCAAAATCAAAGCAAATTCATAACTTTGCAAGTAATGTATCACATATGGTTGGAAAAGTACACTTGCCAACACACTAGGAGAAAATGCTCAGTGAAACTTGATGGAGAGGAATAAATTAGTATAAGCCTAACATACTGACTTGTTAAAGCAAAATGAAGACAGCTCTGAGATCGTTCTTCCCCGTCCCACATAGCTCATTAGTAATCGGTAAGTCAGCAAGCCTTATAATAAGATACAGATAACACATCCCTATTTGTCATTCTGTATTTTCAAAGCTAACGCTCAGTCCATGAAAATTCGTTTGTATTCCATTTTCAGTTTTCTTTGTTTGCAAAAACTACCCATATTAAGGTGCAGATGTATAGTTGGAAGGAGTGAGTTTTGCACATCCATGTATTTGCGTGAATGTGAATTAAGTCTTTAGTGGCATTTCTCTTTTGTTTTAGTTTTGACTTTGAAAGTGTGGAAAGCACTGTGGAGAGCTCAGTGGACAAATCAAAGCCCTGGAGTCGGTCCATCGAGGACCTGCACAGAGGGAGCAACCTGCCTTCCCCCGTGGGCAACAGTGTATCCCGCTCGGGAAGACATCCTGCACTGCGGTGAGTGCCTTTATTCAGGAAAGAGGCAGATATGTCAGGACAGCTTCTGTTGGGGATCCTGGGCCATGTATCGCTGTATCTTGCCACACAGCACTTGTGTCGTCAATGATTGCAAATGCAAGTTTCTTCGGGAGTTCATGGAATCATCACTGGGGCAATACTCAGTCACTTTCAATAGCTTTCTGCAAATACCACTCCTTCATTCAGCACAGAAAAAAAAAATTCTGCTGCCAAATGACACAACAGAGTAGTCTCCATAGGCAGATAAGTTTCTGAAACCAGGAAGATGCTGATAAACTGACTTGGACTCTGTTTCCTGGGTAGAGGCAGCACATCAAGATCTGAGGATCTCAAGAACTTGATGCTGTTTAAACCCGACTCCTCTCTTCCCTTCCTCCCGTGATAGCTCAGGTGTGTGTTCTGTGGGATGTGTTCTTAGACATAGGTACAGAATGCTGTAATGATCATTTTTATTAAGGAGATGCCTTTAAGCGGTGCTCCTTTGGTTGGGTGTGCTCTCCATTGTCAACCTTCTATTTCCTCCTAAGAATTCCTTCTCCTGTCTTTTCTGGCTGAAATACCACCATGCTAAGTTAGGATGGGGGATGAACCCCTGGGTGTAATATCACTGAGGTTGTTCATTCACTCAGACCTACAATCATTCACTGAAAAATACTTTTGAGCTTCTGTAATTTGCTAGCCACTGTACTCAGAGTTAGTATACATGGGTGGGTAAATCAAAACTCCTGCCTGACAAGACAGGCATCTAGAGCATCTAGAGCAAGTTCATAAAGGTTTCTGTGTTCCAGGAGTTTAATAAAAATTTTTATTAATAAGCCCCTCATTCTCAAATGTTGCTTACTCTTTGTAGCTTGATAATTTTATCTCGCTTATTTCAGGCTTGATCTGGCAAGTGGACGTTGTTCTTGTCACTGTTTAAGATCACCATGGGTGTTGGGTCATTGTAGTAAAGTCCATGTGTCAGGTTGTGGTCAGTGAATACATGGCTTTCAGACCTTTTGTATTTGGTAGCCTTTTTATTACCTCTTTTCCCTTTGACTTGGGTTTTGGTCATGGAAAGTTAAAGTCTTTATAATGAAGTTCAATTCTGCTCCGGGATTTGACGTTTGAATATGATGCTTCCTATCAAGCATTCAGATTTTCCTTGTTTGGAAATGCCAAAAATATTAACGGCTTTGGAATGATTCAATAATAATGAAGAACCATGTTTCAGTTCATCTCACAGTATTTGCAATAGGCCAAAGGCTATATAACCTGCTAGTCTGCGTGAACTTTACATGTGGACAGAGGAATATGTGGGCTGATGGAGAAGTTAAAGGAAGGCCAGTTGTGCCTGAAGAATTCCCTAATCACCTAGTAACTCGAATGGAAACTTACCATTAGTTTAGCTATAATTATGTGTAAGGAATTTAATTGACAAAGTATGTTTTAACTTGCTTTCTCCTCATTTCTTAGCTAGAAAGTATCATATATTGGTCAGCTACCATCTTAACAGGAAGTCATTTTTCTGATTAATAACTCATTACACGTATTTTCAAATTACTGAAGACTGTTATTGAGAGTGCATTGTTTCTGGTAGAGTGGAAGAGTCGGGGAAATAGGGGAATCATCTCACATCCAAGGAGAGTTGTGATCCTGGACCCTTGACAGCATGGTATAGGGACATCAGTGTCCAGCCTGATTTGCCTCACGGTTGGCTTAAGGTAGACCCTGCTAGAATTCAATTTAAATAGGAAAAAAAAAAAAAAGAGACCCCAAGTATAGAGAGAAAGACACGATGGAAATGCTGTTTTGAGAAACTTGGGAGCCGTTATGACATTTCTGGTTGGCAGGTGTGCTCGAAGATGACCAACTAAGAAACCAGCGTCACATTCTTTTTTGTGTTTAAACAGTTTCAAGCTCAGGAATGCAACATTTGATATTCCTTTGGCTCTCTGTCATGGGCTCTCAAGAAAACCAATATGGCAGTAACTTTCATGCCACTTGTTGACTTGAAGCTTGGATTTTTGTTTGTGTTTTTAAATGATGTATATCAGTGATATTCCAGCTCTTGTGTGCATGGATTCTAATTCTGTATTTGGTCATTTGATAGCATCTCTGACTTATAAAAACCGCAATCAGAAGTGCAGGCGCACGGTACATGTTGCTTTTCATAGACCCAGAGATTGTTTATATCTTTTTCTCTTCCTCCTCCTTCCTCTCTCCCCTTGCTTCCTCTGCTGCCTCTACTTTTTGGCTTTCTTTTTGTTGACCTTCTTTTTCATTCTGCCATCTCATTTCTGATCGTCTTGTCCTCCTGTCTCCTCTTCCTCCGGTTCCATTCATCTCTTTTTTTTTTTTTTTTTTTTTTTCTTCTTTTTGCGGTATGCGGGCCTCTCACTGTTGTGGCCTCTCCCGTTGCGGAGCACAGGCTCCGGATGCGCAGGCCCAGCGGCCATGGCTCACGGGCCCAGCCGCTCCGCGGCATATGGGATCCTCCCAGACCGGGGCACGAACCCGTATCCCCTGCATCGGCAGGCGGACTCTTAACCACTGCGCCACCAGGGAGGCCCTCCATTCATCTCTTGCATCACTGCCAGATTGGTTTCTCTGCCTGAGTATCTTCATTTCAAATGCCACCAGAGCTGCTTCTCTCCCTGTTGCCTCTGGAGTCGCTTCAGTTTACACACTGATGTTGAGGCTTCAAACTGGAAAATCTCGTAAGTCATGGGTGAAAATGTCACCCAAGAGAGCTTATAGTGCATGGCGACAGTATGGCAGCTGCTCTCCATGTTATAATATGATAACTGTATGGCTTCATGCCATCACTCTACTGGGGTAAAGCCCAGTGCCTTTTAAACTTTGATACACTCTGTTATCATATTATGATTCTTCCTTTTAAGAATTTGAACCTTTAAAAAAAACGAATTTGAACCTTTAATCTATATTGCAGTTTAACTATTATTACAGTTCTTTTTTTTTTGACGGATAAAAGGATACTAAGTCACGTTCGGTAGAGATGATTTATTCTGGTAGCTTTTTTTGATTAAAATATATCTTCTGTATCCAAATATAGATTTTAGTTCCCTCATCTCCATCTCCAGATAATAATGTAGATTCAGTAATCTTACCCTATATCACTTAGCAGAAGGGTTGGTTAAACTTGGAGGAAGAAATGAGATGTCAAGAAATTTTAAACAATTTATAGGGACTTCCCTGGTGGCGCAGTGGTTGAGAATCCGCCTGCCAATGCAGGGGATGCAGGTTTGAGCCCTAGTCCAGGAAGATCCCATATGCTGCGGAGCAACTAAGCCGTGCGCCACAACTGCTGAGCCTGCACTCTAGAGCCCACGAGCCACAAATATTGAGCCCGCATGCCACAGCTACTGAAGCCCACGTGCCTGGAGCCTGTGCTCCGCAACAAGAGAAACCACCACAATGAGAAGCCCGTGCACCGCAATGAAGAGTGGCCCCGACTCTCTGTAGCTGGAGAAGGCCTGCACGCAGCAGTGAAAGACCCAGCGCAGCCAAAAATAAAAATAAATAAATACATTTAAAAAAGCATACACTTTATAAATGGGGCTTGATTAAAGAAAAGGAAAAACGCTCTGTTTTTAAACAAAATTCAAATGATACACACTCTCCTCTTTGTATTTAGACTTTATTTTTTAGCTATTTAAAATAGATGATTAAGTATTTTATGACATGACACTCACCTGGAGTTGTATCAACTATTAGATTCTGTATTATCATAAATTTGTCAGGTTAGCAGTTGTAAAAAATGTTTGTTGATGCAGTAGAAACCTGGATTGTGCTGTTTCATAAGCTTAGAGTCTGGTGTACCTTCAGTTAAGATAGATTTCTGTTAACGTGGCTACAGATCTAGCTAAATTAAATGATGCTGTATATGCATATATGTGCACACTAGATTTTTGAAGACACGGGTTGCATTAATTCGGATGCAAGAGAAAGTAATTTTTATTTTTTAAGAATGTCATGGTTAATGCTATTAGACTTAAGTAAGCAGTGCCATAGATAATAAATCAGTGTTCCAAATTTTAAAGGAAAAGGGCGGAGCACTAAAAGCCTGGAGGAAGGGATCAGATATAAACTGGGACTTTGGGTGATGGCCAGAGTTGCTCCTCAGGGTGAGGAAAGGCTGCTCCACGTAGAGGTAAAGTGAATGAGCATAAGATGAGCAAAACCTTACATCAAAGATCAGACGTGGGCCTCCCTGGTGGCGCAGTGGTTGAGAGTCTGCCTGCCGATGCAGGGGACACGGGTTCGTGCCCCGGTCCGGGAAGATCCCACATGCCGCGGATCGGCTGGGCCCGTGAGCCATGGCCGCTGAGCCTGCGCGTCCGGAGCCTGTGCTCCGCAACGGGAGAGGCCACAGCAGTGAGAGGCCCGCGTACCGCAAAACAAACAAACAAACAAACAAACAAAGATCAGACGTGTTTGGGAAAGAGGGGAGAACCTGTCATTTCTGGGACAGAGGGGTGGAGGGCTGTCTAATGGAGAGATTGGATCATAGCCATACCAAGCGGGGTAGGCCTTGTATGCCATCCGAACTGACCTTCCCACTGTGGTGAGGAAACCAAGATCTACATTTCCTTTAATATATTAACTCTTACTTATATTTCTTTCTAAGATTTCCTAGAACAAATTTCATTGCTTTTCCTGAAATTATTATCTTAATGGGATGGCATCTCTTGAAAAGTCATCATCTACTATTTAGCACTTATATACTTAGTGGGTTTACATGAAGAGTTCAAGTTTGCATCCTTGTTTACACATTTTTATGCAGTAATCCCATTCTTGGCAATGTTTTTCATAGGAGTAATTTTTAAAAATTATTTTAAAATAGGCACAAAGATATTGGTAGCATTGATATAATTTTTATTGGGGAAAAAAGCTTTTGTTCAGTGTCCACTGTGTGCCAGGCACTGTCCTAAGAGCCTTCTTTGATTATGCCTTCTGCTGACAATGGCTCTATGAGATAGATAGCTGTTACTATTACTATCCCTATGAGGAAACCGAGGCCTCTAGTGGTTAAGCCACTTGCCTGGGATCAAACAGTGAGTGAAGGAGGTAGGATTTGAAGTGAGGTGCCCTGACTCAAACTGTCACACCATGTGATCCTGCCTGTATATTCACAGGATGATTTTTTCCCCCAGTAAATATATTGTTTTAATATCAGCGTGTCCACATGGAGTTATGTTAAGTTGTACCATGCAGGAGAGGATTTGCTAATCCTTCCCAGAAGATGTGCCTTTTTCTACTTTATCCAAAGGTGCCAAATGCTCTGGTGGAGACCATGATCAATATGTTGGAATATTTATAATTATTAGAAGATAAGGTCATATAGAAACATGAAGAATGTTTCCTAAATGAATGACAAGAGTAAGATGGAAAGTTCTCTGTTAATATAGTTTTATTTTCACCTATTTGCAATGGGAAGGCATTGAAAGGAAAGTTTATTGAATGAAGATAGTGACTATTTTTATGGAAGGGGAGATTATGAATAAACTTTTTTCTTTTCAGGTTTTTGTTCAACTCTTTTTGTTGATGAGGCACTTGAGGCCCAGCTTGAAGACCTTGTTCTCTAAGACCTAAGGAATAGGTACTGCAGACCTATTTCCATGTATGGCCCATATGGCTCATTGGCCTTCACTGCAATAGATACTTCTGTTCAAAGCAGTTTTCTTGATCTCTTTGTAACAGTGATCCTATTTAAACATATGGAAACACCAGCTCTGTACCAGTTTGCTTATAAAGTAAGTGGTATCTTGAAAGAGTTGAGTTCTTTTAAGCTCTTACAAGTTTTTATTTCAGCGGGAGCATTTTACCTTGAGTTGCAATTGTTGGGGGTAGAAGATCACCTAACCTCTTAACTTAAACTGTTATAATATCACATAAAAAGTATCTTCTAATTCTATAGTTAGAAGCCAAAGCATTTTCTGTGTTGATTCCCAACAAGGAGGTTGAACTCAATTTTGTTCATTTTCCAGCTTCTATAAATTAAGAATGTAATTTCTGAAACAATCATTATTCTCTTCTCTCTTCCTTCTTCTCCCCCCAAATTCTGTAAAATCAACTCAGGTCTTTTACAGTTGTCATGACTGAGAGTTGTAATCTGTATTTTATTCTACGTGTATTCATTTTCCTTAACTTTGTTTATTCTAAAATTTCCCTATGGAAGGATCTTGAAGAACTTACCCTAGCTGCCAATTTAAAGGGGAAACTCTACAAAGAAAAATATATTTAAACAGTTATTTTCAAGGCTTGAATTCTCTCTGTTCACCAGATGAGATGGCAGGTGCTGATTAAAATTTTCATTAACACTTACTTTAGAAGGAGAGAAAATACTGCAAAGGAGTGGAAGAAAAAAGAACAATGAGGAGATGATCATTATAGCCAACACCTGAGTTTTATTTCTGAGCAAGGAGAACTGTTGAAGATGTTCCTTAACCTGCTAGACTGTTGACCTGAAGATCAAAGGTCACAGAAAATGCAGTACCCAGTACCCATCTATAAAATAAAGACTTTCTCAAGTCCTAGACTTTCCAAAAATAATCTGTAACTACAAATTGTCACTTTGCCTTTCCAGCACATTTGTAAGCAGAAGCAAGTCGAAAGTGTTAGGTTGTTGTGTTTCAGATTTGTGCATTTCTTTTTTATTTGGTGTTGTAAACAGAGAAAAATGTACTTGGGTTAAGAGTGTACATTCCACATTCTCAGCTTGGAACTTATTTTAAGGGCCTTGCTTGTGAAAATGGTGACAGCTTTAATTGTAGCTTGTGGGTGCACCATACTGGCAGATTTGCCAGACATTTCCCACTGTGAGAAAGACTGATTCACTTGTTCCACCTCTTTATTGGGTCTTTTCTGTGATAGAAAACTGACTAAAAGAGGCTATGTGGAACTGGAAAAACAAGTCACCTGGCCAGGGCATTGTTGGGTTCTGTCTCACAGATTCTCAGATCAGACCTAGGACCTGCCTCATAGGTTGTGAAATTAAATTAACAATTCCTATACAGAACCTGGTGCAACAGTGAGTAGTCAATAAATAACTACATAGAATTGAGGAAAATACTAAAGATGACTCAGCAAATTCCTACAGGCATGGTCTAGTGTCTTCATCTGCAAGATTTATTGCATACTTAATATGTGAAGGGTGCTTTGTCAAGTGCTGAGGATACAGAAGGATACATGGAATAATATGTTTGTACATGCTTCATGACTGATAAAAGAATTTTTCATACTTACATCATTATATCTTCATGAAATCTTGGGGAGGTGTTCAAGAGTTATTAGCCCCATTTTACAGATGAGGAGGCTCAGAGAAGTTATCCATAGGTAGTAAGTGATAGAGCCAGGATTTATAATCAAAGTCTTCTGACTTCTTTCCACTGTGTTAGTGTCTTTATATATGATTTGATTGAGAAGCGTGTGTGTTCACGCACATACGCACTAACACATGTTCAGTATCACTTGTGTATAACCAGAACTAATGATATGGAACCTTAGAGGCTAGAGTGAACAGTCAAACCTAGGGAAGAGTCATGACTTGGTCTGCATGTGAAACAACATGAGGAAGGCTGGGAGGAGTGGGTAGGAGAGGGGAGAGGAAGGGAGAGCGGTATGAGCAGCGGGTCAGTGGTGAGACTGCGTGGTTTGTTTAGGAAACAGTGAATAGATGAGGCTGGCTGGAAGTAGCGTAGAGCCAGTTTATGTACTACGTCGAAGGCCAGGCTGTGGAATTGTCATTTTAGCTCACCGACAATATTTTATTGAAGATTTATGAAAAGAAGGGCCAAATTTGGATGAACATAGAAATATTTCTTTTGAAAAGTCACAGGAGTTAGATGGTTTCCTTGTACACTTCTCACATAGGGTCATATCCTGATTAATTAGCCACTCCATAGCAAATGCCTTTGACAAAAGGAATATGATTGAAAATCAGAAAATTCAGACTGTTGATCCTCCATTCATATGATGGAGTCTGTTGATTCACTGATTCCATTCAAAAAGCATGTAATGAGACCTTTTGGCTTACAGGTTGTGTTCTAGCTATCACCTGGTCCTCTAACAGGAAATACAGATCAATAGAAAATTTCAGTAACTGATTTAAAAGAAAAAAGGTTCATAAGGAGTTTTGTGTACCACCCCCCCGTCTCTGTTTCTGTCTTTGTCTCTCTGTTTCCCCTCCTCCTTTACCCCCACTTTGAACTATCTGGGTTCTACTCTTTCAGCTGTTTCTTTTGGCTGTAGGGACAGAAAAGTGCTTGGCTCATTTTTTTTTTTTTTTAGCATCAAGTATTTTATGAGTTTAATTGATAAAAAAAATATGCCCAGGTGATGTCATGTCTGAACGGTAAGGGAGAGGAAACCTAAAACCCCAAATCTTGGTAAAGTTCTATTAGCCAGACCTTGGAACCATAAAAGACTATTACAGTTATGCCAAACGATGTGACATACTTAATTGGCATTGCATTCTGTTGGGCTGAACCCTTACATTAGCTTCCAGGGGAGTTCTAATTTATCTATTTATAGGTAGATATTAGTTTAATTTCTGAATAGTTAGACCTTTGAAGACACTTTTGGTAAGAGGCAAAAATACATACCTTGTCTTTTTCCTGTTGCCATTTGGACCTAGATATTACGAATCCCACAAATGTTGGCATGGAGACTCCACAGAATATTTTTGAAAACCTTTTTTGCTGGACTCTGGGAAAACCTGGTTAGGTCAGTTCAGGAAACATTCCTTTCACGGTTCTGCAGTAATATACTGTCCTTGGATAATACAGGCTCAGAGGGAGAGGCAGACATAGAAAACTCACATATAAGAATATGTCTAGAAATAAGCATATGTTGTGAAGATAATAGGTGGGTGATCAGACTTTTTTTAAGGCATCACTGGGTGAACAGTGGCTTCTGTTTGGTGTTGACTAAGAGCTTGGTGCTTTGCAGATGTAGATCTCTAAACAAACAAATCCAGGATTTGATCACATCTAGCTTTTCGTTAGGAGTAGGTCTTTCTCCTGTACATCCAGAATTATCATAGACATGTTACTTATCATTCATTCTTATGTTATCACCCATTGTTATTTTTTTAAAGCATACTGCTTTTATTTTTTATTATTTTGTTGTGGTAAGAACCCTTACCATGAGATCTACACTCTTCACAATTTTTAAGTGTATAATACATTGTTGTCGACTATAGGCAAGATGTCATACAGCAGATCTCTAGAACTTACTTACCTTGCATAACTGAAACTTTATACCTTTAACTCCCCACTTTGCCCCCTCTTAAGCCCCTGGCAACCACCATTCTACTCTCTGCTTCAGTGAGTTTGACTATTTCAGATATCTCGTATAAATAGAATCATGCAGCATTTGTCCTTCTGTGATTGGCTTATTTCACATAGAGTAATGTCCTCGAGGTTCAGCTGTGTTATTACATATTGTAGGATTTCCTTTAATTGAAGGCTGAATAATATCCCAGTGTATGTATTTACCACAGTTTCTTCTTTTTCTTTTTGTAACTTTAAATTTTGATATCATTGAAAACTTTAAAAAAAAACAATAGTACAATGATCCCCCTTATGCTCTTTACACAGATTCAACAATTGTTTTAACATTTTGTACCTAAATTTACTCTACCATTTGCACATTTGCTTTGTAAACATACACACCTTTTAACCATTTGAGAATAAGTTACAGAATCATGCCCTTTTATACCTAATTATTTTAGTATAGGTACCCTAAGAACAAATATACCTACACTAAAATTATTTTAGTTACAATTTTAGTTATAACATGCTCTTAAATAACCATGGTATAATTATTAAAATCAGAACTTCTACATATTGACACAATTTTTAGTTCAGTTTGTTTAGTTTCATCAATTATCCCAGTCTATTTCATAACATTTTTTTCAAATTCTGTCCAGAATCTAACACAAGGATCATTTACTGTGCTTAGTTGTGCCTGTGTAGCGTCCTTTAACTTGGAACAGTTCCTTACCCTTTCTTAGTTCCCCGACCAGGGACTGAACCCGGGCCACGGCAGTGAAAGCCCTGAATCCTAACCACTGGACCACCAGGGAATTCGCAACGCTTTTTTTTCATGAGTTTAATATTGTGTGTGTATGTGAATATGTAATTTAGTTTAATTTTTATTGAGATATAATTGTGTAACATCATGTAAGTTTAAGTTGTACAATGTGTTGATTTGATATATTTGTACATTGCAATGATTACTACCATAGCATCAGCTAAAACTCCTATCACACCACATCATTGCTATTTTTTTAAACCATATTTTATCCATTCATCTGTTGATGGACATTTAGGTTGTTTCTACATCTTGACTTTTGTGAATAATGCTACAAGGAATAGGTGAGTGCAGATACCTCTTCAAGATTCTGATCTCAGTTCTTTTAGATAAATACCCAGAAGTGGGATTGCTGGATCATTACATATAGAAGTTCTACTTTTGTTTGAGGAACCTCCATACTGTTTTCCATAGTGGTTGTACAACTTGCATTCCCACCAACAGTGTACATGAGTTCTAATTTATACACCTTCTTGTCGACACTTGTTTTTCTTGTCTTTTTTTTTTTTTTTTTTTCGATATGCGGGCCTCTCACTGTTGTGGCCTCTCCTGTTGCGGAGCACAGGCTCCAGACGCGCAGGCTCAGCGGCCATGGCTCACGGGCCCAGCTGCTCCGCGGCATGTGGGATCCTCCCGGACCGGGGCATGAACCCGTGTCCCCTGCATCGGCAGGCAGACTCTCAACCACTGCGCCACCGGGGAAGCCCTCTTGTCTTTGTTGATAATGGCCATCTGACCGGTGTGAGGTGCTGTCTCATTGTGGGTTTGATTTGCATTTCCCTGATGATTAGTGAGCATTTTTAATATACCTGTTGGCCATTTGTATGTATTCTCTGGAGAAATGTCTGTTCAAGTCCTTTGCCATTCTTTAATTAGATAATTTTTGTTTGTTTTTGCTATTGATTTGTGGGAGTTTCTTGTATATTCTGGATATTAAGCCCTTATCAGATATTTGGTCTGCAAATATTTTCTCCCATTCCATAGGTTACCTTTTCATTCTGTCTCCTTTACTGTGCAGAAGCTTTTTCATTTTGTGTAGTCCCACTTGTCTGTTACATTCCTAAACCTAAGGAACTAGTTCAAAATTACTATAGCTTTCTTTTAGATTCTCTTACAATGAATGGTGGTTTAAGCATAGCAAAACATGGCTCTAACCAGAACTCCAATGAACATTGTATGTAATTCAGGCTATGAATATGTACCTGGCAAGAGAAATTCCTGTGTATTTAATCTGTGGTCAAGCAGATCCAAGAGAGCTACTTCCCCAGGTTTCCTTTGCAGACTTCGCTATTCTTTTTGCCTTCTGGAGTCCAAAATTCAGGTTTTACTTGCCTTGACATATCTTAGAAGAAGTCAACTGGTTGGATCTCACTAAACAGTCATTCTGACAGGTTTTCAAAACAGAGATAATTTTTTTTTTCTGCATAGCACCTGCTGCCAGTGCTGTGCAGGTCGAGGTGCTCACTACAGGCTCCTGGGCAGATAGCACAGTTGTCACTATAGTACTAAACAGGACACATTGTATAGGATTCTTAAAAGATATTTGCAACAATTGCTTGTTTTTTGTGCTTCTTGCTCCTACTAGCATTGACTATAACTTCGTTTATTATTATTTCATGTAACTTATAACCACTGGTGCGTAAAATTAATACAAGTGGTTAGAGTCATTTCTCTCTGGTTTTGATCTGAAGTCAATGTTGGCATCTGTTTGTTTCCACATTCATAGAACTTGGGGAATTCTACCTGGCATCTCTTCCAAGATAGTGTCTTATCTTTGAATCATGAGGACAATGTTTAGTTTTCATTCAGTAACAAGAGAGCAGGCAGTTCTCACAGTTGATGGAGAAGAGGGCCTGAGAAATTTGGTGGTGTTTCTGTCAAAATGACCTCTCAAAAAACAGGATTTCCTTACAACCCTTGAGACCTCAGAAAGATAGCCCTAAATATCCCTTCCCCATTGCCTTTCCTACAAATGGCAGGAACGCCAAAAGTTAGACTCAGGGCTGCTTTCTGCCTCTGGGAAACCCCTCTTTTGTGTCCACGGATCCAGGGCCTCAAAACTCTGCTTGCCTGTCTGGCAGAGGAAAGGTTCTTGGACACAATTTAGTGTCCCCATCCCGTGGTCCAGGCGTTGGGCCACAACCTCTCTGTAAATATGTCATTCCCTTGTTTTTCCATTTGGAATCTGAGGTAGTTCTCTGATCCTGACATCTTGGGGAACCGCCCCCCATCACCAGAGAAACATAATTGTTGCAGCACCTTGTTTGACTTTTGACTGTTCCCTTTAACTTGAAGGAATTGTGTATTCAGAATGAATACGTTACTGTCTGTTATGGGATGTCACTGAAAATGGTGGAGTACAGGATCCACAAAAGCAGTGAGAAAACTGGCAAAACATGCCAGAATCAACTTTTTCATAACTCTAGAGATTAAAGTCTTGTAACAATCTGGGGAGCATCTATTTAGGAAAAACAACTGAATCTCAGAACAGCTAGCTTTGTGAGATTTTAACTTGTGCTGTTTTTCCTCTCCAGATCCACAGTCGCCTCAAAAACCAATAGTTCTGTAATCACAGTGCACACCGTCAGTGTGGTAGGCAGTGGAGAGGGGGCAGAATGGACTTGAAGGTCTTTCTAATCCTCTCTTCTTCCTCCTTCTGCATTAAGCTGTGATGGACCCTGAGATGTGAGAACTGCTAGTGAGGAAGCCAATTTCAAGTCTTAGCTGCGGGAACATAGCCCATTAACTGCTGACAACATCTAGGATCCCTTAAGACACATTAGATAGGGCAGGACTGGAGCTTCTCTGCCTCAGGCATCCGCAGGAGACCACGGGGCAACTAGTGCTGCCTCCCACTGGGGCCTTTTGAATATATCACAGTGAACTGGGGGCAGTCTCCACCTGTCCTGTTGGCTCTGTTTTAGTTGTTTCCAAATAACTTCAGGAAGAAACCATCATAGTACTTGGTTTCACTGTATGTAATTCTGTAATGGGACATACGCCAACAATATTCGTTTTCCATAGAAGCACCCGTATCTTCTACTGAGTCACTGATGTAATCCCTGTAAAGCTCAGGTCTTTGTGGAAAGTTGATTCAAATAGCCAAAGCGGGATGATCAGTGCTTGTGAAAGGTGAAGGTAGCTTAGCCTACAGGGCTGTGACATAGAACCGGATGCGGCCTTATCTACCCTTTTAAAGATAATGCACTGAATCATACGTACTTGTGTTAACAGGACCATGCAGCAGCACCTTGTACACACAGTGTTTGGCTGTGATGACACATCTCATCTGAGCTGTTGGCATTTTTAATTGGTGATGGATCATTGCTGTGAAATTCCAGCCCTGCCTAAGTGAGTCAGTGTGACTCATACATTCGGTAGAAATTTGTGGCACTAATCAATAACCTCATCCGTTTTCTCTGGAAACTGTTAATCATTGTACTCAGGTCAGTTGGCATCCAGGTGGATGTGTGCAGCACCAGGGAATAGGATTTTAAAAGCTTAGTTGTTCTGATGATACTTGGTTCTTTTGCTGCCTGTGTTGTGGTGGAATTTGGGCTCTTCAGAGAAACCCTCAGCTTGGCTTTCCACTTAAGGACCAACTCTCTACTTAAGAGGCCTTTAGGAAACATTCTTCTGTGGGATAACTAAAGTGGGAAAAGCATTATCATCATACGATCTAGTCAGCTTTCTGTCTTTAGATGAATGTAAACCTAGACCATCTGTAAGGGTTTGTTTTTTGTGCAACTTTTTTTTTTCTTTATTTGGAAAGTAATATACATTCATTGTAGAAAATTTTAAATATAGATAAAAATAATGAATGGAAGTGTCTTGTAATTCCACTGTTCAAAGACTCATGAGATGGTGTGTTTTAAATCTGCGTTAGTAACATTTCATGTTCAGGTATGTTCATTGTATGTCACCTTTCTGATACTTATCCCACAATTTTGTCCATTCCTTTTATACTTATTCTTGAATTAGAGCCTCATTTAAAAACAACTTTCATATGCCTAAAGACAGTTACTAAGAGTAGGTCTGTCTTATTAACTCAGTCAAATATGGCTTGATTGAGAAAAGGTTATATGAGGATTTTAAGTATCTTGCTTTGCAAAAAAGTGTTCTCGTTTGAGGTGTGACTGTTATCACTCTACCATATTGTGCTGTGCAGGTATGTGTACTGTTATTGAATTCATTTTACACGTTAGAATGTGCATGCAGCAGAAGGGGTGGGCTGGGTGTGGACAGAGAACATCTTAATACAGGGGCTATCGATATAACCTCTTGCTTCCTAAACTAGATGGTGGCAGAAGCAACATCTTCATCTTTCATTTTCCCTTAGCACTTAATAGAGTTTAGCATGAACAGTAGATGCTTGGTAAAACCAACTTTGCACCTTAAACACTAGGTTTGGTTTGATTTCCTGTGGTTGGTAGAGAGCACCAGAGGCCAGTTCTTATAGATTGCTTACCTCGTCCAGGTGTCCTTGTGGAAAGTGGTTATGTAGTAAATTGTTAGTCCTAATTCTGTTAGTCAAGTTGGGGGATCTAGTAAAACCAGCACCATGAGGATGTGTTCTTTGGATAGTATCAACATTGTGCATTGGAGCTGAATTTAAAACATGTCCAAAAAGAAAAAAGGTAATAAAATTACTCAGATGACAACTAAAGCAAATAAACCAAATATTTAATTACATAAATTGTCAAATTCCACAAAATGTTCATGCTGAAGAGTAGATTAATATACATGCTAACCCATGACACAGTCCCTGAAATTTAGCCTTGGAGATGTTTAAGGTGATCCTCAGTTAAGTTGTTTGCAAATACTTTGTGTTTGCCAAAGAGTTGTGAATTAATTAGGAGTGCATTTTCTTAATTGGGGAAAATTTTTTAGATGAGAATTCCAAAATATAGAGCAAAATTTCCTATTAAGTTAAAAAACAGGGCTTCCCTGGTGGCGCAGTGGTTGAGAGTCCGCCTGCCAATGCAGGGGACACGGGTTTGTGCCCCGGTCCGGGAGGATCCCACATGCCGCGGAGCGGCTGGGCCCGTGAGCCATGGCCACTGAGCCTGCGTGTCCAGAACCTGTGCTCCGCAACGGGAGAGGCCACAACAGTGAGAGGCCTGCGTACTGCAAAACAACAACAACAACAACAAAAACATCCTCACTTGCCCAATAAGTGATTTAGGATAAAGATTTAAAAAGAAAATTTTGCTCAGCAAGTGGATCAGCCACTGTGTTCTGAAGAAGTTGCTCAGATGCTTCTGTTCTTAACCAACTAAGCCTTAATCCTGTATGGTGAAATAATTATTGGAGGGGTGGGGGAAAGACACCTATGTAGGACCGAGGCAGAAAATGCTGTTGGGATAATATGATACAAACATTTGACAAGGAACTCATCAGCACATAGGGCTGTAGGTGGTAGCTTTTTCACATGATCATCTGATAGATTGCTGATGAGTCAAATTGTGAAGCAACTTGTAGAAAGTGACTGCCCTGAATCCCAGTGAGGAGACTTGGGGGTCTGGTCTCATCTCTTACTTCTATTCAATACTTGCTCTGCAGATGTAACATCTTTGGGCATCAGTTTTCTCATCTGTTTCAGGAAAGGTTGATGTAAATGATACCACAGATCTCCTTCAGCTGTCAGTGCTATGGTTGTTTGTTGTTACTGGTTATGGTGGTGTTTTAAAATTTACTGTAATGCTATGATTTTAAATACAAGTTCAAATGTTGCCTTTAATGCTCAATGTATTTTTGTATAAAAAATATTGTATTTTGTATTTTGTATATTGTATTCTCCAAAAATTAGAGGAAAATTAATCTTATATTAAATATCGTTCACTTTAGAAAAAAGCTTAGCTCTGTTGCTTTTAAGTATAGAGTATCATTGATAAATAAAATACACATTTTTATTTATTGATATCTTATGATATTGATAAGTATGCATGTGCTTTTTCATATTAAATGCATTTCAAATATTGATCCAGAAAATCGATTTGCGATTAACCACCTATTAAAACAAATACAAGCCTTTTGTGTTACTGTTTAATAAGCAGGATATTAGAATCAATTTTTAGTGGTTTCTGCAAATAATGTTAGTAATGACAAAGAAATTTTGTCTTCTTAGGAAGAGTCTTATTTCAATATAGCTGAAGTTGTGGGTTAATAAGTAAAAGGAAGGAACTGCTATGTTACTTTACACCTCTTAGGAAGCATCATTAAATGGGTACATTTGGTCTACTTGCTGGAATCGTTAAACTTTATTTGGAAGTGATGCAGAAGTATGTGCCTGTGTGATGACCTGTTCCATCTTCTTTAAAGAATAGTTTGCTGTGGCCAGTCCATCTTCTTCAGTCACTGCTGCACATAAATATAATTTAGCAAAGGATGATTGGTTCCCTTGATAATACCTTTTCTTTTTTCAAGCTTAATCTTAGATGACTTTGTTTTATGCTAGCAGCCATTGCTTTGTTAGAAATGAGATCTAATCAACTGTTATATAGCCAACACGTGATTCCACTACAGAAATACAAACCTGAGGTTAAAATAAATTAAGAAGGACGGAGGAAGGGAGAGACCTTTGGGTGTAGATTGAGCAGACCAGGGATTCTTGGGTCAGACAGGTCATGTAGTTGTTTGAAGGGGCACCAGTCCCTGTGAGACTTCTGTCCCGTGTGTTAGCCGTCATGCTCGGGCTAGGGTTATGGCAGAGTGACCTCTTTTAAAGTTGTATTTTAGATGTTGAAATTGGGCTTATAACGCTCAAATCTGCATGTGTTTCCTTAACTTTGTTTTGCACTCAAAACTGGATTAGGCCGCCTTCCATTGCTGAATTGTTATTTTCCAGTGTGAGTAAAGCAGGAGTCCTCAAGCAAAGCATTCTTCTTTAAAAGTAATGTGAGCAAACCAGGTTTTGCGCAGTCAGGTATATTGAGGCCAGTGACTTACCAAGGTGCTTTTCAAAAATGTATTTGGCGTATTAGTAGGCTTGTGTGAAAGAATCATCTTTCTTCTGTTTGATGGTTTTTGAATAGAAAATGTTAAAGAGCTGCTCAGCTGAACAGTTGGAGACCTGTCAATTCAGTTTTCAAATCTTAGCCTGCACCTGTGAGACTTTTGAAAGCAGTTAATATTAATTATGCCTTTAAAAAAATGTTTAATTAGCTTAATTCAAGGAGAAGGAAGGGTCTATAGCTTCTTTTGTGGAACATTTCTGTCATTGACTCCGTGGGAAAGTAGTTGACAACTTTTGAAATTGGCTTTCATTTCAGGCTTGGAGTTGCAGAGAAAACTTATGAAATTTGCTTTCATTTCAGGCTTGGAGTTGCAGAGAAAACTTATCTGTTTCCCCTCTGAAGCAGTCATTTAGAGCTCAGAATGAAGCCCTCAGTATTGTCATCTTTCTACTTGCCCCATGTTACACT
This sequence comes from Mesoplodon densirostris, assembly GCF_025265405.1. Taxonomy (NCBI): domain Eukaryota; kingdom Metazoa; phylum Chordata; class Mammalia; order Artiodactyla; family Ziphiidae; genus Mesoplodon; species Mesoplodon densirostris. The sequence goes on from NC_082668.1 coordinate 73,047,075, forward strand.
GTCACTGCTTTATGACTTGCAGGTTCTCATAAATCTGCAGAAAGGAGAACTAAGGCTTAGCAATGTAGAGTCTCCAGAATGAACCCTAATGTTGAAACATCCTAACCCTTTGAAATGTCAGCATATTTCCCTCTCAGTTTCAGCTGCCATACCAGGCTTTGGGTGAGGGATCAGGCTGTGGAGGCATTTGTATACTATTTAGGTTTTGCGTACTGTTAAGGTTCAGTATCACAGGCTGATATCACAGTTGCTAATGTATGACCTTGCCTAGGCTTAAAGTCTGAAGCAGGGACTCCTGATAACAGTGATGGGAAGGTGCTGGTAAAGTTGGGTCACATGATAGGAGGTCTGCCTATTAGCTGAGCTCTACCCTTTCACTTGTTTAAAAATGCAATCTGTATGCCTGTTGTCTCAAATCACCTCTGCAAATCTGGCTTGGCCTGCTGATTAGAGCCTGGATTGTTGGTTAGTCTCATGTATAGTCTGATTCATTATATGCAGTGGTGACTGGAGTTGTTTCATGTCCGTGGGTATATTGCCTGACAAGATGAAAGCCAGTACACAGAACTGTGTGGGCCTCATAGTCTACAGAAACAGCTTTGTGGTGATGGGGTGGTTGGTGGTGATGGGTTAGTTAGTGGTGGTTTGACCAGCAATCCTCAGTTAGCCGTAGGTACAAGTAGAGAACAGTGTCCATTTTTAAAGTGCATCTGCCTCTGCTAAGAAAGTAATCTATAGCTTTATAGAAGTTTCCCTTTTTATTTGTAGATATAATACTTTGCCAAGCAGAAGAACCCTGAAAAATTCAAGATTAGTGAGTAAGAAAGATGACGTGCATGTCTGTATCATGTGTTTACGTGCCATCATGAATTATCAGGTATGTTTCTGTTTATAATCCTTTAAAAAATCTGAATTCATCAGTCTCAGATCTTGTTCTCTTTGGTGACTTTGTATTATTTCTATTTGAAGTAAATAGCAGGATTTAATGAAATTCTATTAAAAAAGAAAGGTCTAGTTCATTTTAGTGCTCATAATTCATCGCCCTTGTATTTTAATTAGCATTTATAATTTGCAATGTATTTAAGGGAAGACATTTTCCTCTTATAATGGCAAGCTTGTCTAGATTACTTGGTAAATGTTTGTGACTATTAAAGACAGCGTAAACCACTGGTTGTGGGCAATAATGGAACAGCTTTAGGACCCTAGGAATGATAGACTCTCACACTGGACAGGTCATTGCTTCTCAAAGGGTTATATGATGAATAGGCAAGGAGTTATAACTACTGCGTGTTGGACCCTGTGGTTTCTGATCTTCATAAGAAACACTTGGAGAATTCTTGGGAGAAGTGCAGAGTCCTCCTTAGAGGTTATCCCCACTCTGAAAAACACCGGGAGCGACTAACTACAGTGTGTGGGATTAATCCTAACCACAAAGTGGGAGTTAGAGCCTGGAGTATCTAGGGTGAGCTGACAGGGTCAAAAGTATAGTTGTAAAAGCAAACCAGGGCTGAGAATTAGACAAACATTGTTCACATCAGAAAATACGGCTTGATTTCCATTGAAACAGATCCTATAGAGGGGTCCAGGTAGAAATGGGTGGTAAATGCATAGGTCAGTATTAGAGTTCAAACCCAACATAAGCATGCCAAACTGAATTTAAGAAGGGAAACATGCATTTATTCTTTCAACCAATTAATATTTTTTGAACATTGCCATACAGACCCTGTTCTAGGCACAGGGAATACAGCATCAAATAAATAAGTGCCCAAGGGAACTTACTCTCTGTTGAGGGGAGACAGATGGTAAACAATTAAATTGGTAAACTATATAGCATTCCAGATAATAATAATGATGAAATGAAATAAAAGCTGCCACGTAAATAGTGCTTCCTACAGTCTAGTACTTTTAAACCTATTACTTAATTTGAGCCTCATAACAGTCCTGTGATATTGGTAATATTACCCTCGCCATTTTACTGATGAGGAAACTGAAATACAGAGAAGTTAAGTAATTTGCCCAGGATTACATAGCTAATAAATGGTGGACTCAGATTTGAACCCAGGAAGACTGCCTCCAGAGAACTACTACTTAGTACTATAGAAAAAATAATCAAGAAAAAAGAATAAGTGAGGGAAATGTGAGTTCAGTTTTAAATAGGCTAGCAAGAAAAGTGTCATGGAGAAGATACCATTTATGTAAACTAGAACGAGGGAACAAGGTAAGGAATATTTAGGGAAGACAATTATTATAGGCAGAGAGAAGGGCAAGTGCAAAGGCCTTGAGGCAGGAATAGGTCTGATGTACTGAAGGCACAGAAAGGAGGTCAGGTTGGCTGGATCAGAATGAATAAGAGGGAGAGAAGTAGAAGATGAAATCTGAAGTTACAAGGGGGTCCTGATTATGCAGGGCTTTATAAGCCAATGAAGGGACATTGGCTTTGCTATGATTAGAAAGCTATTGAAGGTTCTGAGGAAAAGTGTGACTTAATCTGACACTTGAATTTAACATGATCCCTCTGACTTCTGTGTTAGGAATCACCCTGGGGGGCAAAGACAAAAGGAAGTAGACCTTTTAGGCGGCTGTTGCATTAATTTAGGTGAGTGTTGATGGTGGTATGGACCAGGAGAATAGAAGTAGAGGTGATGAGAGGTGGCCAGATTCTGGTTTCGTTTTGGTGGTAAGGACAGTAGCAGTGTATGTGTGGTGAGGAGTGAGGACAGCTCCAAAGTGTTTGTCCTGGGCACCTCTAAGATGGAGTTGCCATCTACTAAGATGGGGAAGGCTGCAGGGTGAGCAGATTTGGGAGAGACCTGATTAGGAGTTCAGTTTGGGGGATGTTAACTTTGAGGTGTCCATAGATATCCAAATAGAGATCGTAAATAGGTGGTCGGATATGCCCGTCAGGAGTTCAAGGTCTGGAGGTCTGGGCTGGAGATAAAAGTTTGAGAGTCAGTAGATGGTATATAAACCCAGGGGAGTGGAGGAGATCAGCGGGGATAGACAGAGAAGCAGAGAGGTCCCAAATGACCCTGGGGCACTCTGTTTAATGTCAGAGAGATGAGGAAAAACTAGCTAGAGAGACTGCGCAGCAGCCAGGGAAGTAGGAGCCAAGCACAGGAAGTATTTCATGGAGCAGAGAGTGGTCAGCTGTGTCCGGGGCTGCTGCCAAGTCAGGCAAGATGAAGAGAGTTGGCCATGGGCTCCAGCAAAGTGCCCATCATTGCCGGTACAGTTTCATTGTAGTGTTGGGGATGAAATCCCTGACGAAAGTGGTGTCAAGAGAGAACGGGAGGAGAGGAATTGGAGACCCCGAGTGGTTGGAGTTTTGCTGTAAAAGAATAGCAGAAAAATGAGAGAGTGGCTGGACACTGGTTATTGGGTCAAGAGAGTTTTTGTTTTTGTTTTTTAAGAAAGGAGAATTTGCATCATGTTTTTATGCTAATGATAGTGAATCAGAGAGGGAAAAATAATGATGGGGAATGGGAGAATCGCTGGAGCATATACTGTTCTTGAGTAGGTTGGAGGGAATGCGATCAAGAACTCAAGTGAGGGGAATGGCCTTAGATGGGAGCGTGGAGAGTTCATCTTTAGGAAGAAGTGAGGAGGGAAGACACAGATCTGTGTGGGTGGATTGACGTGGTGGTGGGAGCTTTTGGAAGTTTTTCTTCTGATTGCTTCTATCTTCTCGGTGTAATTGGAAATAAGGTCATGAGCCGAGAGTAAGCTTGGAGGAGAAGGAATAATTCCTCAATTCGGCAGAATCAAGAATGATTCTTGATCCCGTTATTGAACTTGCTTCATTTTATAGAAGGATGAGGTACCACGCCTCAGAGCAAGGAAGGTTTTCCTAGGCTTTTGGTCTTGATAACCATTGCCAAGAGAAGGGACCAGAGGTGGTGGTTGTCAACCCCGGCTGCCCAGTGAAGCTGCTTAAAAAATTCAGATGCCAGGACTCCATCCTTGAGATTCAGAGTAAATTGACCTGAAGTGGGTCCTGGAGAATTGGTGTTTTGTTTTGTTGACTGTTCCAGGTGATTTTGCCAAGCGGTCAGGATTGAGAATCGCTGGCCTAGAGCCTTTTCATCATTTTAATGAAGAGACACATATAGTTTATTCATGGAGAATAGGAATATGGTACCTTGATAATAACATCATTCCTGAAATTTTTCATAGAGAAATACGTGCAGACACTGATGTGCTAGAGACATAAGTGCATTTATGATGGTATAAAATCACATTAGGTAGAAACTTCAGGTTTTTGTTTTTTAATCAACATTGACAGTCCTCTCAATTAACTCCTAATGCTTTGTTTTTTCCACATCCATTTCAGTATGGTTTCAACATGGTCATGTCTCATCCACATGCTGTCAATGAGATTGCACTAAGCTTGAACAACAAGAATCCAAGGTAAGCTGGCTTTGTAAGGTACAGATCTGAATCGAACTAGGGACACCAGAGAGCTCATCGACAATCAAATTAGAGTTTAGAAACTTTCAAGCATGACTTTTTAAATTAAGATTGTCGATAGACTCCCTGGCTAAGTAGAATTTTCTTTTCAGCTATGTTACAGTTTTACAACTGGTGACAACTCTGGCCCTGTCTTCAAGATTTCATTCCTCTTGAGGCCTGGTTCTCAGCATCCTTGCAAATTTAGAGCATGAAGCTTCCAGGTTGTCAAGACTGGGGCCAGGAGAGTCTTGATACAGACTTAGCCACAACACTTTTTGCTGAAAACTAACTAAAACTACTACCGCTTGTCTGCACTTCATTTGCAGCCTTTACATGTGTAGCTTTTATTGCCAAACCAAAAAAGAAACACAAACAAAACAAAAATAACTGCACGCAGATTTCTTTTCATATTCACTTTCCTATATAGTCAAGTGCCATATATTATTCATTTCACAGATTACCTCTAGAAGCCTGTTTTCGTCAATTTATTTTAGTTAGTGTAACGCATTTTCCATTCTAGTGCATTTCTGCATTTCACACTGTTACTCCCTTTTATCAGACCTCTCTGATAAGACTGCATATGTGAAAACTGTTAATTCAGCTGAAAAATATGATTATAAATTAGATCCTTGCAATGCAAACCCTGAATCCTATTTAAATGTTGGATTTTATTATTCATACTTCCCCTGATTAACGCTTTTTCAACTTTCTGATTGCTTCCTTAGTTTACTAGAATCCCAAGTAGTCATGCTTCTTTGTCACTGTCTTCCACTGAGGGAAGTCATTATTCATTTTTCTTAAGACAATTGATATTGTGGATTATCAGAATGATCTTTGTTTAGAGGTTGGCAATAGCTTTTATTCCAGAAAAAAGATGAAATACTGAAGTAATAGTACTCTGAAGTAATAATGCTGTCCTTGACATTGTATTTGAAAACTTAGATTGTATCTCTAAGGTTTTCCTTCTAAAAATATTTCAGATGGAGTCTTATTTTCTTGAGTCAGAGAAAATATTCTTGTATTAGCACAGCTGTAAGCCCAGCTCCTTTCAGATCTCCTGTGTGGGAAGAAGAAGTGATCGAAGCTTGCATTATTGTGGGGACTTTTATGGAGCCATTGCAGATTAGCAGATTTGCAATGTAAGGTGTTGATTTCCGTTGATTTTGAACTTTTTCAGCAAATGTTTTATCTCTGACTCTAGAACCAGAGAAAGTGTTTAACCAATGGGTGGTTTTACTGAATATTCTCATGTTTCCTGTTGTCTTTAGCTCATTAAAAATACTTTTTCAACCACATTACACTGAGTCACGTGTTGATAGGACTAAAAGACTTAATCTTCCCATAATTAATTTTCATTTGTGAGTAATTTGTAATCTTGGGAATAGGAAACATGCCTTCCAAACTTGCTACCCTAGATAAGCCACATGTATAGAAGTTCGTAAAGGTTTTAAAATGTATCTGCTTTAATATAACTGTGCCTTAATTAGTAAAAGTTTAAAAAAATACACGGACAAATATTATATTCATCTTGGAAGGAACAGCAGACTCATCGTTCATTCACTTTCACTGATGGGTGCTTTTTTTCCTTCTTGTTTTGACAGAACAAAAGCTCTTGTCTTAGAGCTGTTGGCAGCCGTTTGTCTTGTCAGAGGCGGGCATGAAATCATTTTATCAGCATTTGACAACTTTAAGGAGGTAGGACATTCTAGTTTTAAAAAGAATGCTCACACAAACATATTTGGACATCTTTGAACAGAATGATTTGCCTTTTGTGTGTGTGTGTGTTTTATTATTGAGATTGAATTGACATATAACATATTAGATTCAGATGTACAACATAGTAATTTCTTTTTTTTAATTAATTTATTTATTTTTGCTGTGTTGGGTCTTTGTTTCTGTGCGAGGGCTTTCTCTAGTTGTGGTAAGTGGGGGCCGCTCTTCATCGCGGTGCACGGGCCTCTCACTATTGCGGCCTCTCTTGTTGCAGAGCACAGGCTCCAGATGCGCAGGCTCAGTAGTTGTGGCTCATGGGCCTAGTTGCTCCGCGGCATGTGGGATCCTCCCAGACCAGGGCTCGAACCCATGTCCCCTGCATTAGCAGGCAGATTCTCAACCACTGCACCACCAGGGAAGCCCCAACATAGTAATTTGATATTTGTATATATTGCAAAATGAACCCCACAGTAAGTCTAGTTAACATCCATCACCATGATTTACCTTTTTATTTATTTTAGGACCTAAGGGGTATAATAGTTAATTTTCTAGGATATCACTGAGGAGAAGTAATGAACCTAGTCTAAATAAATGGATGCATTAAGCTGTTTTTGGTGTCTCGTTTCTAAGAAGAGCTAAAAACTATTTGCAGGACTCCTTTTCCTTTGGAGAACACAGCATAGCCAAGTTTGAAAACTGGTTTTGTTAAATGTATGTTCTTTTCATATGATTGTTACTTGAGCATCCACCTTGTAAATTTTACGAACTCTTTCATCATAGTTACTTTCCTCCAATCATATGTGTGATCACTGCTTTGCTGGATGCTATGAGAGATCACTCCAATAACTACAGACACTGATTTTAGCAGTTGGTAATCTTAATCAGGTGATCTTGTCACAGGAAAACAATAAACCAATGGACGTGCATGATTGAAATGGACACTAAATGACTACAAAAGAAGAAACAATTACACATAGATAATATGACACCAAGAATTCTGAACCAAAGTATCAAGGCATCACAACTGAACTCATAGCCGGTTTCTCTTGGTGGTGGTGTGCAGCCTTACGTAGCCAAGAAGGGTGCCTGCTAGCTCCCCTGTAAATGTCTAACATATGAGGCTACTTTGAGGTGGGACATGACCAAAGTAATTGAAGGCACATGGAGCCCCAGGTTACAGTAGCATCAGCCAAGTTGTGCCTTTCCCTGGCAATCCCATTTGATTCCAGATGCTTTTGGATTAAGACCCAAACTGGATTAAAATCTAGATCTCAGAGGGACTTCCAAACTCCCTCTCGTCTTTCCTGGGAACCTCTGGAGTAGAACTCAGCTAGTATTTATTGAAGACCTCCTGGACTTCCCTGGTGGCGCAGTGATTGAGAGTCCACCTGCCGATGCAGGGGACACGGGTTCGTGCCCCGGTCTGGGAAGATCCCACATGCCGCGGAGCAGCTGGGCCCGTGAGCCATGGCCGCTGAGCCTGTGTGTCCGGAGCCTGTGCTCCGCGACGGGAGAGGCCACAACAGTGAGAAGCCCATGTAACGCAAAAAAAACACCAAACAAAAACCCTCCTATGTGCCAGGGGCTGTGCCAGGTACACACGTGAAATCATTTGGTTCTTACAGATACATGTTAATATCTCCATGTTATAGAAGAATAAAATTTCATGGTCCCATGGCCAGATAAGCAGCAGATTTGGTGCTCCTGATCTTGATCTTGAACTTGTTTCCAGTGATGTTTGGTCCCCATTGTGTGTGAATCTCCTGAGACAGGACCTAGGAGCCCATCCCCCTGCCCTATCCCCTTAATTGGACTCACTACCCCAGCTGAAGGATGTACTAGTGAGTGACCCATAATCCTTTACATGGGCTGGCAAGCTTCAAAGATACTTCAGTCAACAGGGGAAACGGTCCTCCTGCCCCTTTATTTGCATTGCCTCCTTCCTCTGCAGTCACTGCCTTTAGATTTTGATATTATCCATTTTGCTAATGCCAACCATGGACAGAACCAATTGTCTTTTTATGTATTCAGCCTTAGTAGTGAAAAATATTCAGGTTCTAAGAAAATGATGAAGAATAGTAGTGATTCTTTAAATTCATATTCTGGCTTCCAAAACAAATAGAGTCTTTAGAGATAAGAATGTGTGAGTGCATGTCTGTGAATGTTTTTATATATCATTTACAGGACATAAACCTTATATTTATAAATAAGGAGATATGTGGGTGGATGGGTCTAAAATGAAAGTAAAACAGCATGTGAAGCTAATATGATTCCCACATCTTTATCATTAGATCATATTTTGAACATATCACATGCCAAATCTTTTCCACACTGGAAGCACTTACCATACAGTTATCAGTGACCCTTGTTATAATAAAAGTCATATTATAACGAGCAACTGATTATACTGCAGGTCAAATTATGTCCTAAAATTATAATTGTATAGAATCAGTGTTCATTAAAGCCAGTAAATCATGAGATGAATGTTAAATTTGTTTTCTCTTAGATAAGGTAGAGTGCCTTTCTTATGCATAATAGGCAAAAAAATACTTGCAGGATTGAGTTTTAACTATCTGGTGTCAGAATTGTGTATGGTTTAGCCACTTAGGGCATTGCGTGTGCTTAGTTGAAAAAAAAAAAAACAGGAGTTATCCTGCTAAATCTAATAGCTGGCTAATAGTAAAGAGGACTAAATTTTGACTTCTAATTTAGAGCTTTAACCAAAATCTCCCTCATTTCTGTAATTTCTTGTGAATGATGGTGGGTGTTTAAGTTCTGATTTCTCCTTGGACTGGCAATTGCATCTCAGAAAACAAACCATGTCACGTGGGAGAGGGGACCCGGACAGAGCTGGTCCTGTGGGTGCTCTTGGCTTGCACTGACCTCAGGCTGTGGTGTTCATGTAGACAGGCCAGGAAGAGGATTATTCTAATAGCCACATGCAGGAAGCCAGGGCAGGAGCACATTCCTGAGAAACTGCATTCTTTGGGGTAGGTCAAAAGACATCCACTTATTTATCTGTTCAATCTGAGGGTGAAAAAAGTTAGTGTATATTGACCTTGTTTTTTTTAATGTAATGCCACACAAAGGCCAGCATCTTTTGAATCTCTTCCTTTTCTCCTGTCTTTATGTGGTTTTTATTTTTCGTATACATCATAGTGAAGAGTATATTCTTTAATCATTTTAGCAAAATGTCAGTGGAATCTTTTGGGTTTAGAGAGGTTTGGGAGCCAGCTGTTCCTGATTAGGAGAAGTTGTCCTTACGATCTCAGATGCCTGTGCAGATAGGGTCTTGGTCAGTGAGAAATGCCCACTGAGCTGCCCATGGCCGAGAGAGCACCATACCAGCTACGGGGATCCTAGGGAGTAGGGTCAAGGAAGAGTCTTTGCTCTCAAGAACATTGTTTTAAATGCTTTTATCCCATTTAGTAAGTGGGATTCCGTTCATCTCCTTAAGAAGGATGAAGGGATTATCCCTGTTTTCACTGGGGGGACTGGTGTAGGGTGATGGTGGGCTTTAATATCAGATATCAGTATCTATTTTGGCAGATAAAATAATGTGCATTAGAGTGCCAGACCCTTTGGGCTTGTATCACCGCTAGAGTGTAGCCAAGCATACTGCTGCAGTGTGGCACCAGATGCTAAAAGGATATTTAAAGACCACACATCTTAAGTATGTGGCACGATTGTTTTGCTCTCTACTTCTTGAGCCAACAAATCCGTTGTGTCCTATTTGACTACCACTAATTAATTCAAATTTAGATTAAAAGAAAGTATCTTTTAGCTTTTGATAGATTTTAATGTATGATTACATTAATTTCTCATATTTCAATTAATATTCAGAATCCCAACCAGTGTGGTTTTCTATGTTTTCACAAAGACATCTTATGCCATGTATCTTATAACATCTGTAGTACATATTTTAGAAAAATAGCACTTCCAATTTAATGGTATCTGATGGTGGGAAGGATATTAATCGAAGACCTTGCTTTTGGTGGTTTTGGGGGTTTGGGCCTAAGCCTGACATCACTGAGCAAGGACATATATCACCTCAATGTATATGATGATAAATGAGTTTTAATTACATAAATTCAGATAGTAAACTTGTACCAAGCATGGTTTGTAACATGCCTTAAAATGTTGAGTATAGTGAGTAGTTGAAGACTAAACCTTTAGTCATCCATTATGCTCCTTGAATTCTTTTCCCTTAAAAAATTTTTTTTTAAATAAAGGGATTTATCATATCTAGTTGTGATGTTGAAACATCTCCTCATGAAAATTCGTGGTCCTGAATTGAAGACCAGGGTGAGAACAAGGAGTCATCCATCTGTTTTTCCTTATTGGCTAATTTAGCCACAAGGAAGGACAAATTACCATCTTCCCTAAATTGATGCTTTCTTACTTACCTGGCAGTATATATTTATGAGTGTTTGGTCTACCAGACAGAAAAAAGAATACGTTTGGAAGTAAAGATTGCTCTGCTGGTATTTGCATTAGTTCAGGGTCTTGTTTGCAAGAAGCAGAAACTGACTCTAGCATACAGAAGAAAGGGTTGATTGGAAGGATGTCAAGAAATGCACAGAGCTGACAAGAAGCCTGGAGAAACAAGCCTAGAAAATGGGCAGGCATTCCTAAAATGTGGCTGGACTCTCAGGCTGTGACCTTGAAGTCTAGCCACCATAAACACTATTTGGGGTTCTGGTCATGCTTTTTCTTCTCTCTCAAATGACATGGGCCATAGCTTGCAATCTGCTGGGTCATAAAACTACACTTACTGGTTAAGGATCAACTGGCCCCATTTTGGAGTTAGGAACACTATATTTAATCCAGTTTTCCTTAAGAACCTTGAGGTCTCCTACCTAGACCTTACTCTCTTCAACTTTTCTTAGTCTTCCTACTTTTTTCTATTATATTCTTTGATATATCTGAGAAATTGCCTTTAAGAAAGTGTCCCCAAAAGTCTGCAAAAAAAAAAAAAAAAAAAAAGCTTGGAATCAAAGGGTAAAAGTACTGAGGCTGTGTAGACTCTGCAACAGAAGAGCTCACTGTGACACTAGTAATAAAACCCTCTGGGGACTTTGAGCTACCAGCTCCCCCAGGCAGCTGGGAGGTGCGCCTGGAATTCATCAGGATTCCAGATCGATTATAACTGTGTTCTCATCTGCTTCCAAAATGACAGCATCCGGCTTTAACAAATAAGCCTGAGGCCTGAGTTTGGTTATTAAAGGCCCAATGCCTTCCCACTTTCGACCTTTCAGCACAGATAGACGGAGCCTTGTGAAATGAGTCACTCAAGGCCACCAGCTCCCTTGTACACAGCACTCTTGGCAGGAGCCATTCTTTTTTTCACGTATTGCTAGAAGGCTTCCTAAGTAAGCTGATGTGGTTTAGCTACTGGGCATCTGAAAGCACTTGTGCTACACATTATTACGTTGATTTAAGAAGGCCTGTCAAGTTTTATTTACAACGGGTCAAATTGGGCAGGAAGGAGAGCAGACATTTTGGGGTGCTTCCAGCATCCCTCAGAATTTAATCCCATCTAATCTAACCTCTCAAATATTTGAAGGGTGTAGGATGATAAATCCAGGGCAAGCCATCCAGATAACTCATTCAGTGGTAAAATTCTCAACATAGAGGGCAGGGTACTTAGTTTTTTCAGTCTCTCATTGAACTGTAAGCAATGTATTCTCTCAAATCTCAGACTCTGGGAGTGACAGTTCTAGAGCATGTGCGTATTTCACCTTATCAGGCCAGAGTTAGATTGATCTGATTCACCTGGACTCTTCTCCGGCCAGTCCATCTTCCTAGGATTGGCAAGCAAAGTCACCATGATTATCTTTTGGACTGTGTATTCACTGTGGCAGTTATTACTTGTTCATAACAAATTACCCCAAACTCAGTTTTATTAGGCTATGGATTCAGTGCGTCAGGAGGTCAGTCTGGGCATGGCGTGGACGACTGTCTTTGCTCCGTTGCATCTAGGGTCTCATCAAGGAAGATCTGATTGACTAGGGGCAGGGATTCACTTGGAGGCTTCCTCACTCATGTGTCTAATTTCTGGGCTGTGATGACTTAAAGGCTGAGCTCAGCGGGGCCTGTTAACCAGAGTGCCTCCATGCAGGACTCCATGTGCCTGGAGCTTCTCGAAGCCTGACAGCTGGCTTCCAAGAGGGAGTGTCCAGGCAGGAGCAGCTGCAGAGCTTCAACGAGACAGAAATCACAACGTGTCTTCTGAGCTAGTCTCGGAAGTCATCAGTGGTCACTTCTGCATTCTGTTGGTTCAACTGAGTCACTAAGGCCAACCCAGATGCAAAGGGGAAGGCAGTGACTCTGCTGCTCGACGGTGGAGTGCGAGGGTCACAGTGCAGAAGGACATGTAGGTAGGAGGGACTCCTGTGGTCATCTTTTGAAAATATTGATACAGTTCACCTCAATGACTCTTTGAGAATTTATCAATTTATCTCTAGCTGTTCCTCTTCTGTTTCCTCTCTCTTCTTCACCCAGCATAATACTTGGTTTCTCTTCCAGACTGAAAACTGTATAAACTTTTTCATTGGTGATAGAAAGGATGGTTACTACTTTGAAACAGTGTACAATGGGCAAACAATATTTTGAGAGACTTTTCAGAGGAGAAAGGAGCCATTTATATAGGATTTATGAGGCCCTGGTAACGAACTGGTTACTTCTTTATCGTCTGTGTCTTTATCATGGAGTAAGGAAGTGAAGGCTGGTATCCTTCTGATCATCAAGGGATGAGTGATGCTAACTTACTGGAAAAAGTTATCATGAATATTTGAGTGCCCCTATGTGTCAGAAACATTGATAAACACTGGAAATAAGAAATATGACCCTTAAGAATTCTACCCTTGGGCTTCCCTGGGGGCGCAGTGGTTGAGAGTCTGCCTGCCGATGCAGGGGACACGGGTTCGTGCCCTGGTCCGGGAAGATCCCACATGCCACAGAGCAGCTGGGCCCATGAGCCATGGCCGCTGAGCCTGCGTGTCCGGAGCCTGTGCTCCGCAATAGGAGAGGCCACAACAGTGAGAGGCCCGCGTACCGCAAAAAAAAAAAAAAAAAAAAAAAAAAAAAAAAAAAAAAAAAAAAAATAGAATTCTACCCTTAAGAAGGACCATCCCAATCTAGTTAAGGAGACAAATATTTCTATAGTTAATCTACTAGGCTGTATGAAGGTAATGCCAGGCTGTACGTTTCTCCTTTACAAAGAGGAGAAACAGCTAACCAAGAGGAGGAGTGGGAAGGAGGGGCAGATTTGGGGTCTGAGCTTTCAGGGGAGGCATCCTATAGGAAAGGGTGCCTGAGTTTAGGATGAATAAGAATTAACCAGGTATATTCGTTTCTTATCACTGCTGTAACAAATTGCCGCAAGCTTTAGTGGCTTAAAACAACACAAGTTTATTATTTTACAGTTCTGTTTGTCATATGTATATAAAATAAGTCTACAGGTGATATTCTTCTGGGAACCCATTTCCTTGCCCTTTCAAGTTTCCAGAAGTTGCTTACATTCCTTGGCTCATGGCCCCTTCCCTGACTCTCATCCTCTGGCCTCCTTCCTTTAATGACCATCGTGATTATATCGGGCCCACCCAGAGACTCCAGGATAATCTCTCTATGTCGAAGTCCTTAACTTAATCATATCTGCAAAGTGCCTTTTACATTTAAGGTAAATATTCACAGGTAACAGGGTTTAGGACATAGATGTCTTTGTTTACCTTGTATCTCCAGTCTTGAAAAGAAGAAGGGATGTGTGGGAAGAGAACAGGTGGGATAAGAAGTTAGGGGCAGGTCACGAAATACCCCATTACTTATCCCAGAGTCTTTATATGGCCCAATGGCCTAATGGTCACAAGGGGCAGTGGCAGGAAAGGTATTCCTCAGTCTTCTCCAAGCATTGGCTGTTTAGATTAACTCTCTCAGTTAGGAAAGAAATGGCTGTTCCATTTTGCTGCAAAAGTCTGTTGGGTGGGCCCACGTGAGGTCACTTTGCCAGAGCAGGCTGTGGTTGGCGTCTGAGGTTTCTTTCAGACATTTTGCCCTTCATATTTCTCACTCCTTGGGCCTCTTTCTCCACTGACAGTCGTCTGCTCCCTCAGCCGCTGTAGTCATTCACTTCTAGCATCTTCAGGACTTTCCTTTGATGTGGGCCCGGGAAAGCCTTTTTTTTTTTTTTTTAAAGGAAATATAGGAGATCAGGGCCCACTACAAAACTGTGCACCTCCGCCAGCTCAACGGATGCAAAGTCCCGGGCTGCAGCACCATGTTCTTGTCTGTTTGCAGTTGAAACAGACACAGCCAGAATCCCAACCTGCACAGAAGCCTAGCCTCCTCTCCAAGTCACCTCCAGTAACAAGATGGGGGACCACGTTTGCTCAGATAAGCATTTGTCATAATTCAGGAATAAGGTATTTCAAAGAAAAGTTTCTAACTGTTTAATTACCATTTGGGGCAAGCGAGGCAAAGAATATTTGAGTTGACTTCATAGTCTTCTACAGCAGGATGAGCAGAAGACAAGCCTTGTGAGAAGTTGCCATTGGGGTGGCATTTCCTATTATTTTTCTTAGCCCAGGAGGTTTTTCACTGACATAACAAAAACTTGCAGAAGCGTGGTTTCCCGCAGATTTATTTACACATTCCCTGGGAGAGCTCCAGGTCTACAGGTTGACAGCAGGGGCCCAGGACCTGGGGGCGGCTTGAAGTGAGGCTTTGTAGTATTAAGGGTCAGTTGAGTGTCCTGGGACACAGACTGTCACCACGGGTGACACCAGGAGCCAGTCCCAAAGATCACATTTTTCTTTTCTCTTTTTTTTTTTTCTTTTTGCGGTATGCGGGCCTCTCACTGTTGTGGCCTCTCCCGTTGCGGAGCACAGGCTCCGGATGCGCAGGCCCAGCGGCCATGGCTCACGGGCCCAGCCGCTCCGCGGCATATGGGATCCTCCCAGACCGGGGCACGAACCCGTATCCCCTGCATCGGCAGGCGGACTCTTAACCACTGCGCCACCAGGGAGGCCCAAGATCACATTTTTGAGTTCATGCTTTAATGAGTCTGAAATCCAAACTGGAGTTTGGGAAAATGACTATTTGAGACTGTCCCTCCATTTAGATTGGAGAATTGCTTTTTCTTCCCCCTAAAGGTCTCATGTGTTACTCCAGGGAGTTCTCACAGGAAGCGGGTTGGCCTCTAATATGTAGGAACATGGATGTTAACCCAGGATGTTAGTTCTCGCTCTGTAACATGCGTTCAAGAAGCTAGGGGAAATACTTCATGGACTTAAAAATAGCGGTCTTCAATTTAATTTAAAATAAGTTTGCTAATATTTAATTTGTGTTTATGTTATGTGAGTGTTTGGGGTGAGTGCAGGCATGTCACAGTGTGACCTCTGGGTCTCTGCTCAAAAGCAGAACGAGTGACAACCTAAACTGCAAAACCACTGCCCGTTTTCGTTTGGTGACCTTCGGCGTCTGTTCATTTAGATCCCTGTGGAACAAATGCAGGCGTGATTCTGACAGGATCACTTGTATATATTCGGCCAGAGTGTTTAGAAAATGTGTTTCTGATGGTTGTGCATTTTCATCATCATTGAATCCCTCAGTCTTCACCCGTTTATAAATGTGCAAGGTTAGGATGACCTTTTGAATTTACACGGTAGAAAGAAAAGTAGGACATTGTCATATTTAATATTAATATTAAGTCTTAATGTCTTAATATTTAATTTATTCTGAAATATATTCTGTACCATTATACATGTTTGCTGTTATAGAAAAGAAGCATAATAGGTCCTGTGAAAGCAGACCATTCTCCTGAAATTCAGCATTTACAATACCCTAAAAGCCCATGGTTGGGAAGAAGAAATGGATTTTGTATTAAAACTTCAAGTTAGGGCCTCCCTGGTGGCGCAGTGGTTGAGAGTCCGCCTGCCGATGCAGGGGACACGGGTTCGTGCCCCGATCCCGGAGGATCCCACGTGCCGCGGAGCGGCTGGGCCCGCGAGCCATGGCCGCGGAGCCTGTGTGTCCGGAGCCTGTGCTCCGCAACGGGAGAGGCCACAGCAGTGAGAGGCCCGCGTACAGCAAAAAAAAAAAAAAAAAAAAAACTTCAAGTTAATCACCTTTTTAAACTCATGGTTGGTTTGAGTAATGAAAAACATTCTTAAAGAGAATTGGGGAGTTATAAGAGATACTATTCTTCTGACCCAAAGGTGAAAAAAGCCAATAACCTGTTATTGATTATTTCAACATTAAAAAAAAAATAAATGTGACAACTTAAAACTTGTCTCTGCTTAAAGTGAGGTGTATCTTACAACTGTTTTGTTACCCAGCTGTTTAATATTCCAGTGTCCCCAAAGTGGAAAAATTTGTATACAAATGAGTTTTCTATGATTTAATAAAAATACGTGACACAGTTTTTGTTTAAAACGGCAAAAAAAAAAAAAAGGGCCTCCCTGGTGGCGCAAGTGGTTGAGAGTCCGCCTGCCGATGCAGGGGATACGGGTTCGTGCCCCGGTCTGGGAGGATCCCATATGCCGCGGAGCGGCTGGGCCCGTGAGCCATGGCCGCTGAGCCTGCGCGTCCGGAGCCTGCGCGTCCGGAGCCTGTGCTCCGCAACGGGGGAGGCCACGACAGTGAGAGGCCCGCATACCGCAAAAAAAAAAAAAAAAAAAAAAAAAAAAAAAAAAAAAACCGGCAAAAAAAAAAAAAATAATAATAAAGGAAATACAGGAGGTAATGGTACCTGGGGCAGATCATCACGCTACCTGGTGAGCATTTGTAAAAATGCCTTGCTTCTCAACCTGACTTTTTTTTTTTTTTTTTTTTTTAAGATTTAATTTTATTTATCTTTGGCTGCATTGAGTCTCTGCTGCTCCGCGCGGGCTTTCTCTAGTTGCAGCGAGCGGGGGCTACTCTTTGTTGCAGTGCGTGGGCTTCTCATTGCGGTGGCTTCTCTTGTTGTGGAGCACGGGCTCTAGAGCACAGGCTTCGGTAGTTGTGGCTCGCAGGCTCTAGAGCGCAGGCCCAGTAGTTGTGGTTCAGGGGCTTAGTTGCTCCGCGGCATGTGGGATCTTCCCGGACCAGGGCTTGAACCCGTATCCCCTGCATTGGCAGGTGGATTCTCAATCACTGTGCCCCCAGGGAAGCCCCTCAACCTGACTTTAATTAGGCCCTCTTCTCTCTCCACAAGCCTGAGTGCAGTTTTGCAAAAGAGGGAGCTTCCCCTTCCATTTCATTTGTAGCAGCCACTCTTTCTTTTTTTTTTAAACAGAGTGTTACCTCCTTGTTTTTATTAATGTAAACATGCCATTTCTAAAACCTGTGCCCTCTGCCAACTGTAAAACAGTTGGCCTATGTGCCCTGATGTCATATTCTAGGATGATAGCAACGAAAGATCTAGAGAGAAGGCAGTGAGAGCTGTGTGTTACTCTTAAGGCCCCAGAGAACCTGAAGCAGAGGCTGGCACAGGGCCCTCCACGTGGAGCTTTCACTTGGGAGGTGTTTCTTTGACACTTAGGTGATGCTCTGGTTGCGGGTACATAAGGATGGTATAAAGCACTCTGCCGTAAGTTGGTATGAGAATTGGGGTCAAAACTCTTCTAGCTTTGGTAATATCATCACCAGAAACCACTGGAATGAGAGTTTCAGTTCCCGGTCAGGATATTTTTGCCATTCTGGCATTTTATTTCTGCAGAGTAAGGCTAATGGACCTTTAACTGTAGGATTAACCTTGGTTTCTTTTTCAATGAGAAAGAACTGCCTCCTTATTCTCTGTCTCCCTCACTCCACCCTGACTTGCATAGTAAGGATATATGTTTTTTAAGTCTGTATCTTGGGACTTAAGTATACTTTAGTATTCTACATTTGTTCTAGCTGTTTTCTAAGTCGTTTTAAATAAGTGGAAATAGAAAGAATTGTTTTTAAATGTCAGTAGGTTATAGGTTATTATTATATTGTTGCAGGTTATTTCAGTTGTTATTAAGCCCAGTCTAAGCAGCGACTAAGCTAAGGCACAGGACCACATCCACCATCTTACTAAATAAGCTTCTAGTTTCAAATAGAGCTGTTAAAATAGTTATGAAAGTGCTTGTGCTAGATATGTCAACTAGGGAAATGATAAGACAAATCATATGTATATCATATGTATGCATCTATGTGTATATATATGTACATACATGTATTATGAGTAACAGTAGAAAGATGTATTTATGCGTAGTAATGCCCTAAAGGGAAACCAGTGAAAGGGTTTGGAGTGGCAGTGTTGCTTCTAATTTGAATGTGTGTTTATTTCTATTGCTTGTAATGTTTGGGAAGTAGCACTTTGCCTAGTGTGGCTAAATGTTCCTATTGTGCAGGGTGAGATTTTCCCTTCCAGGGACATTTCATTTGACTTGCTTTCTCTTGTACTTTCTAAAGATGTTCAGTTATCTTTTGTGTAACATCTCTCCAAAAATAAAGGCACTGATCATTACCACTTCTTTTCAGAACTAATAAAGCCAGAATTCTTTGGAAGTTCTAGGGAGTTGTTGAGCAAATATATTTGTTACCAGGGAAAAAGCACTGTTATAAGATCAGGAGAGTTTGACAGAAAATAAAAGGCATGATTTTTGTCCCACAAAACTACCATTGCCTTGAAAAAGACAGGACTGACTTTAATAGGTATTTAGTTAAGGACCAAATGTGTGCTAAAGTTAACAATTCAAAACTTTTAGAATCGTGTTTATGTGTGTTTTTATTCCCTATTATAATTTAAGCTAAAGTTTTAGTTGCTTTTGCCAATGAATATGCTTATTGAGCTTGATTCCCTGTATGAGTCAAGTTAAAATGTCATTTGAAATGTAAATACTTGTAAAACATAAGCATATTTTTTATTTATTTGGGCTCCATAGTCAATACAGAAGGGTTTTGTTTAGTTTCTTTTAAACTAGCAAACAATCATCTTCAGAAAGAAAACACGAGCAGTGTTCATGAAACTGTTGCATTTTATTCCACATTATAAACATTAGCTAGCATATTTGATAAATGTATTAAAAAGGCATATGCATATATAGAAAGAGTAAGGCTACCATTTATTGTTTGCTGAGTGCCAACAGGCTAGCACATATTACTTTAATTATAAGCTCTACCCTATGAAGCAGGAATAAGGAAAGAGAGGTTCAGAGTAAATAGGCCTACTGACATACTTTAGTAACTGGCAGGTTTGGAGTTTTTACCCAGATCCATTGAACTCCAAGGCTCCGTACTTGGTGTCAGTGTTACATAACATATTGTAACTTATCAAACACCTTCTACACAAGTTCATACACACCCTCGATCTTCTACTAAAAGGCAAACAAAACGTTACTGACTGGGTAGATTATTGGAGTGTTTGAAGTTATTAGTAAAAGCCAGGACAAACTGGGCTGTTTGTGTGGGGCCCAAAGAGAGAGGATCGGTCTTGAGCACCATTACAAAGGAAGAGACTTGATTTGGTTGGTGGAGGCGACTCTGGGAACAGAGGAAGAGATGGGCATGAAGTCTGTCCTAGGGGCAGTATATGTCAAAATAAATGTGCTAGCGACAAGAAAAAGTATTTGACTGGGGCCCATGTTACAAAATAAAGCCTGACAGGAGGCAAGCACGATTAAGGTTTTGATGAAGAGTGGAGATTCAGAAAATCTTCACTGTGATTTTTTTTTAATTTTTGACCGTGCTGTGCGGCATGCGGCATCCTAATTCCCCGACCAGGCATTGAACCCGTGTTCCCTGCATTGGGAGTGCAGAGTCTTAACCACTGGATCGCCAGAGAAGTCCCTTCACTGTGATTTAAAAAGAAAAAAAAAGAATCTCAAATGGACGACAGATAAAAGTAGGAGGGAAAAGAAAAATGATAAGGGAAGCAACTAATACTTATGTAGTACTTTACAGTTTATAAAGTGCTTTTATATCTACTCCATGTGATTCTGTGGAAACCTGAGAAGGGCATTTTATGTAATTCTGATAAATCTTAAAAATTATCATATATGAATAAAAAACAGCAGAGAGATGCTGGAGATTGGAAGATAGGCAGGTCAGGCATTGAACGACTGGGCCCTGGACCAAATTTGTGGCCATAACAATGGGTATGAAACCATAAAATTGAAGAAAAGTCAACAAGAGACAGAGTGATCCACTGAATATGGGGATGGACATAATTGGAGAGCAAGAATCTATTCAAACAGCATACATTTAATTAAGAAGAAGAAAGCACAGCCACAGTGAACAAATAAGATCTGGGAATTTTTTTCAGGTGAAGAAAACTAACTTTGATTTTTTATTAAGTTAATTTTTTTTTTTAGTGATGGTAAAATGTCCAAGGTCAGATTCTTAGTTCTGAACTGAAGATAATGAATGAGAGAACAGGCTTAAACAGAGGTGACTGGGAATTGTGTGTGTGTGTTTTTTCCAAGTAGAGAATAGGATTGTACTCCAAAGGGCACCAGGCTAGAATGAGCTAGAAGGATGCTCAGAAGAGCCTTTGTGCTTTATGAAGCACACAACACAGAGGTAGTCAAGAGGAGAAGATGATACCTGGTGGGTCTGGTATCTTGTGGTGCAAGTTCTTGCTTTAGGTGACAAGTTAGTCAAATGACCTCTATATCCCCTCCAATTCTACCAATCAACCAAATTGATTTTCCAATTCCAAAATTATAGTTTTATGATTCTATGTAAAATTTTGCCTACATGTGCCTATGTAATATGTGTATTCAAAGCGTTCCAGCTGAGAAAGATAAAGCGCTTCTTTGACTACAGATATAAAAGCAAGGTACCTAGATAATAAAATGATAGGTACAAAAATTTATGAACACGAACAAAAAGTAACATGTGCAAGGCTGTTTGGTAGGATAGTAACAAGCTTAGGATAGAAATAGATCACTGTGGTTTTAGGCTACACTGTGACTTTAGTCCCCAGTTCCCTTTTATAACTGCCTGGAAATGGCTGCATTAGTCTCTAAACCCAGATCTCACTTACACAGTCAAAGGAGTTTGCTGCTTCCCTAACCAGGGAGTGAGCTGCATGTGCTGGGCACACTGTGGGTACCTGCCCCTAGGAAGGAAGAAATGCAAATCAAAACTACAATGAGATATCACTTCACACCAGTTAGAATGGGCATCATCAGAAAATCTACAAACAACAAATGCTGGAGAGGGTGTGGAGAAAAGGGAACCCTCTTGCACTGTTGGTGGGAATGTAAATTGATACAGCCACTATGGAGAATAGTATGGAGGTTCCTTAAAAAGCTAAAAATAGAAGTACCATATAACCCAGCAATCCCACTACTGGACATATACCCAGAGAAAAACATACTTCAAAAAGACACATGCACCCCAATGTTCATTGCAGCACTATTTACAATAACCAGGTCATGGAAGCAACCTAAATGCCCATTGACAGACGAATGGATAAAGAAGATGTGGTACATATATACAATGGAATATTACTTAGCCATAAAAAGGAACGAAATTGGGTCATTTGTTGAGACGTGGATGGATCTAGAGACTCATACAGAGTGAAGTAAGTCAGAAAGAGAAAAACAAATATTGTATATTAACACATATATGTGGAACCTAGAAAAATGGTACAGATGGACCGGTTTGCAGGGCAGAAATTGAGCCACAGATGTAGAGAACAAACGTATGGGCACCAAGAGGGGAAAGCCACAGGGTGGTGGAGGTGGTGGTGGGATGAATTGGGCGATTGGGATTGAGATGTATACACTGATATGTATAAAATTGATGACGAATAAGAACTTGCTGTATAAAAAAATAAAATTAAAAAATTTTTAAAAAAAGAATTTATTGTCTTTGTAGAAATAAAGAGGCTGTTTCTCTAGTCCAGTAGTTGTCACACTTTTGGCCTCAGGACTCCTTTTTACATCCTTACAAATTACTGAAGACCCCCAAAAGTTTTTGTTAATGCAAGTTATGCATTGGTATTTACTATATTAGAAATTAAAATAAAATTTTGATAAACTTTTAATTTCATTTAAAATAACATAATAAACTCATTATGTGTTAACTTCTTCTATTAAAAAAAACACCTGCTCTCTAAAACTTAAAAAAAAGAAACCAGTAATCAGTGAGAATAGTGGTTGCCTTAGTCATCTCAGGCTTCCATAACAAAATACCGTGCACTGGATGGCTTAAACAACAAATTTATTTTCTGACAGTTATAGAGGAAAGTCCCCACGCCAGCATGGTAGTCTTCCTGGCTTTCAGATGGTCACCTTCTGTCTGTGTGCTTAGATGGCCTTTTCTAGGTGTGTCTGTGTAAAGAGAGATCTCTCTTCCTCTTATAAGGCCACCTATCCCATTGGATTAGGGCCCCACCCTTATGACCTCATTTAACCTTACTTACCTCCTAAAAGCCCTATTTCCAAATAGAGTTGAATTGGGCTTCCCTGGTGGCGCAGTGGTTGAGAGTCCGCCTGCCAAGGCAGGGAACACGGGTTCGTGCCCCGGTCCGGGAGGATCCCACATGCCGCGGAGCGGCTGGGCCCGTGAGCCATGGCCGCTGGGCCTGCGCGTCCGGAGCCTGTGCTCCGCAGCGGGAGGGGCCGCAGCGGTGAGAGGCCCGCGTAGCGCCAAAAAAAACAAAAAAAACAAAAAAAACAAATAGAGTTGAATTGAGGGTTAGGGCTTTAACATGAATTTTGTGGAGACACAATTCAGTCTATAATAGTGGCATTATTTTATATTTTTATACATCTTTTAGAGTCTAGCTTAATAGAAGGTAGCTACATGCTCATGTCTGCTTCTGCATTTAGTCACTTGTGTTGTTTTGGTTGAAGTAGTCAAAGAAAATCCAGCCCCATGAAAATATGCAGATGGAGAAGGAATTATTTTAAACAGCATTTTCAGATAATAGTGGATATTCAATTTTGATACCATACTATACAAACATTGGATAAGTAGTAGTTTCTTAAAAGTGAGTTGCAAAGTAGAATCTGAAACCATATTAATGAACTTCTTACACTCTCTTACATTAAAATTATTTGCTTATCTTCCACTTTGTTGAATGTATGCATAGTTTTGTAACAATATGCAATGGTCACTTGGAAAATAGCAATTCTCTGAATTATCCAGATCATCTAAATATTGACACATTTTTTAATGCAGTAGTTTTAAAAATCACATTCGTTATTATCGCCTCCAATCTTATTAGAAAAGTCTTTAAATAGTAGGAAGCTGTGTTAAGCTCATGGCGGATACAGGTTTTTCAAATTCTCATTTTTTCTTGAAAGCTTAATTTTTATCATTGGAAACAAATATTGTCAATTGTTTCCTTTAAAGTAGAAGGTTCATTTCATTGAGTTTTGAAGAAAATAACAGCCAGGTATATGAGTCTAAATAGTTAGTCAGTCATTCTTTCAAACAAAAATGAAAAAGTGGCTGGTTAATCTTGCAACTAGAATAATTACAGAAGTGCTTTCCCTCAAGACAACCATATGTTTATATGCAGCAAAAGTGCTTTATTCAGGGATCTCATTTCCTCATATAGAATATTAAAAAGGTGTGTATTCAGGGGTTGTGATTTAATATAATTAATGCTTTTTATTGCATTATCAAGGGTATTCTTAAGTGAAACTGGCTTTAAAAAAAAACAACTGAGGGACTTCCCTGGTGTTCCAGTGGTTAAGACTCCGTGCTTCCAATGGAGGGGATGCTGGTTTGATCCCTGGTCAGGGAACTAAGATCCCACGTGATGAGCGGTGTGGCTCAAATATAAATTTTGTTTTTTAATTTTAAAAATCAAAAAAATAAACAATAACTGAGAATGCATGGCTGTGATGAATACAGTGATTACTGATATAATTTGGTGCTACTGCCTTGATCTGTTTTAAGGCACCAGTAGTTTCATTCACCTCCCATTGCTTTTGCACCACCAGTGCAAATGTTAACTCTGTGAAAAAGGCAAGTAACATCTTAGTATTATTATAAAAATTGTTTTGATCTCACAGACCCTGTCATGGGGTGTCAGGGGCCCTCAGGGTTCAAACACCCCACTTGAAGAACTGCTGCCCCAGTCTGTTGTCTGCTGTTACCTTGGGCCAGGTGGAGGTGGTTACAGGGAGCTAAGAGCAGGGTCCTCCTGATGAAGACCCAGAATTGGGGCAGAGCACAGGAGAACGTAGAAGAGACGTGAAATGCGAGCGAGGAGGGAGCCGTGGACAAACTTCAGGCGTTTGCCTATTTGTGGACTGAGGTCTTTGATCTAGCAAACCAAGAGTCCTTGTCTTCAGGGGCTCTGAATTCTTAGCACATCTTTGTTTGATTTAATTTGATTTGTCGTGATTCATGCAAGAGGAGAGAGCATGGGTTGACGTTTGCCTCCTGAGCAGGTCCCAAGGTCTGTGGTGGGAATGCCACAGGGTTTACACAGCTCCTACCATGTGCTGTTGCTGTGGTTTAGTGAACACGTGATGACCACTAGAAATGTGTCGTTGTGTCCCCTCCCTTGCCTTGGTTGACCAAATTGAGTATGTGTTCAAAGGGCAAAGTAGAGAGGAAAAAAATGAATGTAATAAATCAGTGTTAAATAGACCTTTTTCTACTGTTGAGGGATCTGACTGGCAAGTTGTCCCAGAGATGACTGAAGGCCTTCGTCATTTACCAATTTAATAAACAGCCTTTTTTGAAGAACTAGAAGGTACTTTGGCCTTCCTGTAGGAATAGAAGCCTACAGTAAGAATCTGTATCCTTACTGATGACCAAGAGATGTGAGTCTTGCAGTGAAGCCAGAGAGATTCAAGTCCAACATTAGGAATATTTCCGAAAGAGGTCACTGATGAGGAATTGTATTGTGGAGCCTTACTCTCTAGAATTTAATGAAGGCCATCTTTTTTTAAGGGGAGTGATAAAAATGCATTTCTCATTTAAGGTGTGATGTGTCAACAAGTTATCCTCTGGGGATTTTACTAGCCCTTTGCTTCTATGTCAGGATTCTTTATTCAGTACAGCAAAATATATGCATGGGAAGTACAACAGTCATCTGGATGCTTTGTGTACCTGATGCCAAACATCTGGATATTTGGAAACATCTGGAAAAGTAACTGAAGTTTTCATGAGGGTGTTTAGCATTATGTGGACGAAGCCTCTGGTTCATAATCAGATGTCTGCCAGCCCAAGCTTGTTACAAATGTTTTATTAATTTATGAGGGAGGAGGCAGGATCCATTGTAGAATACATTGTTGTTTAGCTTTCGCTAGTTTTTATTTCAGTGGAGTGAGATCAGGTTGTTTTGTTTCAGAAGGCTTTAATCTGATGAACATTTCCGCTTTTAAATCCCAAGGAGACGGGAGAGCCAGCAACAGGTCGGAGTGGTCGGCCTGTGTCACGGCAGACACCCAGTGTCTGTGTTTGAAATGTCTAGTCACCTCAGGGGAAATGATAATAGACCCCGACAACCACAGAACACCCCAGAAGAGTGGTTTTGTTGAGCCACCACGGCGTCAGTAATCCATAGACTGCTGGTGCTCTTGATAGAAGGTAAAAGATGCTTTCCCCTAGGA